>NC_083789.1:5091801-5691801 GCF_015708825.2 Lethenteron reissneri | reverse complement strand
ACAGTGACAGCTCCTGGTGCAGGTGATAGAGAGCCTCCTCCACGGCGGGCGTCACGAAGATCACCTGGTTGGCGATGCGCAGCTCGATGACCACGGGCTGGAGGAGTCCATGGGTGTAAAAAAAAAAGAGAAACATTCACGGTTACTTTCTCATCAGAGGGAGAAACCTGATGTTTCAGAGAATATGGAAATCGTACATTTGAAAGCGCACCCGGAGAATCGTGGATTATCCCCCAATGTTCAGCGATGCAAAACTAATTACATAAATAATGTGTGTGCGATTCAGAACAAACTCGCCAAACCTTGGTTCGATCTCATCTCCGACTATCGCAAGACTAATAATGTAATACAAGAACTGACGAAGAATGTTAACGTGTATGCAACTTGATGTAACTCTAGGTCACTCTTGCACGAGAGGCAATGCTTCTCGTGTCTCAATGGGTTTATTTCAACTCCTGGTTAAATAAAGCACACAAACTATGGTTCGACTGTAACAGATTATATATTTGACTCCGAGAGATGACCATTTTGTGTACTTGTGCGAGCATTACAATGCAATTGCAGTGGTTTAATTTGTTTACAAATATTGTTTTTGTATTACTTTTCACATGCACACCCTACTACCGAGTCATAGGGCGCACATCCCCCTGGGGCTAACATCAGCTCAGAGCTGGTCTTTGCTTACAGAACGGCTTAATTAATGAGGTCACGGCAACCTTGGAAACGTGCACAAGAGCTCACTGGAAACAAACACAACCGTTGGGAATAGGGATTAAATTAAGATGCAGTAAATTGGGTATAGACAACAGCAGCACTCATCACAGGCCAACTAGTCACTTTACAAGAAAAACATTTAAAATATACCTATGATGGATTCAAATTAGCCTTGAGACTTTCTATGGAGGATCCTCTGCATGGTTATTTGGGACGATTCTCTACACGTTGCTTTCCACGTGTGGGAAAAAAGCTTGAGAAAATGCGCAAATATAAGAGAACAATGTTCAACAGTCCATAAGAATAGGACAGCAACCTATTTATTTAACTGCCAACTACAGACCTCCCCCCATTGCCACGCGGGCTGAGTGTTAAATGTGACGACCTCTGCGTGATCCAACCACCTCTGATCCAACGTGCCAGATTACTGAGGAGGCATTTGTTGCAGGTAGTGAAGGTTGACAAAATAACCGATATTTATTTTACCAGGTAAGGCCCACTGAGCTGTATAGCAGGTTTTCAGAAGCAACCTGGCTATCAAAAATTATAGCTCAACAAAGGGGCTCATTCATGTGGAAATTTATAGCAGCCAAATACTCTAAACATGTTTTTTTTATGTGGAGCGAGAAACTGGAGGACCCGGAGAAAATTTCACAGGACCATGGGGAGAGACATGCAAACTTCAAATATGCACGCGTCAGAGTCAGGATCGAACACACGTCTGCCTGCATACCAGGTGAGGGAGATAACATCTTGCCAACAGGGGGCCCACAGGGCATGGCCTGGGACTGTGAAGGGATACGGAGGGCAGTAGGCAATTTGGGGTGGGTGGGAGGCGGGGGGAGGGGAGTGGGGGCCCCACTCACCCGGATCTTGGGGTCTCCGCCGGGCTTGTGTCCAGCGGAAGGCACTTCGGTGTCAGCGTCTGTGTCGGCCTTGTCGTCGCCGAGGCCCTGCAGCGCCTGAATCCAGGCGCGAATCCCAGCCTCCAGCCTCGTGCCCAAGATCGTCTCGATCTGTGAAGATGAGAAAATCATCTTAATCAACCCACATTATATTCAAATGTTGTTTTGTTTAAATGGCATCAGCTGACCTGAGAGACATCTTGGGAGAAAGTGCTGCACACATGGCTGCAATGGATTAAAGTCAGTTAAGCATATGACGATTTATCATCGATTCATACCGACACCTACACGCACTCCAACAGGGATAAAAAAAGCATGTGTAGGAAGTGGATTATGTACAGTTGGTACGTGTTACATTTAAATGTGGTATGCGGCTGGGTCATGCAAACCCTGCAGCCAATATGGATTCTGTGTGCAACAGAAGGACAGAAAATAATCTGAGAATCACATTGTCACCCTGAATTGTTAATTTATAAATTCGTGGAGGATGTTTTTTTTCATTCTTACCCTCACAGGCTCTTACCACTTACAACAGAATAATGTATAACCAATGACACTATCGGGGATAGTATGCTTCTTTTCAAAAGACACCTGGGATTTTCACACAATGTTTTAGATGTGTTACCGGCATTAACCTTTAAATCCAGGTAAAAAAAATGGGCTCACAAATCCAATGTGAATTTTCAAAAGGGGAGCCAGACATTCCCTGGCTTTAACTCGCACAGAGATGAGTCGGCAGTTTTCAAATCGCAGAGCGTGGTGTTAACAACGGCTCACCTGGGTATCCAGCTTGGTGACCCAGATGTGCAGGTTGGAGTAGGAGTGCAGGTTGAGGTCGTCAACTGCCTTCTGCACCCGTCCCAGGATCTCCAAGAAGTTCTTTTGGTCGTAGGCGCACGTGTCCAGGGACCGCACCTCCAGGTCGATCTTCTCCTCGATGAGCAGCAGGTCGTCCACCTGCCGTGCAGCGTGAAAACCGGGACGGAACGTTTAAATGAAATCCAAATTAAATCCAAAACGACAACCTGAATCAGGCACGTTGTGAATTTTTATAACACTATAAATGCCAGTTTGGTAGAAATTAAGAGTTGTTGAATGGATATTTCAAGAAGCAAATACATATCATAAACAATGCATAAACATATATAAGCAGAATGGAGTTCCATATCTCCACATACAAAGAATAACATTTATTGGACCATGAGTCAATTCGCTTTCCAGGCCAATACTATCCAGCTGAATCTATTTAAACAAACTTAAAACTGGTTTTGATATTCTCGGTCTCATTAGCAGTCAGACTTGTATAGTTGTCAAACAACAAAAAAATCTACAATTAACCCAAAAAAAAAACTCTTCCCCCCAGAAGGTCAATGTTTGTGACAATGAATCGATCAGAAACCCGGCATCGCCGGCCTTGACCCACCCTCTCCTGGAAGTTGACGACGGTCTCGGCGAGGCGCTGCACGTAGGGGTCGAGCTTGTACGACTCCCAAATTAGTCCGACTCCCTCGGCGACGAGCCCCTGCACCTCCCGCTTGAGCCCCGCGACAAGCAGCGCGATGCTCTGGCGCTCCTCAACGCGCTCGCACGTGCGCTCGTACGTACGCACGCTCTCGATGAGCGAGATGGCGAACGGGTACAGTTGGTTGGCCTGGTGTGCCTTGTTGACGATGGCGAGCGGCACGCGGAAGCCCAGCCACTTGAGGTTGCGCACCTCCTTCGACAGCGTGATGATCTCAGGCAGGAAGTTCACCTTCAGCTTGAGGACCGTGCCCGTGCGGGTGCGCGCGCGCGTCGACTCGATGGCGAAGATGCGGCCCGTCACGCCGAGGTTACGCTGCTGCACCTTGCGAGCCCAGTCATCGAAGATGTCCTGCGTGCTCAGCTTCACGCGGAACGAGTCGCCGTCCTGCTTCAGCTTCTGGCCCTCCACGTGGTTCTCCCAGCCCTTGCCCAGCACGTCCTCCACGCGCTTCATGTACGCCGTGAGCTGCCGGTCAATCTGCTTCGCCCAGATGATGGAGCCCGACACGGGAGGGAGGTCGCGCACGTGGCTCATGCGGCACGCCTGGCTCTGCGGGTATTGCACTGCAAGAAAGAGCACGCGGGGGACAGAGGGACACTTAGCTGCGGCCTTCTCAATGGACGATCTAGGATATTCCACACAAATGTGCACTTGGGGCATTAACACTGAACAGTAAGAATTCTAAATATGCCTTAGTGTGAATGAATCACACTCGGCCATGAACACCAACCCCTAATAATCATATATATGGGAGCCTGAGGCTGGCTCTATAGAACACCAAACTCTAAAGGTGACCGAGTTTGGCTCTGAGCCACAGGTATAATTACTGAATGCAAGAATCCTTCAATTGTACAAATAATGACGATGCCTGCTGTTGGTTGTGACATCACAACACACACAATTTATTAAATACAGATCTGGCGAAGAAACAAGGGTGTATTGCGGCTATCATCAGTTGTACCCTCCTCAACACCTTGCCCCTGCCAGACCAGGGGCGGCACTCCCCACGCTCTTCACCTTTGAACTTGTTGTGCAGAGACTCAATGTCGTCCTTGACGCGCTGGATGAGCTGTGTCTGGTACTCGCGGATCGCCCCGCGGATGTGCGGGCGCACGAAGAGCGCATTGAAGCGTGAGAAGATGCGGAACATCTCATTAGCGTTCTTGGCCGTGCCGAGCTGGTCGCGCAGCCGCGATGTGATGCACGTCTCCACTCGGTCGATGCGCTCCTCGTAGCGCTTGATGGCCCCCTCCCACATCTCCGAGCCCTCCTTCGACACGTCCAGGCCGTCCACCTCCTTCACGTGCTCGTAGGCCAGGTTCACCTCCTCGATGGCGGTGGCGTCGGCGGCGTTGAGGGCGTCGCCGGTGCCCTGCTCCACCAGCTCGGTGCCGCTCGGCTGGGAGCTTGGAGCACTCTGCTGATGTTCACAAAGACAAAGATCCCCCATATAGCCTTAACAGACTGTTGGGGAAAGTGCTGTTAGAGAGTACCTATGAAGGCCGGCATGGCCCACGAGGGGGTGGGTGACCAGCACCGTGCCCGGCCACATTCGTCTCCCTAGTGGCAATGTTTACACAAAGCACCAGGTACTCATTTGAGGCCGAATCGGCCCAGGACCGGTTCAGATAACCGTCACTGATATTGGCCGTGAGCAGTAATTGAACTTGGGTTGCCAGGTTCGTAGTGCAGTGCGCTAACCGCGACACTTCTGCCCCCACTGATGTATGCACACAAACACACGCGTATGTGTTCGCCCGGAACTCTGGCTGCATTTACCATAACCATCATCAATACATCACTATAAGTATCATAAAATGATTACATTATTTTGTCCTAATTATAATGTCTAGTCAGCATTGCAGTGAGCAGTGCACCACCTCGTGCCACAAAAACAACCATGGAAAATAACATCACAGGACTACGTTTGAAATCTCTTCAACAGGGCTCATATTAACACAGGTTAATAAACATCTCTCTAATTGAACACCTCATCTCCAGACGGGAAATAACAAGTAAAGAGACAAAGAAAACTCAAGAACACAGAGGCGTGCACGCTACCTGGGGGCGCAGAACGCGCACGATGACGGCGCGCAGCTGCTCGTGCTGCCGACGAAACTTGCGCATCTGCTCCAGCCGGGCCTGCAGGCGACGGTGCGCGGGGGTGATGCGCCACACCATGCGCAGGTGCTCATCCCGCTGGCGCCGCACGATATCACGCAGCAGCACCTGCAGCTTCTCGTACTCGTCGTCCCATGTCTGGAACACTTCGAAGCACACCACCATCACCTGTCCCGCGTGGGGCACAGCGACGCGACAATCAGCTTCATCGTCTTCACTGTTTGCCTTATTTATACCATGCCTCCCGTGCACACGATTTGACAGCCAGCTGACGTCCATCGCACATGAAAAAACACAAGCACCAAGCGATCAAATGCATCTCTTGTCGAGCCACGCAAGGCAGTCACCGGCGTTCGGTTCAACAACTCGCGTACACCCAACAGTCAATCAATTTTCCATTGACACCCATAATTTTACATGAACCCAACTTAAAAGACGACGACAACAAAAAACAAATAGGGTCAGCGTGCAACATTGGCAGTGTCACTACTACCACACTACCCCCCTGCACCCTACCACACTCAACCTCCACTACCACCCCCCTCTACTCCGCCTCTCCCAACTCACCTTCTCGAACTCCTCGTAGGAGATGTGCATGAGCTTGCGCGTGCCCAGCACCTTGAGCAACTGTGCACTGAGGTCGCGCGAGATGGCCTCGACCAGCCGCAGGGCACGCTGGATCGGGTATTTGGTGTTGCGGATCTTGCGCAGGTGGGTGAAGATGGCGAGCAGCGCCACACGGATGCGGTCGAGCTCCGTGGCCGAGAGGAGGTCGTTGAGGGGGAAGTCCTTCATGAGAGGGTTGTAGTCGTTCACCATCTCAAGGGCCTGTTTTAGGCCTGCAGGCACAGGGGACATGGTAGGAAAGCCCAGAGAAGGGAAATAAGGATGGAAAAACAGAAGATTTACCCTGGGATTGCAACTTTTTTATATTGCCGTTCCTAAACCCTCACGCATATAAATCCAAGTGACCGAAGCAAACAACTTTATGGATCAATTAGGGGGTACTATTACCCACCACCACCCATTGACGTTATAAATACATGATCTAAACCCAAAATAAACCATTTACTATTTTATTTTACCATGTAAGGCACACTGAGCTATCTATATAGGTATTTTTTAGAAGTGACCTGGCCACAAATGATAGCTCAAAAAAGTGATTTATCATATGGAAATTTACAGCAGCCAAATACTCTAAAACGCATTTTTCTAAATGTCGAGGGAAAAACCGGAGGACCCGACCTGGAGAAAAATCCACGCGACCACGGGAAGAACGTGTAAACTCCAAATAAGCAGAGGCGTCAGGGTCAGGATCTAACCTATGTCCTCCTGTATACCACCATGGCACCCCTAACTAAATTAGGAATGGCGGGTAGACTATTGAATAAGCGAGCGAGCTGTGAGCGAGTCAGCCAGCGCACGCGAGTTGGCCAGGACGACGTCGCACCCGTGTCGGTGTCGAAGCTGACGGTGGCGAAGAATCTCTTTCCATGCTTGAGGATGTCGAGCGTAAGCAGCACCTCGGGGCTCTCTCGCTTCTCCTGGATGCGGTAGAGCGCTCGCTCCAGGTTCAGCCAAAAGCTGATCTCCTGCAGCGCCGTTCCCGAAGCCGGATCGCGGTCCAGTTTCGTGACCTGGTGTGCATGGCACGAACCGGGCAGGCAACGTCAGCCGAGTTCGATAACAAACAATCGCACGGTTTAGAATAGAGTTGAAATATCGGATTATTTAAGTAATCTATTGCTCTAGCTATTAAAGGTTTAATTTCTCGAATAATCTGCGAACATAAATATAATTAGAAACAAGTCCCAGCTGGCTCCAGATGCTGTTGTAAGTGTGGTGATGGGTGGGGCTTGGTAGCGTCATCGGCATCATCAGCCACGCCATGTTAGGCATGGCTCAGAGGGGGATTTCCTACATTCGGCAGGCAGGATGTGAGGTTGGCAAGTATTTTTAAAGGGGCCGAAGTAATCAACCAAAAAAAAAGTAGATGATTACAATTATTCGTCAATTAATTAACCTATTCAACAAATAATTTCAACCCTACTTTACAAGTTTGTGCGAGTCAATGTATGTTCCCTGCCACCCCGCCCACCGGAGCACCCATCACGCTCACCTTCTGGATCTCCCTGATCCAGCGGTTGACGCCAGCCTGCAGCTGGTTGAGGAAGGTGGCGTCGTCCACACGGTCGCCGAAATCCGCCACCTTGGCCTTCTCGTCGCGCTCGAGGCTCTGCCGCAGCACAGAGCTCACGGTGGCATGGATGGGCAGGCTGATCTCAGGGATCTCGATGTTCTGCTGCAGGTGCAGGAGACCCATCTCCAGCTCCGCGATCTTCTTCTCCACCGACGGCGCCATCTTGTCGCCGTCCCTTTGTAAATTGCAGAAGGCTCATCATGACTTTCTGCATGTATATAATCGGCTGGTATGAGAAAAAGTTGCTACATTACATTTTATATCCGATTGGACAATAGATGTTTACTGAGGATGCCAACAAAAAAATGGCTCTTGTCGTCCGAGTGTCGCAGGCTGTCTGACAAAATCGAATATTGAAGCTTCATTTAACAGAAAAAAGCACACTTAAAAAATCTGTCAAGTTCACCTTTATGGCACTCTAGCGATGTCTCTCATACATTTTAACACAACAGCGCTGTCACTATAGTTGCATGATGGAGCACATTAAGAAAGCTTCAAAAGCTATTTATTTTTGTTTTATTTGGGAGGGGGAGTGGGAGGCAGCTGTATATATATTTTCCAAATGTCTTCTTCATTCTATAATTTAACAGCATAATTTTTTTTTATCCCACTGTACTGCTGACTAAATCAATCCTCGAGTAGTCTCCTTCCATACCCTTCACACAGCGTTAATTATTTAAGGATACTACACATCCCAGCATCTGCTGTGGATGAAAATGGCTCTGCGCTGGGGCTTACAAAGAGGGCGACAAATTCACCCTAAGCCGATTTAACCTCATCTCGGCCTTGTTACGACAAACCTCCTTATAAGCAATCAAATCGTAATCCCGGTTGGGTAGACCGCCTGCCACACCCGAATGACGTAAGGGGAAATACACCACAAAAAACAAAGAGCTCTCTCTATACTCTTCTCATGTTGCGGATAGAAACATAGGCTGCGTCTCAGACTGTTTTAAAAATTAGAAGTTTGGGAATTACGGAAAACAAGGTCATGCTCAGGCACTGCCAGAGCCAGTGGGGGGATGGGGTGGCACGTGCCCCCCCAATGATCCGATCGAAATCCCTAATTTCGATCGGATTATTGGGGTTTATTAGTAATAAATCGACATTTTTCTACCCCCACTGCCACTGTGTAGCATATTATTCTGTGCCAGGGACTCTATGAGATGATAAGTAACGGCAAAGCAGTGATAAGCGACTCACAGAATTGTGTGCAGTTGCGTATACAGTACATGACTTCCCTGAAGGCAAACACCTTCAGCGAGCGCGATGCTGATCACACAGTTCGAATTTGACCCTCGAATGATGGCTGCGCCATCGCCGCACACGCGTCAAATAAAAAGCAAGGGACAAGTCCTTACTAATAACTCCTATCATTTTTCATTGCTGGAGGGGTTGCCCCCCCTTTACCTGAAAATCCTGGCTCCGCCATTGTGCTCAGGAGCACTCACAGCAGTGTTATCAATAATAAGAGACCTGAGGCCAAAGTGACATAATTTTACCATAACTTTAAATACTCTTTGGTTATTGATGGAGGTTCAAACTCATGTCACACACCACAGGACATACCACCCGAGGTAAAGTAACTAGTAGATAAGACCTTTTAGTTGCTTATTTCTCTTTCTTCATGGGTTAAATATCACATTAAGATTTTTAATGAGCACGTAACAACGATTTGCTTTGATAGAGCACCCTCCTATACTCTGGTGCGTCTCAGATGAACAAAACTGTACAAATGACAAAAAATAATCGATTCTTGAATGGAAAGGCAACACCAAAATTGTAACAATAAAATCACTTGGGAGGGTGGGGTTCAGGGTTTCATCACCACATACCCCATTCGTCATCGCATGCCCCAGAATTATAAAAGATCAACGATTCTAGCAAGGCAAAGCCCCTGCCGCGGGCGCACCTGTCGGCCCTGCTCGTCTCGCGGATGTAGGACTTGAAGAAGGGCGCCACGGTGTTGCTGATGTACGAGTGCAGAGTCTCGTAGGGCGAGTCGTCGCTCAGCGTCATCACCCGCAGCTGATTCCTGATGGGCTTGTCGGCGTCGATCACGGCCGAGCGCTTAACAAAGGCCAGGCTGTCACGACAGGCACACACACAAAACAAGAGACAAAGATCCTCCTATATAGCCCGAACAGACTGTTGGGGCAAGTGCTGTTAGCAAGCACCTATGAAGGCTGGCACGGTACACGAGGAGGCAGGTGGCCAGCACTACGCCCGGCCGCATTTGTCTTCCGAGTGGCGATGTTTACACACTGCACCATGTACTCATGAGGCTGAGCCGACCTAGAGGTGGCCCACAATCGATTCAGAAAATAGTCACTGGTGTTGGCCGTGAGTGGGAATCAAACTCGGGTGGCCGGGTTCATAGTGCAGTGCGCTAACCGCTACTCTACCACCACACACACATATACACAAAGGATTTTAAAGAGATGCCACATACTTGGATAAATCATTTATTTGTAACAATGTTTGTCGATTAATCGATTTTTACACTTCTGAAACACACACTGCATCTTAGAGAGGAATGAATTGCTGCGTGCCGTACCGGATATATCCTCACATTACACATGTAAAGCACTTCACTGGGAGTGGATTGTATCGCCAAGTGCCTTTGAAGGAGGGAAAAGCTGTCATATTTCAGAGCTTTCTGTGGAACAACGTTTCCATTCAAGCAGATTTTAATTGAAAGAGCCGTTTGTGGAAATTCTATATTCACATGGAATCAGTTAATCACATCACTCACTGCTATCCCTTCAGAGAAATATTTAAATTACGTTTCTTTGCGGGGATGCCAGTTGCTTGTTACGTTTGCATTTAATCCAAGAAATGAAGGCTGGAGGCTTCCTAAGCAAATGCATATGCAGATTAGACAAACCAGGAAATTAATTAAAAATACTACTGTATTGCGGATTCACAAACTTTTGAAGCATTTCAGGCAGCATTAGAATACTGCGTATTGCCCATTGAGACGGCACCTGTTAGACTTGATGCCGTAATGGACGTCGCTGGTGATTTTGTAGAAGGCGGCGGTCTCTTTTTCTTCCTCTTCGCCCACATCTTCTGCTCAACGACCACAAAAACAAACTCAACACTGCATCCACAGCCACCACCTTGCAATTGCACCAATAGCACCTTTCTCCATCACCATCTCTTACCTCCATCACACGCCCCACCTCCTCCATCACCACCTCCATTCCTCAAACAGCTCCATCACTACCGATTCAATCAACCCCTCTAACATCTGCTACATTATCAGTCCCATCACCCCCTCCACCACCACTCCCACTATAACCCCCTCATTCACCTCCTCCATGACCACTATATCACAGGTCGTCATTTGAGGCTGAGAAGACCTAGAAGAGGCCCACAACCGATTCTGATAATAGTCACTGGTATTGACCGTGAGCGGGAATCGAACCCGTGTCGCCGGGTTCGTAGTGCAGCGCGCTAACCGCTCCGCCACCGCTCCCCACGACGACAACAACGCGACTATTGGCCACTTAGTGGAGGTGACGTCACCATGGCGCTGGTACCAGGCTAGGTGCACTTTGAAGCCACGTGAGGGTGTCGAAGGCTCGCTGCTGGCAAGAGGTCGCGGGGTAGCCCCCCCACCCCCCCGGTGCCATGGGTTGACGGACTGAGATGACTGGCAGATGCAAAACAAATATCCCCCGTGTAGCCTTAACAGACTGTTGGGGTTAATGCTGTTAACGAGTAGCCACCTATGACGGCCGGCACGGTACACCAAGGGTGTGGCCAGCACCACTCACAGCCGCCTTTGTCTCCCCGGTGACGATGTTTAACTACACACCGTTACCGGAGTTGACCGACCGAGATGACTGGCAAAATCCACCAGCGCCACAACAGGCCCCAGTATCACTTTCCCTCAGCGCGCACGGCACGAAACAACAGCAATGCCCTCCCCTCCCTTCCTCTCTCTCTTTCTCGCTCACCCTTGAGCATGGTCCTCTCCACGAGCAGCGTGTGCACCTGCGCGTCCGCCAGGAACTTCTTCATCACCTCCACGCTCTGCTTGTCGTCGAGCGCCGCGGAGAGGCCCGGCGCCTCGCGGCCGCCATCCTCCAGCAGCAGCGGCACCAGGCCCCGCAGGAAGTTCTGCAGCACCGCGGGCTCGGCAACGTTCTGCACGGCAAGCGGCGGGGCCGCCACCTCGCCACCGTCGTCGGCCATAACGTCGTGTGGTTCACCACCCCACCTCCTCCCCCACGAAGCCCGAGGAAATCAAACTCAACAACAAGCGGTCACCGGTCGGCAGCTGTCACCGCTCTGGGCCGCAGAAGACAGCGGCTGCTGATGGCGGACGAGAAGAAGGGCGGGGGGTGAGGGGCGGGGCGAGGGTGGGGGCGGGGCGAGAGACGGATGGGGGCGGGGCGAGGGTGGGGGCGGGGCGAGAGACGGGTGGGGGCGGGGAGTAAAGCGCCAAGCCACGCCCACTCTCAATCCCCATTGGCTGGAACGGTTCCCGCCAACAGCGATAATTGACGGGGGAAACCACGCCCCTTCGGCTTTTGATTGGACGCGGGGTGGGCGGCGCCCCGCGCTCATTGGACGAGCGGTGCTGGTCACGTGGCGGTGTGGACGGTTTATTCGTTTTCATATTCTTAGGTTTTTTCGGTAAAGTCACGTAGGTAAAACATCAAAATTAATAAAAATAAAATATTTTATTTTATTTTTTATTTTATTTTATTAATAAAAATAAAATTAATTTATTTTTAATTTTATTTTTATTAATTTTGATGTTTTACCTACGTGACTTTACCGAAAAAACCTAAGAATATGAATCCTTGCAGTCACGAAAGCTTCAAATCTAGGTTTATTCGTTCTAGATTTGAAGCTTTCGTGACTGCAAGGATTCATATTCTTAGGTTTTTTCGGTAAAGTCACGTAGGTAAAAAATGTAAAATTAACAAAATAAAATAAAAATCATGACGTTTCGGAGGCAACACAAGCTTCCGTCTTCAGGTGGAGTAGCACCTATTGCACCTGAAGACGGAAGCTTGTGTTGCCTCCGAAACGTCGTGATTTTTATTTTATTTTTTATTAATTTTATTTTTTTACCTACGTGACTTTACCGAAAAAACCTAAGAATACGGTTTATTCGGTTTTGAATATTTTTTAGGGGATCGATTGACCCCGTGGTGGTGGTGGGGGGGTAGTAGAGAAGACCGCGGGGTCTGAAGCGCCTTACGTAGACTCGTGCTATAGTTTAACACGTAGTAGGGCTTTGGCGATAGCATCATCCATACTATAGGGTTTGTTTGGGTTCGATCGCGTAAATATAAATGTGTCGTTAAAGCCCACCACCACCCGACACAGCCAGTTCGCAAGATTTGTCACGTAACAGAACGTGCCAAGGGGCCGTCCATAAATGACGTCACGCACCTAGGGGGGGGGTCAGACATTTGTGACGATGTGTGACGAGGGGGGGGGGGGGTGAGAAATGTGACGTCACATCAAAATGCGCAACTTTAAATAAATATAGAAACAATTAGTGTTGTTATAACAACACTCCTACAACATCAGAGTGCAGCGCCACATTAAATACGAACTACAATGACAATAGTTTAAAGCGATTGGAAGCATGTTTTATTTTCAAAATGGAAATATGTTTTTTTTTGGGGGGGGGGGGCAGAGCTTTGTGACGTCATATTTGAGGGGGGGGGGCAGAGCTTTGTGACGTCATATTTGAGGGGGGGGTCTGACTTTTTGTGACGCCGCGTGACGAAGTGGGGGGGGGGGGTCAAAAATCGTCCAAAATCGCATGACGTCATTTATGGACGGCCCCTAAATATAGGCTTAAGCCACGCATCAGCCTATATTTATTTATTTGTACTGTTCGCCTTTTGGCGTTCTCTGGTCTGACATTGGTGAGACCAGGCCCTAAAGAAGGCTGCTGTCTCTGGTGGAGGCTAATAAGTTTAAAAGACAATGCCAGATGATGTTTATTTGCATGTTCACTACAAGGATGTGTGGTTAGTGCAGACTTGATTCCTTGCAAAAGGTTAATATTTAGTTTTTTAACATCTTAACACCTGTTTTATTGCCGTAGAGGGTAAAACCTATAATTTTTTCATAATCCTATATTTTTGTACTATAATCCGATTGGCCTGTTTATAATAGGAATTATATGCATGGACTGACTTGTTGACTGGTTTTACTGGTAGGAACCTCCTGGTTACACCAGTCCACAGAGGATTATTGTGCCCGTCCGTCGTGCAGGGAGGGGCTGGGTGGGGAGGGGAGGGGCTGGGTGGGGGAAGGTGGGGAGGGGCTGGGTGGGGAGGGGCTGGGTGGGGGGTGGGGTGGGGCTGGGTGGGGAGGGGCTGGTCACCCCGTGGTGCCCTTATAAAACTCAACGTTTAACCTACTCACGCCGGCTTGTGCCCGCCCTCACAGTCGGGCATATTTGCGGAATACACCACGCCGCCGTTGACCCTGGCCATTGACCGAGCAACCCAACGTTCCTACCAACTCCCTCCGCAGGACAATGTGTTTTCGTTTTGGATTTGATCGCGTAAATATAAATGCGACGTTAAACCCGCCACCACCCGACAGCCAATTCTTAAGGTTTGAAACGTAAACAGAACATGTAATTTCGTTACTAGCACAGCACACTAGTGTTGGAGAGCAAATTACGCGATTTAACCCCCAAAAAACATTATATTGGTCGCGAAAGCTGACGTGTTAAACGGGTGACAGTTAGATACCAAGGTGGCTCAGTGGGGCTAATTATGTGAAATGGACAGGAGATGGCAGTACATCAATATATATATTTTTTACTGGTAGGTACCTGGTTAAACTAGCCCACAGGGGATTATTGTGTCCGTCCGTCGTGCATACAAAAATGGGAGGGGTGGGGCTGGGTGGAGAGGGGCTGGGTGGGGAGAGTGTGGAGGGGCTGGGTGGGGAGGGGCTGGGTGAGGGTGGGGCTGGGTGGGGAGGGCTGGTCACCCCGTGGTGCCCTTATACAACTCAACCTACTTATGCCGGCTTGTACCCACCCTCACAGTCGGGCATATTTGCAGAATACACCACGCCGCCGTTGACCCTGGCCATTGACCGAGCAACCCAACGTTCCTACCAGCTCCCTCCGCAGGAATGTGTTTTTAATCGTACAGGGCTGGTCCAGATGTCTTGAGCCCCCCCCCCCCCCCACCATTTATATAAGTCTGTAAAATGTAATCTCTTTTGTTTAACAAAAATTACTAAGCCAAGAAAATTAATAGGGGTCACCAGACATCTGCACGATCCTGTATAGTGCAGGCGTCGGCATCCTGCGGCTCCAGAATCACATGCGGCTCTTTAAGGGACTGCTTCGTGACGTTATACAATTTGGACTACCGTTTCAAGGAACCTTCTGAAACTGTATTAAGACTCGGATTTTGCCCATTAAAATAAATGATAACATTACTGTACAGTATTATTATTCTGCCAGGGCACCGAGCCCGCACTTGAGATAAATGGGATAGAATCGGTTTCATCCATCCGTGATTAAATCGGGTAAAGTGTAGCGTGTTTGTGGTCTTAGCCCTGATATAAAAAAAAACCCAGAAGATCAAATTATTTGATTTAAATCTACTCATTATTTCTGAGGGCTAGAAAATGTTTGGTGTGCCATAAAATACTGTGTACATACGAGAGCACGAGTGAATGAAATGTATTGCGGAGACCTGAAAAGTTGTGGTAATTTTCCAACGGGGTGATGTTGCACTGCTTATGCAAGAGTTCCGAAAAGAAATGGCTTAAATCCAATGGTGAGATACTAATAAGCACAATTTGGGGATGTTTATAACAAATTCTACCAAGTATGCAAAATGTGGATGCGTTGGACTATATAATGAACTGGCTCATACGTCCTCTTAAGCCACTGTTTTATTCATCTACATCCCAGAATTATAAATTGAGCCATTGGTAAATCGGATATGCTCAGCTTGCCAATGGATAATAAAATGTACCTGGAAGCAAAAAATGTCCTATTATACATGCGAAATCGCCAATCATGCACACAAATTCCAAGCCACAAGCAATAACAAGCCATTCAGTTCCAACTTCATCAGCACGGATGAGTTTCACTGCACATGCAAACAGGGGATTTCAAAACATGTACATGCATTTATAGTAAAGTGATGTAATTTTTTGAATATTTATTAATGAGTTTAATATATTTGCCGTGTAATTACATTGCACGATAACTCAGAACTCCCATATTTGTCGAGCAGTAATATACATTAAAACAGTAAGAGGAAATGCAACTTTACAAGAGAAAATTTTATTTTAGAAAATGTATGTACATTTGAGATGATTAGAAACTTTCAGCATCAGGAAAGAAATTGCAATAAATAAACAAAACCGGTGCTCCATTATGTAAGGAAATCTCATTTGCCGTCTCTTTTTTTCTTTGACACTCCCTGAACAAAAACTTCACAGCACTTCGGTATCACCGAGACTTTGCACCCAGGGTATGTGACAACCCGTTTCCCGTTTATCACTTTGAAGCGCAGCGTTGTTGTGTAAACGAGAAAGGGGGCAATGGCGGGCACTTAGGAACCGGGGATAAAGTTAATCTTTCCAAGGCGAGGCATCGACACGTGTGGCATGTCGAAACATTTCGTGAATGGAATAAAATAGTTTATTTTTTACTGTGGGGGAAAAAAGTGGCCTGCCCAGTCAACCAGACTGGCAGTTTGGCCAACTCTTGACTTAAAATATCATAAAGGTACCATCAGAAAGGTTGGGAGGGAAGACGAGCAAGACGTTACACCCATATCCTACCCTCACACCGATTTGACACGAGTACAATGCCGCATTGCTGCACTTCTCAATGCCATGAGGAACCACTCCATCCATTCCTCCGGGCCATAGGGCTCTTTCAAATACCAGCAATTCCCCCAAAATCAGCAGCTCCCAGAAACACAAGTAATTCATAAATTAAAACCGGGGTGAGAGTGGATGTTATAAACTTCAAATTTACATCATATAGTTTACACTACAACAGTCCATACACCGAGAAGCCATCGCAAACCCTATGGTAGGCAGAAATCTTGCAATGATCAGTGCGAGTTATTACGCAGCCATTGTCTACACTTTACTGGACACCCTACGCACCTTGTGGTTTAGTTGAATGCGTCCATTATAATGGTCAGTTGTAGAACGGGAATGGACTGAGGACACCAAGCATACACACAGAGTACAGTACAGTGCCCGCCCATAAACGTTCTTCTTTTCCCGGAGATGTGCCAGTTTGTTCAACATCTGGTGATAGGCTCAATTAAGCTTTATGTAAAATAAGGGGAATGTATAGTTACGTAAAACCAATGCCGTCCACAACACAATGACACTTTTATTTCACACGCATCTGAACAGTAGTTTCCAGGCAAAGGAACAAAACAAAAAAATTATAAGATGCCTCTCTGCCTGATATGGTCGGAATGCCCTGATGGTACCTGCGTACACATTATTTATCAACGAATGCTCTTGGTCTCAAATATGCTACTACTGGAATCATTACACGTTTTTGTCATGCCCAATGGTCTGCAATCAGATTAGAATGGTGTGAAAATTGCATCTTGAAATTGCACACTGCACCGTTGTCACAAATGACCCAAGACTACTTGGCATGCAAATAGTTGTGAAGCTGCAGAGCAAGCGAGCGTGACCAAGCCAAATCAAATGCAGCATTCGTGCCCTTAGGTGGAATAAAAACCCAGTACTGGCTGCGAGTACTATCCCGTGGTAGCAAATATCTAGCAACGAAATACAGTAGCACATGCTGTGACTTCAATGTGAACCCTTTCATGCTGCCAAACAGCCAAACAATGATACATCTTTGAAGCAAATTGTGCAACCATTCCTCCTGGCAACCTTTTCTAAAATCCATTGTGAACTATACTATGCAGTGCAAAATAATAAAAAAATTCCATGGCAATACATAGCCCTGGTAATATTTACCAAGAGTATGAGCCACTGTTCCATGCCTTGTTTTGCAATGGAGTGTATGAAAAAAAGAAGACCTTTTTTAAAAAATTCATTCCTTATTCGTATAGAAAAAAATCTTCACTGTGAGCTGGTGGTCTGTGGCTGGGGTGACTGCTTTAAGAGAATCAGCCAGAGCTGAGCGTGTGGGTTTGATGTTGGACGTCATTCAGGGGAAATGGGTTAAAGAGGAGCTGGATAGCGTGACATTGGCAGGGATCAAGGGGAAGAAGACGACATGCAGCGAAGACAGTCCTCAGTCATCCTGGTCCATGTACGTTTCGCCGTAACCCGAATCTGTCCGCGAGCCCTGGCGGCGGCGTGAGTATTTCAGCTGCAGGATGTCGCTGATCTCATCGACGGCAGCCAGTGTCTGGTGAAAAGCAACAAAAATGGCACTTTTTGGCATCACAAGATCTAATTTATTTATTTAGCCAGGTGAGAGACCTAGATCACCTAAATGACAAAAAGAATGCATTAAGTACAGCAAAAGCAAATAGAAATCGGCACAAAAACAACTGGTTAACAAAAATAATTAACATACTAAACAAATTACATCTCCTGTAACGTACATTGGCTCCAGATACGTTTAAACCATTTATAGCGCAATTAAAATACAGATGGTTAAAGCCACGGCACAACAAGTGTGACACGTGACTCGTACCTCGTCAAGCATTTCCCGCGTGTGTGCAGCAGATATACAGAAGCGAGCACGTGACTCGATGATGGGTGTCGCGGGGAATCCCACAACCACCACACCAATGTTCCTCTTCATCATCTCACGGCCGAAAGCTCTGCAAATTTGCAATCAAAAGGAAGGGGAGCAGCAGAGGGGGACACATCCCAGCACAACGACAACACTGGCACCTAACCTAGACTACCATACTACCCACAAGACATGCATGCAACCCCTTGATGATTTTCAGAGATCACGAGTTCACAAAGCAATTAACAATGTTGTAATTTTTTAAATCACGTTTGTAGGTAGTGGAAGCCGTGTTATACAGCCTGCCTTGTTGTATGCTGCTTTCTTAGGTCCTTCCTCAGTGGGACAACATTTCTCTTGCACATAGTCTGGTCAGTTGACATGCAGTTCCATTAATCATTGATTATTACTTTTATCATACAGCAAACAATGAACTCAACCGAATAATAACACCATGATGTTCAGTCTCAGAAGAAGTGTAAACAAGATAATGGTGCAAAGAGAAAGGCAAGGTTGTTGAGAGAACTACAAAAATAGAGATAAAAGTTCCATGACCTGGCTTCGAAAGGAAAGTTACCGGATAGCACACTTTCGGCACTGCAAATCGGGCATGGAGCAGCGGGGGTCAACAAGGCAGGGGTTCTCAACGCTACGCAAGACTGGATGGTGGTGACAGCCAACCCACTCACGGCCCAAATTCACCACTAGAGCACTCAGTGGCGAGTCTGGCGATGGCTGCCGGTGGCGGTCAAATCAGCCACAGACAAACATCAGACACGACCCCTCGACTCAGGAAGGTTTTAGTCAACCGCGAGGGTCCGAACGGCAGAGAGTGGAGGTCAAATGAGAGGACCCGTTTGGGTCACTCTTGTTACCAGAGACCAGGTGAGGCTACCAACTCTGCCGCCGTCACCACGTGCTGAAGTCAGCGATTTAGGGCCGCGAAGTGGGCCAGGGGACCCCTCCCGGAACGTCACGCCGAGATCCCTCGGCCCGCTGACCCCCTCTGCTCCGTACCCAATTTTGGCGGGCATGTACAGCATGACGGGAACGACGGGCGAGTCCTCGTTGCCATAGGTGATGAGGCCCAGCTCGCGTATGCGCCGGCGAAAGTAGCGCGTGTTCTCCGCGAGCTGTCGGATGCGTTGGGCGCCTACGGGGAGGAAAGGCACGTACACACACACACTTTCGTGACCAATCTGTTGTATAAAAGGAACATTTTCAAAATACAAGGCAACAAATTAATAATTTAAAGCAACAAAATAGCACTTATTTTATACAGAAATGTATCAATAATTCCCTGGGGCAGTACATAATTCCTAAACTATTCAGATGGATATACTATGAAGGCCAAGCCACTGTGATAGAAGCAACATGGAAAAACATGTGGCGCAATATGTGTAGCGTTTGAAACACCTCTCGCGTTACACCCCCTTCCCTTCAATCCTTAAATTAACAACCAGAAGTATCATTGACGATAGAGGCAGGAGAGGGGATGAGAAGTACGAGAAATCGGCTGACCAAGAGTCGTGCCATCCTCTCCCATGATGCACTTCATGGACTGCAGGATCTGCTCGATGATGGGCGGCGACATGGACGTGGCGTAGACGGCGCTGTGCGAGTTCATGCGCAGGTAGTCCACCAGATCCTAGAAGGGGCAGGACACAGATACAAAAAGAGTTAAAGACAAATTCCGTTTTTATTATTTACCCAGGAAAGCCTCGATGAGCCGAGACTTTATAGACGGATCGTGCGTTTCAAGTATTTGGTCAAAGTACCTGCAGAAAAATTTACTGTGGAAATAACACTAAAAATACAGTACACAAATAGGTCAGCAACCTACTTGCTGCTTTATAATCTATTGTACACATGATGATTATCTGTGATCAACTAACTCTGCCCCCCCCCAAAAATGCTCGAATAAAGATGTGCATTAACATAGGGCCACCTCACACAAGAATTTAAGGATACATTTTTTGGCCGCTTGTTTTCTAAAAAAATATTTATCTATTAAAATGTATGTTTGCACTCAAGATGCATGGATCAAATTGTATGTATATGAATCAATTAGTTTCAGTTGTTGTATGTGCAGATTATTTACATGACCTATGGGGTCACGAAAGGGTGCTACAATTACAATAAACGAAACCAAACCATTCTTGATAAGCACAACCCAAATCCTGACAATTCATCAAATCTCAAACAGGCCCAAATCATTATAATCCCATCGATTGGTATGGGGGGCTGCCTCATCCCAACCTTCCCTTTCACGGGATACCACCGACTTCCACCCTTGCCCCCTCGACCCACACCTTACGACCACCGATGTATCCTCCGCAGGCGCCAAAACTCTTTGTGAAGGTGCCCATCAAGACGTCCACATCCTGGGGGTGCAAGCCAAAATACTCCACGACGCCACGACCCGTGGGCCCCACGGCGCCGATGCTGTGCGCCTCGTCCAAGTATAGGTAGGCCTTGTAGCGTTTCTTCAGCGCCACCACCTCTGGCAGGCGCACAATTGACCCCTCCATGCTGCGCGCAGTGGGGAAAAGAAGAAGCCACAGGCGACTGCGTTAAGTCACCGGCGATAGAACGAGCAGGGGATGTGGAGGAGGAGGAAGTGGAGGGGGCAAAGCCTCCTCTGTTGTGTAGCCGTATGCAATCTAACAAAGTCACCCTTCATTTAATACAAATTAAGTCCTTTGCAAGTTCCCAGGAAAGCCTCACTTAGGGCCGAGGTGTGCACCACCAACAGCATGCGAGACATTGTGATGGCACAACGAACAGCAGATATCGTTATATTTTATTTACGTTTCATATTGACATTCTACATGCATAAATGAGTACGTAAGACACAAAGCGGACTTGTGTATGAAATTACATAATAGCGCAGACAGCCAGACGCAAGCCTCATTAGTATTCTTAGGGTTTGGCATCAATGCCTAAAGTTCAGAGACAAAATCATGATTGTAAGGGTTGATTATTGATGCTGGATCCTAGCGGTACAGGATGTATATTTGACCAAGCACAGCCTTCTTCTGTTTATGCTTCTAGATAATGGAACAAAAAAAAAAATTTAGACAACCCCAACTCAAGTGGTATATGCCTACTGTGGTAGGTGACCACGGAGTTGCCTGATAAAATAGTTCCGTGCTGGGATTGACTCCGTGACAGGCCTCTGGCTGGGGACACTGCCATCCCTACGGATGCTGTGTGGTGAGAAATAATGTATGAAAATATGGATATCTAAAAGTACAAATATATACTTATGCATAAGTAGGAAAATAATGGATATTCGCAAGCATAATCGGATACATGTTTTTTCAGTGCGAGAATACATTTTAATCAATTAATCAATTCATCGTGCTACACCTATCAGCAAGTGAACATATCATTCTGGTTATGCCAGAAACCAAAGTGGCTGCCTTCTGGGTGCCATCTGGTGGTGGTGGGGCAATGGGGGTGTGGTGTATGTGAATTTTCGGAGGTCACCTGTAGATGCCCTCCACCAGGATGAGAATCTTCTTCCAGGGCCGGTGCGTGCGTGGTTGCCCGTTCACGATTGCGTCCCTCAACAGCTTCTCTAAGTTCACCATGTCTGCCAGCACAACGAGCAGCAACGCGACAGTTATATAATAGTTGTGGGGAGCGAGCGGTAATATACTTGCTCCATAAAGGTGCAACCAAAACTAATGCCTTTTGATTATCTGTGGTTAGATTTCCCAAATTGGGTATTGACCGTGCTTGTAAAGTAATATCTTTATTTCCGCTGGTTTAAATATTAGTTGTTCCTCACTCATCGAGGTTCAGTGACTCCGTGCTCACACTAAGGGGAGCGCAGTAAATTGCTCCCTTAAAGACGCAACTTAAAACCAAATGCAACTCTTATCCTCATCATCATCACCACCCTCAATTGGTTTGTATAGGACAGTGCACATTATCAGAGTTATGTTCTTTTGTTTGTATTATGACTGCAGGTATTGCAGTCTATGCAAACATGACTCCTTGTAAAAAGGTGTCCGTTTTGTTGCCAGATAGAAGGGTAAAAATCCAATTATCATATTTTTACTGGCAAATCAGGTTCCCATAGTGGTTTGTATGATTAACGATGCTTAAAAACCTGCGTTAGATTGCAATATACATAGCCTAGTTATATATAGATAACACAGCACCCAGTTAAGGGAGCTAAAGGGTTACCCTATTGCTATGCCAGGCAAATATTATGCCACCTAAGACACTTTGTATGTTTTCATAAAAACCACAAAACTTCTGAAATAATTTCTGCAAAACTCAAAGCTTGCCAACAGTAATGCCCAGATTGCCAACTAAACATTTTCCAAGTATTTTTGTATATATAAAAAATATATATTCATGTTACCCTGCATACGAGCACGATGACGGCACAGAACAAAAGGATGTGGATGTAACAATTTCTTGCAAGCGAAATCCCCTAAAGAAAAACACTCTTAATGAACTAGCTCAGTTTTTTGTTGCGTTTTCCATTCACGTAAAATAATGATTAATGAGTGAGGCGAGCAGCTCACCGTTGTGCTTGAAGACGCGGATGGTGGCGGTGGAGAGGCGAGCTCCCAGGACGAGGGAAGCGTGGTTCAACTCGTCGCTCAGGATGAGACAGCCCTGGGTGAGATGCACGATCGCCCACATTTAACTTCGCAGACCTTCAGCAGCAAGTTCCACTGATGAGTTAGGACAGGCACGCTGGCATCATGATGAAATGGTGTGGTCAGTGTTATCCTGGGCTGATGTTCAAGACCAAGGCTGCACACCAAGTGCTAACTGAAGGCTGAGTGCACCAAGGCCAGACCCAGATCATGTTTGGATACAAGTTGGCATTCTGTTTTTCCAATTTAAAGTAGGAGAAAGATTTCCATTCTTAAAAAAGAAAATCACTGCGTCTGGTCAAAGTGCGTAAAAAAACCACGAGATCATTCCACTTCTAAAAGAAAGACAATGATTGCCTGTGTAGCTTACATATACGGTTGGGGCAAGTGCTGTTACCGAGCATCTATTACTGCTGGCACAGTCCGAGCAGGACTACACCCATCCACCTTTGTCTCCTCAGTGCTTTTGTTTGTACACTCCACCTTATTTATGGCTGAGTGGATACACACACATTTATAAATTTAAAAAACATGGCCAGAGCTGGGCTATCCAATTATTTAAGCCATCGATTAGCGATTATCAATTCGATTACCAAATTGGATAAAACAATAATGGTCGGAAAAGTCTCACTGTTACACTTGTGCCGCTGGACGAGAGGTGACACGCGGGGGCGATTGGCGACGTCACCGGCATCATCAGCCGTGGCTTGGAGGGCGTTTCCCGCCTTCGGGAGGCAGCATGTGGGAGTGGCCACCATTTTAACGGGGCACGAGTAAATCGACCGCAACAAAGGTAGCCTATGACAATTCTAGTCAATGAATTGGCTTAATCGTCTACTTGTCCCAAAACTGAAATGTGATCAAAGCTTGACCTTGGTCCCGTCGCCCCCTCCTCACCTTGCCGACGAGGGCCGGGATGTTCATGGAGTTGGTGGCAAAGCCCATGCCGAAGGCCATGGCGGCTTCCACACCCAGGAAGCGTGCCACCAACTTCTCCAGCTCCTCGTGCTTGTCCAGGTTCCCTGTAGACACACACGCCGAGAAACGATTAACATTTCGCCAAACACCGAGGCGGCAGCTGGCACCGAGGCGGCAGCTGGCACCGAGGCAGGGCCCCCAGAGAGAGTTTGTCAATCAATGGGAATTTACTAATACTGCGTAGACGGACAAACAAAGAAGCAGACAATATGAACATGACAGCAGGGAGAATGGCAAACATGGACAGGAGGAGAAACAGACAAACAAGATGGAAGAAAGACAGACAACAACACAGGGCAGACAGAAGGACAAAAGGAGACATGCAAGCAGACAGATGCATGGTTGGCAATGTACGGTGTGAAAGAAGTTCAACATACATACATACATGGGCAGAGAAGCAGACAAAGAAACTGACATGCACACAGAGAATGGAAAAAAAACAGCAGACAGAGATGAAGACAGAGACAGTAAACCACAGATAGAAGACAGACATACATAGATCACGGTAATTATGCCATTTAATTATCCAGTAACGCCTTGCTGAGTCACAAGACTTGTCAGGAAGGTGCTGCATTGAGATGTTGGCAAAATCTATTTTAAGGAGTGTTGTGTGTATGGAGTACTCCGAGAAACCAACCACCCCTGACGAGGGGGGTAACACTCAAATGTGTGCACACACATTCTCACGATCCCACTTTCTGGCCTTTAATTTTCTGGCCACAAAAGTTGCATACATATTTGTGATCCACTAGCACTTGGATCCAAAATACTGGATTACAGGAGGGCATCACCATCACACAAGATGCGAAATAAACAGAAAGACAGGCAGACCGACTATCAAAATAATTAGACTGCTAGGGGTGAAAATATCTCATGTCAGACTAAGTGCCTTGCATGACTCCCTCAAATTTGTTTCACTGCCCAGTCATTAATTTAAATCACAAATGCGTATTAAATAATATAATTTTAAAAAATAAGTCCTTTGTCAATCCACTGCTGGATGAAGGCCTCCCTACAATTTGATGGTCAAAGGGGTTCTGTGACCATGTTTCACTATTCTGATTAGTATTACGCCCGGACCGGTTTGGATATTGCTCCTCACTGATGTTGGCTGTGGCCTGGGATCTAATTCACCACCGTTCTCCGCGCACATTCATCAAGAGCGGTTAAATGTTAAATCTACCTTGTCCTGTTCGGCTACGTACAGTGCCAAAGAACTTCAAACATACATATTTCTGCACTCAGAAATATGACAACATAAAACACGCGTGGAATCCACACATTCAGAGTACTCAAGACATCGTGCGATTACACAGACTTTCTAATTTGGTCCTGGATCCGCCTTCTACGTTCCTGTTTCTAGGCATTACTCCAGTCTACCAGCAACCAAGACCACATTCAGTGAGAAATGAAGCCCTGAATATCAGTTTTAAAAATTGATTGCAGTACTTAGAAGCCCTGTGACTTTCCCCTTTCTTATTTGGGACAAACAATAAATACTTGCGAAGACAACATATTTAATTATCACAAAGCTTTGCGTCAGTTGCTACATCAGCAGAAGAGGGTTTTTTTCTCTCTATACGCTTCGTGTGGCCTCTTGGTGAAATACAGTAACGTCTGACGAATGTGAAATGCTGGTCCTGTCAGCACTTGTTCTTACTGCACGTACCACCACGGTAGCGCCGGATTTAGACAAACCCACTCGCCCGCCCCCTTTGCAAGCACAGTAATCTGGTCGGGCTATATGGGCAGAATTCTGTATCACTGGCAGATTAGATCAATAACGCTACCAAAAAGAATGGCATATAACTATTAAGCGACCTTCAACAGTTTAACAAATACTGTTCTCTGGTCTTAAACCATGAATATATGATTGAACGCATACGTTTCACTTCATGGGTTTCGTTTTCCTGTAACTGCAAATTACTATTAAATCAATTTGCTGCGTGCTTCATTGGTTCCAGCTGTTTGGCTCCACTCGCCATTTCACAATTAGGCAGAAACAACACGAGGCTTAGACCGACGGCTCGGTTTGTATTCGCCGCGTTTCGTTCACGAAGTGGTGGCAATTACGGGCGCTTTGGTTGATTTGATTATTCTATTAGGGAGCTACTACTGTGCGGGGGGGGGGGGGGGATGAGTTGGCGAATCAGTCATCACGGCTGGAACCCTCCGAGACCCATTCATTCAGTTTTCCGAAGGCACGTTCAGCCGAGAGTGGCCTCGTGTTCAAACACAGCCGTGCGTTTCTGTGTTAAGCAATTATAAGAATAAATAACAGGAGCACCTTGCACAATTGTCTTACTTTGGAAGGTTCTTTCTGTGCAAAAATGTGTTCCTTCTATGAACTCTGGGCACAAAACAAGCACTAGGTAATGCTCACCTTCGCTGCTGGTTCTGAGCTAATGGTGAGAAAATCCACCATGCCTATGCCATAAACCAATCCCATTCATAGGATGGCCACTGTTGACTTCCCACCAAGTGGTGTGATAATTAAAGACATTAGTAAATCCTAGCTGGGAGGCATTTAATGATTCATCCCACCAGCGATTCATTGAATAATCACTATTAGGGTTGTAATTTGATAAAAAAAATTATAACCAATGTATTTGTTCTACCTTTTTAGAGTCTCGTATGTTTGGTTTACTCAGTTTTGCCTCATATGTACAGTTACATCCACCGAATTACCCTGAACGTAACACGAGCAAATCATAAACAATCGATTCTCCAGTTCACGAATCCCAAGCATGTACCGTGAGCTTAAGGATCAACAATATTATATCAACTTATCGTTTCGTGAATACTATCAAGATTAACTTTAAAACACATTTCAACCCGGGATTAACTCGCCACCCGCCAACATTACGTGTACCCTTACCTAACCTTTCCTTTGCCAGGGTTCTTACTTGAATGCAAAGCATGTAACGATCACTACCACTCCTGCACCACCACAGACCTCTGCGAGCAACGCGCCATCTCGCTCTACCGTTTAAGTTGCTAAAACTGGCTCTGCCACAAGCGGCATTCCTCCGCCACCGCACCCACCCCGGCAATGCCGCAAGACCGGGCAAAAATAAAATCTACAGTGCAAGAGTCCAATCTGCCCACGCCAACGTCTGCACAATGGGACCCCCCACAAAGTCGACATCCCGTGGCGTCGTTATCGGCAAGGCTGGAGCCATGTGTGTGCAGTGAACCATGCAGGAATATTTCGTCTTAAAAACAACGTGTTTACATTACCTTTTCATCTTTGACGTGCAAAACAACGCACACTGCCTTCACTGTTAAAAACCAGCAGCGAACATTTCCTGACATTGTTTGTCATCTCTGCTGCTGCCAATACCGCAGTCAGGTACCGATACAAATACCAGCACATCCCGTGCTGGTATTTGTATCGGAGTGGTGCTGGGACAGTTTTTACGTGTCCGTGGGAGTAGTGTATTAAACCCAGCTTCTACGAAAATTATGTAACTGGGGGAACGGTGGAAAATGGATAGGGTACTGGGTTACAAACCCAGCGACACGAGCTCAATTGCTAAATGTTGTTTTTTTAGCTCCATCTGAAATGGTCTTGGGACTGCTCCCCCCCCTCCCCTTCACTAACACACCGACCCATGTGGTAAAGTATGGTCACACCACTCCCACGATTGACACAACTTCAGTGGATTCATGTTTAAAGTGTATTTTGTTTAACTAGGTACGGACTCAATAAATCAAGATGAGTCTCATTTGCAAGAGTGATCGTGGGCATGTCTGCCAGAAGGATGCAATGATTGCTATGTATTCAAATTCAGTCATTTGTGGGTCATTTTTCAATTTGGGCATTTTTAAAATAATTTTTTAGCACAATACATGATTAAAATCGTGCATTTAAGAATCGATCTCTTTTCGTTCGTGCATGTTGAATGTCATAGGTTCATGTCACCCCTGCAGACTAGAGGGCGCTACCATTCACCACATTCTTTAATAATAATAAAAATTAATGACATTGCAACCCCAAAATTAATTCCTACACATACGCAAACAATCTCCCGACATTACATTGAGCCTAATGGGAACAACACGACTACAAAGGAGAAGAAACATTCCTGAAACGAATTGCAACCCTGAAGTAATTGAATCACTGGGGTGGGGGTAAGTGATTGTTGAATGGTTTTAACCCTGAACCACCACCAAAAAATTGGCACCCAATCACTAGCGCAACAGAAACAACACAAAGCCCTGCTGACACCAAAGTTGGAAAATGTTCGGTGCGGCTTTGCAAAGATTCACGAGCCAGCGGCGCTGGGGAGAATCACAGTTCATAAACAGTAAACATTGGATTCGCTCCATGATTAATGGTGAACGAGGGGGGGAATTGGACAAAAGCAGATCCTGGCCTCATCCAATGCAATGGGCCAAAGCCAAATACAGCCCCATATATTCAGCAACAAAGAATTCACACCAGCTGCCCTGTACTAGTTACCCTCCACAAGCCCGACTCAAGGTTATCATTTGCCATGGTCTCACAGCTGCTGGATGAAGGCTTCTCATCGCCATCCTTTACAGTCCTGTGATGATACAATCCATGTTCCCTCCCGTATGTCATCGCTAATATCATCTCCATGGCAGCCGTCTCCCTTGGGCGCGTTAACTTATTTGGCTACCGTTCGGTCACCAGTCTCGTCTACCGACCATCACCACTTGAAGCCATTATATGACCCGCCCTTGCCCATCAGTCAGGGAAGGTGACATCTGCGATTCGCATGCATTGCCCGAATCCTTTAGGTTGACGTCACAAAACCCCAAGGGCAGCACAGTCACACAAACGGCAACACAAAGCTGGCAAGCCTAGGCAGGCTGAGCCCACAAAGTAAGTGTGGAGCCAAACCGCGTGCTTACAGGCACACCACCACCACCACCGGTTACACCAGAAAGCCACAGTGTTGTGTTTCATGGCCAACGCGAATGAAGCTGCTGATTCAGCCCGGCCTTGGCCAGAGGCAGGTAATGGTCGGTCAGCCACCCATGCACGATTCTGCCAGCTGGGCAGCGTTGAAGAAATGCGAGGAGACGTTTGGGGAGACAAGTAGCCAAGGGAATCAATGTTGAGTATCCAAGGGTGACAGGGTAAAGAATATAAATCAGAGGGCCACAGAAAATGGCTCGCTAACACTTTGCCCTAAAAGTAAAAAAAATTGGGGTAGCTGCTTCAATGACACCTATGCTCCCACACCCATGGTGGTGAAGTATTTAAAATGCAGCCCATTGATGCACCCTATGAAAGCCAAAAATACAATATTAAATTATCATTCACAGCCCTCTGCCAATTAATTGCTGGATGGATGAAGGCTTCCCATGGCCTCTTGGGGGTTGTTTGACCATGATTCGGCATGGTTCATGGCGCAGTGTACTTACCCACTGTGTCACCAGCCTACCACCCTCAACGTTCAAGCCATTCCGGTCCCCTCCGAGGTGAATGTTTAACCAGCTCGTTCAAACTGCTTAAATCTACAACCTAATAACCCTGGTGCCACTGCTCCAGGCTGCCAACTATCAGTCGCCATCTCGAGCTCAAGGCACAGGGCAATTTCACAATAATGTACGTCCATCCGCCTCCCACCCCAGTCCCCACACGCCAGTCCCCGTGGGACCAAGCAAGCCAACTCCCCCCCAACCACCCCAACAAAACCTCAACCCAGCTACCCCAGTCGTGATTTTTTTTTTACATTGGCAGAAACGAACTATGTATCAGGTCGTTTACTTACATTTTTATTGCGCATTTCGTTTGTTTACACCCAATGTCTCCCTTGCAAAAGATGATATTATAAGAATGAGCACGCACCTGTTCATGGTTAAAGGTTACGTATGTATATACTGTACGTGTGTATATATACAAGTAATCGTATTTGTATGTGTATATTCCACATCACATTGCCTCAAAGTACACCTCGGCTGCCATACGTGTTTTGGTGACATGACCACCGTTTGTTTGGTGGTTGTCGGCAGTTGTTGCTAAGTATGTGTAAGTATGCGTATGGAGCGGTGGTTTGCATACTGTAACATAAACCCAGCTATGTAGTTTAATGTAATTAAATTCATGACCATAATAAACATGTTTTTGTTTAGTTTGTTGTCCTTCCTTCACACCTCCGATTAGCACGTTTGGATACGTACGGTGCGAAAGAAGCTCAACATGCATACATACATAACCCTGTCCTGGGTCTCCCCTAGATCAACTCAACCTTAAAATTACTACCTAGTGCAGTGGGTACACATCATGTCTGGGTGGAAAAAGGTGGCTGGACGGACGTGGTGTTAATTACACAACTCCATACTGGATTCAATAGGTGCTCCCTAATAATAATCCTTGTTCCGACAAACTGTATGGCTACAGGGGGTATCTTCGTGCGAGCATGTTCAGGTGTGAACATAAAGCGTTGTTTAACAACGTGAACTTGGGGTCACTCTCGTCATCACGGAAAGTTGAGACAGTGCAGACCAAACCCGCCAGTGACTGCATGCGTTATCAACTGACCTGTGGTTTGGTTGCGAAAACGACACCTAAACAATCCCTCTCCCTCCCCACCTCCTGGTGGTCACGTGCTGCTCAACAGAGGGAGGGACCCTTGCACAGACATTCAACTCCGCCCTTTCATTATTAAACGTGCAAAAATAGATTCCACTGGATGAAGCGCACACGTGAAAAGGATAGCTCTTATAGCATTAGCTCTTAAGCCTGTGATCAAGATGCCCCAATAGCCGCCCAATCTTGTCAGATCTCGGAAGCTCACGCACGGGATTTGAGCCTGGTCAGTAGATGAGCAACGGGAGGGAGGCTCACCCATTTCCTGCCGCGTGCTGCACACGCCCACGCCGTACTTCTGCGCCACTTGCGCCGCCGCCTCCGTGCAGGGCCCCGCGTTTTCGGCGAAGCCCAGGTAGTTGTATGAACCCATGTTGATCACGTCCTTGACCCGCCCAGTGAACCTGCGGCACAGTGAGTTTTGTTGGGAATTTGGTAAAAAAACGATGACCACATCTCTGAAGCAATTCAAATGCTTTCTGTAAACAGTGAGAAACTAATCGCAGGAAAATACGTGCAGGCTGAAAATAAATAGGAATATTACGAGTGTAGTGGGTTGACATCACGTCACGCTCGCCCTCTGAGAGAGTGGCGTCGCGGAACGTGACGTCAGGCGGGCCGTGGGGGGCGGTGACCGTCATGCCCCCAGGGGGGTATTTAAAGGGGGACCCGGGATGTAACCAGGGTTCGTCGGGGGTAGGAGTGGGGACTCGGGTAGTTGATCCTCACACGAGGCTAGGGGAGGCTACTCCGCCCGACCGGCCGAGGTTGGGGGTAATCCCGGCCCGGGGCAGGGAGGAGAGCCGAGTTAGCCGGGGTGTAGGGATCCCAGTACCCTGTCCCCTGGGGAGTTATCGGCTAGGGGGGTTTTGGTTCGGCGTAAGCCCTTAACAAACCTGGCGTAAGCCCTTAATAAACGTGGCATGAGCCCCTAACAGAAACCTGCCTCGGAGTCGTGAATTGCGCTACAACACGAGTAATCACACACAAGATGGTGGTTTTAGGTCAAAGGCCATATTTGAGATTTACCATAATAGTACGCTTATAAATAAATGATGAAGACATTTTCATTTTTTTTCATGCATTGAATGTCATCATGAAAAACTAACTGGCTCATGTGCAAGCGCTATGCGGAGAGTTGCATCGTAGGATCATGAGCAGGTGGTTTGATTGTGGATAATGGTGGTGTTGAACAGGAAAAAAAACTACATTTTTTGGAATCGATTTAATTTCCCAAAACGAGTGACTGTATGAAAGTGGAAACAATTTTCCTTTTCTGACAAGTGTATCTGGGTGTACCACTTGACAGTCAGTGCGATGTACCTGAAGTTCCAGTTGTAGTCATCGGTAACACGCTCCATCACCTTAAACCTGGAACCAGGGACGCTGCAAATGGGCCGGTTCCAGTTGTCTCGGATCCTCATGTAGAGGTTTCGCGTGTAGAAATTTTCGAAGTCTTGATAGAGCGGGACAAAGTCCTAGGGAGACGGTGGGCACGGCAAACGGTGACGTTTGTGATGATCAATAACGTGACTGGGGTTATGGTCCAATCATTTGCCGAGCTACCCACTCACTCGCTCACCCACCCGCATCCTCACTCGCCCACAGTACCACCTCCCTGCTGGCTTGCGCTCACACCACCTACCCACCTGCTTGTCCACTCACCTATCTACCCACTTACTCACCCACTAGTGTGCTTGTTCGCCTGCTCACCCACCCATTCATTAATCCACTCACCAACCCACCCATTCACCCACTCATTCAGGTGCCTAACCACTCGCTCAGTTTCCAACACTCGTTCACTTCCCCACACACGTGTTCACTCGCCCATTCACAATATGATTTTATGGATTGTCACGATTAATGATCACGATTTTGTTCAAGAATAATTTTTTAGTGTCATTTAAAGTGTCATTTATTACTTGTTTGTTCCATATAGTTTGAACATTTGTGTTCGCTCTATTTACTTAAATGTAACAATCGGTGTACCAATACAATGATTCCGATGCAAATCTATTATATTTCCCATGATACATGCCATCGAATGCTGTAACAGATTATTTGCTATTTGTACATTTGAACTAATTACTAATTAGACAATAAATTCGCATGACCTACAATGTATGGAATCTCGAATCAAAGTGTGACCTCCCCCCCCAAATGGTGAAAATTAATTAACTCACAAGTAGGGTGTTTCCTTACAGGTCTGACCTGCCCCTACTGGACATCCGTGAAAAACAGCTTCATAGCTCATCGGATTCTTCCAGGATAAATAAAGATTCTGATTCTAAAGGTCTAATTACCACAATTTACTTTTGTCACAAATCATTACACGCAGTATTCAATTGTGTTCAACCTGTATTATAATAAGCCGCTAAAAGAGCAAGGACCACATGTAAGATATACTATTCTAGGTATAAGGGGTGGATAAGTGGCACAGTGTATAGCGCATTGAGCTACGGATCTGGAAATCCCGAATTTGATTCCTGGCCACAGCTAACATCAATGGTTAATGGTATCTGAACCTGTTCTGGGCTTCCCCCTCGCCTCCCTATCGTCTACCTTTATCAGCCTGCATTGACCAAGATGGTGAAGTCTGGTCAAACAACCCCGATGACCGACACGGCAAGGGAAGCCCTTCATCCGGCAGTGGATTGATAAAAGGCTGCAGAGCAGATTTTTACGTTAAAAAAATTTCTGAAGCAAACCATTCGCATCAAAGTGTACTTTCAACATCGTGTGGCATTATTCACAAGGGTGGCTCATTGTATGTACGTGTCGAAGTGTTCTGGTAAATTGCTTAAAACAAAGGTGTGAATAATTGATAGTTGTCTCTATGTCGCTATGGATACGTGGGTCAATCTCCTGTGAAAGATAGATGAATGCCTCTTAGTGAACTCATTGGTGGTTAAATCAACATTTTGAATTACACTGTAAACATACTTTTTCATGGCATAACAAAAGCTGGACACAGTGAATATAATATGAACAAATAAAATACAACCTTTGGACTTTAGTTTTAAATTGTTCATTTGCAATCCTTCAGAGGTATGGAATGGTTAAGTATTTAAATGGCCTTACATGCCATCTCCACTCACCTGCATGCTTTGCCCACCCTGTTTGACCATCCACCCACACACTCATTCACCACTTGGTCGTCAACCCAATCCTCTGCTTAGACACTAATTTCGGTTGCTCAGCCAACCCACTCGCTTGCTCACTCGCCCACCCCTCCACTCACCCACCAATCCACACACTTGCCCACATGCCCATCCAACCACTCACCAACCCATGTAGCCATGAACCATCCAACCCACCGACCAGAAAACCCATCCACTTAACCCATTTACAAACCCACGCACCCACCGATCTGCCCACCCACCCACCCACCTACTCGCTCACCAAACCCAACCAATCGCGAAATCATCAACTCACTCGCCCACATTCTCTCACCTTCTGCTCCTCGCGTTCGGTGGCATTTTGGCAGCTCTCAATGCCCCAAGCTCGGAAAAAGTCTCGCAGGTAGCCGAAGAGCGTGAGGACACCGTAGCCCATGTACGTGAGCACGGCCACCAGCATGGGCGTCTCTTCAAACGTCTCCCGGAAGGGCCGTTTGTACATCGAGGCGTAGGGGTCGCTGCCCTCATCCTGCGTGAACAGGGCAGTCAGGAAATTCCCGTGTATTAAAATCACACGCTCCTTCACAAGCTCGAGCTTACACGCAAAGACAAAGACCCCCCCCCCACCTCCCGTAGGCTACATACGCTGTTGGGGAAAGTTCTGTGAGCAGTGTGCTATGTACTAGACCAACGCACTTGCGCGCGCACACACACACACACACACGATGTCCGATGGGTGTCAGCTCGACGTTTGGGCCCCCAGTGGGGAGGCAATTTGTGGCATGTGTGGTGTCGTTGGGATACAAGCTTGGGTCCCGCAACTTGTAAATTCCACACTAGGCACCACACGGTATCACATGCGGTACTATATAAATATACGTGCGGGTGTTTATTCAGCACTGTAAGGGTGCACATGTACATGTGGCAGTTTTATGTGGCATACAGGGTATGGGTGGAACCGTATAGCGCCATGCTTCAGACTTGGTTATGAAACTGGTGACCTAAATTTGATTGACAGCCACGCCTAACATCAGTGGTATTAGGCATGGCGATGAAGAAGGGCCATTGCCCGAAACACGGCCAATGAAATATTTATTCTTGTGTGTGTCGAGTGTTTTAAATATCAGTGGCGAGGTCTGTATGAACCGGTGTCCTGGGTCACCTCTATCACCAACCCACACACTGAATGATCGTCAAAAACCCCCAATGACCGAGGTGCCATGGGGGAGGCCTGAAACCAACAGTTTGCTGGTATTAGTTTACAAAGTCATCATTGACAAACACTGCCTTACAAATGAAAAATACACCGAGCTAATGGACCAATGAAACATTTAAATTAAAATTTCCCATAATTGCCAAATGCTAAATTTGCAGAAGTCTCTTATGACTGTCCTCATTGGGCTTGCAACGATTCAGCGACTTGTAAATATTCTACCATCAAGATTTGATTCAAGGATCAATCTTTTTTTTCCTCACCATTGCGGTGCATGGAGCAGAATCAACAGTGGCTCATAGGCTCTCAATGGAGTAATCACAAACCAAGCGCAGATCGTAAACACATTTTGTGCGCATCACGTGACGCATATTTCAGAAGTGCAAGAACCGATTTTAATGGGTGAACAGGTACACTTAACCTTCACTCGTGCTGCACTTTAAACTAAACTCTTTTTTTATTATTTTACCAGGTAAGGCCCACTGAGCTATATAGCTCTTTTTCAGAAGCGACCCGACCACAAATGATAGCTTAACGAAGTGGCTTATCGCGTGGAAATGTATAGCAGCCAAATATTCTCAACGCATATTTGAGGGCCTGGAGAAAAATCCACTTCACCGCGGGGAGAACATGCAAACTCCGAATATACAGGTGTCAGGGTCGGGATCGAACCCACGCACTCCTGTATACCAGGCGAGGTAGTTAACATCTCGCCACCGTGACGCCCCAAAAGCAAACCAATCTCTCGAACCGCTAACAGGTGGACATGCACAATGGCCTCCTTGGCCACACTGGGGGCACAATCGATTTTGCAGACATTGTTGCTACAAGCAGGGACACACAAGTGTGGTTTGACACCCTAAAATACACCCACAGTGGAAGTCCGAAAACAAGAATCACAGAAACATGTCCGAACGGCCACTTTCATCGCAATACAATGACTTTGCCGTCAACCAGCTGTACGCAACTGCTACAAATCTTACCGAGATGTGATTATAAATACAGCTATGAAACTCGATTTTTCGTGGAAGCTGGGGGAAAATATTTTTTTTCCTTAGCCAAGTGTGGCCGCTGTGACTTTGTATAAAAGATGTTCTTGTTGAGCCAACGCGGCAGGGGAATAAACACACACGACGCTGCCACTGTACCCACTGACAACAGCGACGGTGCGACTTCACCGCAGCAATACGCAGCAGGACAGCGATAAATAAATATGCAGAGTAAAGAATCGACGACTGGAGAATGAATTGTTTTTAAAACATGACAGCACAAACAAAAGAAAGCCACCCAAGCCAATGTATGAAAGGGAGCATTCCTCCGCATCGTCATGACGACTAGATGTAACTTACCTGCCTTCATGTGGCGCAATCTTATTTCAACCCAAACGTTAATAATTAAAAGGCAAACAACTACTTCAGTTCAAAGGAAATAGTTATGGGGCAAAGTTGAGTAAACTTGCATGGTGAATTAGAGAGATGTTTAGGCATTTTCGTTCAATGTTGATAGTCTGGAACATGTATATGCCAGAGATATGGAAAGTGTGCCGACAGCTAGAGATGAAACATGCAATGATTCCACCCCAACCAAGGAAACGTTTGTTGCCTTGTTTGTCAAGTATATTTGGTTAAAGCAGTGCCATGGAATATGCACGCAGCCCAGTTCATGACAAACTAACGTGCATCACGGCAAATCAACGCCAGGACCTCTTAGAGAGGAGCCCGCCTTTAGCAATGCGAAAAGTCTCATTGCATCCGAGGCAATTCGCCCTGACCGCGTGGCTCGTAAATCTTAGGCGCACGTTGGGATCACGGGTGCATTTTGCCGTTGTCACGAGCTAACACGAGACGCACTAAAGAGACCTGCCATGGACGAGCTCGATTGGAGACCAGGCCACACAATATCAACTCGGTAAAACTAAAAAGAAGGAACTTACCTCATCTTAACCTTAACCCTCATGGAAATTTTCGGAATGTGCGGTGGGGTGACAGCGGCGCTCGCTCGTCCCGGTACAAGCCAGCAAGCACACGTCACAAAACCAGCCGCCACTAAATTCAAAACAAGCCCTGGCCATCTCACGAAAGCTTGTCATAACTCAAATGCCAAATCCAATATCAAATAAAGGCACATTCTGGGTTGTGTTTAAATAAGAAAAAGTGGTAAACCTCTCACTGGAAAGGTAATTATCTCAAACATAAGACTGGCAATGACCATGTGAAGGTATGTTTTAACGGCAGTTGTAACCGGTTGGTAAAATATTATTACTATGGTTAAAAACAAACAATAATCACAACAGGAAGCTAGGTCCAATAGAGGGGCTGATTATAGGGTGTAAAAAGTCATAAGCTAAAATATGCAAAAGCCTTCCAGGCAAATTGACCAATAAAACATTGAACCGGTTATGGTTATACATTAATCGGTGGCACATTCCTGTATTAATTGCGCAAAGGGCTTTGTCCCATGACTTCAACTTCAAAACATTTAGTCCCAAGGACTGCAAGAAGTTTTTTTCCAACAAGGGAAAGGGCCCCACAAACATCCGACATCTTTCAATCACCTACCACCAGGTGACATGCCCCACATCTCAAGTGAATTCCACTGCATGGAGTCGAATTGTTAGATTCCCACTCCTGCCACCCAGTACGATCTCCAGTGGGGAGTTGGCAAAGTGACGCACATGTGCTCTAGATAGCCTAAAGCAGTGTTCTTCATTGCAAGGCCGGTAGGCCTCTGGCGGCCCTTGGTGTCAAACCAATGGTTTCAAATGTGTGGCAGCCCTCACACGGATGTCTTATAAGAAAACGTGTACCCCCCCACCCCCCTTCTTAAAATTAGTGAAGAACACCGGCCTCAGGAGACACCCCAGTGTCTTTGCTTGGCCGATGTACACCGACTGTCCCTACTGCTCATTCCCCAATCATATTTCTTTAGATTAAAAGATACGTGTTTATACTGCGTATGCTAATACTGTACTGTACGTGTATTCCCCTTTTGACCTGTGTAAACCAAAAGCATCCATCTCTCCCTATTTGCGTGCGCGCTTTCCCCGCACCTGTGCTTAGTTTGATCCTCCCGCACACCTCCTATTAACACGGTTGGCTACGTACGTTGCTTAAGAAGTTCAACATACATACACTTCTGACCTTAAGTGCCATCTTTTTATAATGGCATGTGTTGCTTCACATCAAGTTTAGCTTTCGAAAAGCACTTGCAACCCCGCCATCATCGGCCTACTGCTTTGGTTCGTATATACTGGCCGCCAGTGTTGCGTGGCCGAAATTACTTCAACTTAATTACGAAATCTGCCAAAGTGCTTCAGAGGCGGCTGACGTCAAGGGCCTCGAGGCAATGACGCTGGCAGGAGGGGACACATCCAATGTAAAAAGGAGCAATGCAACAAAAACTTCTGAATTTTGATGAATCCGCAAATTATTTAAAGCAGTAAGCAAAAAGCTATGAGCGTGCTTGATACAAGTGGTATTTTTAAAGTACTGTATGATAAAATGACCCCGAATGAGGCGCAGTGTGGGTAGGCCCTCATCCAGCAGTGGAGTCGAAGACAACATTATAATACACGGACTGCTTTTAACATGTTCTTGTACATGTCACATTAAAACCCCGAAGAATACAACAAATATGGGAGACGCCTAAAACCCTAACCAAGTGAATTTCCATCGGAATTCGAAAATTCGACTTTGCAAACCGACGCAGCTGTGCGTTCATCTTTCAGCCGCGGCACTTGCTGCTTGACAATCTTCATCGTGCAGTCGAATGAGAGCCACTCATTCCGTGTGGAAGCAACCGGAGAACGAACCTCTACTGTCTCGATGACGAGCCGTGCAAGGCCGCATGACTTTTAACTTTGGAATTATAAAAACAGTTCATCACGCTAATCTTGTGTGGAACTTGAGTGGTCGGTGGGTGTGGTGTGGTGTTGGTAGTCCTGTAAAATGAAGATAATAATCCAGGCAACGTGTGCAAGGCGAATAAGTTCAGTATTTTCTGGAAGGTGGTGGGAAGGTGGAGGAAGGGGGGGGGGGGCTTAAAAAACCCGTGACATTTCACGGGAATGATCTTATTGAACCGGACTGCATGCGGTGTATACGGCCCCGTTTAAACAACGATGTGGGGGTTAACCCGTTCAACGCATTGCTCACCACTTACAACCAACAATTATTTCGTATCTATAATTTTTTTTTCTTTTAACGTAGGTGGACAAAACAAGATGTGGTTCCCAGAGATCAAATCGCTCATCATCGACAGATCACCTCGGCCCGTGCCGTGTCCGACACGACCAAATCGGGAGCTGAGTGCGCACCAACACAGAGATTTGATCAAGCGAGGCCACTTCCCAAAGCACATTTTTACCCATCCACGCCACGTTGGCCATCAAACATTGCCTCGAACTCCCCAGTAACATCACGACGTAACCCGGTGCGCCTTGAACACACCCGGCGAGCGTGGCCACAAACTTTAAAAAAAATACAAAAAGTCTCATTCCCTCCACCAAACCCTTCAACATCATAAAACCCGCAGCGTTAAAGACTCCGTTACGGGGGGGACATCGTCCCCTCCGGACACACGGCACACGATCTGGGCCTGATTGCTCGGGGAAAGGCGGCTTGACTCCGTGTTTGTTTGACGGGATCGGTAGTGGATGGAACGACGTCTCATCCCACCCACCCCCAGCTCAAACCAGCCGATAAAAAGATTCCTTGAAGGAGAACTGCACTCACTTCCGTAAAAGCGACTCCGTTGGCGTGGCCATTTTCCACTGCGTGCGTCTTCTTCGGTCGCTGCTGTTGCTGCTGATGCTTCTGCTGCTGCTGATGATGCTGCTGCTTCCCACGTTGCTGCTGCTGTTGCTGTGTCCCGAGGTGTGACCCCTCGCTTCCACCCCCCAGGTTAGGCTCCGAGGCAGCCTTTCCCGTTCGCCGTGACGGCCATGTCAATAGCAGCCCTCCTCCTTCCTCCACCGCTCCCTTTGCCTTAACAACCGCGACAAATATGCGGCGCCCTATAACGCCTCAAAAATTCAAGGAATTATTGTTTTAAACTATCCTTTGACTTACTTATATAAACGAAGCGAAATTGCATAGACACCCCCTTCAATTCTGGTGAACGGGTCAGTCGCGTAGAAGCAGAGTAAAGAGGATGACAGCGCCGATAAGGTGGAATATTAACAGAGACGGTAGCGAAGGGCGACTGGTGAGGGCGGCGCTGGAGCGCGGAGTAAATGGGGAGCGGCTCCCCCCCCCGTACCCCTCCCGTCGGCCACTGATACGGAGAGGGCGGGGCTTTAACCCCCCCCCCTAGTGGGCGTGGCTAACTCTCAGGTGGGCGGGGCTTTACCACCTAGTGGGCGTGGCTAACTCTCATGTGGGCGGGGCTTTAACACCCCTAGTGGGCGTGGCTAACCCCTCGGTGGGGCGGGGCTTTAACAACCCCCTAGTGGGCGTGGCTAACTCTCAAGTGGGGCGAGGCTTTAACCCCCCCTAGAGGGGCGTGGCTAACCCCCCGGTGGGGCGGGTCTTTAACCCCCCCCTAGAGGGGCGTGGCTAACCCTCGGGTTGGCGGGGCTTTGAAACCCCTAACAGGGGCGTGGCTAACCCCCCGGTGGGGCGGGGCTTACTCCCCCGGTGGGGCGGGGCTTTAAACCCCCCCTAGAAGGGCGTGGCTAACCCTCGGGTGGGCGGGGCTTTAACACACCCCCCCCCCTCCGTGAGGACGAGGCTTACCCCCCCTGCCCCCCCCTGGTGGGCGTGGCTAACCCGCCGGTGGGGCGGGGCTTAACCCCCCCCCCCCTCCCCGGTGGAGCGGGGTCATTCGCAGCAGTCGGGGCGTGGCCACCCCGTCGCCCTATGCAAGCAGAGTCGATTGGTGGACGGTGCCAATGGGCGGCACCGAACGTAAAGTTGGGGGGTGGGGTTTAGTCGCGGACGGAGCTGATTGGCGGACGACTGCAATGATGCGGGGGGGGAGGGGTTCGAATGAATGTGCGCGCGCACGTGTAATACGATAAAAGCGGAAGTGGGCGTGTCTTTGCCCATATAAGGGAGTTACGGCGCCGTAAGAGGCATGTCTCTCTTAATTTTGGAGCTTTCATGACTGCAGGAATTATTCTTTGGTTTTTTCGGTAAAGTCACGTATAAAGATAAAATAATAAATTAAATAATAGCATACGACGTTTCGATTGCAACACAAGCAATCATCATCAGGTATAATGAAATAGCGACATAGAATCTAACCAGAAAACTATAGACAGACATATAAGCAGACAGATATCACCAAGATACATAGAGAGAGCAACCCAGGTACAGAGAGAGGTGATCGTCTCTGTGGGGTGGCCTTAAATAGACAGAGGGGGGCGGAGGCAGAGAGAGGGAGGTGGTAGGAAAAAAAATTACATGTCAATGAGTACGAAGGGAGGGGAGTAAGGTAAGCAGGCTTATAGGGAGACAGAACACACTGTCCCGGTAGGATCGCTAATTGCGATCCATGACATCGATTCTGCCCCGGCAACTTGAAAATGTCCCCTTTTATTTCAGCTTGAAACCCGCCGTGAACGGAGCTAAAGTAATGGATTTTGTATGGGATTTTTACTGTCAATCTGTTCTAACATTAGACGAGACTGTTATGCTTATTCGCTATTTCAATAACAGTGTGTTTATGCATTTAAAGAAGAGTTTTACAGTGTTTGATTTCATCATAGCTCCGTGTGAGTGTATTGCATAATACATTGTATTCATAGCTGTCAGATTTGAAACTTTATTCAGTGAGTGCACTAACGACTATTGTGTTTCGATGTGTATTTCGTTTAAAATAGATTGTGTGAGTGTTTGTTTAAAGTGTAGTAATTTATCCAGTGAACGAAGCAAGGCTGCAGGCCGATTTCCGGAGAAGTGGACAGTATTCATATATTGTTTCATTTTAAACATCATTATTTCAGTGTCCTCCAATGCCTTTAAAAGTCTGCCTCCCGACCAATCACCTTGGAATCCTCTTTCTACCAATCGGAGAACTTTGTTTATTTTCAAATAGCCATTAGGCTGCATATTGGCTTTGGGTATTTTTTCCGTCATTACATATATATTGTAGTCTATATAGGGAGGGTGTATATAGGGTCTGCCCAGCTGGGTGTGCAGTCAGTCTTTGCTGGGAATAACCTCTGAGCTGCTACCATAGGCATACATCAGGTGCTTTCCATCTTGCACCTGGTGAGTCGGTACTGCCAGCAGCTGCCAACGCCGAACCCCGGGAGGTGGTTAACTAACCTGGCAAACTCAGTATTTGAGTTGGGTCTGTGGAACCCTTGGTGGAGGAAATACCATCATAAGGACTCCTCAGACCATCCACTGCATTCAGCATCATCTCCAGCCATCTAGACATAGTCTTGCCACTGGATACAGGCGAGTTTGGACGTGTGAGTGAGATCGAAGCTGCACAAAACTCACTTAAATCAAATTGCAAGCGCAAGTCATGACACCACCATCGGGTCAAACAAAGAACATCAAAGTGACACCAATTAATGTTGGTGCTTGGAATGTTCGCGCACTTATGGACACAGCTGTACCAAACAGATTTGAGAGATGAATGGCTCTTGTCGGCAGAGAACTTGCCAGATACAAAATTGGCATCGCCTAAGTGAGACCCGGCTAGCTGACACTGGATATATTGTAGAAGTTGGAGTCGGTTTCACCTTCTTTTGGAGTGGGCATGGAAAAGAGGAGAAACGCAACAATGGTGTTGGTTTTGCAGTAAAATCTCACCTGGCCAACCATCAAGCTTACCCAAGGGCAAAACGACCGTCTTATGACTGAAGCTCCATCTACCAGGCAAAAAGCAGGTCACCATCATCAGTGCCGTGTGGTTGTTACCGCTTGGTGTGGCGAGTTGTCCGTCTTGAGTTTGCTGTGGTTGGAGTACTGCACGAAGACGGACTGGTTGTGTGGTTCTCACATGGTGGTGGTTGTAGCGTGGTGGTGGGTCTGTGGCTGTTGTGGAGAGAGTGGAGTTATCCACACCTGGGCAGTGTGCTCCTGACCGGCTCCGGTTTGACAGCAGAGGTCTCACTCCGAATCAGCCGAGCGGCATCATCTTTTCATTGGCTGCATATTGCTGTGTGGAAGCTACCTGGTCTGTCGCCCCACACGAAGCTTCGGGTCTTCTCAGCCACGGCCTGTCTCTATGGTTGCGAAACCTGGACCCTCCCTAATGGAACATGCACGGCTTGAAACATGTCTGCGTATTTCTTGAAATTATTTTCTGCTGCCGTGCAGAAGGGGCACGCTGTTATGCTGCAAATATCTTGAAATATCCCCATGTGCCCAACCTATTTCTATATACAGTTTAATGTGTGTAGATGGAAAAAAAACAAATTTCCCTGTACTTTCCTATGCGTAGGTATGCGGCAGATGCAGAACGGTGTGGGCAATTAAAAGCAGCTTCTAAGTGTCTTGGGAAATAAACGTGCAAAAGTCAACAATCGCCATACGCAGTCTTATCAGACTCCCAAGCAAAGCAACGGTGCACAGCGGAGTGCAGAGGTTCAGTTCCGATTCTTGGTCACGACACACAAAAATGCAGTGTTGCAAGGCCGTAATTATAATAAATATTATGGGGGGAGGCACACTACCCCCCCCCCCCCCCATATTCAAATATGCTAAAATGTCCCCCCCAATATATTGCTATAAAATATATTTCTGTTTATATGATTGTGGTTATGGTTGTACTTTATTAATCCCTAATCTCTGCCATTACATACAATGAAACAAGAAAAAAAAGAAAAAACAGCAATGTAATACAATACACTATAGACATTATTGTAAAAAATAAAAAAGTCCATTTTATGTGTTTGTGAATTTTTTTTTAGGCAGGAAATTATTTTCAAATTAGATTTTTTTCTGGGAGGGGGCCCCCAGATCCCCTGGAAGATTTGGTCCCCCCCAATGTTGACTCCATGGCTACGGCCTTGCAGTGCTGCATTGGCTCGCATGTCCAAACGTGATAAGCACTTGCTGATACAAATCCATTTGAAAAGCAATGAAGCACAACAATAGGAGTAACTGCATCAACTTTTAGATAAAATCAGACATTCCAAAATATTGTACTTTCTGGGTAAACGTTAATATAAATACGGACACAGTTTAAGATCAAATCGGACATTGTAAAAGACCGAAAGAACGTAGTGAAACCTTACACAATTCTTAAAGCAATAGGAGGGAGCAGCAAGAGGAGGGAGCGGCGAGAGACGTGCTGCAAATAGCTGCACAAACTGGAGATCGTAATTCAAATTCTGCGGGCAAATGAATGAGCAGAATCAACAAGAACGTGTTTGAAAGAACATGAAGAACGTGTCAATCAACGCAAACGATTCTTGCCTGGATCGAGCTGGTGACGTCGTGGGCAAGCGACACGCCCCCTCGTTTCCCTTTCTTTGATTGGCTAAGCGCCACAAAATATTTCAGTCCCCTATCGTATTTCAGCGTGCGAAGTGGGCCGGTTGACGGGGTTGGGGTGGTGGGTGGGTGAGTGGTGGGCGTGGCTTTGTGAGTGATGTCACGCGGCGTGTTGAGGGTGTGGCCCTGGTGTCACGTTGTGAGTCAGCTAATTGTGACACGTAAGGGTCCGACACCTGACCATCGGGCATTTTTGCGTGGGGGTTGGTCGTGTTGCGTAAGTAGCTAAATAAAAAAAGACCGCTTACCATACGCCGTTAGTCATGCATTACTTGTGTACGCAGGACTTGTTCACCAAATATATATGCAGCAAAGCAAACACATGAGTGGACAACTGTTCAATAGCTTCATAGCTCATCGGATTTTTTCAGGCTAAATCACGATTACACCATTGGAACCTCCTTTGCCAGTCGCAAAATATGATAATTGTGTTTTTTTACCCTTTTATCTGAAAACAAAATTGACACATTTTTACAAGGAGTCATGTTTGCATTGACCACAAGACACCGCGGTCGGAATGCAAAAAAAAAACACAACTCTGCTAATGTATGCACTGTCCTTGTGGTCAATGCAAACATGACTCCTTGTAAAAAAATGTGTCAGTTTTGTTGCCAGATAAAAGGGTAAAAAAAAACAATTATCATTATTATAACTCACGATTCTGCATATTTATCCCAGTCATAGGAATGTGGAATTTCTACATTCTTTGAAGTCGAGTAAACGAGAAGTGATGACAACAAATGTCCATGGGATACAACACAAATTCTTACACACGCGACTCCATGCATTTACATTCCAGAATTGAGAGATAGCAATGGCTTTGGGGAAGAGGTCTATACCCGGAAATGGATTGATCATGGCTGGTGACAGTCCAATACATGTATCTTGAGTTTGGGAATCCATCTGTTATATGCATTAAACAAATTAATGTCTGGTGATACTGCTGCATTGAGCGGTGCACAACACAATAAAAAAAACAAGACTAGTCAACAATACTGCCTTGAAAGAAAAATATACAATCGGCGACGTTTCAGGCAGTGACCCTTCATAACACAAGATTACACGTTGCCGATTATATATTTGTCGTTTTAAGGAATTGTTGGTGACGAGTTTGTTGAGTTTTTTTTTAGGTCGACACATTGCGTCAAGACCGACTGCTGTTGAGCCCCAATAGATCGCAGAATCTTGTCAATTGATGGCTGGCACCTTATCGACAGATAAACAGCGACGCCAACCAGGCTTTGCGCAATGAGTCATGCGTACTAAACAATCCCCCCACGACATCCTCTTGGTGTTTCCTTGTGCTCTCGTTCTTAACCCCGGGTCAGGACCAGACTTCAGAGGCGGGGGGGGAATGGGACACTTGCCCAGGGCCCAAAACTCCAGGAGGGCTCACAAAAAAATACCCACGTTATTTTTGTTAACCTTTTTTTTAAAGAGAACTGCTTATTGATGTTATCATTTTAGAATGGACGGGGGTTTTTTGCAATACAAACCGCCTTGGCAGTGAATTCCTAAATACAAGAAAATAAAAAAAAACTCACGTTCCTAAAATCTTAAGAGATGTTATCTGCAATGAAAAGAGGCTATTGTCAAAGACATGACCAATTATATACTGCATTCCTTTTTTGGGGCAGTCTTATTGAAGAACGTGTTGAGTTTATATCATTTTCTTGTGGACAATGTTACTATTATCAATTGCTATTCGATTAATGCGTTATCAAAATGTAATTCAATTCACCAATAAATGAATGGCTTTTCACGTTGTTCCAGCTGTTAATTTTTTTACCATACTTCACTACGCAGGTCGGTGCAAGTTGGTGCAAATGGCGGAGAGGACATGACCACCTGGGCTGTTTTAATGTATGTGTATGTATACGTAAGTGAAGATAGTATATTTTGCTCTGGTTTTCCATGGGAGAGTATACCCACATTCAGGCCGACCCCAGGTCTTTTTTTGCAAGATTAGTTCAACAAAGACTTTCACACAATTACAGTATAATGAACAACTCTCCTATCAGCAAGTATGCTCACACTTCCTTTTAAATTAATCGTTAACTTGTAAAAAAAAAAACCCCCATCAGATATTACCAGTTGAGTAAAAGCTATACATAGGACACAATATTATGACCCAACTAAGTCAGTTAAATCAAGTCACCACATTATGGGTTTGTTGATAAACCAAATTGGCATATTTGGCCATGTGACAAGTCAATTTGAGTAGCTGTCAGGTGCTGGAGGATTAGAGTAAAAAAAATAGACATATCTACACGATATAAAAACTAACCCAAAGTAAACTACTTATGATTTCGTCGAGGAAATATTCGTTGTTGGTGGCAGCAAATGTACTCTATAGCCCTGGCCTCAACACAACTGCCAAGGCCGTCATCTTGTATTCATTGTGGTCATCAAAGACGAGTCAGTAACTTGCTATTCAAGTGCATCTTGGGATTGCAATTGGCAGGCAGATTTGAAGCACATATCGCACAGCTAGCTTAAACGCATCGTTAAAACTTGATTTCTAATGCAGCACGATTTGCCTTAATATTCATCAGCCATGTTTCTTGAATTTCCTGCCAGAGGTTGGAGGGTTTCAACACTATACAAAAATCGCTACGAATTACACCATGTAAAATGAAATAATCACTGTCCAAATCTCAAGATATGCAAGAATAGGACCCCACATTTGTTTACATGCCGTATGGTTCGAACCCAAGCAAATAAAATACTAGAAACATTGTTGCTATTGTGAGGTAATGGGGATACTGTACAGTTCGAGAAATTACCCCAAGTTGTTTTCTTTGGAGATGTGGAGACACTTTATATAATGAATAGTTTATGTACATAGCAACAATCGCGAGACGGATTATATAGATGATTATGAACTTCTTTTGCACCGTACATAGCAAAACACGCTAATCAGTGCAAGATGCGTTGCCAGTGGCCAGAAGAGACCATTTGGGACATGTTCTTCTGAACATCTGGAACAATGTCCATAAAAATGTACCTTTATAGCAGTGAACAACATCCTTCTCAAACTTATCAAACAACACTGTGAAGAATAGCTATTGGCCAAAATGTCACCAAGAATATCCTTAATCTTTGAATGCATTGTTACTGATGAATGCATTAAGTCTTTGTAAATTGTGCTGTGCATCACTGCCAATGAAATGACAAATAATGTCTTTTTGAGAAAAATATTGCTTTTGGCAGGATGGGGGTGTGCATGGCTGTGTTACGTTAAACCGAGACTGCCTGTTTTATGTTGCAGTTTGCGGGAACCATGCATTTCATGACATGCACATCGTTTCTTACGGAATGACAAAGACGTAACATAACGAACTTTAATAGAACTAAAAAAAACATTTATATTTGGGAAAAACGGTTTAAAGCAAAGCTCACCGCGGAACCCAATATCGTTCGGCAGAAGTCTTGTACAGCTGAATGTTTACAATAACCTAAAACAGACACGACGGCTCTCACCAACCCCGTGAGCAATTCCACAGTTCCACACTTGCAACGGGATTGACAGACAAGCGTGAGGCAGAGGAACTCTGTAAACAGCCAAAGGTATTGTGCAACTACGCAGAAATCAGATATTTAAAGATTTAAAATGTGCATGGATAGAAACAGCAACGATTAAAAAACAAAGGAAAAGGCTTTCTTCATTCATTCTGTAACCAAAACTTATTGGCTTCACTAAAACCGTAAATTTAGATTCTTACAAACTGTAAATAATTATAGTTGGGGTAATAATGACAAATAGAATGAAATGAAAGAGCCATGTTTTTGTGGCGCACTGCAAGTTATGCAACGTAAATGCCAATCTAACTCAATGTCGGTCAAACGTTGATATACACTTCTAAATGTGCATTAAAAAAGTAAGGCAATCACACAATTTATTTACATTATGATTTCCGTTCCTCCAACGCCCAACGCATAAACATACCAAACACTATACATTTATAGTTTTATATTACATTGCCGTGCTGTGGTTATTGTACACAAGAGTATTGTTGTATACATTTATAGACAGCCTTGTGACTAATAATTGCTCCAAAGGGGTGACATTTCTTCTGCTGCCTTTAGTTTCGTTTTCCTATGCCGTATTTAGAAAGCGCGCTTGTAAAGCAATAAAATAATTAGGACGATGCTTTTAAGACTCCAATCAGTAGTGACTCCCGTTACTGCTGCTTGCACTGGTCGGCATGCGACGGCTCCTTCCAGAAGTCTTCATCATCCCTGTCAGCGGTGGAGCGTGGCGCACGTTTGTGCGGACTCAATTCTGCAGGGGAAGAGAGAGGCAACGTTCAGGTCACATTATCAAGATCAAGAGTCAACGGCGCCCAAGTGCTGCTGGAAGAATGATGGGACCCGATACGAAAGAACAAGAGCTGCACTGCCCTCTGCTGCCCAGCCTCGCAGCCACACGAAAAAAAACATTTGTGCACGGTGTTCACCCATTAATTCACTATCCAGAATCATTTTGCTTTGCTTCCGAGACCGAGTACTTTCCGGCCAATATGCTCATAGGCTCCCTCAATTAAATATGAATATTAATGATTAAACCGCTAACTGTCTTGTAAATATTAATTCTACAATAAACGCAGAGCATAACCCCATGCTGCTACCGCATAAATTAAGCTGGCAGCTACGCCATGACCCCCAGCGCAGGTTACACACCGAGCCTGGAGTTGTCGAAGAACTGGACGTTGCTCGGCAGGGCGATCGGTGCTCCCGGCTCGAAGTAGTGCTTCTTAGGTTGCGGCATCATGAGGTTCTTGCGCGGAGAAAGTGGAGCCTTGTTCTCAATGCAGGCCTTCGCTCGCTTGGTCGGTGTGCGGAGGCTGCCGACTGGCGCGTCGGAGGCCGTTTTTGGTGCCGGTGGCAGTTGCGGCGACGGTGAAGCTGCCGCGATGCTCTCCACCTTCTGGAGGTCCAGCTGAGACTGCAGCAACTTCACATTCTGCCTGAGCGCCTCGCTCTCCCGCTTGTACTTGGTCGCGGAATCCTTGAGTCGCACCAGCATCGTCCTGCCATGCGGGAATCGAGTTTCAGCGCAAGTTTCTCCTTTGCGGAAATGCCGTTACTATACGTTGCTCCCATATACCCTCGATTGCAATGCACTCTTTCCCCCCTGTCCTTTAAACTAAAGTTGGGGTTGTCTTATCATCCGGTAAGTGTGTGACAAGATTTGTACAACTGTATTGACACCAAGCACAAGTTTGGGGTGTGTCTTACTTTCCAGAGCATCTTATAATCCGGAGCATATTATGGCAGGCATGTGATGACCGACTAAAATGGATTCATAAGCTTACAGTACAAGCATCGAACTGCATGTAAGAATGTTCTTCAATTCCTATACGTTACATATAATGAATGGGTTCACCCCTGCAGCTACTTGAGGTTTCCACATTAAAATTTCTGTGGAGGGGGCGATACACTGCCAGATGAAGGTCTCCCTAGTTTATGTCAGTTAAGGGTGGTTTTTGATCATACTTTACTATGCCAATCAACGTCTTCGAGTTCAAGGTTCAAGTCATTTTTTATGTGGGTTCGGTGAAGGGGGCCACCCAGGACAAGTCCAGATATAATTCACCGATGTTAGCCACACCAGAGTATTGAGACCGGGTTGCCGGGATTTTCGCACAGCGCCCAAACTCACCTACTCTCCCACTCCACCTGACACTTTAATTACAAACTTTTAAACATATTTTAAAACACTAACATGATTGACTTGCTCATCCGAGTTCTGCTGATCATAATGAAGCACGCTGTATACGGCAAACACCTGGCCAAAGACAAACACCCAATTCGGCCAAGAGGCTTGTACAAACATTCCGTGCGTGGGTTGACGAGTACATGACAAATCAAGCCTAGTCTGTTTGCCCGCAGCACATTCATTGCAGCAACCAAAAGGCAAATAATAATTTCATTAATTGTTAGAGATTCTGGGTCACAATTTTATATTTGTTTTACAATATACGTAGTATCCAGAATACTCAATACATTAGAGCACTTAGCCAGCACCACTGAGATACTGGGTTCTAATCTGAAACAAGGATTAAAAACAGCTTTCCAATGGTCACAGTCCAGTCAATGTTATTGAAGCAATGTATACAATTTGGAAAGTAATTCTGGCATGCTCGATTTGACGCACGCGCATCTTGGGTACAAGAATCCATTTTAAATTGAATAAACTAGCAGGTGGGTTAGTGCAGGTGACGTGGGGGGAAACCGCACCCTTCCTTGATCGACGTCAGCTTCAGTTTCAGATGCTTCAGCTCATTGTTCAGCCGCGTGTTCTCGTTCTGCAGGATGATGAGCGCCGTGGCCTGTATGACGCCGCTGCCACCACCGCAGGTGACGACGCCAGATGAGGCACTGTGACTCGGCTCCGAGACTGCAATGGATGCGGAGTGGACTGTTATATACACACAAAAAGACCTCCCCCGTATAGTCGTAACAGACTGGTTGGGGCAAGTGTTGTTAGCGAGCACCTATGAAGGCCGGCACAGCACACGAGGGGGTGGGTGGCCAGCACCACGCTCGGTCGCCTTTGTCTACCTAGTGGAATTGTTCACAAACCGCGACACCAGGTACTCATTTGAGGCCGAGTTGACCTAGAGGAGGCCCAGAATCGGTGGAGAAAATTGTAACTGGTGTTTGCAATGAGCGGGAATTGAACTCAGGTCGCCGGGTTCATTGCGTAGTGAACTAACCGCTACACTACATATATACACATAAACAAACAAAACTTACATTGTAGGCACACTCAGGCTGTGCCATGGTTTGTCAAACACTTTGTAGCATGATATACCTATCGGGGTGCTGTGATGTTCCATTGAAAACACATGGGAGGAGCGATGTTACATCCATATCACAACAGTGCTATTAATTGCAAGCTTGACTACCAAGTTAAAGTTCTCTCATTAATACAACTTCAAAATCGTGTCGTACAGACCGTTGCTCAGCCTAGATTAGGCATCTAAGGACTGCCGTCGGCAAACAAGTGGCATGGCGCGAGCCGGGACGTACAGGTGGAGTCCGCCTGCTGCCTCGCCGCACGCAGGTCCTCCTTCAGCCTCCTCAGTATCTGCTCCTTCGCGCTCAACGTGGTCTTCAGAGACTTGACCCTACCGCGGCGACAGGGGGCGTTGTAACAACGGTAACAGGTGCACAAACTACATAAAAAAAAAATTTGACGAAAAAAAGATGGTGATGTATCATGTAATAACAATTTCCTGTATGTGTTAAGGAAAGCATCACTGAGTCTCAATAAAAATATTTTAGGAGGGCCCTGCACATTGAGATGTTTGAGCAATTCCATTCTTGGGAGTGCAGGAGGCAACCGATAGAGGAAATCCACGCAATCTGCAAGGTGGTTATCACTCACCCTTCTGCACAGAGATGCAAGAATCCAAGGAAATCGAGTGAACACAGAAGTACCAGGGCAGAGAGAGGGCATACCAACAAAGGCTCAACACAGCAATGAGTGGAGAAAGAAGACCAGGAAGGCAGACTCCACGGGAGTTTAAAAAAATATACAAGACAGCAACCTCACACCAAGGGAAACCGCAAGCCTCATCCGGCCACTCTGATGTAGGACGAACGTGCTTACGGAGATCAAAGCTCCCATGGCATTAAAACCACTGCCAAATCAAGACCAGGTGTCTTCCTGCTCAAGCATGCTCAACACCACTCGAGGCTAATGAGGCAGTGGTGGAAATTCCGCATTGCAATGACAGGGACCAGTAAAAACACAGGATATAATTGGTGTGAATCTTGGCCAGGACTCACTCCTTCTCGTGAATACTCTCCAGCTTGTACTTCTCCAACTGCAGTTTCACGAGCTCATACTTGACATCTGCAGACTCCTTCCCGTCAGCATCCGGCTTATTTGGCTTCATGAGGATCTGCATAGAATTCAGCAAAATCATAAGTGTGCTGAAAAGATAGAAGATGCTAATGTGCGAGCTGATCAACCACATGCTTAGACACAAAACATAAATCATACCTCTACCAATCACATCTTTACATGGTAAATATAACATAGAATTCTTATCCGTGGCCCTATTACCCATAAAAAAACGCATTATCTGCAGCCCTATTTTTCCATATTATCCACGATTTTACCCATAATTCATAGGAATGCAGCCTCCCAGTACTCGTGGTTTTTGCGGACAAGAGGAGTTAGGTGATAAAAGACTCCTACTATCCTCAATTTTCTACCCTGTGGATAAGAGAAGTAAAAGTGCTTATAACTACAAAGATAATAGGGTCTGCGATATTGGTTCCCCATATCACGGAGGATAGGAGTTCGCCTGAATATGCAGATTAAAACATGGACACCGACAGACCATGATGAGATTATGTAAAAACGAAAACAAGTTGGAGTGCTTTTTTAAACTGGCCTTAATAATGAAATGCCACCGTAACTAAGGAATAATGGCTTTAAGCAGCGTATGTTACCTGGCATGACCTAGAGGCATGGATATTACCCAATAAAATGGAACACAAGCTAAACAGCCACGGCAGAGATGAAGTAATAAGATCAGCTCATGTGCAGCAGTTAGATGGATTGTTATCTTGCGAGAACACGAGGGCTGGCGACAACTTGAGATGGCCGTCATGCAGCAGTAGATATACGTCACGAATTCTGATGACGATGATTCACTTGCACGCGGCACGTGTGTGGAACCGTCATGACCACCGTGCCCCAGTTACCTGCAGCCGCCTTTTGAGATCGCAAAGCTGCGAGTCTCTCCTGATCACACGCTGCTCAAGCTCGCTCTCGCGCGACACCATCTCCGCCACCTTCGCGCGCAACGCCACCGCTTCCTCTTTGCCGTCATTGCCGGAGGCGAGCAGCTCCTGCAGCTTCTGGAAGAGGGTGAGGGGAGGTGTCAGTGGAGGGTTCCAGCAACTCACGAGGGGCAATTGGCAAGCAGGCTGAGAACCATGGCCAATTTCCAAACCTGTGTTTGGCCCCACGATTATCCGAGCACCTGTTTGGGTTCCAGGAAAGAAAATCAAAGCGGGATTTAGACCAAGAGTGTGCGGACCTTTTCCAAGCATGGGCCACACATCTCCGGTTGGACAGGGGTCATGTGAAACTTTGACCACGACATTACATTAGTGAGATTGACGTCACACGTGCGAATAAAAGTTGGTGTGGCGGCCTGTTCACCGGGTTTTTTCATTTGAGCATTGAAGTATTGCATTGCGATGATGCCGAATCATTACATTGAATTACAATCCAAAATTGTTACACAACTAGCGGCCACCACACCTTGCACAACTACACAGTAGATCTGCACCCGTAATACACCACCGTGCAAGTGAGAGCACCGAAGCTCACCCTGACCTCTTCCTTCAACGTTTTCAGTTGTTGCGGGCTCTCGGATGTGTCGGCGCTCTGGGAGCCAAGGTGAGGAGCCTCGCTCTCCAGCACGGCGACGCGCTGCCTCAGCACGTCCGTCTGACGCTTCTCCACCGCGAGCTCGGACTGCAGGCGCTCCACCGTCTCGCCAAACGCCTTCTCGTTACTGCCCATCGTCTCCTTGTTGAACTGAGACACGGGGGATATCACACAATCGTTCGTTTATTCTTGTATTTTCCCAAAATTAGATTTATCAACAGTAAGACAATATTCATTTGAAATTATTGCAGAAAGCAGTGCATCACTGCATGTGAGAGAATGACCTCAAAAGACAATTTTTGCCCACACTCCATGGTGCCTTCCATTGCCTCTTATCCAGTGTGTGGTGCTGCATCTTTCTTACATGTTATACTGTACAAGTGTTTATCACATCGAATGTCATATATATTTATGTCGCACGGACTGGACTGGGTGGTTTGCGTGTAGCCATTGGTGACCAAGCTAAACCACTCAGACTTGAGAACCAGGTTTAGTGACGGGCATCTGAAACCCAAAATCGAACTCACGACCATCAACAAATGCCAACTCTGTGTCCCAACATCGTATTAGCTCCCTGGACAGCCCGGCCACCTTAATGAGTTTTTGTGACAAGCAGAAAATGGTTGAAAAACAAAATACGGGAAAGTGCAAGAGATTTCATCAGCCCCAGCGCCACACTGCACTCGGCCTGACCTTCAAAGACGCTTCCACCTCCGTGAGCTTCTCCTTCAGTTGTTGGAGCTCGCCCGAGTCGCTCGGCCCGGCTCTTCCACCTGACGTGGCAGCCTGCAGCTGCGACTCGAGGGAGGCGACGCGAGCCAGCAGCTCCTTAGTCTGCTTCCTCTCCTCTTGGAGCTCCATGTCAGAATCATCGATCAGCTTCATGAAGCACTCCGACTGAAACTTCATCTCCTACAAAGAGAGAGAACACGCACGCGTTGGCTGAGCTTGCTCTCGCGCAATATTCTCTCCCATCATCTGGGTGCGCCACGCCACCATCGCCGTCGCCACTTCCTCCTCACCGTCATCATTTTTGCAGACGAGCAGCCCCTGTAGCTTCTGGAGGAAGGTAAGGGTAGGGACCAATAGAGGGTTCCAGCAAGAGGAGCAATAGCAAAGTGGGCAGGGAATGATGACCAACTTCCAAACCTGTATCTAGTGCCACGATTATCCAAGCGCCCGTTTGGATTCCAGGATAGAACATCAAGTCAGAATTTAGATGAAGAGTGTGCAACGTTTTTCAATCACGGGCCACATCTCGGACCGCCTTAAGTGACCACAACATCATGTTAGTGAAATTTGTTGGCAAGCCCTCAGTTGGCGAGCAATTCCTGTATTGCATTGCAATGTTGAATTATTAATTTGAATCGCAATCCAAAATCGTCAATTAATTGGATCTTAGGCAGGGGCGTGGGATAAATTGTTACACAACTAGCAGCCACCACACCCTTTCACAACTACACAGTAGATCTGCACCCGTAACACACCGCCGTGCAAGTGAGAGCACCTAAGCTCACCTGGATCTCTTCCTCAAAGTTTCCAGTTGCTGCTGCTGGCTCTCCGACGTGTCGGCGCTTTGTTCGGCACGGGCGACCTGCAGCTGGGAGCCAAGGTGAGGAGCCTCGCTCTCCAGCACGGCGACGCGCTGCCTCAGCACGTCCGCCTGACGCTTCTCCACCGCGAGCTCGGACTGCAGGCGCTCCACCGTCTCGCCAAACGCCTTCTCGCTACTGCTCATCGTCTCCTTGTTGAACTGAGACACGGGCGATACCACACAATCGTTCGTTTATTGTTGTCCTTTCCCAAAATTTGATTTGCCAACAGAAATCTATGCATCACAGCACATGACAGAATGGTTTCAGAAGACAACACTGCAAACATACAAGATGCCTGTTGCCTCTTACATGTTATTCTATATGGGTGTTTATCACGTAAAAATAAAAACTAATTTTTCATCCTCAAGGCCTGAATGTCATATTACCACACGGACTTGCCTGGGGATTTGTTTTTGTAGCCATTAGCAGCTGAGCTAAAGCACTCGGACCAGGTTTAGTCATGGGCGTCAGAAACCCATAATTGAACCCACGACCTCAACAGCGTCAACTCGGTGTCCCAACATCGTATTAGCTTCCTGAATCACCCGGCCACCTAAATTGTGTTTTGTGAAAAGCACGAACTGACTGAGAAAAGCAAAATACAGGAAAGTGCAAGAGATTTCAGCAGCACCACTCCACACTCGGCCTTACCTTCAAAGATGCTTCCACCTCCATTAGCTTCTCCTTCAGTTGTTGGAGCTCGCCCAAGCCACTCGGTCCGGCTATTCCGCCTGCCGTGGCCGCCTGTAGCTGCGACTCGAGGGAGGCGACGCGAGCCAGGAGCTCCTTAGTCCGATTCTTCTCCTCCTTGAGCTCCATGTCAGATTCATCGATCAGCTTCATGAAGTACTCCGACTGCGACGTCATCAAATTCAGCTCCTGCAAAGAGAGAACGCACGCACTGCTGAAGCTCGCTCTCGTGCGATATCATCTCCGAGCAGCTGGGTACACCATGCCGCCACTTCCCCTCACCGTCATCGAGCCTTTGTACGGTCAAAGTAGTCAAAAATCGCACGACTGTCAAAACTAATGACATTCTTAATGATACTCTTTGGTTCTTTCGGTAAAGTCGCGTAGATAGAAAAAATGAAAGACAACACGACGTTTCGGTCGTAACAGAAGCGTCCGTCTTTAGGTGAGAAAAAATATTATCTGCTGTTGTGGCTTTATATAGGCACGGGAGGGGGGAGGGAAGGGGGGGGGGTGAGTTTGATGTAGGAGTTAGGCACGGGAGCTATTTCTCCTTCACACATCCATCTCTCCATCATAGAAGAGTCGTTCTTACACAAAGCATCGGCAGCACAACCTTGTGGGAGTGGATACATGTCAGCATCGTTGTTTCAAAACAAGCAGACTTTGAACCGTTATGAAATCGCGTCTCATCGGCAGTCAGGCCTGCTTGAATCGATGCTGCTCAACTGCCTATCCGATAGGCAAGGACCCTCCCCTGATGTTATGGGGTCCCAGTTTGATGTAAAATTATACAATAATAATCATTATTATTACCTCAACATGGTGGGCTGCTTCAGCAATGAAATTGTTGTTCTTTTCCTGGGCGAGCTCCAGCTGCTGCTCGAGCTCCGCAACCTGTCGGCTCAGCACCTGCACCTCGTCCCGCAAGCCCTCGCTGCTCTGGTGTGCTGCACGGAGCTCCTCCACCACTGCCGAATGGCGCTGCTCCTCGTCCAACACGCATATGAGATTTAATATTAGCACTCTTGTGATGCCCTGGCATACATAACGTGTGTTAAATCAAGAATAAACAATTATTAACAACACAAATAAGCAATTTCTCCTTCACACATCTATCTCTCCATCATAGAAAAGTAGTTCTTCTTACACAAAGCATTGGCAGCACAACCTTGTGGGAGTGGATACATGTCAGCATCATTGTTTCAAGACAAGCAGACTTTGAACCGTTATGAAATCGCGTCTAATCGGCAGTCAGGCCTGCTTGAATCGATGCTGCTCAACTGCAAATCCTAAAGGCAAGGACCTTCCCCTGATGTTATGGGGTCCCAGTTTGATGTAAAATAAATATATATAAAACACCCACGTATGTCATTCTGTGACTCCGTCATTGTGATTAACGCGGCACGGATTGGTTGAAGTGCGTCACGTGACCGCGAGCAAGCAGCCAACCAGAGGTGCGCCCCTCACAAACATGTACGCTCCCCAGGTGATGTTGCGCCCTAATAAGGCGCTGTGGGCAGCTGATCTGCCACCATGCTAACGGGCCGACAGGGGTGGGGGCTGAGGGGGACCCCCCCCAACACTTCCTAAGACCCCTTAAGATAACACCTTGCAATTAATCCTAACAGTTCTTTCAGTGATTGATAAGTCATAGCTCTTAGAAGTTAATGTAACCATCACAACTAAAGTTTAAATACATTTTCATTAATTCACATTAAAGTTACATCGCGGGATCTTCAAAAAAGCTATGTCGAGTGAAAGTTTTAAGTGAAAGCCGCGTAAAGCCGCTCTTATGCGACCTATTCAAAGTCCTCAAGTACAGCAAAGCCGTTCGCGTTCTTTTTACCAGTACTCTCCAATAATACTTTTCAAAAATACTTTTTACGGTAAAACACACGTGCACTACACACACATCTATTACGTACGGACATATACACACGGTCTCATTACATTAGTACTGTCGTTTTTTTGGTGCTTCAATCCACTGCTGGATGAAGGGCCACCGCACGCTGTGCGAGTGGATCGTAAGGATTTACTTGACCAGTCTGTTGGGGGCCGCCACCTATTTATACAATAATAATAATTATTATTACCTCAACATGTTGAGCTGCTTCAGCAATGAAATTGTTATTCTTTTCCTGGGCGAGCGCCAGCTGCTGCTCGAGCTCCACAACCTGTCGGCTCAGCACCTGCACCTCGTCCCGCAAGCTCTCGCTGCTGTGGTGCGCTGCACGGAGCTCCTCCACCAGTGCCGAATGGCGCTGCTCCTCGTCCAACGTGCGCCGCTGCTCCTTGCGACAGAGAGCCCTGCAGCTGCTCCACCAGCGCCTCCCGTGAGGACAGGTCGGCAGACAGCTTCGCGCAACGGCCGTTCAGGTCCGACATGCGTGCGCTCAGGTCCTGGATTATCGCCGCCCCCCCCCCACCGCCACACACATGCGCACGCGCACAGCCAACAAAGCAAGCGGTCAAACCTCGGAACCCATTAGAGGCTTCACTTATACCCCTCTGCCATTAGCACATTCGAGCTGAGCGAGCTTGGGGCCTCTCACCGTACGGGTGGTTTTCCACCGGCTATTTTCCGTACCGAGCTGGAACCAAACTGTGATATGCTGGACTCAAGACATCTGAATTTAGCTCTGGGCCAAGCAGCGCCAGGACAAATGATGCATTCAAAGCGTGTAACGTCAGAGATACGGCTTGCCTTAAGCGGCGAAAAAACAACCTGGTACTTCCTGATCCCTGGAACAGCTAGGTTATACAGGGGAAAACTGATATGAGAGCGGTGAAAATTACAGTCAATGATCCCCAACTTGTAAGAGGAAAAGCAGAATTAAGCCGAGTTAACACATTTATAGAAGGCTGCCTGGGAATACCATGTGTTGTAGGCAATTTCTGTAAGCTGGCCAATGGATTTTTTTTATACACATCTGCACAAATTTTGAGCATTATGCTTTGTTAGGTGTGGTATTTCACTCAAGTCTTGGATGAGGGCATACCAAAAACGATCGAGAGTTAAACCGTATTATTGAAATCCTTGCAGGGTATGATTAAACTGCATCATGTGACGGTGTTCCCAAGATAATCCTGAATTGCATTACAATTCATCACGGATCCCACCTGTTCAGACACCTGTGCCTCTGTCAGCTGTTTCTGCAGACACACAACCTCAGTGGACTTCTCATGAAGGGCCTTCTCCATGTCCTTCTGCTGCATCTCTGAGGCCTTCATCTTCTCCTGCAGCTCAAACAGCTCCCCTTGAATTTGCATGGCCTAAAAAAAAATACATGCACACACGATGATATGAACATCAGTCGAATGTCACTCAGCGCCACGGCTCTACTCTGGAGGCAATGCCTTTCATTCTAACAATGTGGAAGATCTGATTATCTCTCACATGTCAATCATTAAATGGTATTGGCCCGACATGCCAAGAATGCAGGACCCTTCTGAAATAGTTTTAGGACTCCGAGGCTTTCCTGGATAAATAAATGGCACTAATATTACGTCCTATAGAATGGCTATTGTCAAGAAGACGCCGCCTATAATATACGTTTTTCTGTATAAGGCCAGTGTGATAATGAATGTGAATTTTTGTTTTTCTTACTTGTTCTTGTGCACAATGCAGCATGACCAAATAATATATTGCTCTTCAAAGCCCTGCTTGGTAAAATAAACCACGACAGGTGATAGTGGCAAAGGGAAATCACCTAATCTATTTTTCCCTAGCTATGGCCCTCCTATAGTGTGTTGATACAAAGTGTAAGGGGTTCGGGAGGGGGCAGGGCGAGGATATTGAGCCGTGGTCCTGCCTTTGGCCGAAAACTTACGAGAGAGATTATTGACGACACTGATTATGCTGCACCACCATGGACGCTACCTGTGCAGATGATTGTGCTTCCATCAGCCGTTTCTGCATCCTCACAACTTCGGTGGACTTCTCCTGAAGGGCCTTCTCCATGTCCTTCTGCTTCATCTGTGAGGCCTTCAGCTTTGCCTGCAGCTCCAACAGCTCCGCTTGAATTTGGATGGCCTGAACACACACAAGCAATGCAATGAGAAAATCCGCTCAAGAAAATGGGACGCCATGAGCCAAGACCTTTCTTCAGACAGTCCTGGCCTGGATGTATGGCCGATTCTTAAATCATTATTTTGTGCGCCTCGGAGAACACCGTGTTGGCAAGATTAAAAACAAACTGTGCACACACGAGACTAATCATGTAGCTCTACATTGATTCATATTGATTCTTAATGCACCGATTCTTACACTCAAATCATGTGTGCAAAAATCCACCACGTTTGATTCATGTGTGTACAGGATTTGTAAGGAACACAATCACAGGCTGACATACAAAAACAGCCGGCCCAACAGCAGAACACGCGTTTCTTTAAACTGATACACCTGGTGGAAAGGCTACAGGCCGCCGTGCCACCATAAAATAAAGTGCTGGTCCTTACGCTGTCGACATTGTCCTGGAGATCGCTCTGTATCTCATCCCTCTCCGCGGTCACCCGCTCGAGGCTCAGCTGCACGGCCGCCTTCTCCTCGGCCAATATGCCGAGCTGCTCATTCAACACTGCCACCTCCCGCGAGAGCAGGCCTGTGTTCCTCTCGCGCGCCCGCCTCCTGGCTGAGCAGCGCACTTTCCAGCAAGCCCTTCTCCGTCAGCAGGCTTTCCCTCTCTGCAACCAGCGTGTCCACCCTGGCCGACAGTTCGTCCCTTTGCAGGGTTAAACAGCGCACCCTTTCTTCCATGTCCGATAGCTGCTCTGTCACCGCGCTCAAGGCGCCAGTGGCATCCCGGTGCTCGACGCTGCTCGCCAGATACGATTGAGAGAGCTCGGCTTTCTTGCAAGCCAATTCCTCGGCAAGGCAAAGCTCTTGCTGCAGAGCGAGCTCCTTCTCCGTGGCGACGTTCTCCTTCTCCAATGCCAGCTCCTCATCATCTCGAGCCAAAGCCCTTCGCTGTAGGTCGACCTTCTCCCGCGCCGCCATCTCCAGTTTTGCCGCCAGCTGGTCCCTTTCGGCCGTCGCGAGGCTGAGTTTCTCTTTCAGCTCGGAAGTCTGCAGAGAGCGACGGTCATGAATTGAGATGAAACCAGGTAACGAGCTACTTATCAATGCCAAACGTGAAAAGCCAACAAAAAATGAAAAGCAGACCTGGCAAAGCACCAGACGTACGAGTGTTAGGGTCAATGGGGGGCTGGTACTAGTGGCTAACTAAATCATTTTATAGGGCTACACCACGTGTCCAATTGATGGGAAGCTTGCAGTAGCTGTGCTACGATACACTCATACCCGCCATGGGGGTGTGCAATGTTTTATGTGGGCTTGTGTCACCTCTTGCATCAAGGCGGCGAGTTCACGAGCAGTGTTGTCGGCTTTGTCGGGGTGGGAGGCCTCTGTTTGCATTTGGTCCCTCTCCATCATCGATTGCAGGCGAGCCTTCACCTCCTGCAGCTGCTTCTCCAGCTCATAGCGCGTCTGAAGATCTGGTAGGGGGTAACATATAAATGGGAGAATGACACCACATTATGGGATGGAGGGGAGAGTACCTTGGTAACACTGGGTCCCCCACGAATGAACGATCAGTTGCACAACCAAATTCCTCTCAAAATTGTACATCTTCATCATCGCCTGCAACTGCTTTATCCACATATGAATAAGGCGTTGGGTGGCGATGAAATTAAAGAGGGAATTTAAGACTAACAACCAATCAGAGTTGCGCAAATGTGCATGTTGTGATCAAATACGTCGCTGTAAATTGATAAATGGATCGCTTGAAGGTAGGGTCCCCGTCTCTCCTGTAAGCAACCCGTTGTGCAACTGGTTGCCGACACACCCACATATAAACCGAGATGTGGGCTTTGGATTAAGGACCCGGAAAAGTTTCCTCCCCCCACCACTGCAACTACTCGACTGAAGGTGGCAGACACGAAAAATCCATTCTGGCGTTGCCGTGTGTCACCTTTGGGCACTTTGCCGTCGAGGAGCTGCGAGAGGCGGGTGTGGTCGGCATAGATGCTGTGCAGCTCACGCTGCAGGTCCATCTCCATGCTGCGGTAGCGCATCTTCTCCTGCTCGAGAGATGAGCGGCAGCCCTCCGCCTCCCTCGTCAGAGCCTGCAGTCTCACCTGGATGTCCGCCTGCGAGACAGTGAGACGATTGGGAGTCACGACGACGATGATGTTTTAAGGAAACTCGGCAGTGAACTCTGTAGTCAGATGTAATATTCAGTGTACATTAATTTGTGTGTTTTTATTGGAGCGGTCTATTATTCAATTAAATATTTAACAAACAAAACAATAGCTTACTTGTAGCTATGTACGGTATCTAGACTGCATCCCAGGCTGTTTTTTTACATTCCATGCCACTGCCAATTGGTCCAATGTTATTCATAACATTTATCAATTTTCTTTGGGCCATGGAACGTGCTGGAGATAAAGTTAAGGGTGGGCACTAAATGCTCACCTCTGCAATCATACTTCCTCCGACCTCTACCCATAAACCTCACTCTCTTTTCTGCACTCGAGCGAGTTGCAGCGAAGGCTAGAGCCAACCTTTAAGCGTTAACAGTTTTACATTGTATTGACACATCTAGAGCATCAGACAAGCAAGAAACGACATGTCTATCTTTTCTTCGCCTTTTCAGTGTTTGGTTTCATCATGGACAGCGTAACCATGTCGCGCAAGTCATGCATGTCGCTCCCACACAATACAAGGAGGGTTAAATCATTGCATGCATAATGGGTAATTGTGCGTCCAGCTCTCTACCATCTGCTCCTTGAGGCCGAGGTTTTCCGTGCGGAGTATGGCGGCCTGCTTGGTGCTGTCCTTTGTCACGATTTCCGCGTCCTCCAGCGACTTCCGCAGCGTCTTCACGTGCTCCCTAAGCTCCTGCGCATCCGAACCCTAAAAGAGAAGGACACGAAGAGAGAGAGCAAGGTTGACACAACTTTAAGATCAAGCAAGCCAGCGCCATCACAATGGCGCACGCCCAGGAGGGGCAAGGAGGGAGCGGGGGGGGGGGGCACTAGCCGAAGAAGATGATGAAACAAAGAGAATGACTTACCTTTGGCATGTCGTTCTCCCACCGCTGCTGCTTGGACATCGCTTCAGTCATTTGGAGCATCTCTTCCTGCAGCCTAAGCATCTCCTCCTCCTTGCAGCGCAGCTCCTGCAACGTCCTCTTCAAGTCAGCCTGTGCAAGAGGGAGGATACACACTGTGGTGCCAAACTGCTCCGGTATGCCAGCGCTGCACTCCGGCATTCCTTCGGCTGGTGCTTCTTGAGCAGTAGATACACTCTACAACTTCAGTGCAGTTAATTGCCTACGACAAGATTGTATCTCTTGGACTGCACTGAAATTCCAGTGTATTGATGCTTTTAGACCAACAAAAACATAGGCCGATGACCCAGCAGGTCTCCCAATAACATGGGAGTTCTTGACTCATGCCAGTAATTGAGAAGTAAAAAGAGGGAAGAGTTTGTATTCAATTCCCATAAAAATATCAAAAAGCAAATCCAACGATTAACATAATTACTCGCAATCCGTCCTTTCAAGTGTCATGGCTAAAATGTCTGCAATTCGATACAACCAACCCAGGGGTCGCACATTTTTTTGGCTTCATTATTATTATTATTTAACATAATGCTTGTTTATCCAGGAACGCCTCACTGAGTCACAAGACTCTTTCAGGAGGGTCCTGCCAAGTTTTTGCAGTAGGAGGGAATGTTGCTATATTCAATCCTAATTTGCACGTAATCTTTAGGTTTTGAGGTGTTTAGTGAATATCAGTTTCAAGGCGTCATTTTTAGCTGTGGGAGAAAACTGGAAAACCTGGAGGAAAACCCATGCAGAAAAGGGGAACATACAAACTCCACATAAAAGGGTGCACGAGTCGGAAATCGTTCACAGGGCCTTCGTCTTGCTGTGAGGCCCGAGTGTGACCATTGTGCCACCCTGGGTTTAAAGTATGAGAACCCCTGCAGCACAAGCTGGATGCATACATCACTGTGGTGTCGGCTCTTTACTGCGAAAGGTGCCCATACCTCCAGCTCCTGGTTGTATTCCTCCCCTTTCTGAACAAGTTTCTTGAGCTGCTCAAATTCATGCATCAGCTGCGCCTGCAGAAAAATAATCCATTTCATGAAACGTTCATAAAATAGTCCCGTGTGAGAACCATACATTGATATCCGAAGAACCTACATATAGACTACGTGACAATGGAATCAAGTCGTGCCCACAATTTGAAGACCTCCCAAATGTCATGCTTATAAAAGTAATGAAATGGAAGTTTATTTGAACTGTGTTAACAATTCAGGAAAAACGATTGAAGGACATGATCTTCGTCACTGCCATTGCGTTCACCGCAAATGCCTTACCTCATGCTCAGTCTTCTTCTCCAGATTTTCAAACTCTTGTAGTTCCTGCAGGTCCTGAAGCTCAACCTTCTTGGTTCTCAGGTCCTCTTGGAGCTTCTCGACAAAATTAACTCTTTCCTCAAGCTGCGCCTCCAGCTCTTTCTGCCACGCATCGTAGCGCACAAAAAAACACACGCGGAGCTCCAAATGCGACACCAAAGAACGCCGCTCGTTTGTTAAGAGCCGAGGTCTCAGTGCTGAAAATGAGCGCCGTGTGTAACCAGGTGAGAACCCATCAAGACTTCGAAGATAGTTTTTTAAGTGACACCTTGGGTCGACAAGTGTCATAAAAACAAATGTTACATCACGTGGGGCAGGGTTCTTTAACTGGCAGCACACAGGCCAGATGTGACTTGCCAAAGGCTCTTTGGAATGGCTCTCTGAGCTTTGGCGCACCGAGATATACGGCTCAGGCAGACAAAGGGATACAGATTCGTGAGATGAAAGCGAGATTCACAAGCTTTAGAAATGCGAGAGCTCTTGACAAGAAATAAAGATTTGTGAAACCAAAGTGATAATAAAAAACAAAGAAGCAAGACGTATAGATGAATGGTGACATGTACAGGCATTCTTACATCACGATGTTATAGTTTAAGATCCCTGACACAAGGGTGATGGTGGTGATGGTGGTCTAACATCACAGAGCAAATATAAGCAATGGTTACCTTCTCCAGCAGCAGACTCTCACACAGCTGGATGCTCTCCAGCAGCTGATTCTCCAAGTGCTGCTCCTGGTTCTGCCGGCAAAAAGACAAAGGCAGGTGTTCCCTTTTGTCAGATAGTTTGCAAAAACAATTACTATCCTTGATTAGCACGGTTGGCTACGTACAGTGCGAAAGAAGTTGAAGATACATACGACAATGGGGGAAAATGGCCAGGACGATTTGTTTTAGCTGTTTTGTGAAGGTATGAACATGGCCATTGCTTAAATAGTTTTACACAAATAACCCACCTAAGTCGGCAAATGTTTCTCTTTCCCAAAGTAATGAGGGAGTATAACACCACTCACGCACAGTACCATCGTTTATTTACGTCGTTGCTTTGTGCCCACACCGTGTCCTTATCAAACAGATTATAAAAATTGCCGACAATATAATCTTCAAAATAAATTACTGTCGTGCTATGTGTGACCTACAGTTAACAAGTTTCACCTCCAGTTAATTGATTATGCGGCCTAACTATACGAAGTATGTTGTTATGCAATTGGTTCACATAAATGATGCAGCTCAAGGGGGTCCCCCACTGCCGACACATCCCACAAGACTCCTCATCCACGTAATCGACTCATCATCGCAGCTCCAGAGTGGTGCAAGGACCAGGACCTACCAAGTGCTTGTGACTGCTCCGTCTCCGCTCGTTCTGCACCTGGACAAACTCCCCCTTCAGCTCCTCGAGCGAGCGCCGCAGCTCATCCCTTTCAGCGTCACGCTCCTCCATTCGGCTGCGCAATACAAAACGACACAACAAATGATGGGACACGTAAAAACGGAGAAACATTTGGCATGTAACGATGCAACAATTAAATTCAATTCTAACGCTTACGGTAAATAGATTGAATCGCGCGGGAGAAATTCAGTTATCTACGATTCGTAGATGTTCCCTTAAACCCTGCAGCTGCCACATTCTACACAGAGCGCCTTGTCAACAAATTCATATATTAATGGATCGAATTGTGAATCGTCACAATTCATTGAATCACGAAAGCAAACAATATTTACTTGATTAGGTGGAAAACACACGTCTTGGAATTGATGAGCGGGTTTAATGCGAGTAAATATAAAGACGATAAGCATGTGAAAATGTTCAAACCCTACAGCGCGCATTCGAATTAGATTGGTTTGACCAGCCATTATATATAAAATACATGTTAAAGAAACCTTAATTCAACAGTGCAGTTGAATGAAGGGCTTTTTTGACTATCATTTATCACACTGTTAAGTGTGGGTTGCTGTACATTGGTAGTCCATCATTGAATATATTGCTTTTTCTACCTGCGATTATCGATATTGCAAAAAAAGTAAATTAACATCCCGAGTTGGCAGCTGAACCTAAAATACCTCAAATGGACTCACCTGCTCACGACGGACGCATCGTGGGAGCCAACGTCTCCTTCGTCGCACACCAACAGCTGCTCGTCCTCGAGCAGTGGAATATTGCTTCCAAGTTCCACCATGTCCCCACTGGATCTCTCTATTCCGCTGTCGCGCATAGAGTCGCGCGAGTATACGCGTCCTGCCTCGGCTGATGGCAGGCTCTTCCCCACGAATGGATCCTCTTCCTCCTCCCTGGCATCATCTGTGGTATCGCCACAGCCCAGGAGTGCCTGCATGCGTGCCCTTTTGCCCTCCAGGGTGCTGAGTGCCGATCTCATCTGCTCGAGTTCCAGCGTAACGTGCGACTGCACTTCCAACTGGGTATTAGCAGACTCCAGGCAGCTCTGCAAGCGCGCGGACTCCACCACTGCCATCTCCAGCTTTGATCGGAGCGAAGATGTCTCTTCGGAGGCAAAGGACAACTGCTCACACTGAGAATTGGCAAAATCCAGCTGGGATTTCAGCTCTTCCCGTTCAGTCTGTAGTGCCTCCAGTGCAGCCTTTAGAGATACAATTTCATCAGAAGTGATGGATAAGAGATCTTTCTGAGTTTGAAGGGAGTCAATGAGAGCTTGTAGCTCAAGGTTACGGTCCTTCATTGCTGACATTTCCTTGTTACGAGAGTGCTCCTGTTGTAGATTCTCATTTTGGATAACCTGAAGTTTAATTTTCAGATCTGCAAGTTCATCAGAAGCTGCCGAGAGCTGTTCACACTGTCGCCGAAGCAAATCGAACTGCAATTCTATCTGCTCCTTCTCATCTTGCAGCGCTTGTAGTTGAAGCTTTAGGGTTGCCAATTCATCTGTGGCAGAGGACCACTGATCTTGCTGTGTTTTAGCAGAATCTAATTGCAATTGAAGGTCAGCTTTTTCACCTTCAACTAGCTCTAGTCTTTCTTTCAGTGCAGAAATTTCTTCAGCAGTTTTTGCCAATTCATCACCAAGTTCCTGAGAATGTGTTGAAGAGTTCAGCTGTATTTGGAGCAGTTCCCTTTCCTCCTCCAGCACCCGAACCCTGGTCTTCAGATCAGCATCCTCAATTTCGATAACCTGAAGTTTAGTCTTCAGATCAGCAAGTTCATCAGAAGCTGCCGAGAGCTGTTCACACTGTCGCCGAAGCAAATCGAACTGCAATTCTATCTGCTCCTTCTCATCTTGCAGCGCTTGTAGTTGAAGCTTTAGGGTTGCCAATTCATCTGTGGCAGAGGACCACTGATCTTGCTGTGTTTTAGCAGAATCTAATTGCACTTGAAGGTCAGCTTTTTCACCTTCAACTAGCTCTAGTTTTTCTTTCAGTGCAGAAATTTCTTCAGCAGTTTTTACCAATTCATCACCAAGTTCCTGTGAATGTGTTGAAGAGTTCAGCTGTATTTGGAGCAGTTCCCTTTCCTCCTCCAGCACCCGAACCCTGGTCTTCAGATCAGCATCCTCAATTTCGATAACCTGAAGTTTAGTCTTCAGATCAGCAAGTTCATCAGAAGCTGCCGAGAGCTGTTCACACTGTCGCCGAAGCAAATCGAACTGCAATTCTATCTGCTCCTTCTCATCTTGCAGCGCTTGTAGTTGAAGCTTTAGGGTTGCCAATTCATCTGTGGCAGAGGACCACTGATCTTGCTGTGTTTTAGCAGAATCTAATTGCACTTGAAGGTCAGCTTTTTCACCTTCAACTAGCTCTAGTCTTTCTTTCAGTGCAGAAATTTCTTCAGCAGTTTTTACCAATTCATCACCAAGTTCCTGAGAATGTGTTGAAGAGTTTAGTTGTGTTTGGAACAGTTCCTTTTCCTCCTCTAGCACCCGAAGCCTGGTCTTCAGATCAGCATTCTCAATTTCGATAACCTGAAGTTTAGTCGTCAGATCAGCAATTTCAGAGGCTGCCGAGAGCTGCTCGCACTGCAGTCCAAGGGACTCTAACTGCAATTCTAACTGCTCCTTCTCATCTTGCAGCGCTTGTAGTTTAAGCTTCAGGGTTGCCAATTCATCTGTGGCAGAGGACCACTGCTCTTGCTGTGTTTTAGCAGAATCTAATTGCACTTGAAGATCAGCTTTTTCACCTTCAACTAGCTCTAGTCTTTCTTTCAGTGCAGAAATTTCTTCAGCAGTCTTTGCCAATTCATTACCGAGTTCCTGAGAATGTTTTGAAGAGTTCAGATGTGTTTGGAGAAGTTCCTCTTTCGCCTCCACCAACATGTGAAGCCTGGTCTTCAGATCAGAATTCTCAATTTGGATAACCTGAAGTTTAGTCTTCAGATCAGCAAGTTCATCAGAGGTTGCTGAGAGCTGTTCACACTGCAGACGAAGCGAATCAGACCAGGATTCTAACCGCTTCTTCTCATCTTGCAGTTCCTGAAAATTGTGCTTCAGGGTTGACATTTCATGAGCCCACTCATCTTGCTGCGCTTTAGCAGAATCTAACTGCAATTGCAATTCACTCCTTTCAAGTTCCACAAGCTGCAATTTTTCTGTTAATGCAGACATTTTATCAGCAGTCTCTGAGGATTTATCAGCAAGTTCTTGAGAATGTGTTGAAGAGTTTAGTTGTGTTTGGAGCAGTTCCTTTTCCTCCTCTAGCACCCGAAGCCTGGTCTTCAGATCAGCATTCTCAATTTCGATAACCTGAAGTTTAGTCGTCAGATCAGCAATTTCAGAGGCTGCCGAGAGCTGCTTGCACTGCAGTCCAAGGGACTCAAACTGCAATTCTAACTGCTCCTTCTCATCTTGCAGCGCTTGTAGTTTAAGCTTTAGGGTTGCCAATTCATCTGTGGCAGAGGACCACTGCTCTTGCTGTGTTTTAGCAGAATCTAATTGCACTTGAAGGTCAGCTTTTTCACCTTCAACTAGCTCTAGTCTTTCTTTCAGTGCAGACATTTCTTCAGCAGTTTTTGCCAATTCATCACTGAGTTCCTGAGAATGTGTTGAGTTCAGCTGTGTTTGAAGCAGTTCCTTTTCCTCCTCTAGTACCCCAAGCCTGGTCTTCAGATCACGAATTTCATCGGGGGCTGAAGAAAGCTGTTCACACTGCAATTGAAGAGAATATAATTGAGATTGCATCTGCTCCCTTTCACCTTGTAGCTCTTGAAGTTTAACCTTTAGGAAAACAACTTCATCCGAAGAAGCGGACAGCTGGTCACGTTTCACTCCATCAGAGTTTTCACATGACTGCACCATCACATTCTCTTCTACAAATGTGTGAAGCCTGCTCTTGAGATCGGCCACTTCATTAGATCTACCAGATAGATGCTGACACTGCACATCAGAGAACTCCATCTGCGACCGCAACACTTCATTTTGATCCTGAAGCTCTTGAAGTTTGACCTTCAGAGATATCATCTCTGTTTCAGCAGACAGGTCCTCACCCCTTTTTCTGTCAGAGTCAAGCAGTATCTGCAGCACTCTCTTTTCATGTTCGAGCACATTCATCTTTTCCTCCAGCATGGAAGCCTCCTGAGCACCCTTCAGATAGCGGTCACCTTTTTCTTTAGCAAGAGAGTCAATTTGCAACTGTAGAGACTCCTTTTCATCTTCTGTCATTGCAAACCGAACCTTCAGATCAGCGAGCTCATCCGAAATACTAGACAACCGCTCGCAGCGCAGCACAGCATCCTCAAATTGGGACTGCAAAGCCTCCTTTTCTTCCAGAAGCAGCTGTAGTTCGCTATTGAGGGCAGTGATGTTAGAGGCAGTGGAGAGTTCATCACTCTGGGTTTGTAAAGAATCCACTCGCACTTGCAGCTCTTGTTTTTCAATTTGGATTGACGAAAGTTTTTCGTTCAGCACCAAAATGGTCTCCATTGCCGTTGAAAGTTTGTCATCAAGCTCATTTGCAGAATTGACATGGTCGCGTAATTGGGCATTCTCATGGTCCACTTCCTGAAGTTTGGCTTGGACAGAGAGAAGGGTAATGGACATCTCCTCATTCCGCAATCTGGCGGATTCTAACTCTGACTCCACCACTCGCATTCTTCCAGCATTGTCATCGGCAGCATTTGTGAGTGCTTGGCATTCTGCCTGGACATGCTCTATTTGCGCTTGCAAGTTGGCCTTTTCCACGTCCAGTGTCCTCAGTTTGTCTTCCAGATTGACATCTGCTTCATTGGATACCTCCACATGATCGCTCTCAGCAGCATGGGCCAGCAGAGCTTCCAGTTTTTTCCGCAAAGACTCATTTTCCTCCTCCATCGTATTCATCCTGTTACTCTCACTGCTACTCAATTTATACTGATTCACAGACTCCTCATTCAGCGCATCCAAGATCATCTGCAGGTTCTCAATCTCTTTTTCTGCAGATTTGAGCTGCTGCTGAATCGTTATGGCCTCATCTGAGATGGAGCCGAGCTCTCTCGTCTTTGCGTCTAGTGCGACCTCCAGTCGACATTTCTCCTCCTCCAGTATGGGCACCCTGGCTAGCAGCTCAGCCATGCTGTCACTCATTTCCTCCTTTAGCTTCTCAGGAGCAGGCGGTAACAGTGCAAGCAAAGACTTGTTTTCCTCCTCCAAACTGGCAAGCTTTCCACGCAGGCTCTCCAGTTCCACTTCCGCCAAATTCTCCGGTATGATGCTGCAAGTGTCGGCCGCCTGCTGCGGGTTGAGGAGCCTGTAATCGCACTCATCGAACGACAGCTCCATATTAGCAATCAATCTCGATGACCTGCGTGTCGACCGGCGCCCTTCGGCCCTTTTCCGAGAACCTTGGCTGACCGGCTCTTGGGCAGGCCTGGACATTAAAGTTGTCCCTTGGGTATCCATTTTTAGTTCATAGTTTTCTTCGGTTAGTTTTTCAACGCTGTCCTTGAGGAGTGACACTTGTTGTTGAGCTTCCTCAACAGAGTGCTGGAGTGTAGTAATCGTTTCAGAGTAACCCTTGCTTTCCTCCACAAGGCGACTGTTATCGTCATCAAACTCTCTCGCTTGCTGCTGAAGAACATCAATTTCAGTCACCAACGTTTTATTATTGCATATCTCTCTCTCGTATTCAAGTGACATCTTCACAACCTTATCCTGAAGGCCTTGGTTCTCACTTTCCAGTTTCGTCTGCAAGGATCTATTCTCTTCCAAAACACCAGCAAGGGTGTCCAACTCATTCGATTTTTCCCCTAGTTTGCTCTGCAGCATTTCGCACTTCGTCTCCAGAGAACTCAGCCTAGCCACTGCGTCAGAGGCTTCCATTTCAGGATAGGAGTCACCAGCTTGCTCTTTTGATTCACGAGCAATCTGCAGCTCCTCTCCTAGCTGTTCCATTTCTTTCCTGAGGGAAGCCAATTGCAATTCCAGTTGCATTTTCTCATCCATTGAAGACGACGCCCACTGGTCAAGCTCTTCACTCTTCTGCTCGAGCAGGCTTTTCAGACGCTCCAATTCGGCTTTGGCTGCATCACTGCTCAACTGCAAAGTGGATATTTCCTCAGCAGAGACCTTCGCAGACTGCTCCGCTTTCTGTAGGTTCAGCTCTTTTAATGCCAATTCAGTAGCAAGGTCCTGGTTGATTATTTTCATTTCCGTCACTTGGTCTTTGAAGCCAGTCAGCCTTTCTTCCAGTAGCTGCACAGCGGGGGCTCCGTCTTCATCATGCTGGGCGTTCCCATCCTCATTCTCTCGTAGCTTCATCCGCAGGGAGGAGAGTTCCTCTTGGAGAGATTTCAAAGAGGTGTTTGCTTCATCAAGGCCTCTATTCTTAGTATGAAGCTCGTCGTTAAGTTCCGAGTTCTGCACCTCCATCGCCGACAGCCTGAACTGACAGTCAAGCAGCCGAGATGATGCTTCTGCACATTCTGCCTGCACCTTCTCCACCTCCTTGCCCATCGTCTCCCATTCCAGTTTCAAGCAGGCGTTCTCCTCTGCTAGAAGAGCATTAGCAGGGCTGTCCTTTGGAGCCTCACATGAAGAGTCCAGCGCCTCTTTGCCTTCAGGTGAACGATTTTCCATTAGCGCTCGGAGCTTGGAATTTTCAGTTTTCAGATGTGACAGGCCACTCTGCAGATTTGAAATCTCCTCCAGGTACTGCGCGATGTTTTCCGCCTCCATCGCAGCATCCCTAAGTCTGCTGTTCTCCTTTTCGCATGCAGCAACTCTCCCCTTCAAGGCTGAAATCTGCTCCTCGTAATCCTGCACATTCAGCTGTAAAGCAAGGGGGGCGGCATTTGGATCGTTCTCGTCTTTTGTTGAATTAAAGTGTTGCCCGCTGGCGCCGTTTGAAGCGACCAAGTGGTCTGACGGAGCTCCAGCCGTTTCCAGTGGAGAGTCATGCGCGCCGGTTTCTACTCGCTGCCTCTCTGCCTCCATTTCCTTCAGCTTCGCCTTGAGGGTGGCAAGTTCCTGGCGTAGCTCGTCCCTGTCATCAAGGATGGCCATGAATTGTCCGTTCTTCTCCGCCTCCTTCAGGCGAGCATCCTGCAGCTCCTCCTCCAACTCGCTCACCTGGACCGGGGACCACACAGCAGTAAGGTCAACAGAAAGCACCATCTGGTCATACATGCGACTCCATGTGATACTTGTTATTCCCTGTTTTTCAACGAGTTTTTTTTTTCATAACATTATTTCAACAATGCTGTCAGCATCATATCATGACATAAACAAATTCCATTTGAAACTCTGTAGATGGCTACTCATCACCCACTGGCCTAGAAAGATGACACCACATAACTAATCCTGAAAGGACTTCATTAGACCTATTAAGGCCCTATCAATCACGACAAATATTATTTGTTGAACAAAGTAATGTTTTAGGTCTCGGAGCTGGAAAAGTTACATTTTGTAAAAAACTAATTTTTTCAATAAATTCTACTTTTCAACTAAGACCTAACATTCAATAATTCCAAAAGCAGCAAACAGTCTAAGGTCTTACATATTTTAAAATTATATTTCCATGGGTACTTTACCAACTTAAATGTTGCATATTTTTTTATTCTAATTGTTGGGCATTCTTCTACATTTTATTGAAAGTAAAGCACCCCCGAGATGCTTTTATTATTGTGAAGTGTACAATATAAACGAGAGATCGAATGAAACTATTTCCAAGGTGCAAACCAAAACGACGTGGGAATAATGAACGGGCGACACTCACCTTGGCTTGCAGTTTGCTAAACAAGGGGCTGTCTTCCGAGGAGACGCTCCGCAGCCACTCTGACTCCTCCTCCTCGGGATCATCCCTCACCATTACCATCGCCGAGGACCCGCGTTTGCGGCGCACAGACACCGAGCCTAAAGACTTGTTGACGTCTAGGAGCGATGAATCCGGCGTGTCCTCTCCCTGAGTCGCGTCTGTGGCTGCTGCGTAAAATGTAAGGCGGGTGTCACTTCGCACTAGGCGTGCAATGATGCGCACGGTAAAAGAGAATCTTGCGCTCATGATGCAATGTATTCAATCGTGAGGGAGAAGAAATAAAATTACGCGTTGTGCAACTGATAAACATTTTATGTGAAAGTTAGAATAACAGAAAGAAATGTTAAAACTGAGAGCTTGAAAATTAGAAAGCAAAAAATGTTGACAAAAATAAGCGATGAATTAATTCAAAACATGATGGGTGCAGCTGGGGATGTGACTTACAGGTCAAGTCCAAATCGCCTGTCATGTTGCTGTTGCCCCGGAACTTTTTGGCGTGAGATCTCAGAAGACCGGGACACCATGTCTCCCTGCGCTTTGGTCTTGCCTGTACAACAATGACAAAGATCCCCCATGTAGCCTTTAACAGACTGTTGGGGCAGGTATTGATAGCGAGCACATATTGGGCCTGGCACACGAGGGGGAGGGTGGCCAACACTACAGACTACTAAACATCAGCACTCCTCCAATGCTGATATTTACACACCACCCCAGGTACTAATTTAAGGATGAGTCTACCTAGGGGAGGCCCAGTACCGGTTCAAATATTTGCCACTTATTGGTCTTGAGCGGGAATTCAACTCAATTGCTGGATTTGTGGCGCAGTACACAACACCACTACACTACCGTTCTCCACGCATACACGGGCAAAACCAGAAGTATCACTGTGACTATCTCTTCACGGTGCTATATGTATTCAAATTATTATCTACATTACATTGGGAAGGCATAACAGCACCCGTGGAAGCCACAGCCCAATTTGCCACACCCTGCAGCCAGCAAACGCGGAGCTTGGGCGGCACGGACGTTCAATTCTCGTGGAAACTCACAAACGCGGAGTCGTCGGCGGCGCCCGCAGCAGTAACACTGTAGTTGATGATCATGTGCTTGAGGCTGCGGATTCGCTCCTCGCTCTCTCTCTGCAGCTGATCACGCTCCGCAAGCTGCTGCGCCTGAGCCTGGTGCATCTGCGTTTTCTGCGGGAAAGTAACACGTTACCAAAACAACGGCGATTAACGTCGATGTACATGTAAAGCTCATGTGTCATCTTCTGCTGGGTGAAGGCTCCCGCACGCTGTACACGTCATTTCACCACACTTCACCATGCTGGTCAATGTGGGTTTATGAAGCTAGGAATAAAAGTTATATAAAGAATGTTGTTGCATTGCCCGATGCTGACCACCAGGTAACCATCATCCTGGAGTTGCCTGTGACAACTTGTTTGTGGATATTGGCTGTCAATACCACACCAATACTGTTATTTTAAAATCGGCTCCCGTAAATAAAATATTGCCGATTAACCTCTGAAATCCTATTTAACGGACCCCAAAAACAAGCATAGCCATTATGTATTACAAGCTTCTTTGCCCATCTTGTGTAAATTTAATGGCAGTGAATCTTGCACAAAACTATGTCATAAAACACCTCACTTCATGTCACTGTAGCACTGTATATAACTGATCTTCAATTTGTTCAAATTCACTGCTCTGATACTTTATTCGCTGGGGTTAAAATAAATTGGAAATCGATACAATATCTGTAAAATCACCGAGAAATGTCTATTTTACCATAATGTAGAAGCAGAAATTAGACTTACCTTTTGTCTCAAGTGCTGAATAAATAAATAAAGACACCAAATCCACTTTGTTGCTGCGTCGAATAATTGTTAGATTCACTTTTAATAGAGAAACGTCAAACTTAAAGCAAATTTGCGGGAAAAAAGATTTTCCGCTCTACCTTCTGCACGAGTGTAAAAATCCGCTCATGAATATTATGACGGGGGGGGGGGGGGGGTGCGGCATGTGGAATTACGTTGGCCCATAGTTGTAATGTGTTGCCCCCATGTAGTGCTTCTGGAATGAGAAGCCACTGTATCACGATTGCCCAGTGTCCCCTGTGCCAGACTTGTGCTGCCCCTTGTGCCAGCTGGGCTGTTGGCAGCTCAAGCAGTGCTTAAATGTTGTATGCTACTCTACCTTGCATTTCCCTCCCATAATCGTCAGTTTAGAAATCGCCATCGCTAGCCATACCATCATCAGAGGCCTTGCAAGTCAGGCCGGCTATAGCAGTCCATTGCTGCCAATGCTGCTCAGCACTGCACTACCAGTTGCATATTCAGAGCAGGTACCAATCTTGATTCCTCTTGGAACGGGCATAAACACGTATACCACTTTGTGAAGAATTCAACAGTGATTTTAATCAGAGAAGTGTAGCTCCCCGGCATAAGTGGAATGTTCACCTATCGCTCAGAGATTTAAATGAAGGAGACATGTCCTACCCTATGATCAATTTGGTGGAAAACCACTTAACTTCCTACAATTAATTTACATTTTAATCAGTACCTATTACCTACTACAGCATACCAAATAGCAAGTGCCACTGACAAAGAAAACGAAACAAGCTGAAAAGTGTGAAAAGAAACATAGAAAGATGCACGCTTGGAATTACACTGAGATTAGAGAAGATATGCTAATCAGATACATCATTTTGACAGTTAAATTGATTTCGGTAAGACAAATCCCTAAAACTAATGACAAAGTGGCAGCCAAAGAGAGAACACTCCCAAGAGTACATTCACCGCAGAGGAGACAAAGCAATGAGATGTGCTGGTGCAAAGAAGTATGATGCATGATTACATCACAAGACTGATCAATAGCGAGAGCTTGGAGAGGCCTCACATCCCAAAAGTGGAGAGATCATGGCTGACGAAGGGAACATTAAAATTCTCCTTGATGGTGTCTGGAAGCAAACAACACCATGCTCACCTGCATCAGTTCCTTCTTCAGATTCATGATCTCCCTCCTGCAGCATTTCAGCATGGCCTCATCATTAATCACCTCGTTCACATGGGCAGAATTCTTCATGTTCTTCGCCGTGCTGGCAAACTGTCACAACCACAAGTACATTCTCCGTTAAGTTCACACAAAAAGTAAGGGACAACATGGACAGTGGAGATGGACGAGCACAGATCAGATCAAATGCCTTCACATTGAAACGCCCAGGTTATGCTCTGAAACACCCAGGTTATTGAATCTTATCCTTTCAATGTGCAGGCAGTAAACCGAAAACGCCTGACATCTGGACAAGGCATTCGACCCAACACATGGGGTCCTTAAACATCCAAACTAAATTTAGGAGGCGATATGTGCAGCTTCACACCACGCCAATTTAATATTGGAAAAGGTTAAAAATAAAAACCTTTCTGCAACTCACTCCAAGCTGCATCAAGAAGAGTGTGGCTTATGGATAGGGGACGGGGAAGTGTGATAGTTGGAGTAGGCACGTTGTGCTTGATCTGTAGCGCATTCTGTAGCCCAGAGAAAATTTATGAATGTTATAACGTTGGACCGGTGGCCGGCAGTATACGATGAAGAGAAATCTCCCACTATAGCCGGTCCAGCTCTCTGGCCTGTCTGCTGTAAATATTATTTTGTTTAACCAGGTGAAAACTCGAGAGACAAGGATAGTTTCATTTGCAAGAGTCCAATATTTAAGTAGTCGGTAAGGGCCATTACCCAAAACGTCAGCCTACAAAACATTTTCCCGTTAACACAGGGTTATAATGACAAACACGGTGTGTTTTTATTTATAGATTGTAGTTGCCCACAACATTACAGGAACCATAACAAATGTTTATTTTATTTAACAAGTGTCTACCGTCTCTGTATCTCTGGGGAAGTTTTTGAACCAACCAAAGCATTGTCAGCATCAAGGCAAAGCATAAGAACAAATTCATTCCCGGGTCACCCAACCTTGCCTTGAAAGCCATCATAGCCAAGCTGGCTTAAAATAAATGCAATTATCACATTTTTCAGTTGCCACTTTTGTGCCTTAATCATTTGGGGTGTAATAACACATTCAATTGATTCATATCGATTATTCAGTTCGTAATACGTGCACGGAATCACGTTTGTAAAAGTCAACGTACATTTATTTGTATGTTGTACTTAAAGGGAGCAGTAGTGTACCTGAAGGCGCACTGCATCGAACCCAGCAACCAGAGTTCGATTCCCGCTCACTACCAATAACAGCAGTGAATAACTGTACTGGTCCTGGGGCTCCCCTAGATTGACTGTCTTAAATTAGTACCTGGTACAGCAAGTAAACTTCAGTACTGGGGAGACAAAGGTGACTTGGGCATAGTGCTAGCTACCCACTCCCTCATGTGCTGTGCGAGCCTTAATAGGTGCTTATTAACAGCACTCGCCCAAAAAGTGTTTTGTTAATGGGTTCACATGACCACTGCAGCTGTTAAGGCTGCTGCTACATGCACCATTGTAAATAGATTCTGGAATAAAATTGTTTCCCCAAATCTCAAATAATGTAATCATGGGGTAAATAATGAAGACATACAACTGCCCTCAGATTAAGTATTTACAATTGCTCTAATGCTCTGTCGCTGATGAGCAACCACGCCTTTTGACAGGCCACGCTTACAGAACTAGCAAGGCAGCTCTCATAAGAACTTCACATCAGGAAGTGCAAATTAGGAAAATGTAAGAGATTCCTTTGGAATATTTATTCCTTTAAACCAGTGAATCTCAATCTTGTGGTTTGGCGGCTGCTCACAGCTCCAAAAACACCACTAAGGCTACTTAGGACATAAACAACAGAGGAATCACATGTCCACACCTCTGGTCAAGGTGGTGTTATAACAAGGCACTGGTTTCATTTTATATATTAGTGGTTGGTTGTCGCAACATGGTGCTCATGTTCCACCCCCCAGGGGGCACGACCCATGGGTTGAAAACCACTGCTTTAAACCGTGAATCTCCACTGGCAAAACATTACATTTGAGCTCGGGTGGCCAATACAAAACCCCATATACAGGCTTCTCTACAAGAGCCAGAATCACCGAGCGACCCGGCCATACCCCAACACCTCCAATTTCCCTTACAGACTTCCTCTTAGCCCTGATTTGCGGCTGCTCCGTACCATTAGGGTGCTGAGCGTCTCCTCGAGGGCGGCTGGTGTGACCGTGCACAGGATGACCGTTTTGGCGTTCCCCCCCAATGAGTTCTGCAGGATTCTCGTAAGCTTGCTGTCACGGTAGTTTAGGTACACACTCCTGTCGAGGGAAGAGAGGCATAAGTCAGACTGGCATGCAAGGTGAGTGACGAGTCACTATAAGTAGAGCATGGATTAGAACAGATTCTTACTCGACGGGTAAAGATTCAATTTTCACAATTTATTAAATCTTTGTGTCAATGCTGGGCTTGGAAGCCACACCTACCCAGAGGGGTTTTCACTCAGCTTCTTAATGACTTGGCCCAGGATGAAGAGGCTTCTGTTGATGTTACATCCTTCTTTTAGCCTCAAGCCTATGAAAATTTAAAACGAGTTACACACAAATAGTGTAGTTACAACACAAACAGACATTGTTATAAACATTTTACTAACTGGTTTCATGATGCAATTATTTTTTTCCTATAACACAGCACCACCACGTGCAGTAATGTTACCTTCTGCCCCAGTCTGCCTGGTCCTCTCGCTGCCAGCCAAGTCCACCAAATTCTTGAAAAATTGAAGACAGACAAACATTATTGCATAAAGTAATTTCTCATCACTGAAAAATCAGAGTGCTTTTGAATCTATTTTAAAAGTCACTTAGAAAAATATACCAAACGTTTTTTTCATCTTTATTACTGGCTTAGAGTTCATTCCTGATTTTAAGGACAAATAATTAATTGCTCACACGTGAATAACAGAACATCTGGTGCACCGACATAATCCCAGACATCAGTTTGGCATAATCAATAAAGATCAACCGACACGACATAGCGCTTGAACACTGCCGCAATCTTTACCAAGTGAGACACAGGCGATGACGCCATCCATCGACTCCCTCTGTGACCTCTCCCGGCTCTCGATGATCTGCATACATCACGTCAGTGCAAGGGTATGTCAGTGACCAAACTGGTGCACACAGGGCATTTGTGATGTCCCGTTGGGTTAACGCTCTGGCTGGCCAGGCACAAACTACATTTGCATGTCCGAGTGCAGTTTTTACCATTCGGAAGATCGTATGGGACCGGCTACTGTGATCGTTCATCTTGGTCTCTCCATAGTGGCGGTTCTCTGGCAGAAGGAACACAGCAAGCGATCACGAGTGCTGAAAGAAAGATGCATTCCAAAAATAAAATGCCTCATGTGGCAGACATATACTATACCTAGGCTGTGCACAGAGACGATGTACGACACCAGTTTGTAATTCTTAAAGATCACAAATGCCTTTCAAAATAATTAAGTCAGGTGCTCCATCGTGAGTGTGCTCTCGTGATGTCACTGCATTGAATCTGTATTAAATTTATTGTGTTGTAAAGATGAACTCGACTGATATTTTTTTCGAATAAAGAGAAAAACTCTTGGGTCCCACAGCCCTTGCTACTCAGCCTCTAGTGATGTAACTGGAATGAATTTGTAGCAAAAAATACAGAAGCGACTTCACAGTGATATCAATGGAGTGCCATATCGACCGGCTTCACCATAAGTTTATGGGATTTTTATTTCATTAGTGAGGTTCCTACCTTGTGTTGGACAGCCTAAGATATACAGTAATCCCTTATTTGCGAGGGAAAAATTCCGGAGATACTCGTGAATAGCAAATTTCAGGAATAATATTGGCCTATGAATATTGTACACGTAATATCTACAGATGCTTCTAAAGCTTCGAGAAGTTCTCTCTCATGTCTTGATCTCATCTGTTTATGTAATCACTTTATCACATTACATTCTCTTTCATAACGTAATCTGACTTTTTTCTCTCTCTCGATGCAGTCGTGTAGAGTTCCAAATGCGATTCGCGGATAGCCAGAATTGCGCATAGCAGGCTCATGAATAACGAGGGAATACTGTACAGTATAATTATCTACAACATTGGAGCATTTTGTTAGATTGTTTTCCCCTCAATGACAATTAAGCCAAGATGTTTTCTATTGAGTTGAAATTGAAAAGACAACATTGGCACAAATAAGATATCATCCATACTCTTTGGTTCTTTCGGTAAAGTCACGTAGATAAAAAATAACCAAAGAGGATGGATCAAAGAGTATGGATCCCTGCCGTCACGAAAACTTCAAATCTAGAATATCATCCATAATACAGGTTTTTTGGGTTAAATCATGTAAATAGTTGTGTCGTTAAACCTGCCACCACCCGACAAAGCCAATTAGTCAGGTTAGTCACATAAACAAAACATGCCAATTCGTTACGAGTACAGCACACCGGTGTGTTGGAGAGCAAATCCACAACATTTACAATCGGATTACCACGTTTCACCAGTAATTACAACTGGCTTCATCAGCGATAGCCAGACTTGTAGAGAAATCCTGCCCGTTTCATTCCTTAAATAGAGGGGTAGATGGGATATCCCTTACTTTCGCCAATGCGCATAATCTCCAGAATGTCCTTTATGCTGGTGATCACCTCCTCACTCAGATCAGCAACGTACACCGTCCTCTGTGGCAGAGTGGAGCACACCTCGTCACACGCTGGCACCGGTACACATTATCAGACAAGAAAAACAGCGGCATGTCCACGAGCCATTCAAATAAAACGATGCATGTTCGAATTACGTTGGCGTCTTCGTGAATTTCCAGTGATTTCTTCTTTTTGTCTTTGGACAGCAGGTCACAGATGGTCTCGTTGTAGATTTCCATGTAAGAAACGCGCAGGAGAAACTCTCTGCCCGGCAGCTGTAAAATAAAGATGGCAACATGCAGAAGACCCAGGAAGATCAAACAAACAACTCATCCTGAATTGACCGTTTTTGTAAAACCTGCTTGAAATATTTGAATTATATTCAGCGGAACACAGATACAACAATTAAATGAATCACATCTTTATGAGGTTAAGCTTCAATATGGGATTTCATTTTTGCTATTGTACGATCTACACTGGCTGTATGGTTTCCATTAACCTGAAAAGTATTCATGCAATATACAATTCACAGCATGTCAATCCAGTGCTGGATGAGGGCTTCCCCACACTGTGTGTGGCCTGGGGGATGATTTGATCATTTTGGACCACTGGTCAGTGTGGGTTTGTGAAGGGGTAAGGGTGAGGACAAGTCCTGACATCACTTGCAAGATGTAACCTATGGCTAGGAATAGAATTATCAGACTGAGCGCAGGGAACCACTCCACCATATGCAACATGTAGCAATTTTTAAACACGCGATTTGATGTATTGTGAGTGTAATAATGCATTAAAACCGAAAAATCAAGAGTTAAATGCCACATGCTCATAGCTCTCTTAAGTTTAAATAAAACCCTTTGGTGCCGAAGAAGATAAATACAAAGTTATAAAACAGTTTGTGTACTCTGTACAATCCAAACGATGCTCATTCCTCAATGAAAAATGCAACATCATTCTCCACTGAATTGGCATTAAACAGTACACCAGTACGAATGGAATAAAAAAAACTTAATCGCAGTATACAATGGTGGCCAACTTACATTTTTAATGACGTCAAAAACCTCTTTCATGGCCAAGGGGATGATGCCTGGGTAGCTCTCAGACCCCATCATTGTGAAGGTTTTCCCCGATGACGTTTGTCCATAAGCGAAGATGGTACCTACATGAGGAACGAGTTTGTTAGAATTAAAGTGTGTCCAGCAACTTCTCACTCCACGAAAAAATGTGCAATCAGTCAACAGCATCAGACCAATGCTTCTTTTCCACAGGCACAACAACGCCGAGCATGCACAGGGCCCTCATGACATGGGGTAGTTTTCGACAATTTGCCGTGTTGAGCCATGATACACTCACATCACAAGACATGGCTCACAGTCAAGCAGGGTCCGGTATGGGTTAATGACATGTTCATTGCGTTTAAAGTCAGCCAAAACAATTAAGACACAGCATCACAATGTCATCTATATGCATCTCAGCGCGTGATGTCAAGGGCACGGCACGGTTTCTACATTGGGAAAACACTGGCGCTGGTTCAGCACAGCCCCATCGTGGTTCCGGTGGCACAGTAGAGAGGTGCATCGCACCTACAAAACAGGCACAGTTCATGTGTTGGCAGACACCACTTTTCTGCAAATTTGGCCATCTCTCAGATGCAATGGGCCTTACCATTGTAGCCTTTGACAGCGGCTTTAATGATGGGCCTCGCAATTTCATCGAACACATCATAAGTCTGTTCATCGAGGCCAAAGACACGGTCTGAAAAAAAAAATGGTGGTTATACAAATCCTACTAAGAGCATATAAATAGAACACGCATTTACTCAGCCCAGCGAGTTGACATTTTGGTCACAATACATTCATTAAAATTTATTATAGAAGCCAAATTGCTTAATTCCATGGGTCATAAATTACACAGGACAGAGTACAATCTGAATCCTGCAACTTTTGCAGGGCCTACTTAAATCCTCGATCCAGGCTTGCATAATACATTGCTGCAAGAACTACCAATTGTACTGTGCAAAAAAATGTCCGAAGGTTGTGGAAATCTAAACAAATACATGTCAATTCATCCAATGGCTTTTTTATCTTTGTAACAATAATATTTTACGATGGTGAATATATATTTTAATTTGCCACATTTGTAAACCCCATTGCTTGAATGCCCATGTGATGCGAGGTGGAGGTGCAGTGTGAACAAAGAGTTACCAAATATGAAAGATTTGTTGTTGTCAATCTGAGACATGGAGTGTTTGTCTGACTTCCAGTACGTGACACTGCTGCCACTGGTCTCCCTGAAGGACAGACATCACCAACACAAGCTCATGAGGCCATCACATTATTTATCTCCATCAAAAATGACTGTAAAAAAGAAATGTGAAAATTTAAATATACAAAATAAAATTAAACTAGATTCGAAGCTTTCGTGACTACAGGAATTACTCTTAGGTTATTTCAGTAGTCACGTAGAAAGAAAATAGATTTAATACGAATAGAATACGACGTTTCGATTGCAACAAGCAACCATCATCAGATACGAATGAATGAGAAAACAAATATAGAAAACTTAGAAATATAACGCAATACAACCCAGAGAGTCGGCTAACACACCAGTCAACATCCTACCTGGTTGACTGGTGTGTTATCCGACTCTCTGGGTTGTATTGCATATTTCTAGGTTTGCTATGTTTGTTTTCTCATTCATTCGTACCTGATAATGGTTGCTTGTGTTGCAATCGAAACGTCGTATTCTATTATTATTAAATTAATTTTCTTTCTACGTGACTTTACCGAAAGAACCAAAAAATAAAATTACTTAACGAACACTAAACGGTGACTAAAATTGTACACAATTAAAACATTCTCACAGTACATTTGTTTTAAATTACTTTTAGAACATTGCATTTTAATAAACGTTTCTGGGCTTTAAAATTGTAAAATATCCCATGTTTATTGTTAAAATATGACTAATACAAATGTTAAACGATTAAAGCCTTGCTAGAAATAATTCCATTTAATAGTTAAACAATAATCCCAAGGTTCTAACATTGAGCTTCAAAACATTTGCAATTTAGCTCATCCCTGTAAACACACGTAAAGTTCAAGTTAGGATACCTGCCAGTTTTATTTGCAGTTAATGCCCATTAAGCCAAAATGCCCCTTTTGAAACGGTGACCCGGCCAAAACAGCTGATAATGGCAGCAAGCACGTTACGTTCACACGTTACACAGGGAGGGAGGGCAGGAAAATTGTTGAAACATAGGTAGTAGATAACCTCGTTCTAGGTAGAATGGAAATTTAGTTCGCAATCCTAAACAACATTGATGACACGTGTGGAATATAAAACAAGCTTTGCTTTCATACATCATGCTCCCAAATTGCATTACAGTACTTGTTTAACCCATAAAGATCTGGAAATGGATAAAAGTAACATTTCATAGACTGTGTCTTTCAATAAAGTAACAGCATACCATTTTATTCGTAAATCATATACGGTACGTCAAACTAACAATAACCAACCCACGTCTTGATAACGAGTCTTCAGGCATGGGCGTGCTCCGTTTGACATTTCAAATCTGTGCTTACAAAATACCCCGAGCCATAATTGTTTTAATTCCCCCATCATGTACTTTATATCGGCGTTTCGCACGAAAATACATAGCAGTAGTTCGTGGGTGTTAAACCATTTTGATCGCATCAGTTGTTTTATTTTACGTGCGGATTGGAGGCTTGCTACCTTAAAACGGTGTAACATGCTTGGTTTTAAAAGACAAAATTGCTGAACCACAATAATAAATAATGTCACCATTGGAACCTCATTTGCCAGCAGCAAAATATGATAATTGTTTTTTTACCCTTTTATCTGGCAACAAAACTGACACCTTTTTTACAAGGAGTCATGTTTGCATTGACCACAAGGACAGTGCATAACATTATCAGAGTTGTGTTTTTTTTGTTGCATTCCGACCGCAGGTATTGTGGTCAATGCAAACATGACTCCTTGTAAAAAAAGGTGTCAGCTTTGTTGCCAGATAAAAGGGTAAAAAACCAATTAACAATAATAAATAAAGTGTGACAAGTTTCCAGAGTCGCGCCAGGTTATCGTCGTAAGAGATCGGGGAAATGAGAGACAATCCGATGGAATTGCCAATGTGAGAGGCGAACAAGTGGCAAGATGAGGGTTGCGACTGACCCATTTGTGTGGCCCTATGTACAAATTAGCTAAATAAGTCATGTACATAACATGCTCGCTACAAACACACACACATACACACTTTACATGTCTGTATATGTGGAACACGTCCAAGTACACTTCGGATTGTTAACATCTCAGGCGGTTGTTACGGAACGGCATCAACATTTTTTTTAGTTTTAATGGGAGGCGAGGGAGATAACATGAAACAGAACAAAACTTATGAACTACCATCGCCAACCCTCAATAACAAGGAACGCGACATGAACTCGCTCGTTACAGAATTACAATTAACAGGCGGAAACTCCACAGGCAGAGAGAGCGACTAACGCCGTCTTCACATTGCAAACACCGCACAAATTGACGCATGCAATTTACAAACCTTTGTATCAGGGGTCGTATGCGGACGCACACCTTGACATTATCCTCACCCATCTCTCAACTCGTACTTGTTTATGAATTAAAACAAATTTCTGCTTTAAAAGCGTCGAAAGTTATGAGGCAAATTTGTTTTAAACCTCCTCGCACCCGCATCGGCATCGACTCGGACGACCGTTGCGAGAGGGGGAGGAGCCAAGTTTAAACTGACGCAAGCGGCCCTGTGATTGGTCGAGAGGCTCGAGCGATTTGACCAATTGGGATGAGAGCTCAGTTTAAAAAAAAACAATCGACACTGGCAGTGAGACCAGGTCCCAAAGCATGTTGATGTCTGTGGTGTCTTTCGATTTAAAGCTTTCGTGACTGCAGGGATTCATCTTCTTGATTCTTTCGGTAAAGTCACGTAGAAGGGAAGTAATAAAATAATAAAAATAAAACATAATAAAATAAAATAATTCTCACGACGTTTCGGCTACAACGCAAGCAGCTTGCGTTGTAGCCGAAACGTCGTGAGAATTATTTTATTGTTTTATTTTTTTATTTTATTACTTCCCTTCTGTGGTGTCTGCCAATCATTTTCAAAGACAATGCCATTAGAGCACGTTTGTTTGCATTTTCACCACAAGTACGTGTGGTTATTGCAGACTTGTATACCTGTCAACAACCCCTTATTCTTATGACAGACCAATTCAGACCTTATATTCTTGGTTCTTTCGGTAAAGTCACGTGGAAGGGAAACAATACAATAATAAAACAAACAAAAATCTTATTATTTAACAATACAATAAAACATATATATTTTTATTTTATTTTTGTTTCCCTTCTACGTGACTTTACCGAAAGAACCAAAAATATGAATCCCTGCAGTCACGAAAGCTTTAAATCAAAATTAAATTCAGACCTAATTGTTCACCCCGTGCCCTGGTAAATGAAAACGTTATTATTACAAAGTCCCATCACAAGGGAGAAACAAACACCTCCACTTTTTTGTTTGTTGCCTGTATTGAAACGGCTGGACGCCGTATGGACCTGAAAACTCAATGTCCATGTACATGAATACGAGTAAACCGTATAGTTTCGATTTAAAGCTTTCGTGACTGCAGGGATTCATCTTCTTGGTTCTTTCGGTAAAGTCACGTAGAAGGGAAATAATAAAATAATAAAAATAAAACATAATAAAATTATATGTTTTATTTTAAAATAAAATAATAAAAATAAAACATAATAAAATTATATGTTTAATTTTTATTATTTTATTACTTCCCTTCTACGTGACTTTACCGAAAGAACCAAGAAGATAAACCATATAGGTTGACAGGTATACAGTAACTAATTGGCACATTTGGTTTACGTGACAAACCTTACTGGTTGGCTGTGTCGGGTGGTGGCGGGTTAACGACACAATTATACTTACGTGATGTAATCCAAAAAAAACTTTGATGAATACATCACAATCAACTCGATACGTTCGTAAATTGCACTACGTTAAATTTCGATTTAAAGCTTTCGTGACTTTACCGAAAAAACCTAAGAATATGACTGCAGGGATTCATCTTCTTGGTTCTTTCGGTAAAGTCACGTAGAAGGGAAGTAATAAAATAATAAAAATAAAACATAATCAAATAATTCTCACGACGTTTCGGCCACAACGCAAGTAGCCGTCCTCAGGTGGAGAACAGGTCTGTCGAGGAGACAGTCTGAATGACCTGTTCTCCACCTGAGGACGGCTACTTGCGTTGTGGCCGAAACGTCGTGAGAATTATTTGATTGGTTTATTTTTATTATTTTATTATTTCCCTTTTACGTGACGTTACCGAAAGAACCAGGAAGATGAATCCCTGCAGTCACGAAAGCTTTAAATCGAAATTTAGTACTACGTTGTATAGCCTTAAACGAGTCACAGTATTAGGCAACGTTTCGGCCAATGGCTCTATCTGAAAAATAAGTTAATACCTCAGTGGGCTTTGCCTGGAAGGATGGAGATTGTTTAGTTTTATTTGTATGTTCTTGTTGGGTGATTTGTTTACCTTTTTCCGTGTTAATTTAGACTTAAAACTTTCGTGACTGCAGGAATTCATATTCTTGGTTCTTTCGGTAAGGGGCCGTCCATAAATGACGTCACGCGCCTAGGGGGGGGGGGGGTCAGACATTTGTGACGATGTGTGACGAGGTGGGGGGGGGGGTTGAGAAATGTGACGTTACATCAAAATGCGCAACTTTAAATAAATATAGACAACGCGTTCTACTTAATTAAATAGACTTTTTATAAATGTTTTCTCCTACAACATCAGAGTGCAGCGGCACATTAAATACGCACTACAATGACAATAGTTTATTTTTTAGGGGGGGGGGGGTCAGAGCTTTGTGACGTCATATTTGAGGGTGGTTTGACCTTTCGTGACGTCGTGTGACGATGGGTGGGGTGGTCAAAAATCGTCCAAAATCGCGTGACGTCATTTATGGACGTCCCCTAAAGTCTTAATACAGTAAATTCAGCTGTAACGGTCCCACCTGATGACGGAGACTTGTGTTGCCTCCGAAACGTCGTGATTTATTATTTTATTTCTATTATTATTTCTATTATATATTTTTATTTATTTTTACCTACGTGACTTTACCGAAAAAACCTAAGAGTATTCACCGAAAGAACCTAGAATATATATTTTTCCGTGTACTTTGCGCTCCTATCGTGTTTGTTGTTGTAACGTTCTTACCCGCCCCTAGTGGACATCTGTGAAAAAATCTATTTATATCTCATCGGATTCCTCCAGTGAGAATACATATTCATATTCTGATCTTCAACAACGATTGTCTTATATAGTGCAATAACAAATATAAGTCCATTAGAGAGGATTGATATCATATCACTAGCCATTCGTTGTTTGTCAAATTAACAATCGTTTCATTTTCAAATTGTTCATTTCAAAGTGTACGTTGTTTTCCAGTCAATTTATTGAATTTGTTGATTTATGTTGTTTCTGTTAAAAAAAATAACATTGTCATCCTATAATGTGATTGTATCAATTTGATTCCAATATTAATTTGTAAGTTTTAACGCAATAATGACTTAGATGTGTGCATTAAGTCACTCAAATGATTATGTATTCGCTTTGCAATCATTTAATGTTAATTAACTGTGTTTTGGCGTTGCTTTTGAATCCTTGCATCTCTTGAGGAACGCCAACAGAGACATTTTCACACGTTTAATGCGGTTTCTCAAAAATGTATATTGGAATCAGTTTAAAAGACAATGCATATATTATCAGAGTACGTTTTTTGTTTGCATTCTGACCACAAGTATTGTGGTTAATGCAGACATAATTCCTTGTAAAAGGTTTAAGTTTGGTGTTTAAACATCTTAACACCTGTTGTGTTGCCATAAAAAAGGGGAAAACCTATTCTCATATTTTGGTACTGGCAAAGGAGGTCCCATGATGTAGATACTCAATGTTATGTTTTGATCAAGCCAGGACAGAAAGTAGTTTCAGGACCCTCCTGCCCCGGACAGTTCACTCCGCTGCCCTGCTGGTTTGGATCGAGCGTACATTTGAACCTTATGGCGGTACCCCGAAGAACCATCGTAACCCGGCTCTCGTATAATGTCCGTGATGCAGTCACTTTTACTCTGTTGATGGTCGGCGATGCGGCAATCGACTCATCTCGACGAGCTGTACACGATGCACTATTCAAAGTTGAATTTTTCGATAACGGATTTTTTTTATGCTGTTTGGCGTTTCGACATCGCGGAGTAGCACTGATTTCGGATTGATTGGTACCCCAGTCGCGGAGTTCAGTACACCCCTGGGAAAAAAAGTGTTCCAGAAATAAAACATTTAATTGCCTCGGCTATTTTGTATTATTTGGTTCCCCGGGGTACCGCCATAAGGATCAGTTGTTTAATCCATGTGCAATCTACACGGTGGTCCAGATGTCTTGTGACCCCCATTTAATTATCTAAACCGTATTTTTTCTATACAAATGGTTGTGAAAACAGAATTGAATGAGCAAAGGAAAAAATATTAGGGTCAATTATTTGGGGGGTCACAAGACATCTGAACCACCCTGTACTCTAGACTTTCCTCCTAAGTGCTGGCACAGTCCCTGGACAACAGCTTTGGTGATTATTCAATTGTGTCAAATTATCGACTACAATGTAAATCAACTATATGTAATGAAGTGGATTGCTCGGGATTCCGTAAAATGTGTTATCGCCACCACATCCCGCCTCTCGGTGGGAAACCCCTACAAGCTACATCCAGTGCAACGCAGCTGATGATGCCCATGACGCACCAAACCGCGCCCATCACCTCCCGTCCAGCGGCACACGAGGGGCCGAATTTGGAACTGTCCATTTACTGCAGGCAAGTACTTGAATCGATAATCGGTAGAGCATTCGATTACCTAAATAATCGGATATCCCAGCTCTGCATGAAACCCTGTACTGCACAGCATTGTAAATTGTGACTCCCCTCCTCGACTCCAAAAGACAACAGCCTCCACTCGTAAGTTTAAACCCTTCCAGTATCAACGTTTGCTAAGCCCACAGTCGCTCATTTGTCTTGGCCATGTAAGCAACCGTCTCGCTGTTGAGACGGTTGACCCTGTAGGCCGGCACGGTCGCCAGATTGAGCAATTTTTGCACGCAGTTGGGGTGGTTTTTTTTTAAGCCGTCGTGAAATGCGATTAATGAAAAAAATTTAATGAAATGTCGTGCAGCATTTTTTAGGCTCCATTCCAGAAAATGTGTTGCTTTTGAGCTCTTTTGGCCAAGTGTTTAGGAGCTTAGTACGTAAAAACATTATGTGTCAGACCTCGCCATGCTACACAAAGTTCCACGTTCAAAGTTTGTCAGTGCGAAAGCCTTGACTTTGTGTTCCTCTTCAGTTCGCAGCTTGGGTAATCGCCATATATCATTCACTTCCTAAGACAAGGCTTGGTTTTGGCTGTGGAGCGAACTTGTCCTTTGTAAAATTTTCGCCAATATATATTTTTTTCTATTAAGGCGATGTTATAGTTGAGTTTTGTTAACTGTGCACCAGTCAATACAGCAGCGTCACCAAATCATTTGGCCCTATACGACTCAGACACATTCTGTACACCGATTTAAGTTGTAGGTTACCGATTTTGGTTAAACTATATTATATACATATTTACAAAGCTAATCATACATTAAAATAAAAAATGGGGAAATAAATAATTTTGGCACGGATATTTTGCTGAAAAAATCCGTATGTGCAAAAAGGGGGTTTAAAACCCGTGATTTTGAGATATATTGCGATTTCTATAACCTAAATTCAGACTTGGGATAGTGCTTGCAAACAGACACGATCCCCAATGGCCCAATTATATATGGGGATGTCTTTTTTCTGCTGTATATTGTATCTTAAAGTGGGAAGCGGCCGTGGTGTAATGGTTAGCACACTAGACTTGCAATCCATGAACCACTGTTCGTGTTTCTTATTGAAAAATCTCCGCCTGTGTCCACCCAACAGTTGAGTGCAAAGAGTCGATCCACATGTCGCATGTGGCGTGTGGCGAGGTAAAGCATGTGCACTCCAACTCTTCCAAGACGTCTGGCCTGTGTGTAAGAGTAGGCCAAATACCCTCCAGAAGACCCCTCCAGTTGGGACGTCCTTCCACTCGCAGAGGCGTGAGCATGTTAAATAAATCCTGGACATGTTAGTCATGTACTGTGTATATTGTGCATGTGTTAATATTATGCGCACACGTGTGGACATGTACAGCCCACTGTTGGATACGTCTCCTTGCCATTTATGTCCCTCCACATAATTTTTTTTACAAATTCCATTGGTCACACGACCTGCTGGGATTATTTTTGTTGTTGCAGCATTTCTTTAATGGAATATTTCATGATCAATTCGGGTTGGCAAAGCAGAGGGACGCATATGTGACGTGCCGCCAAAAATAGAAATGAAGCTAGCCAAGCCATACCAGAACATGTTTAGAATACGATTCGGCAAAAACTGAACTCATTGTAAATTATAAAAATATCGAGAAGCCTTTCAAAGTAGCCGCGCCCGACTGCCTTTTCATTCTCCTCGAAGCCACTAGAGGGCGCGCAATCACCGAATTCGGTGTTGAACGCGAGGCTCGGTGATGCGCTATTTTCAAAGCAAACAACAGTACTGTAGTTCAATAGCAAGCTTTGTCCATCATAATGATAAGATCGAGTGAGGTGCAGGCTTCAGAACTTCACGTACTGTAAACATTAATAGTCAATGCCACCCCTTCAGCCGACCATGAATTCTTCGCGTTCTTGAAAGACAAAGCACATTCTTTAGAGTTCACACCAACAAACCATGGCAACCCAGCCATAAGCAGTCCAGAATTAAGATACTTCTGGGCTTCACGCCAGGATCATATTTATGGGTTCCCTGTCCTCCAGTCTTTTGCATTCTGCCATCACCGTCCCATTTGTGAACCCTTATTCAGAGCGATGAATGAGGGTTAACCCTGTCAAAGTTAGTCTTCGTCGATGCGGTAGGCACGATGTCAAACTTAGGAATTCAAAATAACCAATGTCGGCTAAATACTACACGAGCATATGTGAAACGAGCACTCGATTTGAACCGGTAAATTTTGCAAAACACGAGGATTGTTCATAAGTTTTTTGGGTTATAGAGGTGTGAGGCGTTATAGAGGCGTGATTTTTTGGGTTATAGGGGCGTGATTTGTGGAGAAGTCCACCTGTTCCTTATGAAGCTAGTTGTAATTACTGGCGAAACGTCGTACTCAGATTGTAAATGTTGTGGCTTGTTCTAGATTTGAAGTTTTCGTGACTGGCGTTCTGTTAACGTGACAACCCTTACTAATTTGGCTGTGTCGGTTGGTGGCGGGTTTAACGATACATCTATATATTTACGCAATCTAACTCAAAACAACAAAACCTCTATTATGGATATTGGTCGCGAAAGCCTACGTGTTAAACAAGAGGATTGGGCAAAAGCAAACCTAAAAAAATGGATAGGGGGGGGGAGAAGAGACTAAAACATTATCCTTTGTTATGCTGCTGAACATCAGGCTACATTGTTTAGCTTTAAAAAAAACATTCACACCGAAAGACATACAGTACTGTAAAAACAGGCCATCACTTTCATCGTTGCAGCTGGTGTCAACCACTCACAAATATTACCATTTTTAACGGACCATTATTGCGTAAGTGTAAATGTTTGCACAAATGCATCTAATACCCAGTCTTGCCTTGTTGTTCAGAATAGCACCGGTTTTGTCGATCAATCTTATTAAGCTTGAGACTACCTTCAAAAGACAGTCGTCGTAATCTGAACTTAAATAACCCTCTACCAGCAGCGCAATTTAGATTTATGCTGTTTTATAAAGTCAATGGAAATGAAGACCATTATCTGCTCCAGGGCAGATTTTAAACTAAGCCAAGACAAGTATTTTCCACCTTCCTAAATACCTGAACACTGAATGCGCCAGCCCACCTTGAGGCCAAGTGGGGGCAAGCTGATACTGGACATGCCATGACGCATTTACATTTTAAGGAATGGTTTTCATTCGGAATAAGTGATTGCCTGCGAAAACATGCCAGCAACCATACAACTGTTAAACACCTTGTTATTTCCTTCTAAGGCCATCACCTTTCTTGGTTAATGAAAAATATATGCCACTCAAGATGCCAGTTGCTCGAAATACACGATTACAATTAAAATACACCAAAGGCCTGGATTTTCAATTTGTCTGTCGCTTTTTTCTACCAAATGAAGCAGACGGATTTAAATTGACAACATTTACTTAATCAGTGGGTCAATTTGACTAGCAAAGCAGATTCTGACATTTTACATGCTTCTAGTTAAAAATCGGTTGAGCATTGCACTCGGGAATTCCATGCCTTATTGTCATTGCCAATATACAGTAAATGTGTTCATTTATTTACAAGTTGACTGAATGACCTTTATAGAGAACGGAGCATTATGCACCATACAATACAACCCTATACTGTTTATTTAGAGTATTCATCACAGGCTAGCGTCCCGTAACAAAGTGGCCCCTATTTCAATGGAGGTTTGCACAGAAACAATACAAGTGAGCACAAGAGAGCACAGTAACATTCTAAACCATGCACTGCCAAAAGCGGGCTGGGACATCTGTGATCAGATTATGTGAGATGGCTCAAGGTCGACTTGATAACAAATTGATCAACTTACTTGGTTGAGGGTTTGTTGAGGGGTTGTGTACATAGTGGTTAAAACAAGGGGCCCTTCATGAGGAAACCAGAGATGGTAAAAAAACAATTATTGCAAATTTGACGAAATTAGATAAGCTTGGACCTCATGAGTTGGCAAGGTACTTCCTATCCTCATAACCGCTGGAAATAAATAACACTGGGACACAAACCGTGGTGGTGTTGAATCTTTTATCGTGACGGAGATTTGAGAAATGTTCAATTATAACCCGGTTGCCATACAAACAGAAGCACAGGAACCCCTGGTTAGTCAGTGCGTTAACAAAGTGTCTTCACTTCAGCTCAAACATTCCTTAATTCGCTTTGCCATAAACATACATCTCAAAATAAATAAACCTATCCGTGACGTCAGCAACTTGGGAGTAAAGCATACTCAAAAGCTGCCAAAAAATAAGCCGAGTCACCGTGCTTTAAGTTAACCAAAAAGTTGTTAATTTAATTAAATGGAAACTAAATAAAAACAAATAACGCACCTTCAAACTGCAACAGAAAAAAGGAGCATGAGCATTATACATTTTAAAATGCCTATAAACAAAAACTACAGTGTTTATTATAATATACAATGTCATCTGGCTGAAGTATGCAATTTCATTAGGTAATATAGAAATACCTTAACAGTGATCACTGTGCACACACACAAGCTCTTTTTTTACATTCATTAGTAATAATATTAATAGTTAATAGATCTAGAGGGTGGCCAACAACGCGCTCCATCCCACACATTTCACGCCTATGATTGTACTCGGAGAAAAAGCGCACTTTAAGGTTTAAATTTGTTACTACTGTGTGTTAAATACTGCTCACTGGCTTTATAAGCCCTAACGTTTAATTAGTACAGCAGACGGACGATGCATTAGCAGAACTTACAGAACACCCACGGAATGATTCAAAACTCCGGTCACTTAAGATCCTCAGTGCTCAAAACATAATTTTATATATTTATATATTGTATTCGAATCATCTCTCAAACATATCTCAACTGGGTTTCATTTGTAACCTCTGTAACATATACATAAGCAGTAGTCACCATCGTTTCAGGGGTCCACGCACATACGAGCAACATTCACGCGCTCCACAAATTGTGTCAATGCAGTAGTTGTAGCTTTTGTGTGTATAATCTTATTTTATATATATCTGTGTCCATTTGAAGAATTGCCCCAGTAGCGAACACGTAGAGGCTTGTGACTCTACAGCGACACGCGCATTTTGTAAAAGTTTTGCTCGATTCCTTAGTCCACACGGCAAACGCATTTGCAAGCACAAGTCCCATGAATCCTGTAAACGTAAAACATGGTGGCGGCTTCTTTTGAAACAGATGGTTACTGCGTTCAGGGTTTTTTTTACATGGGTTTCTCAGAAACATTTTTAGCAAGATTCCTTCATTTTCTGTTTTAGGTTGTTTATATTTGTTTGAACTTTTTTAAAAGATTAAATGTAAACCAATATTATCGTTGCTACCGTTAGGAGTGGTGATTTGCAGTAGTCTTCTCTGTTTGGTGATGCTGCTCCTTGTCTGCGTTGAACATGTGCGGCTTTATACTGCTGTCTTTAAAGCTGAGAAGAGAATATTCTTCAGTATTTGACATCATTCACGGTCAACATCTTCACTTCCTCTTGAAACTTTTAAGAGGCTTTAATAGTCGACTGCTTCACACAAGAGAGAATTCTGCAAATGTATTTCAGCTGAAACTAAATCACGGAAATTTGCATGAAAAATAACAAACCATTACTTGACCAGGATATTGTTTTGAGAATTCTTCAGTTCAAGATCCTCCAACTTCTTCCACAACTCCTCCCTCTCCTCTTCCTTTTTCTTTTCACTATTACAAGCACAAACAATTGGTTTTAACAGAATGTTACCGTACATGGTGGACTTCTGTTTGTATGTAAAAAGTAAAGTTTTGCAAAAATTAGGGAAAAAAGTTTGAAAGGTATTTTGCACCTATTTTGAGGCTAAAATTAAATCAGAATGTCTTGTGGCAAATGTGTTTGAGTAGCCTGAGGAAGCAAAGCACTGCTTGATTATCAGAACCCTCCACAGTATTGAATATTAGCTTCCAGGTGGACCTTCAAAATGGCAACAACTTAAGCTTTAGAACATCGCTATAAAAAAATCTATTGTACTGCAACAGCTATGTGCAGTGCAGTTTGTGAAAACACAGTTCAACAAAACTATTGGAAGTGTAACATTTTGTTAAAAGTAGGAAATCAACTTTAGGGTAAATTCCATAAATAACAAATCATTATTTTATTTGGCACTACATATGCCTGCACTTGTAATTACAACATGGATAAGTACATTCATTTAAAAAAAGAAAGACCCTCTCCCTCCACCTATTAACTACAGAAAACTCCAGCCCATGAAAAGTTTTGATAGGTGCACATTTCTTGCCTATAGGTTTTAATGTGACCAACATTAGGACGCACTAGCTTCAGTCTTTAACGTATCCATCCATCCCGCGATCAGCATTAGGGAGCACGCACCGCTGCCGCTCGTTGTTGTAGGACGCCGTCAGTTCGCCAAACAGTTCGCAGTTCATGTCCATCATAGTCTTCATCACGTTGAAAATCAAACCTAAGATCGTCCTGCATGCAACACAGGTTGGCGAGGGTGGAAACACATTGAAGCGTCCACCTTGTTTCGAGTGGAGGCACAACAATACACATTGAAAGCAAGACAATAGCCAACTCGAACATCAACAACTGACCTCCTGCCATACTATATTTTAATTCCTGCCAACACGGTCCCAAGAGTATTTCGGGAAGAAAAATAACTTTTCCCTTGTCCAAGCAACACACACCCACGCATTCTGCGAGCACGGTAGCACTCAACTGGTTCCAGTGCTCTTTGGACATCTTGTACAGGTTGCCAAACATGATGGGAAGGATGACGTTGGAGTTCTCCTCGATGAGACTCAGGATGTACTCGTTGTTCCAGTAGTAAAGGGCGCGCTCCGCCACCTAAAAAAGCACAATCACGCGAGAATGGACGTTACGTGGGAGACCAGTCGAAGCAGGGCCTTATATAAAAACACAATTTCACACTGCACTAGGGACAAGTTAACAGGCTCAAAAGAAATCATAAAAAATACACGCTGTGAAATTAATTGTGCAATGAGCCACACCAATGTGGCTGAATGCTGTTTTAATTATGGAGAATCGATGATAAAAGTAAAAAAAATAGTCATGTTATAAAATGTATTTTGAAATTCTGAGCAGAGCATTAATGTTATGCCACCAAGCAAATTCAAGTGCCAGTGCAATGCTACATTATCTATGTTACAGCTGTTAACCACATTACAATGAGATTTTAAGTATCGATTGCCACCACGAAGATGCTTTGCTGTAGGCGACTGATAAGGTTTCTAATAGTGCGTTTGTTTTCCTGTAAGCACAAAGCACAGTCAATCATGTTGGAAGAAAAGGCTCTTTAATGGGAAGAATTTTAACTTCAATAATTACTTGGAAATGTGGGCTAGCCACACAGCGAGATATCTGCTTGAAAAGCGGCTCCTGGATCTTCACGAACTGCGTCGGCTCAATAACGTCCAGGACCTCCTCCACCTCGCCCAGAAACATCACCTGTGGGAAACAGGGTGGGGGGGGGGTTACACGATGATGAGGCACTGTGTGCAACACATCACACCAACAATGACCACATCGAAAAATGTATTCACGGGGACCTTTCAACTAAACAATCAAAATGTTTTTCTGTAATCATCAGCCATGGTCAGGGATTGGCAACCTGCATCTCCAGAGGCGCATGCAGCTCTTTAAGGACAACTTCGTGACGTTATTTATTAAGGACTGTCTCATATTCACATGCATTGCGGCTCAAGAAATAGTTTTTTACCGAATAAAAAAAAATGGCTCTTCTTGTTATTTTGGTTGCCCACCACCTGGCCATGGATAATCTACTGATGGATAAAGGCCACCCTAAGCTACTGCCATCTCTCAATCTTGCGATGTAGAATTCCACATAACACATGCACACTAGCCAATTTCATCACTCCCCATATCCTCAGGGGACATCCTCTCAAACGCTTCTCATTCCTTGGATACCCCTCTGTCATTATTCTCAACCACCGGCCATCATCCCTTCTTATCGACGTGGCCTGCTCAATCCAACTTACTTTTCTTATGTTAGAAGAAAATCAAGATAGAATTATGTTCTCTAATCCATGCACTCTTCTTTCTGTTTCTGAAAAAACTATAAATACAAGGTTACAATGTTTTAACATGGTCTGATGTGCCATTATAAAACGTCACCAAGTAATAATGGAACGGTTTTAAAATTACCACCTGCAAGAGCTTTACCTGATGCACAGTTTATACTGTAATAACAATGACTGGTGTTCCAAAAAAAAACAAGTGGTACAAACCTCCTTCTGGCTGCAGGTCTTTGGCCAGTACTTCAACAGTCCCCTCACAACCTGAAAGACATCACCCATTAACCAATTGACTAAATAATACACATTAAAAAATTTCTATTTTAATGCACCATTTCATCAGAAGTCAATCCATCAAACCTCAAGACTTACAATCTCGGTGAGGGTGGCATCTTTCTCCAAAAACTGCACCACGCAGTACGCCAACTATAGAAGAACAAAAAAAATCAACAAACAGCCAGAACTAGGCACACCAAGGTGATATTTATGAGCAGGAGAGAACAAAATTACATGCGGTGTATCTCTGACAAATAGGCCCTTGTGCAAACGGCCTTGACATTGATGGCCCCACCTGGGCATGGAAGAGGGAGAGGCCCCTGGCGGTGTGTAGTGGGAGAAGGACCCGCACCAGAAACTGCTTGTGCTCGGCCTTAAGCGGCAGAGCAAATCCATTGATTATGCTGCAAAGACATCGCCATGGGGGGGGGAGCGGAGGAGGGGCGGCAAACAAGCAAAAAAGCAACGTAAATGTCAGCTCCATGTACGCTTTAAGCTGTTTACATAACGGTTCACCTCATTCCCCCCCTCCTTCCCCCTCGACGGGCTCTCTGGATACTTAAGCCTCTCAACGATGCTGGGGTAATTTCAGAATGTTGATCTCATTGCTGTAATCTAAATGTCTTACTGGGCGTGCCCACGTTTTGTCGTCACGAGTGTTTCATATTCCCAGCCATCCTATATGTACTAATTTTTTGGTAATAATAATTTAAAGCATACAAGTCTCTAATTGCTAAAATATATGACAAGATTATTAGTAAAACAAGGGAAAAGTGCTGTGTTCTCATAACTTTCTCATTTTTAGTCGAAGCAAACAACGCTGGCTTGAGGCTGGTTTGTTCTTGCGGTCGATAGTAATGCAATGCTTATGTGGTGAAGCAATGCAGCAGGGACCGTAATTTAAAACAAAAACACAAATTTTACAGACATGTTTACATCGACACAGCCGGTGCCTCACGCAGGCAGGGCTGCCCTGCTCTCACCTTCCCAAAATCTCCAGCATTTCTCCCACGCCATTGAACCGCTCCGTTTCATATATGTACCTATGGAATGTACACATCGCTCATGATTATCGACAAGTTTAATCCCTTGGCACACTACACAAAGTTTTTGTGCTGCCATTGGTATGCTAAAATACGTTGGAATCTCAAAATTAAATCCACACCTCCACAAAGTGCCAAGGGTAAGATAACAATGTGGAAATGCATTCATCATTGTCAACCTCACTGTACAGAGAACATCATGTTTACAGTACTTGCGCTTCACTTTTATTATCGTACTTAGATAAGCCATGTTTTCAGCTAAACCCAAATGCTATAACCCCTAGTTTTACAATTAATGTTCACCTCGGGCAGACCGCTCACCGTAAGAAAATGTTGTTGATCTGCTTGCGGATGAAGGCCCGAAGGCCCAAAAACTTTCCATAGATCCTGTGCAGGACCGTCTTGAGGAAATCCCGCTCACGCGGGTCCTCACTGTCAAACAGCTCCAGCAACTGCCGGAAGAGCCCAAGCAAACAGTTTACTACAACCAAGGATGCATTTTCTCTGTCACTGATGTATGGCAGATGGATAAAAAAAATACATTTTTTTACCATCTTCCAAATTAGCAGGTATGACAACACTGTATGAGGTAGGTGGATATAATTAAAAAGTGAAGATGTCCAATGGAAGTAACCACTGTTGATATAAATTACATGTGTATGCGGTGTAATGTGTTGTCAGGCATGGAGAGAGGATCTGATTGAGAGAGTGCAGGATTGCAATCTTTGTTTAAGCTGCAGTATGAATGCTGAAAGCGGTGCAGCTGTTCTCAAGGATGACGAGCAGGTAGATGCAGAATCAAACAGAGTGAATAGCTAACATAGTGAAGTACCAGGTTACATGCAAAGTAATAAAACGCAGTGCATTATTTGGAATTGTAAGCTTTGCCGTTGTTTTTAATTAAACTATAACCTCATTGGATGTTTCAAATGATCAAAAGATGCATTTAAATAGTCGTCTGCTTAAAATGTTGTAGCTTTACAGCATAAGTGCACAGGAGATAAATTTGGAACCCTTAAAAATAAAAGCTATTTTGTTTTTCAATGTGAGATTTGAAGGACCTTTTAACCTGCCACTTCCATGTTTTATGGAAACATCTTAAATGGACAATTGTGCTTCTCACATGAGGCCTTTCATTACTGACACCACCCAGTGCGCAGCGTATAATGGGGTACATTTAACCCAATTATTTTTTATCACGCGCCTATGATACACTGAAACATCTGGGGGGGGGGGGCAACAAAAACATATCGTTTGCAATAAAAGCTCAACTTAAAAAAAAAATACTGATCCAACATGGCAAGCGGCCAGCATAATTGTGCCCAGCAACACGGCCCATTACCATCTCCACAAGAGCGCGTCTCCAACGCCTCGCCATCTATCACTCGACAGGCCAATGCTGTTATTTTAAGAAAGCCACAACCATGGATGCCAACACTTTCGGTGCACCCCACACAATTTGTTTTTATAAAAATTCAATGTGCCCAGTCTACCGCAGTTAAAAATCTGAAAACAGGAGCCTGCAGTTTGCTGCGCATTGAGCTGCTTCATGCATCATACAGGAAAGAACCCAGATTCAACTGTAACAGTGGGAAAACAGCAACTGTATGCCTACGATCTTGTGTGGCAGAGGATGTCATGACCTCATTTTTATCACTACAGCCTAATTATGTCACACCTATTACTCTTGGGGAGGGTGTAAAAATATCAGTCTTTCAATGGTGAACATTTTTTGCGGGATTTCTACACAAGCAGTCCCTATAACCCGATGATGGTAATTTCAGCAGTTGTCTGAAAATTATATATTAAAAAAACTCATCTGCCATGTAACTGCCAACAAGGTGTGAAAGACAAGGCGATTGCAGGCCCTCACTCAGCAATAACACTCACCTGCAGTACAAACTTCTGGTCTATGTATTTCTTGGCAATGCTGGGTTGGAATTCCTGCTGTTCCAAAAACCTTAGAAAAAATTCATAGACGATCTAAGGAGAGGTTCATAGGAGACAAAAACATTGCAGGAGTGTGAGAAAGCGATGGAAAAGGCACAATTCAGTCCCCTTGAACGCAAATACATAGGGCAAACACACTCATTTATAATTTCGTGTAATTTAACACAAACAAAATAACTCAATTTATGATTTACTGTATCTGAAAAGGCGTCCTCTGGTCTAACACCTCCTCTGGTCTAACACCGTTTGGGACTAGGCTCAAAAGAAATCCGTTTGAAAGACAATGCATATATTATCAGAGTATGTTTTTTGTTTGAATTCTGACCACAAGTATTGTGGTTAATGCAGACATGATTCCTTGAAAAAGGTTTTAGTTTGGTGAAAAAAGGGAAAAACCTAGTCTTATATTTTGGTACTGGCAAAGGAGGTCCCATGATGGACACTGTATCTGTACTGTGCTGCAAATTCTCAAATGGACTCTACCACAAGGTATGACATTCAAACGTGCATGATACCACGATGAAACACCCCGACACAACAGTTGTCTAATCAAGCCTAAAGCTGGAATTCCAGTGTTACACTAGGCGACTTACATGTTGACAACTGGATTAAAAAAGCAGCATCCGAGTGCCTTTCAGGATATGTCACTGTCAAGTATGCAAATAAATGGGGGGGGGGGGGGGGGAGTTCACAGGGTGGTGGGGGGTGACTTGGACCTGCAAGTGAGGCCAGGACGCCTCCAGTGTAGGTTCATCCTCCTCCGGGTCAAACTCTGGATTCTCACTTGGCGGCAGGGTTCTGAAGATGTTGTACGCCACCTGGAGTAGACACACGGATACTTTTTTCAACAGCAGACTCAGACTTGATGTGATGGAGGGACATTTCACCCCAGAGTCACAGAGCCATATGCAAAGAGACACTCGTTGGCAAATCAGGAATGTATTGAACCATTTCCAGTAACGAAAGAAGGAATGCTTATAATTCCATTTTGAAATTACGGATAATCGCAGGGCAGTGATTCTGAAAGAAAAGCTATGAACCTCAATCACCGTCATTATTACAAAAAACCTGCACATGCATTGGAATAGAGGAAAAAACACCCATCATCCGAGCACTTCGGGGCATTCTAAGTAGCTGGAGAGCCATGTAGTTGGTCTTTTCACCAATTAGGATAACTTTGACCAGGTTGGTTGGTTTGATTTCAGATTGCCGAGTAATGGCACTTGCCTGTTACAGACTGAGAGATCAAAAACAAAAGTAGGACAACAGTTTGACAGGATCCAAATCCATGTTTCCTATTACCACATTTAAAGTAATACTTATTTCTATAGCTTTCCAAAAGCATAAAGTACACTATTTTACAGTGACCATGATTCCATTTGCTTCAACAAATGACAATAAAAAAAATGAATTGGATGAAAGCAGTTATGTTTCTCACATTGGCCAGCATGCAGTAACTTCTTCATAAAGGCATTACTCTTCCCTCACACAATTAAATTGCATAAGTGCATCAAAAAAAAGTAGGAGTCACTATAAAGGAAACGTCGGTTATATTTACCAAAAAAAGGACGTGGCAGTCTCATTGTAGGCCATTTGAAAAGCTCAAAATGCGACATTGTCGAGGCGTGTCCATTTTTATTTATTCGCATGGTCATAAAAATGTTTTTTTTTTAAACTTATTCAAAACATCTGCACAGGCCATGCTGAAAATCTCCTGCATCCACTTCAATGACTTCTATCAGAGCTGCTGACCATAACTTGTGCCAGTGTTTGAACCGTTTTACATTCGAAGAGTGAAAGTCTTACCTTAAAAGGACAAACCAAAAAAAAAGTAAGGAAATGGGTAGCAACCATGGCTCTATGTACAAATACACACATATGCAAGCACACAGCAATGTGGGTTTAGTCTTGGTTTGTATACATCATCAGAACCAGTTTATGTGAATGTATGAGGCATCTTTGGACAATGCTTTGTTCCTGCAGCATGTACTTTAATGACACACTTAGAACTGTGACTCTGGGATGAGACAGCTGGTTTGCCATAATTAAAAAGTGGAGTAAAAAAACTCAGAGTTTAATTGGGTTCGTTCTCACAAACAATGGTGCATATATTTAATTTGACTTTGCTGCCATAGAGTTGTTCTAACAACATAAGTCACTGTGGCACTGTGGAATCAAAGTGCCGTTTGGGCCCAGATAAATGAAACACAGAAAGGAAGGAGCCTGATGGGATCATGTCATTAAGACAGTAATTACATCTCTAACATCAGCCTGACCATCTGCGTTCGTGAGATTAAGAATGATTGTTATCATTTTCCAATTAAAAAGTTGAATTACATCTATCAAATATTAATCCAAAATTCACTCCGTTTGCTTTGGAATTAAGCCTCATTTATAACCTTATGCCCGATGGAGCTCTCATCCAGTTGTAAAAATTAGACGAAGAGAGGTGAGAGGAAACAACTCCTGCCAGGATGGGGTCATTATGTTAAAGACATAAGCAGGAAAGATGGAATGAGCAGACAAGTAAATATTGGGCAGTAACCTATAATTAGCCAGGTGCAAAACTACCTTTTACACTTTTGCCCAGTCTCATTGAGCATGGGAAGTAATTTAGAGAATATAAATATGAAGACGCACTTCCACAAAAAGGCTGACAATGACCTCATGTACAATGCATTATGAGAATAACCTGATGCTAATCACTTTCCTGAATTAACAAGAAGTGTATATAATTATAAATGTAAAACCCGAGCAACTTAAATCTTAACCATCTCCAGTCTAGGTGAGTAGCAAACATGGTCTCTGTTTAAAGTGCCCTTGTGAAAATAAAAAAAATTGTCCCATCTGCATTGATCAGGGTAAGTGTGCTGTCCAAACAAGTTGTACAACTCACCAAGCAAGTTGTAAACAATTCATTAAATGAAAAGGTGCATATTTTATGGATTCCAACCATTGCTTATCTGCCCAAATTTAAATCTCATTGGATGAAGGCAGCAAGAGGAATGTTATTTTAGGTGTGCATGTGCACAACCACAATAAAAAGAAAATAAATAATTTAAAGCCCGTCATTGAATTTTTTAATTATTTTATATTGTTCAAAACCTTGTAATCGAAATTTGGGCATTACAATAAAAGGTATGGATTTTTGTCAGAAAATAGATGCCCTAAAAGTGAAAATATTTTTTTCCACCAATGTGCATCTTCTCAAGGAAATCCAGCTTTTGCTCAAATGTCCTCACAGGAAATAAAACGTGCCCTAAATGGGGCAAACCCCCAGCGAGAGTTTCCAGCTGTCTTCAACTTTGAATGTCACCTTTATACACATCAGTTCACTTGCATTACCGCACACCGGCTGTATGATCAAATGACACCAAGACCTCTCTTTGAGAGGTTATGCAAAGCAGAGGCAATTGATGCCCAAGAATGGATAAAAAAATGGCTTGCCTAAATTGGATCATTGCCTAAGCATGACAAATTGTGTGGTGAAGAGGCTGACAGACTGCATCGGCAAGGTGACACGAACCGCAGCATCCCAAAAACACAGGAGAATATACTCAGCAAAGTTATCTGCTTCGCCGTACAACACTAACTGCACCAGGCCCCGCAGTCCTATTCAAAGAACATGAATCAAATATGCAAGCAAGCACATGTTATAAAAATGTATGACAATAAGCTTCAAGATATTTTACTACCATTCCTCATTTTAATTACACCATTAACTTATGCAGCTTTGTTGACACAGCAACTACATATATGCAATGTTTTTTTACAATTTAAGGTTAGGCACCTTCCCTTGATGACCTACATTACAAAAGTGTGAAAATGGGATAGCAAAGAGCAATGAGCCTTGCCTTCTCAGTGCCGTTCAATTAGCGCATTGTTTGACTGTGGCTATTCTGAGAGGGCCACCAAAGCAACTAGTAAAAATTGTCATGAAAAACTGCTTTATTGCTTTAATTCACAACTGCTGATTTAGGGGAGCTAGGTTGGTTTCTGCTTCGCTTAAGCCCGGCATTAATTCATACACAAGAGCGCAGTGCAGTACAGATTCCCGTGTGTACAGAATATGGCATAATGGGTACGAGATAGCAGCCACCATAGTGACTGCACAAGTTTAAATGTCACGCGTCACCATAGCTGACCTACAGTGTGTTAAATAGGCACATCAGGATGCAAGCTGCCATCACCCATTTACAATGTTTCAATGAGTTATCACAATGTGGTGAAAGACTTTAAAGGAGTCGATTGTTTGTTTTGTCTTGATTGTATATGTATATTGCCTGACTTATTTACATTGCGCATCTCATTTGTACGTCTGCTTTGATTGTACTGTCTTGTTGAATACAACCATTAGCCCATAGAAGAAAAAAATATTAATTCAAATAATCATTTTTACATGCACAATTTTACACACTATCGCAAGTATAAAATCAATGTCAATCCATGAATTGTTACATCCCTAGTGTTAAACCATTTTTCCCTTTGCTTTAATATGGCAGATGACATTGCAAACCATTTACTTTGTCCTTGTGGCCAAATATGGCCAAGTTGTTTTTTTTACTCAGTAATTTTTTTTTTTACTAAAAAAAGCATGGTCCCAACATGAAAACAAATTAGCCACATGGGCTAAAATGAGTGGCTTCATGGGCCAAGTACGTAACAGGACCTGATTATCTGCAATTGAGTAATGAATGTGTGCCAAAGTACAAGTATTTCATTTCTTTGTTTAATATGTTCACTATAAATGTTAACATCTGGTGGAAAACTAAAAACACGATTTGGCTTGACATAGGGAATTAAAGTCTCCTCTTGCTGAATTTTGAAAGTACGCTATGCTCTGCATACACTTGGAAAGCTTCTTTCCAAGCGTCCATTTAATAGTACACAGGCATGCAACAGCAGGCCATCTGTTACTGGCAGAAAAAGCCATCAAATCAATATTTAAGCAGGGGATTTTCTTGCTGTAGGTTTGTAAAACAGCACTGCTAAGCAAAACAAGAAAAAAGCTTTCTTGTACAAAATATATACCAATAAAGTCAATGCTGATTACTAGCTTTTCTAATGGTAAACAAGTGGTTGGGGCAACATAATTAAAGTTCTGTTGATTACATTTTTAAACATTCTTTGGAGAATAACGACACACTAAATTTTTACCTGTAAAATGTACACTAAGTGATCCGAAAACATCAAAGCATTTGTACCCTTTAACAATCCCAAAACCATTACATTCAGAGAGGCATCAGTCACCCTTTTAAAATGAAAATGTTTTCGCGCCCCCCCCCCTCAACAAATGCACAACAAAAACGAGAAGGGAAAATACACTTGAGTAAACTGTGGCTTCAACGTAGGCAGCCACCACGTGTGAGCTAGGCATATGTGGGCGAGGTGTGGTCAGCAGCAGGTCGTTCTCGCAGCGTAACAAACTCGTTATCTCAATATGCACTGCTCTTGGCACGCTTCCGGCATTTTGCTTTCGCCTTGGGTGTCTGGCCTGATAATCATTGTTGCAAATTCAACTGCCACATTTCACATTAGCCCGTGGTTTGTGTGTGAACTTTCCCAGAAACAAATCTTCGCTCTAAGCCCAGAACGATTTTGAGGGCAACTTTCACTTAATTCCATGCAGTCATTGACCAAGTTCACACCATTATAATGCGAGGCATAAGTAGACATTTTGACACTCTCTAAACCTTCATGCCATAATTGATCAACTACAGTATGAAGGCCTCTTATTCACTGTCACCAACTCTCCTGGTCTTGAGTTGCCACAACCCATTTGACTCCTGCACAAGGAGATCTTTTCACTCCCATCTCTGTGGCAGTTGTTCTCTCAGGCTTGTTCTCTCCTTTGACTACTTTTCTGTCAAGTTTCCTTTCCAACAACCACTCATTGTCCTTAACAATCAATATTACGTCTGATTGTTCCTTGATCCATGAGTTCATCTTTGTTTCTCTGAATAATTCCAAGCAGGCACCTCCATTCTTGTTTGCAAGTTTTTCAGTTTTCATTCCATTTTATTTATCATCGTGCATATTTCAAATCCATGTGTAATTGCAGGTAATGTACATTTATTGAAAATTTACTTTTGTAGATGCAATGGTATGTTGTTTATCTCCCTGCCCGACTGTGTGGGTGGGTTGGTTGCTATAGGCGTTGATATTGCATTGGTAAACTGTCCAAGTGGCTGTGAATATTGTCATCATTACTGAACTATAGTTTCAGCATTGCCAGAGTAGTGACTGCAGTAACTATTCTTGAAGTGAACTACGATTATGGATGGTTGCTGTGGTGGTTAAGATTTTGCTATTATTGCTTTCATGAACTTTCGTCCGTGTGCTGTAATAGTAGGTTGTGGTATAGGTTGCTACTGTACTTGACAATTGCTGTAGGTATTGTGATATTATGCTGCTGTGGACTGTAGTTGCTATAGTAAATATATGTAGTAGTTGTGCCAGTAGTATTATTTTCGTGAAATATATAGTTACAGCCCTACAGAAGTGGTACTGCAGAAGTTAGCCGCCAAAGGAATTATTATTTTAGTAGCTTGTTGCTGTTGAGATTGCATTGGTTGTTACTATGCTAGACTGTAGTTGCAGTTGTGGTCTGTTAGTGAATAACTATGGTGGTTGTTTTGTGTGAAATTTATGAATAAAGTATTGCTGTAATTGGTCGAGCTGCCTATGTGATCATGGTCATGTTGTGTCACATTTACATTCCCCTGTTGGTTTGGTATCTTAACCAACCCGCACCAATCAGCATGGTGAGGTATGGTCAAACAAACCCCCCAAACCTAACCACTTGGCTGGAAAGCTCACGCAGCAGGGGGTGCTACCAATTACTGGGCACCAATTGGACCACTTATGGATTTCACCATTGCTGGACTCTGGCACTCTCTAATAACGATTACAAATATCCAACAGGCAAACCATTGAACCCTAAGAATCGTACATAGGAACTCTTACATAACATGAATACTCAATGGTGCTTTTTCTGCATGGCAGCGTGACCTTGCAAAGATCGTACCAACTCGAATGCAAAGGCTCGCGGTCATAAACATAAAAAAAAAATTGATGCACGCAAACGCACACAATAATGTTATGTTATCCTCAGGGCTAATGTACTTACACCACATGTTATCTGGAATGTGGCAAGCTTCTGGGACACCTAAATGCACAGTGAACTGCGCTTGCACGCAATACTGAAACTTTCATTTAATAAATATGCAGTGTTCAGAGGCAAGAACGGAACTTGTAATTCAATCAAGGATCCAATTGCAACAACACGGTGTGGAGCAAAACCAGACGGTTCTAGTCTCCCAGAGTGTAGGGGTCATGGTTTAGCAAAAGATTTACTGGGAACAGCATGGTCAAAGCTATCGAAATCTTAATTAACTCCAGCGGACTCGCTTGTCTTGGGTGCTCCAACACAGGGCCGCCACACTTTACTCGCTATTGTGTGGCAGAGAATAAAACTCACACAGCAAGCACGACAACAACACTTTAGGACAACAGGCAGCTCAACGATGGACGCCACAATTTGGCTACAGGCTCTGCCGCAGTGCCAGAATTTTGAGCCTCTGCCAAGAGCAAACAGCAGCTCTAAATCTCTCGTTTCCCATTCAATGCCTGCCATTACATAAACAGCGACCACAGTGCCTTGTACAATGCAAAATCTAAAGTTACTGCTCGATTACGTTGCTGTAAGTTATTTGTGTTTTTTTTTACGGAATGTGTAATGTGACCCATTCCACCGAAAGCTTGCAATACGCCTTTCAAATTCTGACCCCTTCTTGACCTCCCTGGAGCTTTCAGAGCAAATCAATAATGAGCCTCTCATTGCATCGTGGGATGAACCATGGAGGACATCTGCCTCTGAAATATTTTATAACGCAAATTCACGCACTCATCACGACTTTACTTCCATTACAAGACCATGAATATTTTCTTTGTACAAGTTAATTTGTAATAAACACAACATAAATACTGTTTATAACCAAGGACGTCATGCCAACAGAATTGAAGCGTACATAGCTTTCAATTGGTGAACATCACTCACTGTGCAAAATATTTATTGTATTTTTATATTTACAAAGTGACCATGGGAACATCAAGTACTCTATTTTAATTCATTGGATGGCCACTGCCTGCATTTAAGAGCAGAAATGACTACACAAACTTGGTCAGACAAATGTTAGTACATTACTTTTTCACTAAAATCAAGTAGACGATATTTTCTGGTTATTTCTCCAAGGTATGATACTGTAACAACAGTACAGGAAAATCTCACACACATTTGACCTTAAAACAGTTTATTTTTTGAAGTCCGTTTCCAGAACACAGGAGTGATGTTTCAGCGATACGCAATTTGACACTGCTAAGATAGTTATTAGATTGGCTTGCGAGAGGTGAGAGTGCTGCACCAGTTGGAAGGTACTCTGGGGTGTGAATGAATCGACTGTGAGAACGATTTATTTAGCACATGTTTTTTGTGTATGCTTCTTGTGTGATAATGAAACATACTGGACTCAACATGCTCACACACAACACAAATGTTCACACATTGCCGCCTGCATCTAGCCATCCACTCCTTGAAAACGTCAGTCATACGGACGCCTAGATGGCGAATCATTTACATTCAAGTAACAGTGTTAGGATCGAGCGTCGGGCTCGAAATACAGTGTCAGGGGCGAGCGTTGGACGTGAGAGCCGCGGTGTGGGAAAAGTAAAGGAGCCAGCGGTTATGTGTTAAGGTAAAACTTAAATAAATGGAAAGTGACTCAGCATCTTTTATTACAATAACAAGGGCAGAAATTATTTAGAATTAGTTCAACAACGAGGGAGGGGGTGATCATTTCAGACCGAATCGCGCAACTCTATTTTTCCCATAAAGTCCATTATTTGTCGAGGATGGTTTTTCCCAAAACAGCATTTTCCAGGAATGTAACCCCCGTATTCGGCGAGGTCTTCCTGTGTATCCAACTTAAATGCATCAGGACATTTACATTCACCATGTTAATATCCACTCGGCTCTTGAGACGCATACAATTGAGCAAAACCATAAATACTCTTTCCAAAAATCACAGTTCTAATTGATTGCCAGATTCCTAGATTGGCCATACAATCAGTTCTGTGAATGCAAACATCCCAATGAAAGGGTGGCCAATGGTCACAGGATGGGTACTCACCATGCGGATGATATCCGGGTAGACGGACTCTGTGAGCACCCCACGCCCTGCCGTGATGTAGTCCACCAGCTCGTTAAGCGCAGCGCGCTTAATTTCCTTGCCCTTGAGGTCTGACACGGAGTCCAGGAAGTCGAAGATGACGCAGCACTGCTGCAGCTTCTTGCAGAATAGCTCCTCCTGCTCCGACGCGGGGGTGTCTGTGGACACGGGTCATGGATGCAGGCCATGAAATTGTGCGGCAGCACCAAACAATCCTCCGACCAAATTACTGCACCTTCCTCCGTGTAGGAACAGCAGACGCAGGCACCAATAAATGCCCAGTGTACATGACCTGAATAATGTTTTTTTATGTTGCTGCTAGAAATTTAAGATTTAAAATGTAGAAATTCGAGGAATTTGTATAAAGCCTATAATCCACCATGTGCCAACCTCGTATGCTCACGTCACATCACGATTCAACAACCAAAAATGTTTGTTTTCATTGCCTAGTATAAAATACGGTTTCCTTCAGAACAGCAGTTGCCTCCTTTTTTAACTCTCAGAAAAAGGTTCTAATGTATGCAACATTGCTTGAAAGGTCAAAAAACCGCAACACCACTGTAATAGCCTGTTTTTAAATATAATGTTTCCACTGGTTACGTCAGTTTCAAGACACCATTATTTCCGAATGCCTAAAGGCCTCTCCTAGATTAAAAATGTATGTATTTAGCAAACAAGCCATTGCTGTAGTGAGACCAAGTGTGTATGCTACCGTATTCATCTGAAGTTGACGACATTTAATGTTCATCAATTACAAATAAAAATGTCAAACCATTATTGAATACTGTACAAATATTAATGCATTAAAGATTAAGCCATTCCTTTGTATGGTTTAAATTCAAAAGACACGTGCACTACAAAAGTGAAAGCAAAAAAAATGTCCATACATTTTTTGTCATTGGGATTTTTAAAACACCCAGTTCATTTTCAATGCCAACCTCATGGTTTACTACAGTAAAGTGCCATGACATTTCCATCTCATGAGGGCAGATATGTTCTGATAGGTGCACAAAAATGTTAGGCCTACACAGCTTGGCTGTACACATTCGCCCATCCGATAACAGTTAATGTTTTAGGTAATGGCATAACGCTCGTAATACTGTCCAACGCAGAAGCATTTAGTGGCTTTCATTTACTGCAAGGGATCAAGTCTCTGCCATGCACTGGTACTGTACATGACAGGCTTATTTTAGCCTTCAAACACCAGCAATGCAGGTTGCTTTTAGCGTAGCCTATTTAAATGTGTAAAAGACAGACTGAATTTTTGCCAATAAAATGTACCCTTGAGTGGAATGTGCATCTTATGACCATCAATGTGGGCTTGAACACGAAAGACAATGAATCATTCGAACAAACCTGAGGCTTAAGTAACTGGGCTCTATCACACTGGTGCATTTTTCATACCATAGCTGCGGCGATGTAAACAATGGAGATGTTATGTTAGGCAGAATGCATTGTCCTTACAGTTTACTACAACTTCAATTACTACATACATCATCTGCAAACGTTTATAAAACGTGAGGCACTGTGAAATGAGCAATTACCCACTACACTATATATTAAACTTTGCACATTTAAATTAAATTCAAAATTGCCATTCATTGCAACACACATGTTTATGACAGTGGGTGGCATGAAGGTTAGTGCCTAAAATGGGTCCATTGGAAGGGTTTGGCATCAAAAAGAAAACGGGATTATTTACTTAATGTCAAATAAAAATAAACTGATGCCACTCCTACGCTGTTTAATGTGTTTATTTTAGCGATCAACCTAAACACAGCAGAGCAAGAGAATTCTTCGGTTAACCCCAGAGAGCAAACCTTTCACTCGAGTTCATTTTCGATGCATGGATTAGGGGACAGTAGCCCTGCAGTGCACAGTCATCAGTACCAAAACCGACAGGCCAAGGCAATATATGCGTTGCACCAACGGCAAAAAAGGTATCTGGATTACCAATGCCGATTGTATTAAATAATTGATAAGGGCAGGAAAATCCTCACGTTGGCCAGTGTAGCGCTTATAACTGGGCTTGGCCATTTTGAATAACCTACAAATAACTCCAGTGAACCTCCCTGGTTTGGATTCACACAGCAGGAACTAAACTAGCAATGTCATATTTTGCATGCTTCCCCGTTCCTCAGTGAGCTGGCCTGCTGCGTCAACGGCCTGCAGGACACAAACGAGCGTCCATGAGCTTGCCCTTGTGGGTGCTGCCAACAGTGCCCCATATACCAATACTCATTTGCTGTACTGTGGTTGTGCACTAATTGTGGCAATACAACACCGCTAATTGTGGCAATACAATTTGATATCCAAGTTTCTATCCAGTGCATTCTGCCCCACGGTCCTCGTGTGTTTTCTCCCATCTGTCTTGGTCCTTGCTATTCCAGGCACAGGATTGCATAACTTACCTCATGTCTAAAATGCTGTTCTGCCAATAACCACCTTTAAAGTTCAAAAATTCGGTATGCGCCCAAGCATACCTCACCGCTACCCCCTTAACCTGTGCTGCCCCTGTGCTTGCAATGAACAAGGCCTTTATTTGCACATCCTCCTAAGTGCTGGAAATTTCTGCACAAAGATTGTCCTGAATGCTCATGCTTACTCATCCAAAGGCAGAAGCTTACATGTAGTCAGTCGTGCACTGCCTACTGGTTCCATATTTCTTAATCCCTCAGAAACCCAACCAATCACAAAACCTCTCCACAACCAACACAACCCACTGGCATACAAAAAACACACACTAGACTCTCCTCTCTTGAAAGCTGCTATCTTCCACATTAAACCTAGCATTGTATGCAATGATCTCTCCCCTTAAAATGGCTGCCCATCCCCAGAGATATTTGAGGAAAAAAAATGTACCATTTTACATAAAAATGCCCATATGTCTCAGTGACCCTATTAAAATCGAGCCTGTACCCACATCTGCCTCCAGCATATACAACCCACTGAGTAAGCCACACGGCACATCTATTCCCTCTCCAGCTCCCACAACCCATCACCATTTAACTATCAACATCACTATCCATCCCCCACATCATTGCCCTCAATCGCAACTGCCCTTGTCAAGTACCCTGGCTCCAAGCCATTTATCCTCGCAAACTCCTCTACCAGGCACTTTCTCACCACCCCTCCACCTCGGTATATTCCACTGGGATGCCTCCAGGGCAGAAGCCACCATCTTTCCTAAATACACTCCCATTCCATCAGGGACAACAACACACCATGCTGGGCCGAGTTGCCCTACTATCCTGTAAGTGCGACATAACCCGCACCACAAAATAACTCTAATCCTAATCTTCTCATGAAAACCAAGCCTGAAAGACCACATAACCCAAGGTGCTCAACAGCCTCCATTAAAACCCACTCAGGACACCCAGTCAGAATGGCACTGTATTTCGAGCCCCCCTTGAGAGGTAGGCGAGGCAATAGTACAGCAATGGATATAATCCATCTGTGCAGGGCTTTGCGTTATCCTCTCCCACGTTGGTTATCTACAGGTACCCCAATATTTGCCACAAACAAAACATGTACAGTATTCGTGGAATTGATTAATCTTTTCAAAAGTAGGTCCCCTCCTGAGAAAACTCGAGAATCAACTCACCAGATGAACAAAATTTTGATTGTAAAAATTTCCCGTAAATGTAAACATTTTCATTCTCCCACGCGAAACCCCCCATGCGAACAGAATTAAAACGAAAAAAACCTAAATCAATCCAGATCGCTCCAACCTGAAACCCTTATTACTTGCAACTGCGTGGATCTGGATGGAGATAATCCATGGCTACCCAACCTCAATTCCAAACACCACACCAAAACCACACCGAAATACGAGACCCTTTTCCTGTAAAGCCCGAATTCCAATACAGTACTCGATTTTCTGGAGGATTCTACTTGGAATGTTTGGAACGCCCCTCATTGAGTCTCTCTCAAATTCTCAACCCCAATGACAGGTCTTCACGCCTCAAGCTCCCTCCAACCCATCCCAAAGCCTCCTCTGCTCAAACCTCCACACTCGATGCTTACGGTTCTGGCAGCCACAACTAGCGAACAAGCCGAGGTAATTGCCCATTGCCTACTTAAAAGTGTGATCGTCGGTGACAATCTCAGGATGCAAAGTTAACATTTAACATGTAAAAACATTACCGCGAATTCGTGGCTAAATGTTTCGACAGCCCGTCAAAAACGCACAGGACCGAATCCCAACACTCACCAACCAGTGGCATCAATGTGGTTGGCATGGACCCTGGGGGGCCTTGATGGAAAGAATAAAAATGTGGCTCCCCACCCACCCTTTGTCAAATCCAATGCCCCCCACCACCCCAAACATCTCCGTTAGGTAGGCCTGTGCCACCTGGGCCCCCCCCCCCCCCTTACCATGTCCATGGGTGCTCCCGGGGGAAGAGTCAATTGCAACCACCTTCCCATACACATGGACACGCACACACGCACGCGTACCACACTCGACCGTGCCCGGCGGCTTACGGGCCCCACTTTTTCTATGTCACCGACCAGCTCGCAACTCACCCGCTAGCGCTGGCAGCGGTGCAAGCTCGAGGTGAGCTCTCGTGCGAAACTGCGACGATCCCTGCGAGCGTCGAGCGCGGCCGGCCCTCCGCAGGGAGCGCCGGCTGAAGCCGTCCACCTTCTCCGCCGCTGTGGCCGTGGCCGACATCATCTTGCCACCCCCGAGCTCATACAGCGGTAAGCCGCTCTCCGTCGCTTTTGCCTTTTTCCCTGTGGTCGAACGCCTCGTTCGAAGGTGTTGTCGATGTTTGTCGGCGAGGAAAAACAAGAATGTGGATGGGCCCTCTTGTGGCTGGGCGGAAATGGCGAAAACAGCACCCGGGAAGTCGAGGAGGCAGAGTGGTGGTGGTGGGTGGGGGGGGAGCCACTGCAGTCAGAGATGGTGGAGGAACCCTCTCCTCCGCTTTACTTGTTGTGATATTTTATTTTGTAACACAAAAAAATGTTTTTATTTTTCACGATGTTTTTGTCTTCGCCGTTTTGTCCGCCACTCTAGTTTTATTTTGCGTAGAGCTGGTTTTAATCTTCGGGTTGTTTTTTTTTTTGAGAGATTCTTCGCGTAAAATGTTGTTTTTCTACGTGCACCGATTGCTTTGACAGAAGAAAAATCTATTTTTACCGGCACGTTTATAATTTACATTTATTGTACATATTTTACAAAACAGGCTAAATTACAGTGAAGCCACTAAATGTATTTTTTTTACATCCGCTATTCATAAAGACAAAAATTACGTACAATCGAAGCAAAATTACAAACACGTCAAAAAATCGGAATTAAGAACTTATTTATATCGAGTCGTTAACGTGAGGCAAAATTTTGCTTCCTATTTACTCACAAATTATTTCGGCTTCGCTGTTATAAATCCCTTCCGGCAAACATTGTCAGCGAATAGCGGCCATATTATGTTTAAAAATAATAAATAAAAATGTCTAAATATTACTTATAACGGCATGCGTTCGACGCGTTAGTAAATCGGATGAGAGAAACGTGGGAGATTGCTTTCGAACCGAATAGTAACGAAATAATGAACTATAAATTCTATTTACGGCCGCGGAACAGGAGAGAGGGGAAAATAATTTCGCGGGAAACCGCCCCTCGGCAAACCGCCGTCGTCTCGCGCTCGCTTCTCTCGACGTCTCGCGCGCGCCTCGCTTCCCCTTCCAGCCCCCCTCAACCCCTCCCCTCTCCAGCCCCCTCTCCCTCAACCCCCCACTCCGTCTTCCCCCTCAACCCCTCCCCTCTCACCCCCCCCTCTCCCTCAACCCCCCACTCCGTCTTCCCCCTCAACCCTCCCCTCTCCCCCCTCAACCCGCCCCCTCAATCCCCCCTCTACCCCCCCAACAAACCCCCTCCCTTTCCCCCCTCAATCCCCCCCTATCCCCCCTCAATCCCCATCCCTCTCACCCCCTCTCACCCCCTCCCTCTCCCCCTTTCAATCCCCTTCCCTCTCCCCCCTCAACCCCCCTCTCTCTCTCCCCCCTCTCCCTCTGCCCCCTCTCCCTCAACCCCCCCTCAAACCCCCTCTTACCTCCCCTCAACGCCCCCCCTCAATCCCTCCCCCCCACGCCCCCCCTCAATCCCTCCCCCCCACGCCCCCCCTCAATCCCTCTCCCCCTCAATCCCTCCCCCCCTCAATCCCTCCCCTCAATTCCCCCCTCAAACCCTTCCATCCCTCCCCCTCACAACCCCTACCCCACAAACCCCCATCAAACCCCCCTCCAGCTCCTCAACCCCCACCGCTATACCCCCCCCCCCAACTAAGCCCCCCCCCCCCAACCGCGGGCCTCCTCTCACCCTCCCCCTCGTCCCACACCCCCTTTTGGCGACCCCCCACCTCTCTTTTCTTAAAACGTTATTATTTTGAATCACGTGATGCGGCTGTGGCGTCGCGCATTGGTTACCGGCTGCCGGGTGGCGTCACATTGACGTCAATGCGCCGCAGACGTCACCTCCCCCGCCCCCCTGAGGAGCGGCGGGAGGAGGGGTTGGGATGAGGGGGAGGGGCGGGGCAGGACGAGGAGGGGTGGAGCTTCAATTTCGCAGCGCGGATCCGCGCGAAGCTGCTCGCTCCTGATTGGCCCTTGCCGGCATGAACGCGCCCCCCCCCACCGTCAACGAGGGCGGCCATTTTACTAAGGGGCGGGGGGGGGGGTGTGAGGGTTTAACAGGCGCCTCGGCTCTATGCAAAACCTATTGCGTGACGTCACCAGCAAGCGATCTCGCAGCGCGCGATCGTCGGAGCAGTCGGTCGGAAGTGTCCCTCCCCCCCCGAGTAAGATGGCCGCCCTCAATTGTTTGGCTCACGTTGGTGACGTCACGAACACGTGTGTTTGTATTAACATGTGGGAGAGGTGGTAGTGGTGGTGGTAGGGGGGTGTGTCTCGGCCCCTGTGCTGCTAAGATTGAGAGGCAGGCCGTGCGTGTTGCAGGTGAGATGTGGCTGTTAGCGTTTAATCGCCAGCCTCTTTAACCCTCGGCTCTGAACGCGTTATTTACTCACTTGTGCCTCTCTTAAGGCCCCTTTTGTGTTATACCCGAAGGCCGTGAGTGCTTGCGTTGTTTCACGTGAAGCAGTTCATGTTGTGTTTTTGGATTTGACGTAGATTTATCGATTTGAAGTTATTTGTAGGTTAGCTGAAGTAGCAATTTAGCCCCTTGTCGCTCGAAGCGCTTGATACGCTTATCGATTACCGTGTTTACAATTACTGTAAAGTTTGCTTCTAAGTTTGGGTTACGAACTGCGTTTGCTGGATGATTAATCAATGCAAGGTTGCATTGTACAGTACTTGAACTATCACAGAGTTTAAATGTCATACTGTGCATGCATTGAAGATTATGGGAGAATTGTAGAGGTTTTGAATAAAATTCAATTTTCTCTCATTTCTCCCCGATTTCGTGGGAAAAGTATAAATGAATCCCCTTGTATAAATTAATTGGGAGGGTTTATTTTTAAATATATTTGTCATTGAGTAAATTAAGAACTCAAACACATTTGTTAATAACACCGCTCTAATAGGGAAAACAATAGACGTTTCGGGAAAGACTTTTCTGGTATGAAGAGCCATTGCCTGAATGTGTGACGCAGTATGACACTTTGTTTACTTGAACGAATCGATAGTTAAGTGCATTCCAGGTATCGCCTCTAATGCACTCAATGACAAATTGCACAAATTTACTTCAGCTATTCGACCTGATGCAAAAGGTTGTTGGTAATGTTACAAAAATAACAAGTTTTAATAACGGCACACAAAACTTTGTACAAAAAAAATCCCTTCAAAGAATGTAGTTAAAGGACGACATGCTTTAAATTCGTTTCATGTTCCTCGTGTTGTTGGGTGTGTGTGTGTGTGTGCACACCCTGCCCCCCATTTGTTGGGTCACCTCCCTGACTCAACATTTTCTTGCCGAGCAAACGTGACTCAGCACTCGCTGCTGTGTTTTATACGTGCAGGTGTTGCAATGTTGTCAACACAATATATGCTCAACAACCTGTTTAAGGCATCTATTTTTTTAAAGACTCGCTGCGAGTTTTGTCTAACCTGCGTTTAAATAAATGGCACTACTGCCACGGGTGTGTGGAGTTTAAGTGCTATGCCCTCGATTTTTTTAATCTAGCCATCTCTATTTTATGATATAAAAACCCCACAAATATATTGAAGGAATTGACCAAAGATTGAAAATACAACCCTCTTCACTTTGTACTTTGCGAATGTAAGCATATATGATACACCGTACATGACTACGGATATGAGTATAACGTATTAACAAGAACAAAATGAGTTTCAGAAGTACACAGGCGAAAGGAATTTAAAACATCTGCGTAGATAAATTAGACGTTTTACCTGTATAACCTGATAAGGCCCTATCAGGTGGAGTGGTAAGCAGAGTGGTTCGCACACCAAGTTGTAAACCCAGTGACCAATGTTCGAATCCAAGCCACAGCCAACATCAGTGGCGAGTCGTATCTAAACAGATAATGTCCCTCCCAACTCTTCACTAATCCGTCTTGACCGGCGTGGTGAAGTATGGTAAAAACATCCCCCAAGATCGACACGTCATGGGGGAGGCCTTAATTCATCGTAACAACAATCCTCTTTCAAATGAGACCGATATTTAAATAAGTACAGTGTGAACTCATTACAGTAGCCTTGTTCGTAACATCTCGGATGTAAATTTTCTTTAATTTCAGAACGTTACGCGGTGCAGAAAGGCAATCAAAGAAGGGGCCATGGCTTGCACTGCGCAGAGCGTGAAACTCAACAGCGGCACTGCTATGCCACTCCTGGGACTCGGCACGTTTAAGGTAATAAGTAATATTAAAACAAACTTTTTTTAAAACACGCTTTAATGAAATGTACCGTACTCGTAATGGAAGAACTCCACGACTCCCCATAACGTAAGGGGCCATGGTAATTTACAGCCAACGTCAGTATTAACGTGGACAATTACAGCCAAGCCGAAACATAACATATAAAAAATAATGTTTTAAAATGTTTCTTATTGTTTATGATAGAATATAGTATTGTCATCAGTATGACATAAGTATACCAAGTTTGCAGTCGATACCACATTGGGAAGTGGGTAAAAATTGAGTTACAAGATTTGAGGCTACAACAACAGACAGAGTGAGTTAAACAAAAGCGTGTAAAAATTACCTCCTTCAATTACAAGCACCATCACCCCGACGCTAGTAAAATGTCGACACAACTCTGGCGAAAAAAAATCTCGCGCATTTTGGCCCCGCTCCACAATTGCCACACGAGTGTTTCCTTTGAGTCGTGGTTTTGTTCCTTTTAAGTACATAGTCCCGCAGCGCTGCAGCCACCTATGACAATCTGGTGTGTGGTGGTGGTCACGCGAAGAGGCACGGTTAATTTGGTTCTTAGATATCCAGGGATTTCCAGAAAATTGGGACAAGTAATGTTAGCGAGCACCTATTAAGGCCAGCATGGCACTTAATAAGGAAGTGATGTGGCTAGCACCATACCAGACAGCCATTGTTACCCCAGTGCTGATGTTTACACACAGCATCAGGTACTCATTTTACGTCAAACTACGAGGCCTGATCATGTCACTTCCCTCTTATGTAAGCCAAGACTTGGAATCAAACCAAAGTGTGTCACACTTTACGAAATATATGCTCCATTTCTTTGGGCCACAGTTGAATTTATAACCACCTAACGTGACAAAAATGTAATGGTACTTACTTATTTACATGGAAACATAAACGTTATTTTACTGCAGGTATTTAAATATTAATTCCCCTCCCCAAATAATTAGAGGCATAAAAAGTTGAATGAGGTCATTGCTAGACGCGTAACAATGATACACTCTTCTTGCACGACCGACGTAACCCGCGTCCTTAACCGCGCGACTCGCAGATGCATGGTTACGAGGTGGTGTACGGCGCGCTAGCGGCGGCGCTGGAGCACGGCTACCGTGCCGTTGACACGGCTGCCGTCTACAACAACGAGGCAGACGTGGCGCGCGCGCTGCGCGAACTGCTACCCCGCCACGGCCTGACCCGCGCCGACGTCTTCATCACGAGCAAGCTGGCGCCGCGCGACCAGGGCCCCGGGGCGGCGGCCGCAGCGCTGCAGTCGCTTGAGAACCTGGACCCTGGCGGATATCTGGACCTGTACCTCGTGCATTGGCCCGGCACCCAGGGACTGCCTGGTGAGGATCCGCGGTGTGTCCTGCTGCTGTTGACAATGGCACTCTTTGTTCTTGGTGGTAAAATTGCTCAGTAGGGGTGAAAGGGGTTCGTCTTGGTTCCAAGAAATGTTAGAATTCAGGGTTGCTATTGGAATATATATTTTTTTATTATCATGGTGAATGATAGCACCTCCAGTGGCTTCAGAGGTCATGTGAACCTAGTTCATGTGAATACATTGCTTGCCACTTCAGTCGCTCTCTCTCGTTCTTGCTTTGTTGCTACCGTGGATAAATAAGCAGGTACTTGAAAAGCATCACCAATACCCAGTGATTCTGGGTTCACGTGACTCATTCAGCGACGATGCAAAAAGCCTTCAGGCTGTCACTTAACCTCTTTATTAGAAGTGCAAACGTAAATCCCAGAATTCATTAAATTACTAGCTATGACCAAGTCAGTTGTTATGAGTATTACCATCAGTATCACCTCTGTTAGTACAACTGCAATAGCATCGAATGGTATTGCAATTCGTACATTTTCAATTTGGATCCCTAGAGTCTAAATGCGACCGTATATATCATGATGCTGTGCAGAAACAGTGGGCATAATTATTGTATAGAAAGAGGCAGTCTGTCATCGGCAGTGGGGAAAGAGAAAGGCCCTTGAGCTTGGACATTAACAAGAGCAGGGGGTCAACAGCATGGATGGATGTGGGAAAGGAGTTTCAAGCCTGTGGGGACAGCTAATGATCATTTCAATTATGGTATTCTCAACATCCACAATCTGACGGTAGTACGGTACGTGTACGTTTTAAATGCGACAGCCTGAAGTGTTTTTTGCATTCGTAATTCTGTACGGCACATACGCTGCATGCTACATTGCACAAATGAGCGGATTGTGTATCATGCAATTCTTTGGTGTGTTTTGAAATGCTAACAAATAATTAATCTGCCCTCCTAGCGCCTAACACTCCATCCAGACGTTTGTTGTGAGAGCTGTCGGTGATTGTTATATTTAATCTTTTGTGTTTGCATAGCCACAGGACACCACGTACAGCAGGCCCAACCTTACCGTGACCCAGAATTCCCCTTGACACCACACAATGCAAGAGATACCACGCATGGTTTAAGTAGGCATGTGGCGATGCAACCATTCATTAATTAAAATATGATGAAGGTTCCCAATACAAACATTGACTCGCAATATGCAAATGGTGTGCTGTTATGTTTCGGCTAATGGAGACAACAAAAATCTACAAAATGAGATGAAAAAATACAATACAACGGACATGGTAAAATGGAGACAAAAAATACATGGTTGTTGAATCTTGGACCTGAATCAATTCATCAAATGGCGGGGGTTGGGGAAGGATCGTTACACCACATGTAAATATGTATGTTGAACTTCTTTCGCATTGTATGTAGCCCACCAGTGATAATCTGAGGTACTTGGGAAGGACAACAAACTAAACAAGCAACTAAAACTACATGGTCTGCTTCTCCAGCTGAAAATCTAATCCATTTTAGTCGATTAACCTACAAGCCTTCCAGACCAGTCTTTTACTGCAACATTCGTTTAAGCAGCCAAACTCTGAACTGGTTTCAACTCTCTTGAGTCTTATGGTTTGGCTCTTGCCAGTCCGGTTTTGGGATTGTGCCCATGAGCTTCATGGAAGATCGAAGCCAGGGATCTTCTTCTTCGTCAGATCCTTCATGAGATGTTTGCGTGCATAAATTGATTTTAATCCACTGATTGATGCATCATCGCATTTATAATAACTTTTTCTATCGAGCTGGTATCCTTTCCAGTTCGTTTAGCATAAAGACGAATTATGCACCGAGCACATCACCACGTCTTTCCTCCGCACCGACTGGTTATAACAGAGTCTTGGGTTTGGCGGCAGGAACCAGGAGTTGCGGCGGGAGAGCTGGCGCCTGCTGGAGAAACTGCATGGCGAGGGGAAACTCCGTGCCATCGGCGTGAGCAACTACACGGTGCGGCATCTCGAGGAGCTGCTGGCAACGTGCTCCATCAAACCCAGCGTGCTGCAGGCAAGCAACCAGCCTGGCCCGATGAAATAACATTTTACAACTTCAATATTGCTGTTTTTTGCCAGCCGCTTGACGTTTTGGGTCACTGTTCAGCGGCCGTGATTTGGAAGAGGGGGAGGCAGGATGGAAAAAAAGCAAGCACCAGCCAAGCTTGGCCCTCGGGGCGAGGAGCCCACAAGGGGGTGTGATGATTCACCCCTGCCGGCGATTGTCATGGGTTCACATGGTTATCCCTGCAGACATTACATTCACCACCCCAATGTTAAAACATACATGTTGCTTCTTGGATTGAATCGTGCTTCCACACCATGACGATTCATCGGATCATTAGGGGGTGTGAATTGTTACATCTCTACTCTCCACGCACCCACAGACTCACTGACTAGACGGTCAGCCTGGTGACCTCACAACGAGACAGTTGCACTTGTGGGCAAGAAAGGGTGGTTACAGCAGCAAGTACTATCAACCACAGTTGTATCATTTATACTGCCCAGTGCTGTGGCCATCTACTGGTCAGGTGACCAGTAGTTTTCTGACCTGTCTGTGCAGACCTTTTGAGTTATCTCCTCTGCATAGCTTTTCTCCTGCTATTCTGACTTCCTCCTTCATGCAAAACCGTAATGGAGGAACTGGTCCAACACCCCAGTGCAGGGCCCTCTTATATAGTCTTGAGACTAAATAAGGTAGTGTTGCAGAAACGTGGTCTGTTGGTAAAATATACAAGTTAGCTCCATCATAATTGCCACAAGTGATTTTTTCTTCCACATGCAAGGCACTCGTTAAGGAATTGGCCAAACATCTCTTTACAGGACCCTCTGGAAAAAAAAAAGTATCTACTCAATATGCCCCAAGGGCATTATCGTCGTGGTGTCTGGTTACTAATGTGCAGACCGTCCGGCTCGCAGGTGGAGTATCACCCACACCTGGTGCAGAAGGAACTCCTTGAATACTGTCAAGCACATGGCATCCACATGCAGGTACGAGAGAACTTCGTCTCAAAATGTTTCCGCCTTCTAAACCATCAGTGGAGGCCAAAATAGCCATTTATTTTTACCAGCGCCCAAACCCCTGCAAACTTACCACCGAATCGGCAACATCCTGTCAGCTGCTGTGTGTTTGTGGGAAACCTACCCCTACGCTACTGACCCACGCAACCCGTGAAAAAAAAATGCGTGGGAAGAGGCTAATGTGGGCGACTTGGAAAAAGCCCCAATGACGCACGTTTTGTGGAGCTTGTGTAGCAGCGCGGTGCTTTGCACTGCCCACGAATAGCACTGTATACACGATGTTCCTTCCCATCCGTGCATCCAGGGGGAAAATGGTATGACCACATGAATAAATAAGGCAGTGCTGAATTCCTCGCCATGTGAAAGGTGCGACTTCTAAATTGGGGGCCACCACACATTCTGTTTAAACCTAATGCTGATAGTGTACACAGTCCTGTATCAATCCACTGCTGAATCATGGGGAATGTTCGATCTTACTTTTTACCATGCTGGCCAGTGTGGGTTGATTAAGAAGGAGGTGAGGTCCAGAACTGTTTTGATAACTTGCCATTGATCACATGCTTCATAGCTCAGTGTCCTCACCACTGCACCACCAATAATTTACAACCCTTCTGCCAATCCACTGCTGGATTTACTTAAATTTAAATCCAGTTACATTTTTCCTGCTGCCTACTTTGGAAAAGCGATATGACTCGGACCAGACCCAAGTGGCAGTGTCTCGCACGTAGCCGCGACGTGTCTGTTTGTGCCGCAAGATAATTTCCTGAAACACGGCACGAACCCACGAAAACTCGCCATGAACTGATGACGCAAACGGAAGTGCTCATGTCCACCGCACAGGCATACTCCTCACTGGGCATGGGCCACCTGCTCGGGGAGGTGACGGTACAGGAGGTGGCCTCCCGGCTTGGGCGTACACCGGCGCAGGTGCTGCTGCGCTGGGCGCTGGAGCGCGGCGTGGGCGTCATCCCCAAGTCGACGGGCGTGGAGCGCGTCGCCTCCAATGCCGCTGTCTTTGACTTCAAGCTCACGCAGGAGGATATGGAGAAATTGGACGGAATGGACAAGCAGCTGCACTACTGCTGGAACCCGAACACCATCGCGTGACCGGTGCGACAAAGCATGACCTTTTCCATTCGTGTTTAACCAGGTGGGCCAAGTCCACTATTGGGAAGTATCGTTAAGATATAAAGTACTGTGCATAAACATAAATGGTTCATCAGCTGTTTGTGTTGGACTCTTACCCCTTTTCCAAATGGGACATCTGAACAGTGCGAGTATTGGGTCCTTAATGTGGGTGGTTTATACCACTGGATATTTGCAAAACAGAGCCAGAACTAAACCATGCAACTCTGGGCTCAAGACATCTGAATGTGGTTCAGGATGGGCATGGTCAATCATTTTTGTGACGCCAGAGGCATGCTTCAGGAACAGCAGTGGAAATGCATCATGGCGTCTCATGAGCCCCGCGCCAGGCTAGCTCGGGACAGCCCCAGCACGGTTCAATTATATAGTGGAAAAAAGGTATCCATTTTTGTAAATGTGCCAGGGAGTTACTATTTGAAGAAATATATTGATTATTTTCATGCCTGCAGTGATGCTTTTCAAAAGAAAAGTTATAGCTCTTTGTCAATGCACTACTGGATAAAAGGTCTCCCATGCAAAGTCTGTCATTGGGTAATTTTTTTACCCGACTTCACCAGGCTGGTAATGTTGAATTGGTTAAGAATGAGACCTAGGACCAATTTAGATATTACCATTTATTAGCCTTGGCTTGGAAGCAATCTTGAGTTGCCAAGTTAAAAGTGCAGTGCACTAACCACATCCCATATTATTTTATCCATTAAAAAAACATGTTTAAAATGTCCTTGTATTGCTGTGACTAGATAATTGTGGTTTCGAGCATTTGGCTGCTATAATTTCACGTGATAAGCCACCTAATTGAGCTATCATGTGGGCAGGTCACTTCTGAAAAAGAGCTACATAGCTCAGTGGGCCTTACCTAGTAAAAAAAAAGGTGATAGTTTTTAATTGTACAGTTAGGTGGTAGTTTGTGTTCATGCAGGGGCTGAAATTTTTCTCTGCACTGCAATGTAGCGCTGTGTTTTTGACATTCAGGGGAGTTCTTGGTAAAACCTCGGAACCGAGATGTCGTGCGCTATATTTGCCAAACGATTTTCATCCGTCTGCAAAATTCGACACGGTGATGCAAGATTTTTAAATTAACTCGAGGGGAAAAATATAAGTAAAGCCTTAACTCTAAAGCCGTGCAGATGTCGCCCATCCCAGTGATGCATTTCATTTTTGTTCCCAATGGCTTTCAAATTTCTCGAAGTTAACCTGTCAAAATTTAAATCAAATTTTTCCCTCCCCTTCAGAAATTCCAACCATGGCAGTGAAATCCCCGCATCGAATTGCGTTTTGAAGTCATAGGTGCAACAGCGCACGCGGGTGTTGGCTTAGCGCTGCAGCATACGCACTTCCATTGCTCTCGGCTCCTATTGTGTGCCAATTTTAGGAAAATAAAAAATTAAAATCTACACTGTGCAATTTTTCCATTCTCGTTTTTGCTAAACTCAGGTCTTGCAGGGCGGTGGCATAGCAGAGTGGTAATGTGCTTGATGCTGAGGATCGTTGTTCGAACCCTGTAATCGCCCTGATAATACCGTGGGTGTATTAACCAAAGATATGTGCTGTCTGCTTCAGTGGACGTTAAAGATTCCTTGACAATAAAAAAAACGAGTGGATCATGTGTGCTGGCATTACGATCCAAATTTGCCATACTTGTAAAAAAATAACCCATAAACGACTTAATTGGTAACGCCAAATGTCTGACTATACCGTCTGAAACGTGGTGCCTTAGGAATTGCCTTTGTGCTGAAATAATGGTGTGAACAGCAAGTGTACTCATGATTAATAAACCTTTCCGGTCCATGCGAAGTACATCAATGGTTGAAATTTGAAATTAATTCCGAGCAGAATCCCGAGAGCTTGTGACAAAAGAAACCCTCCGATTAGTTTGCGATGAAGTTGATGGCAAACTGAAACACTTGAACTTCCTGCGGTTTGGCAGAAAGGACCAGGGCCTCGACAATGAAAACTGCCCATGCTTCTGGGTGGCATGGCCGAAGGGGTTAATCCTTTCACAAGTGCTGTCAGCATGATTTGCACAGCACCTTTTCAGGATCGTGATATTACTGTAATTATTATATATGGATGTTAACAACTTTTACAGTGTGACTCTAAATGGCAACAAATACCTAAACCGCACCACCGCTTTGAAGCACACCATGTGACCACCTTAATTTCAGCCAGGATGTAAGTTAGCATAGTGCTGCCCGGGCCGAGACTCGAGCACAATTAAAATTTCACACTAATTTCCTTCTTGCTAGGACGTTTTGCAGTTGTTACTGAAAAATGTGCAAAAATCAAATTAACGCTCTCCGGTTGCCTCGCGCTATATCGGTTGGCTGCCACAAACAATGGATGGTGCAATGTGATGAACATTAGCGTGTTGTGGTGATATTGACTTGAAGCCTGACACAGGAAATTAAGGACAAATTTAGAGTTGTGGATGCCCCTGCCTCCACGCACCCCCTTCAATACCATGCCTCTCACGTCGACACAGCATTGAACAAGCCAAGTGGAATTACAAATAAAATCACGGCGTGTTTCCATTCGGCGTGTGCAATCTTTGCGAGTCATATGTTACAGACCCTTGCAGATTGGGATCAAGTCACACTTAATCTTGACTTTTTAAGGCTACGGGATCCATGTGTCCATCCTTCCCAAGGACATTCACATTAAAAACACCAAGCCAATTACTACAAAATGCAACGCATAGCTTAATACCTATGCCCAGATCTGCGTATCATTGGCAAGTAAAAAAAGACATTCTCAAAGCTCTGAAATGTGCTTTCAAGATCTCCAATGTTTCGCTCCAGACATCACGCCAAACACGGCACACATCAAAAACATCGTAAGGGAGCCATCCATTTAGTACGGATGCAAAAATCTGTCAAATTGACCCCTCCCTGTACGCACGCGTACTTTTTACCCCCCCACCCCCGCCTGCGTACGCATGCTTGACGCACCCCCCCCCCCCCCGAATCCTATAGAATGGCCGATATTTAATCCACGCAGAAACGATCAAGGATTAATAATATTAAAGTGTTTAAGCAAACAGATAGTCCACCGCCGGACTATCTAACTAATTTGAAGGCCAATGTAGACAAATTATTATCGAGGCTTCACCCCCCCCCCCCCCCCCCCCATTTCCTATGCGTACGCACATTGTCAGTAGACCCCCCATACGCAAGCGTATGCATTTGGGTTAAACCCCGCTCCATGCGTACGTACTAAATGGATGGCCCCAAAAAGCTATACAACACAACCGTCAAAATCAGCCGAGTATTCTAATTTTCATCTTCTAAACTTTTTCCTGGTGGCCAGTTTTTTTTTTAGCACATCCGAGCGAGATGGAGGGAGCGGCACACTCGGGAGCAGCGAGGGCGCCTCCATTTAGCGTGGCACTCAGCAAGGAGCGCTTACCGCTGCGCCCTGAGGCGATGCATTATTGATGAGGGTCCCTGACAAAACCGCACCACCCGAGATACTGTACCATCACCGACACACGTGCAGACGTCTGTACGTCTGTACACGCACACGCAAAACATTCTCGGCTGGTCGCAGAGATTCCTGCACAGGCTTCTGAGGATTCATGCCCAATACCTGAAACCGCCATTACATCAATTGCCACAATCCGGTGGAAGAATCCATTCTTTGTGGTGTCATTCTTCTAATTTGTTTTTTCTAGTTTGGTCTGTTTAATTCCATGAGCTCAATGGTAACTTTTGCAAATAACTTTCGTAAACCATCAACATTACTGATATGACACTATTATATGGATTGTAATGACCATTGGAATGGATTTTAATCCTTGACTCATTACACACCTACTGTTTAGCCTTCTAGGCAGTCAGAGAAAATGCGATTTGCGAGCACCTTTTAATGCCAGCGGTGCAGCACAAGATGGGAAGATGTGGGCAGCAGCACTCCGCGCAATCCTGGCCACCTTTGTCTCCCCAATTCTGACTTTCACACACACACACTGCGCCAAGTGCTCGCTTTCGGTTGTGTCAACCAGGCCAGGGTTTTGAGTATTTTATTTATTGCTGAGACATTTCAACACAATCATGCACAGCACAGCTGAGCCGAATTGTAAAGTAAAAACACACCACACCGATTTAAAGCACTGAGCCCATTTGTACGACAAGACGTCAAAATCAAACGGAATAAAACAAAATTATGACAAACGGAAAGGTCCCTCAATAATTCTAACACCGAAGGAGGCCCTTCCAGCCATGCGGACGCAATGGTTCAGGCAAGACCCAGAAAATAACCGATAAATAAAACTGCTGACAGAACCACAGCTGGCTGGACGGTTTGCGTGGGTCAACAGCGATTTCCAGTACCAGCGTGCGCATCGGTTTCACGACCTGCTCAGGTGAGCCGATAACGCAGTCCACGCACAACCTGCTCAGGTGAGCCGATAACGCAGTCCGCGTGGTCGGACCTTACAGTGTAAAATAGTTGCCGTCTTCTCAGCGCTGCCGGTTGCCTCCATTACTTCGCTGGGTCACACACAACGGAGTATTCTCCTACACTCGAGGAAACCGCACACGCTTCACATTCATCTGCGGCAGAGACTCGCGCAGACCTTGCCGACATTCAACGCGGCACCAACACTCCCTGGAATGTGAAGTGGGGAGAATTACGGCTTCACACCCCTGATAGGTGCGCAGCAATTAGCAAAACAATTATTTGGAAACTTAAAATATGGAAGTTTGGTCCAAGAGCTGGAAAGGCGACGAACACAACTGAATGGAGAGAGAGAGATAATGGAATGGAACAGATTATCCTTGGGAAAGAAAACACCGGGTCTCGCTTGGCGAGGTCGCACGGGGACACGATGAGACCCTCACAACACACCAACTATCAACTTGCCTTGCCGCCCTTCCCCAGCCAGGCTTTCCCCTCAGGACATGAGTAGCATCTCACCAACAATGGGGATCGTCGAAGGGCAACAGGCTCCTCCTGTAAATGCCTCCAATCAAATCTCATCGAATCTCACAAGCTGATCCTGTCATATCACAAGCTAAGCTGGAATGAGAACGGTTAGTAATTGGGAGACTGCTTGAGAATACCAGGTGTTGTAGGCTTGACCTGCGAGATGGCCAGATGGCAGTACAGCAATAGATTAATACGTCTATCTGTACAGAGCTTTGAGTGTTACCTCTGTACAGGGTAGGTGTTCTCTGGGTACTCTTGATTTCCTCCCGCATGCCAAACATGAACAGAATTGGCCAAACATTCCACGAGGACCCTCTATAATACTCTTGAGACAGACTTTTATGTATAAAATGGCATTATGCCAAAAGTAAATTCTATTCTCTTCTATTTTGGATTTATATTGGTAAATGTGAAAGGATTTTCGTATATTTTATTATGTTGATAGCACCTCCCATTACCTTGGTTATTGATTTTTGGTCTTTGTCACACTATTTTGCATGTAGTTTTTGACAATTACACATTTGCTGGGTTCAGAAGTGACTGCAGTTTGACGAAACATTCCCCGTGCTCTCAAACGATGCTCGCACTTAAAAACACTTATTGTGGAAGGCGTGTTACACATAAATAAGTTAGAAATATAATCTGTTCTTGGAACTTATTTTAGGCTTTAGATTCCAAATTTAGGTTGGTGCAAAAAATTATACGAAACACAACGGCCCAGCGACAGCGCGTTTTCCCCTTGTTGCAGATGTTCGCGGATGGAGCCCAAAGAGCTGCCCTGTTTAATATTCTGGCTATATTAACCATTAATTACGCACCTTCGGCTTAACAGTGGAAGTGTAGAGCTCTACTTCGTGATTAAAAAATGCAGTAGGCCATGTGTGCATTTTAAAAAAAAATTTACGAAACTATTTGCAAATTACTTTGTGAAAAAGACACATTGCCCTCTACTGGCAGGCCAATTACATGCTGCATTCACATGGTGCCGCACAGGGATAGATGTCAAGGGGGTACCCCCCCATTTGCTAGACTGCTACAGGCCACCTCAAAGATTTACTGCGTGGGAGGTGCAGTATCAATATTAAGCCGTAGTTAAGTGTTTTTTGTTTCAATGGCAAATTAAGCCAGCAACGAGACTCGGAGCTCCCTCGTGCAACAACCAGCAGTCAAAACACCTTCGCAAGAGGCAAATTAAAGCAAGTTTCTAACTTGGTGACAAAGTAATGGAATAAAATCTTTGCAACGAGTCCAAAGGATGGAAATAAAAAAGGCATGCAGAACTGCACAGCAAGGACTATGGAAAAGAATGTGCTATTCATATTACATCTTAAAACATCGACCATACTGAGGGGCCGTGGTGTATGTGGGAACATTTAGCGGTAGTAGGCTGGCAAACACTGAACTAGAGAGTAGTAACCTGTAATGATGGCGCTGCTTCGCTAAATTGCACTTGCCCGCTCACTCTTAACACAGCATAACTGCTGAGCACCCTCACCCCGCACCCAACTATATAAGTTACAAAAGAGGAAAATAAAATAAGACAGCTTGGCATTCGCAGGTAATCTGCTCACCACTGCCGATATTCACAGCCGGTCAAAGAAACCCCTCTTGGATAACATTAACATCCAAAAACGAGATGACATTCGTTATAAACACTCGGTACAGTTTACACATTATGTATTTTTTTGTTATGTGCAGGCGAGCAATGGACACTTACTCGTATAAACACCTCTGGATGTTGCTCCAGTCCGATTATTCTTGTTCCATCAAAAATAGCAACACAGGGTTCCCATGTAACACTCACAAGACATCGTCGTCGCTTACGTGACCAGACTTTGCATTGAATCGCAACACTGCCCAACAGGGGGTGATCCCAACCCCCACGCAGAGAGGACAGAACACGGGAGAATGTCGGGGGGTAGGGGTGGGGGGGTAGGCGCCGTTTGGCAAGTGAATACCGGTGTGGGCAGTGCAGGGGTTGGTCTGCACCTGGCCAAGCGGCACTGTCATAGGTCAGTGCACAGGGGGAACACTGCCGCCGCCGCCACCACCACCGCCGCCCCCATTGCTGTCATCGCCACCGTTGCTCGTGCGTGCCTCTAGCGACAGCCGGAGAGCCACCGCCAGCATCTCCTCCTCTGTCATCTGGTCCACTGCGGAGAGATGGCAAAACGTGCCAACACTCGACGGCAGCGGTGGGGGGGGGATGACGGGGGCAGGTCACATTGGGCACACACACGTGCACTCTTTTGACCCGGGGCCAATTTGCAAAGATGGACACAACTCTGGGTGAAAACGACAAACGCCAGCAACGTACAATATGATGTTTTTTTTAATATACACACACACACAATAATACAATATTTAGTACTTCTGTAAAGATGGATTTTTGCAGCAACCACAAGAAAGAACTGTTAGGTACCACCGACCAGGCTCCCCAGACCACTGCCTCACTCCTGGGCTCAGCGGTCAGTATCAGCAGGTCTCCTCAGACAATAGCCAGGGCTCTAGACTGCCAGGACGTCGCTGCCAGATATCTCCTGGGCCACAGGCCTGAGGGTACAGGAGCAACTTCGGCCATCGCCTCCTCTGACTCCCACCGGTCCAGCCTGCCCGAGAAGCTGCTTTCAACTCACAGTGACCGAAGGGCCATACTGCAGCTGTGCCACCCAACTGGACCACCGACAACATCGGGGGCTCATGCCAGACAAGACCACCACAGGCATTGGGGGTGGACCCCTGGCCGAGGAACGGGCCGCCTTGCATGCGTGACGCTCCTACCAGGCCTGTCATGTGACCGATGGCAAGGCCCCACCACGCAGGACAAGAGGACATGTGGCGTTTAGTTCCCAAACAGTTGGCACAAACCACAGTGATCTGCCAGACCCTAGGGCCTACCACAGGGGACAAGCCCTATTAAACATAACAGACCGGGAAGTAAATAAACAAAAGAGATGGTTAACACACCGGCAGCCTCTGCTCAGCCAAAAAAAATAATAAACTGAGCAAAGAAGAGTCACACACTCTTTTGTAGGGATAAGAGGCCTATCAGTGACGGGGCAACCTTCCAAATAAAAATGTCTTTCCCCAACCTGGTGGGCATCTAGAGAATAAACCTAACAGTCATGCTTGTGGGTACTGCCAGGCTGTACAAAAATTGTATAAATAGCAAACGATAATTAGTGACACTCAGAGGCGGACATTACAGTAATGTGGTCGCGATAGTTACGGGGGAAACATTTGTACCACGGATCACCAAACTAAAAATTTACATTTTAAGTAAGTGGCCTTGGAAATCAATTAGAATTAAAATGGCCAATACTCATTAATATTTAAATTGTGATTATTCCTGCGTACACAGTGCCGTGGTTGTGCGCACTTGGCAGTGTGCTATTTTTAGTGAGGGTACAATGTTCATCGTGCAGAGAAAGAAAAATTATACATTTCACAAAAAAGGCTTTCATCAGAGTGGCCCTAATAAGTGCCCCACATTCATGTCCTCTGTGTTAATCACATCATGTATATGCAATGCAGACATGACACACGCACACATACACGCATCAGCAGGTGCATTTATATATTATTTTTGTTAGAAAGCATATTTACAGGGAGAGAAAGTCACCGGTTAGATTACACGCATAATACAAACACATCAGATCAATGGCATCAAATGGATATCTCACGTTCGTGCATGTACAAAGGTCTGCAATCGAGCTGACAGATTGTATGGATTTCAATACACACCGAGCTGCACCGTGACCGTAGTTACCAACGAATTGCACCTCCGATCCCATTAAACACCTCCCCGCTGTCTGTGCTTCCGGCCTTCCACCTGCGCCCGATTCGAGGCTGGAGCTCCGCACGCTTTTATGTCGATTGCGGCAAGAGAGACCCCCATTCACAGACCTCCCCTCTGAGCCAGCGCCCTTTTTCTTTTGTAGGAAAAAAATATTTTAACTGTATTCATTTTATTTAAACGTACGCTGTATAGATATATACGTAAGAATGCATCGATTAAAACCGACTCCTGTGCTCGTGATACATGCAGCACGGTGTCCGCATGAGAATAAATTATTTAGGATGTGTGCGAATTTTATGCAAATTAAAAGCAAACGTTATCCTTAAGGCTAATGGAACAAAACAAATCAAAGCGTGTCAAAAAAAGATTATTCCAGAATTTACATTGTTTCCCATCTTGATCATTCCATGCCTAGCTGTATTCAAGGCGATGCCCTGTTGTGACTCAATAATAATGCATGCAGAGATGTCTCTGTATTCAGGAGGTATTGGACACAGTTGTTATCATTGATGGTGGAAAGGCATACAGAGCCTGAATTATGTACGTACAAAAATATAGAACGATCCACCAGTAACCTATTATCTGGTGAAGTGCATAATTTCTGATCACAATTCAAGATTCAACCTCTGTGATTTCCACGTCCAAACAAAGACAATACATGAAAAGCTCCTAGTCAACTCTCAATACACACAATTCGCTGAATTATTGGAAGCGTCAAAATTTACTTTAACAGAATATTCGACAAACCATTACAGGGCGTTCTGTTTAAGCTTCTAATGCAAAACAGAATTTTTCTAATGAAAAATAAACAACAAACAAATAAACACGCCAACGAACGAGTGAGTAGCCAGAAATGAAGCCGGCTTCTTCGTGCAGCAGAAAGCGCAAGACCACAAATGCAAGGGAGATGTGGCATGGGGGTTTCTACTCACGCCGAAGGGAACAGCCGCCTACACAGAAGTACTACGATAGTTTTCCAGTTGTTTATGCGCACGCTCCTGCAAAGCAGACACTCGAGATGAAACGATCGAAACGGGACAGCGGAGAGGGAGGCGCGGGGAGCGATGCTGCACATGAGCACGCGGAGGGGCAAGCGGTCGGACGGGTAGACGGGTGAGTAGATAGGTGAGTAGACAGATGGGCAGGCAGATGAGCAGGTGGGCAGGGGGTATCAGGTGGCCATGCTGGCATCACCCGTACCTGGCTTGCCGTGCTGCGGAGCACGAGGCTCCTCTTCGGGTGATGACGAAGAGGCAAGGCTGCCCTCGGCACACAGATCCGGAGTCATCGATCCCTCCGATTCCTCCTTTTGCTGCTGTTGCTGTTGCCTGATAGAGTGCAGCCACAAGAGGACGCGGGAGGGGAGATGTGGGAATTCAACGAATGAAACAGTCCAGTCGCACGCTGGAGCGTTTACAATACGCTCGTGTAAAATCACCGAATGAAAAAGGTTCAGTCCCTTGCCACCACCCCCCCCTGCTGGTTTAACTAAACGGCGCTTATCAGGTAATGCTTCCAGAATGCGTGCTGCCTCAACAATACCATCTACACAAAAAACGTCGTTGATGGTCTCAGACCCGTCGCCAAGGGCCGCACAAACATACCCGTTGCGTCACACTTGTTTTTTTCATGTTTTTTGCCTTATTCTGGCTCCGAGGGTTAAATATTTCAGTTCCATTTCGTATAATGATGTGATGCCAATAGCACAACTGGAACGTAACCGGAAATAAATTGATAGTAAAAAAAACCAAACAAAACAATGCTGCTCGCTTAACAGGCTATCGAAGGCTAACAACCAGTGGTACAGCGCAGGATGCAACACCGGTTGCTGTCTGACTAAAGTTGGATTAATGCATTAACTTGCTGTGTCTGCATCTAACACAGGCGGACACAATAACTCTCATGAAGATGATCTAATGTGAACAAAACTTTAAGATATAGTTGTGTTCCTATTAAGGAATTACCCTAAAGAAAACCGGCCAAATTGAGAGATGACGAGTCATCACATCGTTAGTGGCTTAAAACGTAACATCACTATTTCTAAAGAAGAACTTCCAAAGACAAAAACGCATGTTGGGAAGTGTACAGAACCCATGCATATGCACAATTTTTCATATTATTTTTGTTTTAAACGACAGTGGTAGGAAGTAGGTCAGTGGTGAAGGCCAAAGCGTGCACAGTGACTCGTACTTTTCGAAGAACATCTGGCGCTTCCTACGCAGCTCCTCAGCATCAAGGGCCTCTGGCTCAGCTAACGGGGCTGGCCTTGGTGGGACCCCCTCTGCCCTGGGGTCTGAGGATGATCACAAAGCACACCATTACAATCCAGCACCATTTCACACCGTTTCAATCCAGCAACGGTCTCCTTCTCAGCTGGACATGGACCTTTGCAGTCGTTCACAAGCCTCCATTATACAATGAGCAGAGACAACAGGGCACTTCTGGTTAAATCACGGGCTAGGGACCTGTTAAACTCTTAAGTACTTGGTTTGCGTGACCTCAGCAGCCACCAAGGGTGCTCATCTCCCCACAATAAATCACGACCTCGAAGGGAGGCAAATCATTACATTTTTAATAAACCGTACCGCGTGTGCCCACTAACGACTCGTTATCTGGGGGTGGTGGCACATGCCTGTAATCGGGTTTTAAGGATGCAAGCTTTGTAAAATCTCCAAAACACACAAGATGGCGGGACAGCAAGTTGGTTGTGAACCCATCTGTGGAGAGCTTTTAAGAGTTATCACCTCGTATGTGTGGCGAGCTTCCTCTGAATCCTCTGGTTTCCTCCCACACGAAACAAAATACAGTAAAAATAATAACTGGCTAAACATCCCAATAGATTAGGACAAGTCTTGACGCTGGATAAATGGCTTCTGCTTACCCGTATTAATAGTTCGCAGCATGCAAATAACGATCCATCGATTGATTAGTATCCCGCTTGCTAAAAGCAATTATCTATGATCGATACAAATGATATGACAAAGAAAGATTTAGGCAAATGGAACAAACGACACAGAACAATCCATAACATACAAAACAGCTGACACGAAACAAGACGGTACAAAATTGATAACAAATTATCAATTCTTGAATTGACATGCAACCACAAATGTGACACTTCGATAAATCGCAGACGGAGGAAAAAATATACGCCCGGTGGTGAATTATTACGGCGCCTTCGCACTTCTTCCCGGGGACGTGCCTGGCAGCAGCGCGTGGTGGCGCGAGGCGCCCTGCATGCTGAGCTGGATGGCGCGGCGCAGGTCCGCCTGCTCGTCCTCCTCGTCCATCTGCTGCTGGCTCATCTCCAGCGCCCGGCGCAGATTCTCGCGCTCCTCCGTGCTCTCCGACTCGACCGCCCCCGACGGCCCGCCCGGGTGCGCCTGGCTGTCGGCCATCGCCTGCTCCAGGTCGCTGCAGTCCCCCCACGGCACACGACGGAAATGACACGCGGAGTCATTCGGGGAAACACGGGTCCACATGCGTGGGGATAAAAGTGAGGGCGTCGCTGCTTAGGAGCTCGGTAAAGGCACGACAGGAGGCGCTGTTGAGAGCTCTCCCCAGACAGCTGGTCCCTGGGAAGCAGACACCGGAGATGATTGTGTAAAAGGACAAGCAAGATAGAATGAAGACACCCTTTTCCTGGAGGCACAAAGATAATCAATACGAGCTCACTTTATTTCCTGTTTTTGCATTTTCGTGCTTTTTGTGTCTCCTTGCCGAGACGCTTCGCCCCTCCTTGGGCGATCCACCAACCCCAGGGTTCCGAGCAGTCGCATTATGTGTGGTGTGATGCTCAGACCAGCTCCTCTTCCCGCTGGGCCAAAGCCCCACCTGGCAGCCGGGATAATTTAATGCGGAAGAAAACGTTCAAACTCCACCCATGGGGTTGCCCTCCCAACTCTGGCACTGGAATCAAACGGCTCTCGATATTGATCGTGCCGTTATTAACGAGCGAACGGCAGGAGAAGTGTTTCCATTCCTTTGCAGCTGCGCTCATTAAATGCCGATGCGTGCGTGGGATTGACAATAACCATGACTCACCGCTTGGCCCAACGACGGTGAGAATTTATAATATGCAGGACAGGTTCCCCACCCCACCAGCCCGCTTTTTGCCACCAGCACCACTTATTAAGCGATAAATTAAAATCCACTTACATTAGCACAATTAAGACACATCCAATGTTCTTATTTCTTGTCAGCCACCCCACTAGATTTCTCCATCACGGCTTTGGGCAGTTATACCGATTGAAAGAGATTAATTTTGTAACAGTTAATAATTATTTATCATGACGAAATTAATATACCGAACACAACATATTATGGGGAGAACTTCCACCCGCCCCCCCCCCCAATAAATGTTAGTTCAACAATTCACTCTGCCTTCCCAATACCTGCAAACCTGCTTGCTTTCCTGCATCCAGTGTCATTGCTGCACGCATTGGACTGTGGAATGTGGTTGTGTTGCCTATGCAGCTGCATATCTTTGTACTGATGCATTTGCTCTACGTGGATGTGTGGCTATATGCAGTTGTGCTGCTGCACCTGATTGTGCTTCTGCGTCCAGTTTCAATTTATGCAACCGGTTGTGCTGCTGCATACGGCTGTGCTGTTGTATATGATTGCATAGCTCTCATGTGACTGAGTTGCTAAATATTTGGTTGCCTTGATAAAGTAAAAACTTTTTTTTTTTACCAGGTAAGTAAGGTCCACTGCTCTATAGCACTTTTTCAGAATCGACCTGGCCATAAATGATAGTTCAACGAAGTGGCTTATGTTGTGTAAATTTATAGCAGCCAAATAATCTAAATGCATGTTTCTAGATGTGGAGGGAAAAACCGGAGGACCCGTAGAAAAATCCACGCGACCACAGAGAAAACATGCAAACTCCAAATATCCAGGCGTCAGGGTCGGGATCGACCCAGGACCTGATGTATACAAGGTGAAGGAGCGAACATCTCATCACCGTGGTGCCCCGGTGGCGAGATGTTAACAGTGTGTTGCAGCAACACCATTGCGTTGTTGCATACCCATTGCAATTATGCATACGGTTGCATTTCTGCACCCGGTTGTGACCGCCATACGCGACTACATTTCTACGCGCAGTTTGTGTGGCTGACCGGATGCAGTCACATTTAGCTTTTGCTGTGTGTGATCTCATTTCGCTTTGCCGCTGTGAATTTGCCTGTGCGACTCCGCCGCCCTCCTGCCGCTCCCGGACGCCGCCAGCTCGCTCAGCAGCCGGGGCCGCTCGTTCTGCACGGCCGGCATGAGCCGCAGCAGTTGGTCCGCCTCGCACTCCGGGAAGGATCCGCGCACCGCGAATATCGCATAGCCTGCGCTCGTACACGCACGCGCGTAACGCAGACGAAGCAGTCGTTTGTGCATGTAGTCACTTGAATTATGCTTTCCCACAATTTTATCTCGATCGCGCTACTGGTGTCACGTCATGAGACGAAAGTATCCATTTCAATCTCAGAGAAGTGCAACCCTTTGTGCATGACGTGGTGCTCTAAATTAAGCCAGTCTGTATATGCACAGTTCAGAACCATAAATCATGACATTACAGCTGCTGGGAGGCCTAAATAGGTGGCCCATGTGTTCAGATTTTGTGAAACTTGCAAGCCCCGAACAATTTTCTTGTACTTTTTTTCAGTTATGTCACCACCGTGCTGTCGGAATCGTGTCACGAGATGAACTATCGAACTGCATCTCTCGCACAGCAGTGCAACCCTACGTGCTAGAGAACAGCTCACATGAGCAGCTATCAGAGCTACCTCTGAGATCCTTCCACAACTCCTCTGGTCCAGAGTAGGGGGAAGCACATTCCCACCTGCCCTGCTGTAGCGAGTAATGTTTGTCACATGACAAAGCAACTGGAATTTAGCTGGATTAAGTGAGAACCTATTTTAACGTGATCCTTTTTTCGTGCAATCATTGGTGACCAGAATGAGACCATAGACTTGCTACACTGGAGAACTCAGTTTAATGATAGGCGGGTCCCTGGATCCCAGGACCTCAACAGCACCAAACTCAGCGCTCTGAGCTGTGCAACACAGGCACCTTGCACAGCTGCTTCCTGTTCTCCGCCCATGGAATCTTTATATTATCTGTGTTTATACTAATGGTAATATAAGTCACCGAAAAGGGGTCTCCTGGAAGTGTTTATATAAAAAGAGTCACCTGAATATAGCAGGAAATTCACTGCATTTAACCATCGGTAACCGTATGAATATTTGGAATTACTTTCACAGACAAGCACGAATAATAGGACCGGCCAATAACACTCCCCACATCAATACAGATAAGGGGAGTTTTACTGTATTACGCACGCCCTCACCTTCCTGTTGCAGCTGGGCCAAGAACAGCGATAGGTAGGTGTCGGAGATCAGCTCAGGGCCCGACAGCAGCGAGTTCATGTTGAACCACTGTCGGCAGAGAAGGGCACGGGGTACCAAGCATTGGTCAACAACGTATCTCACAGTGTGCGCTTAACGCAGAGGTTCTCAACCTTTTTGACGTAGTCTTCCCCCAATCAAGACCACGGGTTCCCACACTCCCCCTATCCCCGCCCTCGGTTTTAAGGCATGTCACACGTTGTGTATAAATGTGTTTTGTCGTCGCAACGTAGGCCTGATATTCTCAGTGCAAATTCAAACTTTCTCTTGCATGGTATCGATTTCGCATACTTGGCACCCCTCAAAGGTTTTCACACCCCACGGGTTGAGAACAGATGGCTTAAAGGAATTGGCTATACGTGGATGTGTGGCTATATGCGGTTGCACTGCTGCACCTGATTGTGCTTCTGTGTGCGGTTACAATTTATGCAACCGGTTGTGCTCCTGCACGCGGCTGTGCTGTTGTAAATGATTGCATAGCTCTCATGTGACTGCGTTTCTAAATATTTGGTTGCCTTGATAAACTAAAAACTAGTTTTTTTTTTACCAGGTAAGACCGCTGAGCTCTATAGCTCTTTTTCAGAAGCGACCTGGCTACAAATTATATTTCAACCAAGTGGCTAATCACGTGGAAATTTATAGCAGCCAAATACCCTGAACCCAACCCTAAAATTAAATGGCTCATCCTGTAGAACAGTACAGAGGTTGTGTGTCCTGGGCTAACAGATGCAAGATTGAGGCCTCGTTAATGATAAAAAGAGACTTTAAAGTTACAAGCAGGCAGGTCATTATGACACCCAATGCTTTAATGTCAGGTTATAAGTGCACATTACCTGGTTTCCCAGCTTCCGGACCGTGAGCCAGTGCTCCTTGTAATTGCAGATGAATGCCATTTCCTTCCTGCAAGACACAAGACGAAAACATGACAGAGCTGCAAACACCATAAACACGAAACAGACACTGTAAAGGTTCGTGTTAAATGTGCCAAAAGGCCATACATCGCAATCAGGAGGAGGGGGCAAAAAGTTTGGAGTGGCACACACTCGTCAACCACACAGTCTCTATCCCTAGCCCCAATGAAATAGGCAAATGACCACAGGTACTATTGCTCCCACTGATCTTAACGCTAACCAACTATATAACCAGCTATTTGAACTAATCCTAACCATAACCAGTGAGCTAACCTACTATGAGTACTTGCCCTCCTACACGTAGAAATTCTAATTAGCCAAGCAAAGAATAGCACTACCCCGAAACAGCTATCAAACCAACAACTAGCACCACACCTCCCACAGGCTGTAACCAACAAGCAACTGATATTATCCAACCAGCCACGAATACTAGACCTCCCACTGCCCATAATCCTACTCCTAACCCCATCTCCCAGATCTTCTTTATGTTCACTTTTCAGCTTTGCTGTTCACAGCACCCATCACCAGCTGCCCATGACTGCATCCGGTGGCACATGATGGGCACGGGCGATTCGCTCAGGAGCAGGAAGACTCACAGCAATTCGATGTGCGAACGCTGGAAGTGCCGTGCATTCACGGGCGCCATTTCCAGCCCCCATACTCCCAGAGCGCTGTTAATCACCTGCAGCGATGACAGCGGCAATTACACGCGCGTTACGGGCAAATGGCATCGCGACAAGGACGGGAAGGCGGTGAGTGCTGAGGCAGGGAGAGTCAAGTGGGTGGGTGAGAAAGGAGGCAAGGTGAGGATCCAGCAGTGGGAGTCTCCCTAACGTGACTCAACGACTTGAGACCTGAAGCGACTCAGCGAATGGAGCAAAAGGGGCATTCAATGAGTATATAACCACTGTCACACACGACAACATGTACTCTTAGAACAATATACGACAGCACCAGTATACTACTGTGGTACATGAGCAACCTCTTTGTCAATCCAATGCTGGTTGAGGGCCTTGCCCCACCATGCAGGCCATGGGGGTTATTTGAACAGACGTTGGTGGAGGTGTGAACCATAGGCATTGTAGCATAGTGAATACAATAGATATTGCTGCACTACCCTCTTCATTCCACAACGTAGCCCCACAGCAGTCTACAAGACCTGCGTGCTGACCACCCATCCAAGCACAATCCAGCGTCAAGCCAGCTTCGCGTCTGCGTTCTTACGATATCGGGGTGCATATTCCAGGTGATTTTGTCAAAGGCTATAAATACTACTGCATAGAAATAATTTGAATAATTTTGCCATTCAACTGCTAGATGAAGGCATCCCCATGCTGTGTTAGTCATGGAGGTTGTATGACCATATTTCGCCATGCTGCTCAGTGCAGGTTGGTCAAGAGGGGACCCAGAATCGTTTTGGACATCACTCGCCAATGACGGTAGCTGTGGCCAAGATTTATACTCTGGTCACTCGGTTCATTGTGCGCAATGAGCTAAACAATGCGCCATCGCTGCCGCCCACTGTTTTTGTAATTAACTGGATTTGTCTTTAATTGTCTTAAGTCTCACCTGTATGGAAAAAAAACCACTGTCGTCCATGTTTCCTGACGGTTGCTGCATGATCGAAAAAAGGAAACACGTGACACAGACAATAATTTAACATTTAATTCAATCAATTCAATTGTGATCAACACGGATAGCTATGTAACGTGCAAAAGAAGCTCAACAAAAGCACATAATAAAAACATGTTTAAATGTAATTTATACGAGGATGCAACCCAAAAAACAAACATCTCTTATGTTATTACTATGTAGGTTTTTGCGGTTGTGCTTCCAATGTGTTTTCGGTTTTACTGCATCGCGAAGTGTAGGACATCATGCCAAAACAATGAAGGTACAATCTGAAAACACATTACACAGCTCTTATCTTGTTAACGTAACTAGTCTGTGTGACCCGGGCTGTCTAACAGAAATTGGAAGCTTCATTAATGACAACATAGACTTTAAGGACACAATCAGGCATCCCCCCGTGGCACTTTAGTGACATTGCTTCCACACGTTTAATACAGCATCAATTTGGCGATGTCATTCGCGCGCCGCTGTAACTTAGCAGAGTAAAAATAGAAGAACAAAATTCAAAATTGTTAAATAAAATCACGGACCCATGGAATAAATTGTTTTATGGTTATTAAACACCACATCACTAAAAATGCGGTAACGCTGGCATCGCCCAGCAACTCCCTACCTCCATGAAACGCTGGTACTCCTGCGATGTGATTCCCCCCTCGGCCATGCGCAGGCGCTCAGCCTCGTCCAGCTGCACGGCAAGCGTGGACAGGTCCACAGCGGTGAAGTAAGGGCCCTGCAGCAGTGAGTTGAGGCAGTGCTGGGCGCACAGCGAGCCCTCTTGCTGGAAACCACAGATACGAGGGAAAAGTGGCAGGAGGTCAGGGCACGCATTGTACAGTGATGCATCGATAGTACCTGCAGCACATGAGCTCCTGAATTCAGCTCATGTGTAGGTACTTAGGGGATTGTTATATTACAGGGACCATGAGGGATGAGGATAGCGTAGGGAGGCTGTCATCCAGTAGTATATTGATCATGTCTAATAATATGTGATGGCGGTGGGGGGGGTTGCTCTGAACTCAGCATTGTTATGAACCTGGCAATCGGAGTTCCATTTCTGGTCACTAACGCCAGCAGCGAATTGAAATATAAATCTGTCCTCATCACTGCCCTCGTCGCCGACCCACATTGACTGAATTGGCGAGGCATCATTTGGCTGTGGATTATCAAGGGTTGAGAATGACGTTTTATTATTCGTAAATATGGACGGATAACTTTTATTTGTGACCAAATAAGAGCCCATGAAGACCAAGGGTCTCTTTTTCCAGGAATACTTGAAAAAACATCAATCTCACAAACACTGCAACAAACCTGGTCTAAGCTATTTCAACACACTTGTGGGTTTCAACAAGAAAATAATTGATCTCTCACACTTTAGACTATTTCTCGTGCGTAAGGATTTAATTAATAGTTGGGCAGGTCACAGCTTGACCAGAAGCGTGTGCATTTCCCAGACATGCAAATTGCCAAACAGACAATCCGAATGGAATGAAAAACAATGAAAATCAGGAAGGCACTTTTAATCGTCTGTATCCAACTTGATTTCAACACCCACTGTATTGTCAGCCTCGTGAGGTATGTGATATTCAGAGTTCTCCCTTACCAGCAAAGTTGACGGCTCATCTGGTTAATGGTTAACAGTGTAATGGTGAGCACACTAGAGTTACAAATCCAAATATTTCAAGTTATGTGCAATCCAGGGTCACTCGTTAAATCTCTAGGTGTGGCAATTGAAACAATGGACAAGTTTCTCATACCAAGTAGTATAACATGGAGAACTCCACAAATGGTGATCGGCAGGTGGTGTCTAGTGGGGTAAAGTGTGGGTACTCCCACTCCTTCCAAGACGTATGCAGTGTGTGGAAGAATAGGCCAAATACCAACGTAGTGCTTCCTTTAGTGGAGACCATTCTGCCAACAGGGGTATGCACAAGCAATTTCAGGGCTGTAGTAAACTATAAACTCAAGTTTTTGTTTTATTTTACCAGGTTAGACCCACTGAGCAATATAGCTCTTTTCAGAAGCGACCTGGCTATCACAAATGATAGCTCAACGAAGTGACATATCACGTGGAAATTTATAGCAGCCAAATACTCTAAATGCACGTTTCTAAATGTGGAGGGAGAAACCGGAGTACCCGGAGAAAAAAAACACAAAACTAGGTTTAATTCAGGTCCAAATATACAGGCGTCAGGGTCAGGATTGAACCCACAACCTCCTGTATACCAGGCGAGGTAGTTAACATCTCGCTACTGTGGTACCTTTACCTTTTCACGGCCCGCCACGCAGCCTCACAGCTTAAACGTTCAATTACAACGCGCCACCTAAACAATTACTCTCCAGTCTCCACCCACCTGAGCTTCTGAGATGTGATGAGACTGCATGCATGCTGGGTGAACTGGTCAGCAGTATTGACAAAGGGCTGTACATGTGCGTGTGTAACAAATGAGTGGAATATAATAAAATGTGTCAGGGGAAAACATTGGGGTTTTTTTTCATTTCCTGGTTTCAGTTCAACAGGAGGATCAGGCTCAAAGTGTAATGAGGAAGCGCCCATGACAAGAACCAGATGTCAGACAACAATCAACCAATTTCCTTCACTGGTAAACTCAGCATGACAACTTAATGAACCAATTACTCTATCATGCAAGGTGACCTGAATTAAACACTGCAGGCTTTCATTACAATGTGGGGTTTCTTTTTCTAACACATCATCAGCCGTGATCAATACACTGCTTGATGAACGAGTTCCCACGACGTTACCATGTCTCACTGTCCGGAAATGTTACATCCTACGGAGCACCTCGACACGATCCACAGTGGATGTCCTCTCGGACGTGTTTTCTTCTCTGGCTGCCTACTCTGTCATTAGTCTCGATCATCAGCCCTCAACTCATCCTTTCTAGAGATGTGTCCTGCCCAAGGCCCGCTGACTTGTCATCTGAAATCCAAATGAAGCCCTTTTAACCTGCATGTGTGTTTCTCTTTCGGTCTCAATACCATTTCAATAATTAAAACACGATACAAAGCTGCGGCCCTACTATTACTTTCTCGCGCCACTGCTTACAGAAGAGGATCCCCACTCCAGGGAGCTCTAGAGAGCCCCTCCTAGAAAGGTATTTGGCCTACTCTTCCACGCTGGTCAGACGCCTTTAACTAAGTGCAAGTACCCACACTTTACGCCACCACCCTTAAAATACAGCACAAACACGAACTGACGTGTCGTTTTACTGTAAACCTCACCATTACGTAAATAAAATTACGAACTGTACTTCAAATTGCTGACTAATTACATTATTGTCACGGGCGAGAATAAATGACCAAACATAGTCATGGAAGTGTGTGTGCACACTCATGGAATGTAATGTGGTGTTGTTACATATTCCCTTCATTGAACTTGTCCTGCCTTTAATGAAGCTTTACAAAATAAATAAACAAGTTACTATACATAGCAACTAATTCGCATCACACAAAAGACAACACAATACACAAAGATCACACGCACAATAAACAAACATTACATAACACTCACATCACACAATATAAAACAGCACACAAACGTCGTACAACACACATTACACACAGACATCACAAACATCATGTAACACAAAGACAACACAGTTTGTAACCGCCAAACACATCAATAATGTACAAAACGTCACAAGTACATCACACAATACATAAACACACAACACAAAAACGCTACAAACATCAGACAAAGAACCCCCCACCCCACGTATAAACTTGTAACAAATTGTTGGGGCAAGTGCTGTTGGCAAGTAGCAGCTATGAAGGCCGGCACCGTGGCACACGAGGGGGTGGGTGGCCACCACCACGCCCGGCCGCCTTTGTCTCCCCTAGTGGCGATGTTTACCATGTGCTCATTTGAGGCTGAGTCTACCTAGGGGGAGGCCCAGATCATCGTCACTCGGTTGTTGGTGGTCGTGGACGGGAATCGAATTCGTGTCACCGGCTTCGTAGCTCAACACAACAAAGACGTTTACACAACCCACAAAATAAGCACGCAACACAGGTGGAGTAACACATAACAGACGACACACGAGGCATTATCTCACAAACACAACACACAAACAACACAACACAAACAACAACACAAACACCGCAAGCGTCACAAGTTTCGCAAGAAATACCAAAAAAAACGTGCCAAATTAAGACGCTTATCACAGCCAACTAACGCAAACCCATCTCTCGCACGATGAGATGTGTACATCGCTATTAATGAGATCGATATAGGTCAGATTTAATGTCCATGACCGGCAGAATTGGGGAGGGAGATGAAATCTCCATCGGGGTCAGTGGTGCCACAGTGCCGGCCATCAATAGGTGCTCGCTAACATCACCTGCCCACAGGCTACACCGTGTTTATATAACAAAACAAACACACACAGTGGCGACAACAATGTGGTGCTGCCACAGCGGGTTCCAAGTCTCTCACTCTGGAAGGAGTTTCTCGTGAGACTTGGGAGGGAAACGAACCGAGGCGAGGTGAGGTGAGGCCAGGAAGCGAACCGGGTCTCCCTCCCTCACCCCCCTTCCTCATCATCATCATTATCCTCCTCTTCTACCTCGGCTGCCCTTCCCGCCGCAATGTTCGCTGTTTCGCGGCGGTGAGGAGGAGGAGGGGGGGGTGAGGAGGCCGCTTTGGCGGGGTTCGGCCCCGCGAATTACCATGGTGGTGGTGGGGGCCCAAAACAAAAATTGTTTTAAATTCCCACCCAACGGTCGCACCTTCTCGTGAAAGATCGCGTCCATGTCGCCTCACCCCCCTCCTCCTTCGTCTCCTCCTCTTCTTCTTCTTCCTCCTCTCCGACTCCCACCATCGGCTTCACCGCAGCCAGTTCGCCTCCCGACTCGCGGGGCCTTCTTCCTCTTCCCCCGTCGCCGCCACCGGCAACGTCATCGACACCCGGTGGCCATGTTGGGTGAGGACAGCCTCCATGTTGGGTGAGGACAGCCTCCATGTTGGGTGAGGACAGCCTCCATGTTGGATGAGGACAGCCTCCATGTTGGGTGAGGACAGCCTCCATGTTGGGTGAGGACAGCCTCCCAACACACTGCCCCCTACCTAGGTGTTAGAGGTGTTCAGTGTTTTGTTTATTTCTATTGCATATCGTTATAGCTATCTTATACCTTTATATCTATTGCATACCTTTATATATTTTGCTTACCTTTATATCTATTGCTTTTATATCTATTGCATACCTTGAAATCTATTGCATATCTTGAAATCTATAGCATACCTTTATATATTTCTTACCTTCAAATCTTTTGCTTACCTTTATATATATTGCTTACCTTTATATATCTGTTGCATAAAGACTGCTGTCTCTGGTGTAGACCAATCAGTTTCAAAGACAATGCGTCTATTGTTTGCATGTCCACCACAAGTACTCTGTGTGGTTAATGCAGACTTGATGCCTTGCAAAAGGCTTCTATTTGGCGTTTGAACATCTTAACACATCATGTTTTCATTATGGGACCTCCTTTGCCAGTACCAAAATATGAGAATAGGTTTTCCCCTTTTTACTACACGCTTCTTATTTAACTCTGCCTGTTGTCGTATCTTCAAAAAATATTGTAACTCACTTTTTACCAACTTCCCAATGTGATATCGACTGCAAACTTGGTATACTTATGTCATACTGATGACAAGACTATATTCTATCATTAAATAAAATATATATATTTTTCAACATTTTACACGCTTTTATTTAACTCTGCCTGTTGTCGTATCCTCAAATCTTGTAAATCAATTTCAACTGCCTTCCCAATGTCGAATCGACTGCAAACTTGGTACAGGTATGTCATACTGATGACAATACTATATTCTATCATTAAAATAAAATAAAAAAATTAAACAATCTTTTTTCCGGCTCTAATTGTCGACGCTCAACTCACTTTGCCTGTAAATCACCACGGTCCCTTACGTCACGGCAAGCCACGGGGAGCCATGCCGAGGGGCGGGGGATGTGGAAGGTGTTAAGATGTTAAAACACCAAACTGAAACCTTTTACAAGGAATCATGTCTGCATTAACCACAGTACTTGTGGTCAAAATGCAAACAAAAAAACACACTGATAATATATGCATTGTCTTTGAAACGGATTGGTCCACACCAGAGACAGCTTTCTTTTGAGCCTTGTCTCAAAACGGTGTCCTCTGGTCTAACACCGTCACGAAAGCTTCGAATCTAATTTAAGTATGTATGTCTGTGCCAATATCAAAGTAATAACAGGAGGTTCTACCCTTTTTTGGCAATAAAATAGGCCAATGGGTTTCTCAAAGACACTGCATATATTATCAGAGCATGTGTGTTTGCGTGTTTTACCACAAGCACGTGTGGTTAATGCAGACTTGGATGCCTTCTAATAAGGTATCTAATGTGGTGTTTGAAAATCTTAACACCACCTGTTTTATTACCAGAAAAGGTAACACCTATTATTTTCATATATTTTGATACTGGCAAAAAAAAGTCCCATATGGATATCTTAACCCCAATTGTATTGCCAAGTCCAGTTGTTCTTCTTTGGAAGGCCGGTGGGGCCACTGGCGGCCCCTGATGGCCTTGAGTGCGGCCCCTGGTGGCCTTTAGTGTGGCCCCTGGTGTGCGGTCCCTGGTGGCCTTGAGTACAGCCCGTGGTGTGCGGCCCCTGGTGGCCTTTAGTGCGGCTCCTGGTGTGTGGCTCCTGGTGGCCTTTAGTGTGGCCCCTGGTGTGCGGCCCCTGGTGGCCTTTAGTGTGGCCCCTGGTGTGCGGCTCCTGGTAGCCTTTAGTGTGGCCCCTGGTGTGCGGCCCCTGGTGGCCTTTAGTGCGGCTCCTAGTGGCCTTTAGTGTGGCCCCTGGTGTGCGGCCCCTGGTGGCCTTTAGTGCGGCTCTAGTGGCCTTTAGTGTGGCCCCTGGTGTGCGGCTCCTGGTGGCCTTTAGTGTGGCCCCTGGTGTGCGGCCCCTGGTGGCCTTTACTGCGGCTCCTAGTGGCCTTTAGTGTGGCCCCTGGTGCGGCCCCTGGTGGCCTTTAGTGCGGCTCCTGGTGGCCTTTAGTGTGGCCCCTGGTGTGCGGCCCCTGGTGGCCTTGAGTGCGGCCCGTGGTGTGCAGCCCATGGTGGCCTTTAGTGCAGACCCTGGTGGCCGGCCCCTGGTGGCCTTTAGTGTGGTCCCCAGTGGCCTTTAGTGCGGCCCCTGGTGGCTGGCCCCTGGTGGCCTTTAGTGTGGCCCACAGTGGCCTTTAGTGCAGCCCCTGGTGGCTGGCCCCCAGTGGCCTTCAGTGCAGCCCCTGGTGGCTGGCCCCTGGTGGCCTTTAGTGCGGCCCCCAGTGGCCTTTAGTGCAGCCCCCAGTGGCCTTTAGTGTGGCCCCCGACAATACACAAATTGTGAAAACAGCACCCATCATCGTGCTACTGTAAAACCCAACAATGGTTTCAAATGTGGCGGCCCTCACACTGATGATGGCTTTTCGGTGAAAGTGCCCCCTCCTCCCCCACCCATTCTCTGAAAATAACGTGAAGAACAACTGTGGTGCAGATTGTTGGTAAAATGAGAATGTGTAATTATGTACTTTACAGGGTTTCTACACTCATTCACAAACGACTCAAATTCAGAATCGATTCATTTTTTTGGGGTCTCTTTTCACCGTTCTTACCAGGTTTGTCTCGCCCGTTCCGTTGTTAAACTCAAAAAGCGAATGCAATTAGAATTACAAGCCAATACAGTACAGTACTTTATTGAGATTATTTTGCAGCCATAAGTTTCCACACGATAATCCACTTTGTTGAGCTATCATTTGTGGCCAGGTCGCTTCTGAAAAATAAGCGAATAGCTCAGTGGGTTTTACCTGGTAAGATAAAATAAAATTGTTGCATTTTATTTGAATAGATTGTATTAATGATTTGTTTACCTTTCCTATGCTTTGAACTCCTAACATGCGTTTGTATTGTTTGTTGTTGTAACGTTCTGACCCTGTGCCTCCTGACTGAACATGTGTGAATAAAGAGCTTTACAGCTAATCGGATTCCTTCTCCTGCAGTATATAAATAAATATTCTTTCTATTATTTTGTAGTGACGTCACCCCATACAAGTCAATGGGGGGGAGGGGGGTCCATAATACTGTAGGATTTTTTGGGTTAGGTGTCAGGTTTTGTACCATTTTAAAGTGTAAAAACTATATTTTGCCACTGGTAAAGGATATGTCTCATAGTGGTGGGGGGTCGTTCCCCTACCAAAGATGGCTGCCGTGGAGATCGCGTCACTGAAGGCGACGGTTGGGATGGGGGGGGGGGCTTTGTTTGGCGGGGGCGGCGAGGTGGTGCGAACCGGGCAGCGATCGTTTTGTTAAGTGGCGATAGCCAATGGGGGGGGGGCGTGTGTGTGTGACGCCCCTACCCAAGATGGCTGCCAAGAGAGTCCGCGTCACTGAAGGCGACGGTTGGGATCGAGGGTTGGGGCCGCTTTGTTTGGCGAGGGGGGCGGAACCCGTTAGCGACCGTTTGTTGTCAAGTGGTGACAGCCAATGGAGGGGAGGGTTCATGCCCCCCTACCCAAGATGGCTGCCGTGGAAAACGCGTCACTGAAGGCGACGGTTGGGATCGAGGGGGGTGGGGCCGCTTTGTTTGGCGAGGGAGGCGGAACCCGGTAGCGACGGTTTGTTGTCAAGTGGTGACAGCCAATGGAGGGGAGGTTCATGCCCCCCCTACCCAAGATGGCTGCCGTGGAAACCGCGTCACTGAAGGCGACGGTTGGGATCGAGGGGAGGGGTGGGGGCGGCTTTGTTTGACGGGGGCGGGAGTGGCGCGCGCGAACCCGGCAGCGACCGTTTGTTGTCAAGTGGCGACAGCCAATGGGAGGTGAGGGTGGCCCGGCAAGCTCGTCACGTGCTCAGCACCCGTCGGCCAATCAGAGGGCTGGCTTTGTCGGGAGGCGGGATTTGAAATTGCGCGCACGTGGAGTCGAGGCCGGCGGGAAGGAAGCGAGCGAACGAGGTGCGGTTCGACCCGATGCGCTGCTTGGCACTCGCCCCCTCGTTCTCATTATAACTCGCGTACCTCGTTTGGTTTCCTCGGGTATGTGTGGCGGTTGTTTCGTCTTGAGTAGACGTTTAACGGTCGCTCGTAAATAAGCACTTTGTTTTGTTTGTTTTCAACCTAGAAGGGTAAAGCCGCGCGAAGCTGTTGTATGCAGTAACTTCCAGCGACCGGTTGCGGTGCGTGTCTCGACCAGGCTCGGTCCCGAAGGGTTCTCAGTTTCTGGGTTTGGCGAGGGCAGATCTAAATTATTTCATCACGTTTCTTCCGTCTTTAACCACCACGGTATGAGGCTTAACCCGGACCCTAATTACTATCACCAGACGACAGCCACTAGTTAAACTGTTTCACGTCTTTGTCGAGAAGAGAACGAGGCTACAATGCCGTCGCAGCTGGACGAGTATGAAGTGATGTACACCATCGGGACGGGCTCCTACGGCGAGTGTCAGAAGATCCGGCGCAAGTCAGACGGCAAGGTGAGACGGATTCGTTCAGTATTTAAGTGTTCCACTTGTACACAATTCAAAGGTCAATACCTAATGGTTGTCAACAACCGTGGTGGATTGTTTATGAGTCGTGGAGTCTGTCTGTGCGTTGTAAAGTGTCGCACGACCGTGAGTGAGATGGCGACGGCGGTGTCGAGGTTTTCATCCAGCAGTGGATCGATTATTGCTTGTGAAGACGCTTGCAACGTGACATGTCACTACCCCGGCTACGGAATTCCCTTCCATCTCTTTCCCCAAGCGCTTCTAAGTTTACTTAATGCCAGAAATGTATGGATCACTATTACACATTCAATAGTACTGTTTATTCCTGTGCTCAGCAAACTTGATTTTGTTTAAGTGATGTAGTATTGCACTTAAGTAATGTATTGATAGATCAGTCTCAGAAATAAGTATCATTCAAAGTGCATCCTTGCTCAAATTCACACATTGGCAGGCACCATTCTCATTGGGCAGTGGTGGGAATTCCGCATTCTCATGGATGACAAACAATGCAGCCAAGGTGGGTCGATGTTCAGTATTATTCAGTTGCTCCCACTAAACCAGTGGTTCTGAACGCGGGGGTGCACTTACTCCCTGGGGGTGTAAGGTGCCCTTTCTGGGGGTGCGAGACATTGACATATTTATTTAGAATCGTAAATCATTGAAACACGAATTAAGCACGGGCACATGAGTTACAACTACTTTGTTTCATCAAACCTACGAATTTGTTAACATACATTTTTTTACGATTGAGAACCCAACGGGGGGTGCAAGTCTGCAGTAAAGGTGAAGAACCACTGCACTAAAAGGAACCAACGGCCCCCAAGCGGATCACCTGTCTGCCCAAGTGTTGAAACTCCCACTCGAATGGATGGCTGCGTGTGTGTGTCAAACGCAAATAAACCTGCAGCGCCGTTAGCAATTAAATACAGAAAATAAATTAATAAAGCGCTGACCTTTTGTAAATCCGGTGGACTAAAGCTTCCCTCCCCCCACCACCACCACGCCGTAAACTACCACGGTGCCAACTTGAAACGGACCAAATTGTTCAGCAGCCAGGCGTGGTGGTGGTTGTTGTTGCTATGAGCGCCTTACCAAAGCGACGCTTCAAAAGGCCAGGGTTGATGGCTCACGCAGAGATTTGTGAATCTCCAACAAGTAAACCCGTAAAAACAAAGTTTTTCACTCTAAATCCTTTATATGCGTGGCGGCTCGAGTCCTCTCGTCCTCTGGCTTGAGATGGCTGCCACCTATGGGTCAGATGATTGCCTGGCACCATTAAGCAATTGGTAATTCAATATTTAATTTGTTTTCCCTAAACAGTGTAAAATTTTGGAGAAAAAAAATTCACGAAAATAAATTGTCACGCACAACGAGTCTGTGTGGAAAATGTCAGCTCGATTGGATCACGGGAAGTGGGTTAAAAAACGACCGAAAGATTTGCACGGTCGTAAGCAAGCAAGCACGCAAGCAAGCAAGCGAACTTAATATAAAGGATTTAAAAAGATGTTTGCGCTGCGAGGTGGCCGGGATATGGCAGTGCAGCAAGTGGGTTAATGAACCCGTCTTTAGCAGAGTTTTGAGTATTTGTGTGGTGGGGTTCCTCCGGTTTTCTCCCACACGAATCCTACAGAGTCTTGAATCTCAGTGTGGCTTTACTGAATAAAATAAATGCCATGATTACGATACTGTACTCTTCTAAAGGTATTATGGCAGTGACTCGGTCTTTTTGTTAGGATATGCATGCATATCCGCTTACAACGTTCTCATGGCAACAAGAAGAAAACAATTACGTGTAACCTGATTGCTTATATAATTATTTTGAATTAATGTGGCTGGAAATCGTGATTATTGACAGTTATTCTCAATCCACTGCTCGATGGTGATTAAATTAACATTGGTTATTTTAGTTTTGGAATTTGAGGTGAATGGGGGAAAACGCATCTTGTATTCCTACAGCATGGCTGTGACAGGATGCCCTTATACAACTTTGAAGGATCGTTAAATGGGAAAAAAGCTACCTTAAAGCTATTGCCAGAAGCATTATCATAGCAGATTTTTTTTCTTGGCAGTACAGTAAAAACCCCTACGTATGGGACTTTCAAATAAGTTTGACCGACCAGCACACATTTTTGCATACTTCAGTCGCCTATTTGACCGTAAGAGGTGCTTTCAGTAACAGAAGAGGCTGAGCAGGCTAAATTTAGACACTCATTATTGCCAGTTTGAAAATACTTAACTTCAGCATGGTTGGCTACGTACGGTGCGAAAAAAGTTACATTTACATGCACGATAAATGTTGTTTTTCAGGCTGTTTCAAAATGGTAGGTCTCATTTGTCCAGGAGCCACATGACATGGGCTGTTGGTTCGCCACGATTTTTTTGTGAGAACTCAGGCTCCCTTAATTATTTGGCTTGGCCGCCGTATTTTGATCGAGGATTCTGGGCATGCTCACCTCCACTACCATCCACCCGTCTGGCAGGTGCTGGTGTGGAAGGTGCTGGACTACGGCACCATGTCAGAACCCGAGAAGCAGATGCTGGTGTCGGAGGTGAACCTCCTTCGCGAGCTCAAGCATCCCAACATCGTGCGCTACTTTGACCGCATCATCGACCGCAGCAATACCACGCTCTACATCGTCATGGAGTACTGCGAGTGCGGGGACCTTGCCAGCCTCATCTCCCGCTGCCGTCGTGACAGGCACGCTCACTCGCTCACTCGCACGCTTGCTCACCAATGTGTGACAACTTTGGTCCCCAAAATCAAGATGGAGGCCCCACTTTTTTGGTTCTCACCAAGTAGGCAAAATCGATTCTCAGATTATTCAGATCGATAATTTTGCTCATAATACATGCAGAAAATCGTGCTAGTAAAACTCCACTGTTTTATTTATGTAACATATAGGTAAATGATATGCAAACGTCCGAAGGATAATGGAGCAAATGAGACAGAACTTGATGGAAAAAAAATAAAGGACATTTAAAAAAAAAAAATGTATTGAAAGGAATTATTCTAGGGTGGGTAATAGTTACATGCCTAGCTGTATTTATTGCATTGCTCCAGCTTGACTTGGTGTTTTGCTTTGTCATTCCATTTAGCCTAATGGAACAAATAAAACTATCCAAACGAACAAAAAAGAAAGAGGGATCGATACAAATTAATGGGACAGCAAAAAAGAGACAAAAAGGAATGGATTCTTGAATTAAAACATGCCGGCGGACCGTGACAGTTCAAGTCACTGGGGGAGAGACTCAGTACAAGCCTATCGACAAGAGTCGGCGGAGCCTGCTTTCACATCTCAAATTGCCATACCCTAGCTACCGGTGTTATTCTTTTGCCATGGCCTCGCAAGAGCTTTTAACATTTCAATCACGTCTTGGATTTTTTAAAAGCGTCTTTAATGCGATCGCGTCTCATGATAGATGTTCAGATCGCAGGCACGTGCATCTGGAGAGTTTAAAGAAGAGAGGGATTGTTTAGAGCAAGGGAGTGCTTGGTAGAAAGTCACAGGTAAGAATGGAATTTAGATGGCACGATAGCAGAAGGGGAAATGAAGACACTTGAGGGAGATGGACAGAATTGAATCACAATGGCTTTGACAATTGGACAATGCATTTAGTGAGCCGTTTTTTTTTTACCTATCGCTAAACCGTGTCGTCACCCTTGCCGTCCCCGTTCAAACGCTGCCTTGCAGGCGCTTCCTGGAGGAGGAGTTTGTCCTGCGGGTGCTGGCGCAGCTTGTGCTGGCGCTGCGCGAGTGCCACCGGCGCACGGCCGGCGGGCGCACAGTGCTGCACCGCGACCTTAAGCCGGCCAATGTGTTCCTGGACGCACGGCACAACGTGAAGCTCGGAGACTTTGGGCTGGCACGCATCCTCCAGCATGACACCAGCTTCGCCAAGACGTTTGTGGGAACGCCCTATTACATGTCGCCGGTACGGCTAACGGCCACCCACCACCATCGCGTTTGACGTCATGCCGTGTTTGACGGGTGTGTGGCAATTCACTCTCTACACGACTCATTGTCACGATTCACATTCACGCTTCGATTGAAGAATTCGTTTTCCTTGTACTGCCTCATTTGCTTTGTCTCGTTGCATCTCGATTGCCCTTTTCATTCGACGTATGTCACGTAAACTGTCTTGCTCTGTCTCGTTTGTTCGGTCTAGTTCATGTAAACCATTATTCTTTAAAAAATATCATGAGTTTGCATGAATAGAAAAGGATTGATTCTCACCCCCACAATTCAGTTACTGATACCATGGCCGTAAGAATTAATATTATGTATGTTGAACTTCTTTCGCACCTTACGTAGCCAACCGTGCTAGGTGCAATAGTCAATATTAATTGACCAGTTGTCGCAAACCTGCTTGGAGTTTGTCAGAATCGGCAATCCTCACGAGGGATTCCGTGGGCTGCCCCACCGGCCCCCTCCGTCTATCGACGGCGCACGTGGGATTGTGTCCTTGCAGGAGCAGTTCAGCCGCATGTCGTACAATGAGAAGTCGGACATCTGGTCGCTGGGCTGCCTGCTCTACGAGCTCTGCGCGCTGGTGTGAGTACGGTGTGCAGGCTGCCAATTGCGTGAGAAATCGACCACCACCAGTGCAGCGTGGAAGCCAAACATGTTTCATGAGAACTTGAGTCATGCGTGTCTTTGGCTGGTTTTAAGTCGGGCCTCAAACGTGGCTAGGTTGGTCAGAGATTCCATTACCTGTCAGAGCACTGATTTGGCACTTGAGATACTGGGTTGAAATCTGAGTTGATCACCCACGATTAATCCAGGTTATGTAATTTATCGAGATGGTCTCATCCTGGTCAACAATGACTGCATAAAACTAGATAAAATTTTAGATTTTAGCTTGATTTTGTATTTTTACAGCTGTCCGAGAAACACAAATTTTGATTTGCCATGCGACGGACACCTCTGCGAGAGGGGCAGGCTTTAGGAGGTGCAGCCACCCGAGTGTGGATAAGAAGCCATTGAAGGGATCTCGAACGTAGTTCTGTGATGCCACTTTCCAGGGACTGGTACCTACCATGAGGGCATGCACTGCTTTGTGGAAGATTTCCAAATTGATTCTTTTTTTCTCATTACATGATGCCGATAGCACAATTGAAATAATGAAAAGCGTGTGATGTATTGCACCTTGGAATGGATTATCTTTATTTATCTAAACAGCAAAGTTGGCAATGCCGCACCGCCACCACAGATACAGCTTCCTGTCGCCCCCAGGCCCCCATTCACGGCCATGAACCAGAAGCAGCTGGCGGAGAAGATCAAGGAAGGGAAGTTCAGGAGGATCCCGTACCGCTACTCGGACGAGCTGAACGAAATAATTTCCAAGATGCTCAACCTGAAGGTGCATCTCGCACGTCAAGGGGACCGTGTTGCCCAGAAGGGAAAACCAAGCGGCGAGGCTGCGATGGATTGAACTGGATCATTGTCCACGTTGTAATCCAACCTCGCGACAGATTACCGTCTTGACAAAACAGATGAGATGTATAGCTTTGAAAGTTAATAAAGGTACTCCTACAATGGGAGTAGTGGACACTCCTTTGCGGCAACAGTTGGTTGGGCGGGGGGGCGGTAGGGCGGGATAGCATTCTAACAGTTGTGAGTCTGGATCGACGTAGAATGAATGTGCACGTGTTCGCGTGCGTGCGGCCACAGGACTACCTGCGGCCATCCATCGAGCAGATCATGCAGTACGGCCTCCTGGCGGAGGTGCTGGAAGAAGAGCAGGCGCGGGTGGCGCCCGAGAAGCCGCGCGGGGTCCCCACCACGGAGCGGCGCTCTGGCGGTAGCCCCTCTGCGGAGGAGGGCTTGGTGGCAGACCTCCGTCGCAAGGAGGAGCAGCTCCAGGCCAAGGAGCAAGCCCTGCGCGAGCGGGAGGAGCGGTTGGAACGTGAGCCAGTCCGTTTCAGCTTCCTCCAAGAATCGGCTCAGTAGCCCCATAACAAATGTTTTGTACAGAGCGGCAACAAAGGGATTGTACAGTTGTAAAAATGCGCTGGAATTTGGATTTATGTAGCGTATAAATGCGATGCTCCGGTTGGTAAAAAAATACTCGAAGAAATGTTCTAGCTGTGAATTGGGTTTTATCCCAACTGCATTATTTTCCACTTGTAAGTTGGTTTGTTTTTCATAGAACGGGAAAAGGAACTGTGTCTGCGGGAAAGGCTGGCTGACGAGAAACTATCCAGGTAGGAAAGGCGGAAATCAAATAAAGCATGACATATTCACGATCACAAGCATACGCCATTCCATGCCTTAGGTCTCATTTCAGACTGGGAAATTTACTCGCAACCGTTTCCTATAAACACGACTGTGCGTTCACGAATTTTTGTCAACCCAGGTTTCACATGCAAGGGATGACCTCGAAGGCTCATTTGAATCAATAAAGGAGTGTGATTGAGTGGTTTAACGAGTTCACACTTGTTAACAGCTCTCGCGTGGTTAAATAAAGAACCCTGAAAGGTGGGTAGCTGGAGAGAGAGAGACTGAAGCCTGTGGCAGTTGTGAACGAACCGCCCTCTTCGTGTTTTATAGGTACTCGAGAGGATCTCGGAAGCGGTTCTATGATATCTACTTAACCGTAACGTTTAACGTACAGCGTGAAGCCTTGCTTCTTGAGAGTACCATATGGACCCTCCGTTTAATGACATGATGCCACTAGCACAATTGTAAAAAAAAAGTTTGGAAAAATACAGAAGCATTTCTCTTGGACCAAAAGGAACATTCACCAAGACGTGAATATGGCCCAAGACATTTTTACGCAACCGGCCCTTGTGGTCTGGAAATCCGATGCCGGTACCGCAGCTCTGACGCGCGGTCTCTCCGTTGTACCCCAACTCGTGCCGTCGCCGCGCAGGATGGAGGAGCTGGCGCTGAAGCTGGATGCGCCGGGCTGCTGCGTGCCGGCACCGGGGTCGGCGCTTGCCGAGCTCGTGAACCCAGGTAACTGCGGGTGCTTGTGCGCTACCAGCCCCCCGCAGCCCAGGCGGCAGTGGCGAGCGGCCACCGCTGCCCGCTTCAAGATGAACCTCACGTGATGGCTCGCGCTGCACCGACAAGCGACGATTTGTCTGTGTGTGTATGTGTATATACCCACCCTCCTCATGTGGTTTACCGGCCTTCATAGGTGCTCGCTAAAAGCACTTGCCCCAATAGTTTTTTACACAAATAAGTGCTTGGTAGCATAGGGGCTCGCCAACAGCACTCGCCTTGTATGGCGATACGTGGGAATCTTTATTTTGTGTATGCGCGCCTGAGTGTGTGTGTGTGTTTGCATGTGGTGCTGACCATAGCGTGCCCTTGTGTGAAGCGTCGGCCTTCATAGGTGCTCATTTGCCCCCAATAGGGGGGGTCTTTATGTCTGTGTGTGTGTGTGTATGGGGATCGGTGATGCAGTCCTGTGCACACTCCGCTATATGCCCAGTGAGCTTCGTTCAATTCCTTGCCACAGCTAACTTAGGGAACGAATAATATCTTAACTGGTCCTAGATAAACTCGGCTCTAAGTGAGTATCTCGTGGAATGTGACAATATCAACACTGGATTGACAAAAGGCAGCAGGGTTGTGTGTGGTCCTGGTCACATCGCACCACGAGTCGTGCTGGCCTTAATCGCTTCTTTCAAACAACACTCGCCCTGTCCACACGGCTAATTATGGTGCAGTGGCACGGCAGCTAGTGATGAATTATTCAGCGCGTGTGAGCGCCGCAAAAATGCATGGTTACGTGTAAATACGAAGTTGATTTTGCGTCTGCAATAATGGTCTTGCTCAAACTTGCATGGAAACGTGACAATGATATTGTTATTAATAAAGGTTTTACTTTTTTCGTAGTTGGTGTTGCCGTTTTGCGTTTGCGAATGTCTCATTAAAATGAAAACGGACGTTTTTAATACTGCAGATTAATAAATATCTTTCAAGTTGTTACCTTTTTATATGGCTTGGTTGTAAATATTTCATACACGAAGGCTGTGTGTATAAAACAATATTAAACGCAGTTTTCCCTCCCCGATACGATTCAGAACTGATGAATGCACTGACACTGCTTTCATTGAGGTATATTTTGTGTTTTTCCACCACTTAACATGTATTGCTTTACTATAGCTTACGGTCAGCGTGCAGCATCGCAAAAGTACTGCACAATGGTGTAAGCTTTTATGCATTCACAACAATTCATTAGAAAAGAGATTTATTAACACTGGACTATAACAAATAAAGTGTTCACTTGGGTCTCCCGGAGCCAAATGCATTCTCTGAATATATAACTGTTCAGCATGTAACAGAGGGGGAAAGAAAGTATAACATTACCCTTGGGCTAATGGTACAAATGAGACCAACCAAATGAGATAAAAATCAGGAGACCTGCAATTCCATGAGACTTTTCAAACAAGGCAAGAACAGTATCCACTCCTGGATGGAATCGTAATGCCCAAAACGTAGCAATTCGTCGAATCGCAGGGAATGCCGAAACACTGCACGTGTGGCAACTGGTGACGCGAGTGATTGATGTTGATTCACACATCAACAACCACAAGTGCCAAACTAACACGATCAGGGGTGTCCGATTACAAACTCACGCAAGCGCTCGCCCTCCCCTCCTTGTTCCAGCAGACGGCGAGTTTTCTTTAGCACGCAAGAAGGTGCAGTTTGTGGGAGACGGCGCACAGAGCAAGGAGAACACCGGCCCCATGGTGGGTGCGACGGCTACGGTCGCGGCGGCGGTGGCAACGGTCGTGTCACTGGCGGGGCCGTGCCGTGCACCGGTGGGACGAGGGGATGCCCTGCGCGAGCGCCTGCAGGCAGCGAACCTGCGGACGCGCGAGCTGCGATACCTCGAGGCGGAATCCCAGCTCAAGAGCCGGCAGCTGCTGGGCATGCGTTGAGCCGGTGCCGGCAACGGCCTCCACGACACCACCCGCTGTCGATAAAATGCAACAAAAGCGGGAATATCAAAAGTTACAGATTTTAAAGTCAAAGGTACCAAAGAACTGGGGTTTAGCGGTACATTTTTAGTGTTGGGTCCTCCATATTTTAACCCTGGTTCTGAGTTTGCATATCGGCCAGTCACCTCCCATGCAATGAAATTGTTGTGGTTAGGTGGTCTGTGGATGTTTTGTGGGTGCTGTTCGTTGACTGGCAGACATTCTGCCTCGAATTTGACCATGTCTGGGTAACTGGAGGTCATGGACTGAGACTGGTGTTAATGAGTGTGGGACTGACGGTGGACACATTTTTCAACATTAGTTTATTGATAAACAACTTTAGAGCCCAATGCTGATTTAAATACTGGAAATTAAAGCAAGTTTACATTTTGTTCACGTATTTTCAGCTGAGAATCAGTTGCATATCTAGTTGTGTAAATACTGTGTGATTATGATGACGTTTCATTCGTAGTTGCTGAATTGATGTAGAGTTGAATGTTGAGTGATATTTAAATCAAATTATAATGTAGATTTTATATTTTTACAGAATAAAATGCAGGCGCTGCTTAAAAAGTATGTTGATTTATACCTGGTTGCATTTTGTTACGCTCTTAACAGCTGTCTTGCTGAATGAATGCTACGTTTTGGATGTATTTTTTTTTGCCAAATCTACTGAGTTTGTAAAATAAACGTGATTATTTTACCTGGCTTTTGATGCAACAGATTTTAGGTGAAAAATGATCGGTATATCGTTCAGGCTATAATGGAAGGGAGCTGTGTGGCACTCGTGGTTTGGTTCCTGACTGCGGCTGACGTCAATGTCAATGCTGAGTGATAGTTGAACCGATCCTGCGCTGTCTTCACCTTTTACTAACCCTCCACTGACCAGTGGCGATAACGTTTGGTCAAACAACCCTCGACGACTGACAGCATGGAGATGTACTCATCCACCTATGGACTCATTTATTACCGTGCTTGTAATGATTAATTTAATGGAGTTTAAAGCTTTTAAACCCTTTGGGTTTTTCGGTAACCTACGTGACTACCGAAAAAACCAAAGAGTATGGATCCTTGCAGTCACAATAACTTCAAATCCTTTGTCAAGGCGCCCTTCCCCCCTCCAACCCAGTTTAAATATACGCTGCCAAGCCTGGTGGTGCCCATTCAGACGCTGTCTTTCCGACAGACCTGTTCTTCACCTGAGGACGGCTGCTTGCGTTGTGACCGAAACGTCGTGAGAATTCTTTTATTTTTATTTATTTCCCTTCTACGTGACTTTACCGAAAGAACCAAGAAGATGAATCCCTGCAGTCACGAAAGCTTTAAATCGAAATTCAAATCTAGAATTTAAAGCTTTTAATGTGTTCATACTAAATGCACAATTTTTATTAAACCAAAAGCAACAAAGTAAGGCCCCAGCGAGAATTGAACTCGCGACCCCTGGTTTACAAGACCAGTGCTCTAACCCCTGAGCTATGGAGCCTTGCCTGATGAGTGCCTCTCCGCGTAGCTTTTGAAGTCTCGCCAAACCTGTATGTGTTGGACGAGAAGCAACCAATTAGTTTACAAATCCATAGTGGAGACAAGCTGAGCAGTGCCACCTGTTGACAAATTTAAGTGGCAACTGATATCAGTGGCCGCACATTCTGAGTGGTTGATTAAATCAAGACAGCAATAAGTGACATAGGAAAGCCAAAACTATTTGTGAAAGTTAAAAAGTTTTGGATTTATAATAAAGCTGTCAATGGAAGCCCTTATTAATCATTGTCACCATTCATTTATTTTCCACTGCTGGATGAAGACCTCCCCAAGCCATGACTATCTGTCACGATCCTGTGATTTAATAATCCATCAAGCTCCTGCACAGAAGCTGATCTCATTGTTTTACCTTTCATGGACATCCTCTCAGAACTGTTCACTCCTTTGGCTGGCACTCTGTCGTAAGTCTCGACCACCATTACCAAGTCGCAAACAATTTTACACCTCTCCAAAAAAGCCAGATGCCAGTGGTGCAAAACTGCCAGTGGTAGAAAACGTAATTTGTCCTGATAAATACCAAAAAAACCTTTTGCCACAAACCTGGCCAACAGGCCACAGGAAGCCTTTAACAAATACACTGGTGATAAACTTCATTCACCGAGTGTTAAATTAAACATTTTTTAAATATCGTTGGCCTCTTGTGGGCCAGCCACTTGGCAGTATTTAAGTGGCTTGCTGACTCGAGACGCTACAAATCTGTGTGACTTCAGTGTGTCAATACGGATCTCCAGGACGTAAAACATCAACAAAAACCTAGTCGGGAACATTTGTTTCCAATGAATACGCTGACGACCGTTGGACGCGTTGCAAAGATTGCGTTAACATGTCCGGCAATTGAATAAAAAAGGTTAGATGATCAAAAAACACGAAGGCCCCAGCGAGAATTGAACTCGCGACCCCTGGTTTACAAGACCAGTGCTCTAACCACTGAGCTATGGAGCCACTCCTGTAACCGATGCTGCTAAATCATTATATAACAGCTGATGACAAACGCTGCACAATGCTGTGTAACTATGTAGTGCAGCCACACCCAGCATGTAAATGTGCACTGCGGACACGTCAGCAACCCGAACAGAATTTCTTTGTTGCCAATGTTTTGTTATGCTGACTCACCTGAAGGTTCACATATTTGCATACCTGTGAACCCATACGGTTTACCTGTATTCTTGTACAGGGAAATTGAGTTTTCAGGTCCATACGGTGTGCAGCCGTTTCAATCCAGGCAAAAAAATGAGTCTATTTGTGTTTTTCCCTTGTGTGTTGGATGAATTGAACGTTGAGATGTTAAGGGCATGAGGTGACCAATAATGTCCTGAATTGGTCTTTAATAAGGTGGGCACTGATAATGGGTTGACAGGTATGTTATTTAGGAAGTGAAAACTCCTAACTCGTCAGTCAAAGGAAGGTGACGTACCATCCTTTTACTGGACATCGATGAAAAAGAGCTTAATAGCAAATCGGATTCCTCCAGTAAAAATAAATATTGATTAATGTATAAAAGTTACCCATTTGCAGATTACATTAACACAAGTATTTGACACGGGTTAAGTGATTAGTGTAAATTTTAATGATGCTCTTGAATGACAAGATACAAAAATTGGCTGAAATATAGTTTAATGTAATTTTTGTAAAAAAATGAATTGCTAACAAAATTCATTAACCGTGTTTTAATGTGGGTCTCTAAAAAGTTCCCAACCAGAGGTTGATTGCGCAATCATTGTGCAGGAATCAGCCTACATATTTCAACCGCTTCATATCTCATACAAACGTATTCCTCTCCAGTAAAGCCAACGTAAACGTTTGCAGCCCACTAACAGATATTCGTTACACATAATAATAAAAGCAATATACATCTGAAATGTAACTTATTTTTAAATAAAAAAATATCTAAGGCTCCAGTGAGAATTGAACTCACGACCCCTGGTTTACTAGACCAGTGCTCTAACCACTGAGCTATGGAGCCACGTGATACGTATCGCTGCCCACACCCATTTATATGTGAATCGCGTTCACTACAAAACATTCAGTAGCGATGAAAATAAAATATACACGTTGAAAATCGTTAGAAAACTTCCGTAAAATGTTTAACATCGTTTTTTAACGTTGTGCTCAATCGTCTGGCGTCTTTGTGAACTGCACAGCACGCTACACAATGCACAAGACAGAATATTCCCCCGTATAACCAAAATACGTTTTGGGGCGAGTGCACACGTGGTGGTGGATGGCCAGCGCCGTGCCCGGCCGCCTTTGTCTCCCCAGTAGCGATTTTCACACACCGTCTCGGTACCGTCATTTGAGGCCGAGTCGACCTAGGGGAGGCCCAGGACCGGCGCAGATATTCGTCGCCGGTGTTGGCCAGGATTATATCGCACCACCAGTAACCACCGCGTTCCACCACGCACAGCACCAAAGACAAAGATCCCCCCTACAGCCTACACAGAGTCTTGGGGCAAAGTGCAGCGCCTATGAAGGCCGGGAACGACACACGAGGCGGTGGTGGGTCACCGACAAACAACGCGCGCCCTTGGCCGCATTTTTCTCCCTAGTGGCCAAGTCTACACACAGCACCACGTGCGACGCTTAATATTAAGAGGCCGATTCCACCGACGTCAGACCCAGGAACCAGTTTAAGATCATCGTCACTGTTGTTCCCTTCGTGAGAAAGGAATCGAACTCGAGTCGCTGGGTTCCTAAGTAATAATAATGGGGGAAAAAACATTCACGCAAATAACAAAAATATTTGTAGGCTCCAGTGAGAATTGAACTCACGACCCCTGGTTTACTAGACCAGTGCTCTAACCACTGAGCTATGGAGCCGCGGCACTACCGACGCACACGCGTACACACGTATGTAGTAGTACACGTGCGTAGTAGCACATGCGTGTGTATGTTTGACTGTTTGAGCCAGTGACAACTATTATACTGGTATGAACCTTCTGGTAACACCAGCCCACAGGGGATTATTGTGTCCGTCCGTCGTGCATCTAAAAATGGGAGGGGTGGGGCTGGGTGAGGAGGGGCTGGGTGGGGAGGGTGGGGCTGGTGGGGGGTGGGAGGGGTGGGGAGGGGCTGGTCACCCCGTGGTGCCCCTATAAAACTCAACGTTTAACCTACTCACGCCGGCTTGTGCCCGCCCTCACAGTCGGGCATATTTGCGGAATACACCACGCCGCCGCTGACCCTGGCCATTGACCGAGCAACCCAACGTTCCTACCAGCTCCCTCCGCAGGAATGTGTTAGTGTTAAGTCAAGAGGTGTGCTGACATGGTTGTAATGAATCTTTATTTGAAGTTTTCGTGACTGCAGGGATCCATACTCTTTGGTTATTTCGGTAAAGTCACGTAGGTATAAAATAAATTAAATCACGACGTTTCGGGCGCAGCAGTATAATACATCGGTATATGCATCGGAGTCGATTGGCTGGTGCTGTGTGGTGAGGTAAGGGGCCGTCCATAAATGACGTCACGCACCTAGGGGAGGGGGGGGGTCAGACATTTGTGACGATGTGTGACAAGGGGGGGGGGGGGTGAGAAATGTGACGTCACATCAAAATGCGCAACTTTCAATAAATATAGACAACACGTTCTACTTAATTAAATAGACTTCATAATAAATGTTTTCTCCTTCATCATCAGAGTGCAGCGGCACATTAAATACGCACCACAATGACAATAGTTTTAAGCGATTAGAAGCATGTTTTATTTTGGGGGTGGCAGAGCTTTATGACGTCATATTTGAGGGGGGTTGACTTTGTGACGTCGTGTGACGAGGTGGGGGGGGGTAAAAAATCGTCAAAAATCGCGTGACGTCATTTATGGACGGCCCCTAAAGTGTGGGTGCTCCCACCTCTTCCAAGATCTCAAGCCAGCATGGAGTAGTAGGCCAAATACTCTCGACACCTCCCTCTAGTGGAGGCCCTTCTGCCAACAGTGGTGTGAGCGAGTAATTTCACGGCTGCACCTTTATATTTACATCATAACCTAAGTGCTAATGGATCAGTCATAACAGCAATCGAAAAAGAATCAGCTGGTCACAGGAAAAACAATAACACAAAAATATTGGAAAATATATATTTTTTTAATTTGGGGAAGAATGTATATACAGTAATTGTGATCTAGATCTATAAATATATTCGTAGGTCAGTACATTACATACATTTCCGTTATACGGCAGTGTTAATGATGCTAATTATGTTAATTAAGTGTGATGGGTGCTCTTTGTTGATGAGTGCTTGTTGCACCACTAACCACGAGTTTAGTTTATGAATCTTTGCGCGTAACAGTTTTACGTGGCCCGTTGCCACATCTGCAATCCCAGATGAAAATGTTCCCATGACTTTTGTGCCCGCTCTTACCAAATAAGGGTCCATGCCGACATGGAGTCTGTGGCAGGGTGGCCCCATGTGTGTAGTATATCCTCTGGCTCAAACTACGACCACAGCACCCTGAATATGCCCCATCTCATCATACCTCGAAAGCTAAGCCCGGATTCGAGCCTGGTTATGTACATTTGCACAGGACATCTGTGACAACTGCACGTCTGTGAAAAAACAGCTTCATTGCTCACCGGATTCCTCCGGGATAAATAAAGATTCTGATTTTAATGTTGCGCTCCGAACTATAGCATTATGCCATTGGTTGCATTGTCAACCAAACATAGATTATATGCAACTTTAATAGTCTGATCTGGAAATGTATTCGACTATCAAAATGACCAAATTATCCAGAAAGTGCAGTCTTCGGCCTGGTTAGTTATCGGGTTGGGTGACCACCAGGGTGTTCCACGTGTTTACAGGCCACCAGGGTGTTCCACGTGTTTACAGGTCACCAGGATGTTCACGTGTTTACAGGTCACCAGGGTGTTCCACGTGTTTACAGGCCACCAGGGTGTTCCACGTGTTTACAGGTCACCAGGGTGTTCCACGTATTTACAGGCCACCAGGGTGTTCCACGTGTTTACAGGCCACCAGGGTGTTCCACGTGTTTACAGGTCACCAGGATGTTCCACGTGTTTACAGGTCACCAGGATGTTCCACGTGTTTACAGGCCACCAGGGTGTTCCACGTGTTTACAGGTCACCAGGATGTTCCACGTGTTTACAGGTCACCAGGGTGTTCCACGTGTTTACAGGTCACCAGAATGTTCCACGTGTTTACAGGCCACCAGGGTGTTCCACGTGTTTACAGGTCACCAGGGTGTTCACGTGTTTACATGCCACCAGGGTGCTCCACGTGTTTACAGGTCACCAGGGTGTTCCACGTGTTTACAGGCCACCAGGGTGTTCCACGTGTTTACAGGTCACCAGGGTGTTCCACGTGTTTACAGGCCACCAGGGTGTTCCACGTGTTTACAGGTCACCAGGGTGTTCCACGTGTTTACAGGTCACCAGGGTGTTCCACGTGTTTACAGGCAACCAGGATGTTCCACGTGTTTACAGGTCACCAGGGTGTTCCACGTGTTTACAGGTCACCATGGTGTTCCACGTGTTTACAGGTCACCAGGATGTTCCACGTGTTTACAGGTCACCAGGGTTTTCCACGTGTTTACAGGTCACCAGGGTGTTCACGTGTTTACAGGCAACCAGGGTGTTCCACGTGTTTACAGGTCACCAGGGTGTTCACGTGTTTACAGGCAACCAGGGTGTTCCACGTGTTTACAGGTCACCAGGGTGTTCCACGTGTTTACAGGTCACCAGGGTGTTCCACGTGTTTACAGGCAACCAGGGTGTTCCACGTGTTTACAGGCAACCAGGATGTTCACGTGTTTACAGGCAACCAGGATGTTCACGTGTTTACAGGCAACCAGGGTGTTCCACGTGTTTACAGGCAACCAGGATGTTCACGTGTTTACAGGCAACCAGGGTGTTCCACATGTTTACAGGCACGAGGCTGCAAGCGGCCAGCAGAAGGCAGTGTTGAGTGTCACCCCTTATTCGCATGGCTACTCTGGTTTTTCCTCCTCACATTCCGAAAAAAAACACTCATCATTGGAAACGTGCTCAGGACTCGCATGAAAAGTCTTGAGACTCAGGGGAGAGGTTTTATTGGGAAAGTAACGTACAGTACACTGTTATTTATGATAAACTGTGATGTTCTGCGCCAAATGCAAAAAAAAACAAAGTCTACAAATACAACAACCGCCTCCCTGCACTTCCTCTAATTCTCAGATCATTATCAATGCCTGAGCCAAGCGCCACACCAGCAGGAGGCCTGCTAAACCTGTTCCAGGAACACACTGAGCTGCATGACAACACGTACATATACAAAACAACCCCTTCTAAAAATCTTGCTCTGCTCAGCAATGAAGCATTATAAGTTAAGATAACCGTATTTATAGTGTTGGTGCTCATGGGTGGACATTTGGTGGTTTCAGAGTTTATTAGGAAATGTTCGTGGCCATAAGTAAAAACACAAAAAATAAAATATTTGTAGGCTCCAGTGAGAATTGAACTCACGACCCCTGGTTTACTAGACCAGTGCTCTAACCACTGAGCTATGGAGCCAGCTGAGGGGTCTGATATCCATAGGCATACAAGGATTCTATGTCTTGACCATTGGTACTTCAGGATCAAGAAAGGATTTCAGGATACGCTGCCAGGAAAATTATTCAGTACTATTTTCGAAGCGTTCAGAATATGGAAGTGAGTCCATTAATTTATTTGTGATGTTTCCATTTAAAAGTATGGCAAGTAAAATGCAACGTGGGTAAACATGAATAATAATCCCAATCATTAACACAAGTCCAGCACTCACATTAAGCCCCATTTTTAAATGAAATGTTGGAGAACGTTTCCATAAAAGACGCACACAACAGAGCAGAGCATCACAAGTGTAAAAGCTTTGAGTCATTCAATGGAGTAATTTTAACGTAATGAATTTATCCCCAAAACGTCATGTATTCACACTAAATGATAAATACTTGACAGTCCCTTTTGTTCTGAATTAGCTCTCGGTGTTCACAAACACCACATGGATAACGTCTAAAAAAGAACGATCGCCTTTTGTTAATATAAAGATTAAGGCCCCAGAGGGAATTGAACTCTCGACCCCTGGTTTACGAGACCAGTGCTCTAACCACTGAGCTATGGAGCCAGACGAAGTTTGCGGGTGAAATATCACTATTTAAAGTTGAGTGCGGGCGTATGCACGAACTCTGCTATGTTGAGACAGATGTTCCTTCATGACATATGACCTTGTAAAAGCTTATATTAATTGCAAACATCGCAAAGCCGAAGTTCCAAAAGTGTAACAAAAGTTATTGCGCCCCCTGCAGTTCTCAATGTGCCAAGGGCGCTCACGACGCAACTGCGTGACGAACATCCTAAAACACGTGGGAGCTCACAATTCGTCAACCTCACCGCACCAGGATGTGATCTTTTTTAAAAATTATTTTACCAGGTGAGGTCCCACTGAGCTTTTTAGCTCTTTTTCAGAAGCGACATGGCTATCACAAATGATAGCTCGACGAAGAGGCTTATCGTCACGTGGAAATGTATAGCAGCCAAATACTCTAAACGTGTGACGTTGATTTTAAATGTGGATGGCAAACCCGGAGTACCCTAAAAAAAGTCCACACGACCAGCGCGGAGAGAGACACGCAAACTCCAAGCAAACAGGCGTCAGGGTCGGAATCGAACCCACCACCTCCTGTAAACCAGGCGAGGTAGTTATCAAAGCCATCTGAGCAAAATATCAGCTTTTATAACTGATGACTGGGGAAGCCTGTAACAAACACACACCACATCGAACAGAAAGTAAGGCAACGTTCTAAAGAGTACATTTGACTGGCTTTATCCAATAAATATTGCCTGAGTTTTTCGTGCATGATATTTACACCAAACGCGCTTGGCTCCATGCCCCCGAGTATCATGAAAGTTCGCTGTCACTGACTGAAAGAGCTCCACGTACGTTGTTCCGGAGACTCATTTGGATCTTGGTGAACAATAAGAATGTAACTCTCAATCGCTGGTTTCGGATCTCCATGACTGAACCCGTCTTATGTTCCAAACCGTTCACAATGTAAATTTTGGTGGTTTAATCAGCAGACATTGCCCGGTGAGAATCACCATATGCTTCATAACACACTGCAGTTATCAATAGGTGTCAGTAGGTGCTCACAAACTGAAACTGTCACATCCAACTAAATAATGATAATACTGCAGTTTAATGATGCGTAAAATATAGGCTCCAGTGAGAATTGAACTCACGACCCCTGGTTTACTAGACCAGTGCTCTAACCACTGAGCTATGGAGCCAGTTAAAGCCCCTGTCACTAAAAGACACACGTGAAATGAAACAGGATTAAAGAAGGCTTGAGCATCAGCACACGTTGCCTGGTTAATTAGATCAATTGATGTTATGGTAACTCAGTTAAGGATTCTGCCCATGAACTTATATTTTACGTTGCCATATGTCTGGTAAAAAAAAGCCACGTTGGAAAGTGTACAACACATTCGAAAATGAAATCTTTGAGAAAGTTTCAAGAAAGAACCACACTTACACGCCGAAATCCACATTTCAAAATGTTACCAATGCAGGATGCAAACTGACTTAGAATCTCCAGTAAGAACTTAAGGGCCCCCAGGTTAGAAGACCAGCGCTTTGACTGCTGAGCAACAGAGCTATTCCCATTTAAATCTTAATGCAAGACCCATTCAGTGCTATTTTACGACGACACTAAACAACCAGGGGCGGTTTCTTCATTAGGGCGATTGGGCGACGCACCACCAATGTCATTGAACCACAGAGTCACGCTAGCTGTTACTGTGCCTCTGGATATAGTCCAATCAGCGTCATGTCACGTTCTGTGGAGTACCGCCTCTTTTTGGGCGATTTCACTCCGGCTGAGAATCGCCCCGAGTGGCCCCATAGACTTACATTCAAAGATGTTTTTTTTCGAACGGGTGGCGCTCCAATGCATTCTCTATGGCTTCCGGGAGGGCTCGCACTAACGTGCTTACGTCATCATACGTGCTTACGTCATCATACGTAAGCACGTTTCATCCAACAATATAATTTGTGGCCACCTAGTGGAATCTTTATAAAATAAACTTGAATGGTTTGTTTTAATAGTGAGTATAGAAACAAACAAGATGTATTGTAAGAGTCACTTTATTTTTCATTAATATTAAAGAAGTGAAGTTGCCTTTACATGCTTAAGCTGTTAATTTATCCATTGCATGGGTGGACCTTATCCTTATCAATCATCCAGACATTTGCCCCCCCTGAGAGATTTTGCAGGAGCCGCCACTGTTCACAACAAATGTATTTGGATGATATGAATACAGAAACATTTCAACATTAATTCAAGATGCTAGGGCCACCTTGGTCCCTGGTGAAATGAACAATGACTTGGTACGCCCGAACATGGGCCAACTTTGAAAACAAAGAACTTTTATATTCAATCACAGCCTGAAAAAGGTGTGAAATAAAAGAGGCTCCAGTGAGAATTGAACTCACGACCCCTGGTTTACGAAACCAGTGCTTTAACCCCTGAGCTATGGAGCCAGTTGGCTACAGTTTTATGCAAACCTCTTGAGATGAGAACACAATTGAGGAAACATATCACGATACCAAAAACCTGGCTCTCTGAGGAACTGGTGACCGATAAAACAACTATGTTATCGCAAACACACTTTGAAAGTTATTCAAACAAGTAAACTCCTAAGGGGCCGTACATAAATGACGTCACGCGATTTTGAACGATTTTTGGCCTTACCCCCGTCGTCACACGGCGGCACAAAAAGTCAGACCCCCCCCTCAAATATGACGTCACAAAGCTCTGCCCCCCCCTCCCCAAAAATTTAAAACATGCTTCAAATCGCTTTAAACTATTGTCATTGTAGTGCTTATTTAATGTGCCGCTGCACGCTGATGTTGTAGAAGAACACATTTATTAACAAGTCTATTTAATTAAGTAGAACTTGTTGTCTATGTTTAAATTTTAAAGTTGCGCATTTTTACGTGACGTCACATTTCTACCCCCCCTCCCCTCGTCACAAATGTCTGACCCCCCCCCCTGGGTGTGTGACGTAATTTATGGACGGCCCCTAAGTTAGTTGTTGCCCAAAACAATGCCACACCTGTACCAAGTCAGTGCTACCGTGCCCCCTGCTGTTTCTTATTAGCATTGCTAAAAACTTAAAAGAACAGCATCTCGATTTGTCAATATTGCTGAAGTAGGATGCAAAACTACGCAGGCCCCAGCGAGAATTGAACTCGCGACCCCTGGTTTACAAGACCAGTGCTCTAACCACTGAGCTATGGAGCCACTCCTTTTCTACACATGCAAATACATTATTAAAAAGCTCACGGAACCTGTTAATGCAGCATGGCACCAATGCCTCAACTGAGAAGTTAATTGCGATGTGGCCAAAAACGACAAATTGCGTCACACAGCTCCATGTAAACTTGACCATGTTCGCATATCATGACTTGGGAAGTTTTAATTTAAGCACGTATACATATGACACTTTTAAATAATAACTTTCGGGTGGCAATAATCTAGAAAAAACCTGCCACATTACTGCGAAACACTCGGTCCAATTTGCATCCCGGTTTCCTTAATCGTGACTCGGTGCTCTCCCACAGCAGAGGCCAATTTTGAAAACCAAGGGTTTTAATGTTTCACTCAATCTCTTTGAAGAATAAGCAAAAAGAAGGCCCCAGTGAGAATTGAACTCACGACCCCTGGTTTACGTAACCAGTGCTCTAACCCCTGAGCTATGGAGCCATCTGAGTGTGTTGTATCAACTTCTAAGGGAATAATCTAGATTTGAAGTTATCGTGACTGCAGGGATGCATACTCTTTGGGTCTTTCGGTAAAGTCACGTAGGTCTAAAAAAAAGTTAAAACCACGACGTTTCGATCGCAACACAAGCGACCGTCATCAGGTAAGAACAGATACAGCAGGGGAACTGATGACATCGGAGAAAGAGTTGATGCACCAAAGTTTACATCGGATTTTGAAGGAATGTCTAACTTATATCCCCAAATAAATGAGCTATACCAAATACGAATTCTGCAATGTTAAGGTAGATGCTCCTTCGTGACATATAACCTTGGAAAGCTTATATTAATTGCAAACATCGCAAAGCGGAAGTTCCAAAAGTGTAACAAACATTATTATTCCCCCTGCAGTTCTCAATGTGCCACGGGCGCTCACGACACAACTGCGTGGCGAACATCCTAAAACACGTGGGCGCTCACATTCGTCAACCTCACCGCACCAGGATGTGATATTTTTAAAACTATTTTACCAGGTAAGGTCCCACTGAGGTTTTTAGCTCTTTTCAGAAGCGACATGGCTATCACAAATGATAGCTCGACGAAGAGGCTTATCGTCACGTGGAAATGTATAGCAGCCAAATACTCTAAATGTGTGACGTTGATTTTAAATGTGGATGGCAAACCCGGAGTACCCTAAAAAAAGTCCACACGCCCACGCGGAGAGACACACGCAAACTCCAAGCAAACGGGCGTCAGGGTCGGAATCGAACCCACCATCTCCTGTAAACCAGGCGAGGTAGTAATCAAAGCCATCTGAGCAAAATATCAGCTTTTATAACTGATGACTGGGGAAGCTTGTAACAAACACACACACACACCGAACAGAAAGTAAGGCAACGTTTTAAAGAGTACATTTGACTGGCTTTATCCAAGAAATATTGCCTGAGTTTTTCGTGCATGATATTTACACCAAACGCGCTTGGCTCCATGCCCCCGAGTATCATGAAAGTTCGCTGTCACTGACTGAAAGAGCTCCACGTACGTTGTTCCGGAGACTCATTTGGATCTTGGTGAACAATAAGAATGTAACTCTCAATCGCTGGTTTCGGATCTCCATGACTGAACCCGTTTTATGTTCCAAACCGTTCACAATGTAAATTTTGGTGGTTTAATCAGCAGACATTGCCCGGTGAGAATCACCATATGCTTCATAACACAACGCAGTTATCAATAGGTGTCAGTAGGTGCTCACAAACTGAAACTGCCACATTCAACTAAATAATGATAATACTGCAGTTTAATGATGCATAAAATATAGGCTCCAGTGAGAATTGAACTCACGACCCCTGGTTTACTAGACCAGTGCTCTAACCACTGAGCTATGGAGCCAGTTAAAGCCCGTGTCACCAAAAGACACACGTGAATTTTAGGCCTGTCACTAATCAGGCAAAACACATGGTGTGAAATGAAACAGGATTAAAGAAGGCTTGAGCATCAGCACACGTTGCCTGGTTAATTAGATCAATTAATGTTATGGTAATTCAGTTAAGGATTCTGCCCATTAACTTATATTTTATGTTGTCATATGTCTTTTAAAAAAAAGCCACGTTGGCAAGTGCACAGCATATTCGAAAATTAAATATTTGAGAAAGTTTTAAGAAAGAACCACACTTACACGCCGACACCACATTTCAAAATGTTACCAATGCAGGATGTAAACTGACTTAGAATCTCCAGCAAGAACTGAAGGAACGACCCCCAGGTTACAAGACCAGCGCTTTGACTGCTGAGCAACAGAGCTATTCCCATTTAAATCTTAATGCAAGACCCATTCAGTGCTATTTTACGACGACACTTCACAACCAGGGGCGGTTTCTTCATTAGGGCGATTGGGCGACGCACCACCAATGTCATTGAACCACAGAGTCACGCTAGCTGTTACTGTGCCTCTGGATATAGTCCAATCAGCGTCATGTCACGTTCTGTGGAGTACCGCCTCTTTTTGGGCGATTTCACTCCGGCTGAGAATCGCCCCGAGTGGCCCCATAGACTTACTTTCAAAGATGTTTTTTTTCGAACGGGTGGCGCTCCAATGCATTCTCTATGGCTTCCGGGAGGGCTCGCACTAACGTGCTTACGTCATCATACGTGCTTACGTCATCATACGTAAGCACGTTTCATCCAACAATATAATTTGTGGCCACCTAGTGGAATCTTTATAAAATAAACTTGAGTGGTTTGTTTTAATAGTGAGTATAGAAACAAACAAGATGTATTGTAAGAGTCACATTATTTTTCATTAATATTAAAGAAGTGAAGTTGCCTTTACATGCTTAAGCTGTTAATTTATCCATTGCATGGGTGGACCTTATCCTTATCAATCATCCAGACATTTGCCCCCCCTGAGAGATTTTGCAGGAGCCGCCACTGTTCACAACAAATGTATTTGGATGATATGAATACAGAAACATTTCAACATTAATTCAAGATGCTAGGGCCACCTTGGTCCCTGGTGAAATGAACAATGACTTGGTACGCCCGAACATGGGCCAACTTTGAAAACAAAGAACTTTTATATTCAATCACAGCCTGAAAAAGGTGTGAAATAAAAGAGGCTCCAGTGAGAATTGAACTCACGACCCCTGGTTTACGAAACCAGTGCTCTAACCCCTGAGCTATGGAGCCAGTTGGCTACAGTTTTATGCAAACCTCTTGAGATGAGAACACAATTGAGGAAACATATCACGATACCAAAAACCTGGCTCTCTGAGAAACTGGTGACCGATAAAACAACTATGTTATCGCAAACACACTTTGAAAGTTATTCAAACAAGTAAACTCCTAAGGGGCCGTACATAAATGACGTCACGCGATTTTGAACGATTTTTGGCCTTACCCCCGTCGTCACACGGCGGCACAAAAAGTCAGACCCCCCCCTCAAATATGACGTCACAAAGCTCTGCCCCCCTCCCCAAAAAATAAAACATGCTTCAAATCGCTTTAAACAATTGTCATTGTAGTGCGTATTTAATGTGCCGCTGCACGCTGATGTTGTAGAAGAACACATTTATTAACAAGTCTATTTAATTAAGTAGAACGTGTTGTCTATATTTATTTAGAGTTGCGCATTTTTACGTGACGTCACATTTCTCCCCCCCTCCCTTGTCACAAATGTCTGACCCCCCCCCCCCCCTAGGTGCGTGACGTAATTTATGGACGGCCCCTAAGTTAGTTGTTGCCCAAAACAATGCCACACCTGTACCAAGTCAGTGCTACCGTGCCCCCTGCTGTTTCTTATTAGCATTGCTAAAAACTTAAAAGAACAGCCTCTCGATTTGTCAATATTGCCGAAGCAGGATGCAAAACTACACAGGCCCCAGCGAGAATTGAACTCGCGACCCCTGGTTTACAAGACCAGTGCTCTAACCACTGAGCTATGGAGCCACTCATTTGCTCACCTGCAATCCATTATTAAAAAGCTCACAAAACCTGTTAATGCAAAATGGCACCAATGCCTCAACTGAAAAGTTAATTGCGATGTGGCCCAAAACGACAAATTGCGTAACACAGCTTCATGTAAACTTGACCATGTTCGCATCTCATGACTTGGGAAGTTTGAATTTAAGCACGTACACATATGACACTTTTAAATAATAACTTTCGGTTGGCAATAATCTAGAAAAAACTTCCACATTACTGCTAAATACTAGGTCCACATTGCATCCCGGTTTCCTTAATCGTGACTCGGTGCTCTTCCCACAGCATAGGCCAATTTTGAAAACCAAGGGCTTTAATGTTTCACTCAGTCTCTAGGAAGAATAAGCAAAACGCAGGCCCCAGTGAGAATTGAACTCACGACCCCTGGTTCACGAAACCAGTGCTCTAACCCCTGAGCTATGGAGCCATCTGAGTGTGTTGTTGTATCAACTTCTAAGGGAATGCCGAGCTAATATCCCAGAAAAAATGAGCTGTCCCATATAAGCAAGAACATGGCCCTCTGAAGAACTGGTGAACTATGAAAAAATGCTTTAACACATGCCCACATTGGAAAATCCATTAAAATAAAACAAGAAAACTAAGTGATGTGCATTATAAAACAACGCCACGCTTACACCGAACGTTATTGGCGTGCCCCCTGCTGCCATAAATCAGTAGCAGGTGCTCACACTCGTGCTCAGATCTTAAAAGTACGAATGTAGAACTTCTTTAATACCATATGTAGCCGACCGCGCTGATCGTCGGTACGGGGGAAGGACAACAAACTAAACACAACAAGTAGTACATTTGAAAACGTTACCAATGCAGGATGTAAACCGACTTATAATCTCCAGCAAGAACTGAAGGAACGACCCCCAGGTTACAAGACCAGCGCTTTGACTGTTGAGCAACAGAGCTATTCCCATTGAAAACTTAATGCAAGACCCATTCAGTGCTATTTTCCGACGACACTTCACAACAAATGTATTTGGATGATATGAATCCAGAAACATTTCAACATTAATTCAAGATGCTAGAGCCACCTTGGTCCCTGGTGAAATGAACAATGACTTGGTCAGCTCGAACATGGGCCAACTTTGAAAACAAAAGAACTTTTATTTTCAATCACAGCCTGAAAAAGGTGTGAAATAAAAGAGGCCCCAGTGAGAATTGAACTCACGACCCCTGGTTTACAAAACCAGTGATCTAACCCCTGAGCTATGGAGCCATCTGAGTGTGGAATTGTATCAACTTCTAAGGGAATAATCTAGATTTGAAGTCATCGTGACTGCAGGGATGCATACTCTTTGGTTCTTTCGGTAAAGTCACGTAGGTCTAAAACAAATTTAACCACGATGTTTTGATCGCAACACAAGCGACCGTCATCAGGTGGAACAGATACAGCAGGGGAACTGATGACATAGGAGAAAGAGCCGATGCACCAAAGTTTACATCGGATTTTGAAGGAATGTCTAACTTATATCCCCAAAAAAATGAGCTAAACCAAATACGAATTCTGATATGTTAAGGTAGATGCTCCTTCGTTACATATAACCTTGGAAAGCTTATATTAATTGCAAACATCGCAAAGCCTAAGTTTCAAAAGTGTAACATAAGTTATTGCGCCCCCTGCAGTTCTCAATGTGCCACGGGCGCTCACGACGCAACTGCGTGGCGAACATCCTAAAACACGTGGGAGCTCACAATTCGTCAACCTCACCGCACCAGGATGTGATATTTTTAAAACTATTTTACCAGGTAAGGTCCCACTGAGCTTTTTAGCTCTTTTTCAGAAGCGACATGGCTATCACAAATGATAGCTCGACGAAGAGGCTTATCGTCACGTGGAAATGTATAGCAGCCAAATATTTTAAATGTGTGACGTTGATTTTAAATGTGGATGGCAAACCCGGAGTACCCTAAAAAAAGTCTACACGACCACGCGGAGAGAGACACGCAAACTCCAAGCAAACGGGCGTCAGGGTCGGAATCGAACCCACCATCTCCTGTAAACCAGGCGAGGTAGTTTACAAAAGCCATCTGAGCAAAATATCAGCTTTTATAACTGATGACTGGGGAAGCTTGTAACAAACACACACCACATCGAACAGAAAGTAAGGCAACGTTTTAAAGAGTACACTTGACTGGCTTTATCCAATAAATATTGCCTGAGTTTTTCGTGCATGATATTTACACCAAACGCGCTTGGCTCCATGCCCCCGAGTATCATGAAAGTTCGCTGTCACTGACTGAAAGAGCTCCACGTACATTGTTCCGGAGACTTATTTGGATCTTGGTGAACAATAAGAATGTAACTCTCAATCGCTGGTTTCGGATCTCCGTGACTGAACCCGTTTTATGTTCCAAACCGTTCACAATGTAAATTTTGGTGGTTTAATCAGCAGACATTGCCCGGTGAGAATCACCATATGCTTCATAACACACTGCAGTTATCAATAGGTGTCAGTAGGTGCTCACAAACTGAAACTGTCACATTCAACTAAATAATGATAATACTGCAGTTTAATGATGCATAAAATATAGGCTCCAGTGAGAATTGAACTCACGACCCCTGGTTTACTAGACCAGTGCTCTAACCACTGAGCTATGGAGCCAGTTAAAGCCCCTGTCACCAAAAGACACACGTGAAATGAAACAGGATTAAAGAAGGCTTGAGCATCAGCACACGTTGCCTGGTTAATTAGATCAATTAATGTTATGGTAACTCAGTTAAGGATGCTGCCCATAAACTTATATTTTATGTTGTCATATGTCTTTAAAAAAAAAGCCACGTTGGCAAGTGCACAGCATATTCGAAAATTAAATATTTGAGAAAGTTTTAAGAAAGAACCACACTTACACGCCGACAACACATTTCAAAATGTTACCAATGCAGGCTGTAAACTGACTTAGAATCTCCAGCAAGAACTGAAGGAACGACCCCCAGGTTACAAGACCAGCGCTTTGACTGCTGAGCAACAGAGCTATTCCCATTTAAATCTTAATGCAAGACCCATTCAGTGCTATTTTACGACGACACTTCACAACCAGGGGCGGTTTCTTCATTAGGGCGATTGGGCGACGCACCACCAATGTCATTGAACCACAGAGTCACGCTAGCTGTTACTGTGCCTCTGGATATAGTCCAATCAGCGTCATGTCACGTTCTGTGGAGTACTGCCTCTTTTTGGGCGATTTCACTCCGGCTGAGAATCGCCCCGAGTGGCCCCATAGACTTACTTTCAAAGATGTTTTTTTTTCGAACGGGTGGCGCTCCAATGCATTCTCTTTGGCTTCCGGGAGGGCTCGCACTAACGTGCTTACGTCATCATACGTGCTTACGTCATCATACGTAAGCACGTTTCATCCAACAATATAATTTGTGGCCACCTAGTGGAATCTTTATAAAATAAACTTGAGTGGTTTGTTTTAATAGTGAGTATAGAAACAAACAAGATGTATTGTAAGAGTCACTTTATTTTTCATTAATATTAAAGAAGTGAAGTTGCCTTTACATGCTTAAGCTGTTAATTTATCCATTGCATGGGTGGACCTTATCCTTATCAATCATCCAGACATTTGCCCCCCCTGAGAGATTTTGCAGGAGCCGCCACTGTTCACAACAAATGTATTTGGATGATATGAATACAGAAACATTTCAACATTAATTCAAGATGCTAGGGCCACCTTGGTCCCTGGTGAAATGAACAATGACTTGGTACGCCCGAACATGGGCCAACTTTGAAAACAAGAACTTTTATTTTCAATCACAGCCTGAAAAAGGTGTGAAATAAAAGAGGCCCCAGTGAGAATTGAACTCACGACCCCTGGTTTATGAAACCAGTGCGCTAACCCCTGAGCTATGGAGCAAGTTGGCTACAGTTTTATGCAAACCTCTTGAGATGAGAACACAATTGAGGAAACATATCACGATACCAAAAACCTGGCTCTCTGAGAAACTGGTGACCGATAAAACAACTATGTTATCGCAAACACACTTTAAAAGTTATTCAAACAAGTAAACTCCTGGTGAAATGAACAATGACTTGGTACGCCCGAACATGGGCCAACTTTGAAAACAAATAACTTTTATTTTCAATCACAGCCTGAAAAAGGTGTGAAATAAAAGAGGCCCCAGTGAGAATTGAACTCATGACCCCTGGTTTACGAAACCAGTGCTCTAACCCCTGAGCTATGGAGCCAGTTGGCTACAGTTTCATGCAAACCTCTTGAGATGAGAACACAATTGAGGAAACATATCACGATACCAAAAACCTGGCTCTCTGAGGAACTGGTGACCGATAAAACAACTATGTTATCGCAAACACACTTTAAAAGTTATTCAAACAAGTAAACTCCTAAGGGGCCGTACATAAATGACGTCACGCGATTTTGGACGATTTTTGGCCTTCCCCCCGTCGTCACACGGCGGCACAAAAAGTCAGACCCCCCCCCCCTCAAATATGACGTCACAAAGCTCTGCCCCCACCTCCCCAAAAATTTAAAACATGCTTCAAATCGCTTTAAACTATTGTCATTGTAGTGCGTATTTAATGTGCCGCTGCACGCTGATGTTGTAGAAGAACACATTTATTAACAAGTCTATTTAATTAAGTAGAACTTGTTGTCTATGTTTAAATTTTAAAGTTGCGCATTTTTACGTGACGTCACATTTCTACCCCCCCTCCCCTCGTCACAAATGTCTGACCCCCCCCCCTGGGTGTGTGACGTAATTTATGGACGGCCCCTAAGTTAGTTGTTGCCCAAAACAATGCCACACCTGTACCAAGTCAGTGCTACCGTGCCCCCTGCTGTTTCTTATTAGCATTGCTAAAAACTTAAAAGAACAGCATCTCGATTTGTCAATATTGCTGAAGTAGGATGCAAAACTACGCAGGCCCCAGCGAGAATTGAACTCGCGACCCCTGGTTTACAAGACCAGTGCTCTAACCACTGAGCTATGGAGCCACTCCTTTTCTACACCTGCAAATACATTATTAAAAAGCTCACGGAACCTGTTAATGCAACATGGCACCAATGCCTCAACTGAGAAGTTAATTGCGATGTGGACAAAAACGACAAATTGCGTCACACAGCTCCATGTAAACTTGACCATGTTCGCATCTCATGACTTGGGAAGTTTTAATTTAAGCACGTACACATATGACACTTTTAAATAATAACTTTCGGGTGGCAATAATCTAGAAAAAACTTGCCACATTACTGCGAAACACTCGGTCCAATTTGCATCCCGGTTTCCTTAATCGTGACTCAGTGCTCTCCCACAGCAGAGGCCAATTTTGAAAACCAAGGGTTTTAATGTTTCACTCAATCTCTTTGAAGAATAAGCAAAAAGAAGGCCCCAGCGAGAATTGAACTCACGACCCCTGGTTTACGAAACCAGTGCTCTAACCCCTGAGCTATGGAGCCATCTGAGTGTGTTCTATCAACTTCTAAGGGAATAATCTAGATTTGAAGTTATCGTGACTGCAGGGATGCATACTCTTTGGGTCTTTCGGTAAAGTCACGTAGGTCTAAAAAAAAGTTAAAACCACGACGTTTCGATCGCAACACAAGCGACCGTCATCAGGTAAGAACAGATACAGCAGGGGAACTGATGACATCGGAGAAAGAGTTGATGCACCAAAGTTTACATCGGATTTTGAAGGAATGTCTAACTTATATCCCCAAATAAATGAGCTATACCAAATACGAATTCTGCAATGTTAAGGTAGATGCTCCTTCGTGACATATAACCTTGGAAAGCTTATATTAATTGCAAACATCGCAAAGCGGAAGTTCCAAAAGTGTAACAAACATTATTATTCCCCCTGCAGTTCTCAATGTGCCACGGGCGCTCACGACACAACTGCGTGGCGAACATCCTAAAACACGTGGGCGCTCACATTCGTCAACCTCACCGCACCAGGATGTGATATTTTTAAAACTATTTTACCAGGTAAGGTCCCACTGAGCTTTTTAGCTCTTTTCAGAAGCGACATGGCTATCACAAATGATAGCTCGACGAAGAGGCTTATCGTCACGTGGAAATGTATAGCAGCCAAATACTCTAAATGTGTGACGTTGATTTTAAATGTGGATGGCACACCCGGAGTACCCTAAAAAAAGTCCACACGCCCACGCGGAGAGACACACGCAAACTCCAAGCAAACGGGCGTCAGGGTCGGAATCGAATCCACCATCTCCTGTAAACCAGGCGAGGTAGTTATCAAAGCCATCTGAGCAAAATATCAGCTTTTATAACTGATGACTGGGGAAGCTTGTAATAAACACACACCACATCGAACAGAAAGTAAGGCAACGTTTTAAAGAGTACATTTGACTGGCTTTATCCAATAAATATTGCCTGAGTTTTTCGTGCATGATATTTACACCAAACGCGCTTGGCTCCATGCCCCCGAGTATCATGAAAGTTCGCTGTCACTGACTGAAAGAGCTCCACGTACATTGTTCCGGAGACTTATTTGGATCTTGGTGAACAATAAGAATGTAACTCTCAATCGCTGGTTTCGGATCTCCGTGACTGAACCCGTTTTATGTTCCAAACCGTTCACAATGTAAATTTTGGTGGTTTAATCAGCAGACATTGCCCGGTGAGAATCACCATATGCTTCATAACACATTGCAGTTATCAATAGGTGTCAGTAGGTGCTCACACTCTGGAACTGTCACATATTCAACTAAATAATACTAATAATACTGCAGTTTAATGATGCATAAAAGAAAGGCTCCATGAGAATTGAACTCACGACCCCTGGTTTACTAGACCAGTGCTCTAACCACTGAGCTATGGAGCCAGTTAAAGCCCCTGTCACCAAAAGACACACGTGAAATGAAACAGGATTAAAGAAGGCTTGAGCATCAGCACACGTTGCCTGTTTAATTAGATCAATTAATGTTATGGTAACTCAGTTAAGGATTCTGCCCATGAACTTATATTTTACGTTGCCATATGTCTGGTAAAAAAAGCCACGTTGGAAAGTGTACAACACATTCGAAAATGAAATCTTTGAGAAAGTTTCAAGAAAGAACCACACTTACACGCCGACACCACATTTCAAAATGTTACCAATGCAGGATGCAAACTGACTTAGAATCTCCAGTAAGAACTTAAGGGCCCCCAGGTTAGAAGACCAGCGCTTTCACTGCTGAGCAACAGAGCTATTCCCATATATATGTTAATGTAAGACCCATTCAGTGCTATTTTCCGACGACATTTCACAACAAATATATTTGGATGATATTAATTCAGAAAAATTTCTACATGGGTCCCTGGTGAAATGGAACAATGACTTGGTGCACTCAAAACATGGGCCAACTTTTAAAACCAATAACTTCTATTTTCAATCACAGTCTCAAGAAGGTGTGAAATAAAAGAGGGCCCCAGTGAGAATTGAACTCACGACCCCTGGTTTACGAAGCCAGTTGGCTCCGGTTTAATGCAAACCTCTTGAGGTGAGAACAAAATTGAGGAAACATCACAATACCAAAAACCTGGCTCTCTGAGGAACTGGTGGCCGATTAAAAGACTGTTTTATCGCACACACACTTTACGTTAAAAAGTTATTCAAACAAGTAAACTCCTAAGTTAGTTGTTGCCCTAAACAATGCCACACCTGTACCAATCAGTGCTACCGTGCCCCCTGCTGTTTCTTATTAGCATTGCTAAAAACTTAAAAGAACAGCATCTCGATTTGTCAATATTGCCGAAGCAGGATGCAAAACTACACAGGCCCCAGCGAGAATTGAACTCGCGACCCCTGGTTTACAAGACCAGTGCTCTAACCACTGAGCTATGGAGCCACTCAATTTCCACACCTGCAAATTCAGTATTAAAAAGCTCACAAAACCTGTTAATGCAAGATGCACCAATGCCTCAACTGAGAAGTGTATACAGGTAGGAACAGTTCCACACTGCCCACCAGGGATTATTTGTCTGTCTGTCGTACATAGCCACGCCCTCGATTTGTATTTGATAGAGCGCTTCGGGCGGGCTCAGCACCACGTGACGTGCTGCCACACGCAGCTTGCGCCGCGTGACACGGATCGCACGAATGCGCTGTCCAACCAAGTTCCTACCTGCCCACTCCGAAGGAACGTGTTTGCGATGTGGCCAAAAACGACAAATTGCGTAACACAGCTTCATGTAAACTTGACCATGTTAGCGACTCATGACTTGGGAAGTTTGAATTTAAGCATGTACATATATGACACTTCTAAATAATATCTTTCGGTTGGCAATAATCCAGAAAAATACTGCCACATTACTGATAAATACTAGGTCCACATTGCATCCCGGTTTCCTTAATAGTGACTCGGTGCTCTCCCACAGCATAGGCCAATTTTGAAAACCAAAGGGTTTTAATGTTTTACTCAGTCTCTTTGAAGAATAAGCAAAACGCAGGACCCAGTGAGAATTGAACTCACGACCCCTGGTTTACGAAACCAGTGCTCTAACCCCTGAGCTATGGAGCCATCTGCGTGTGGAGTTGTATCAACTTCTAAGGGAATGTCGAACTAATATCCCACAAAATGAGCTGTACCAAATACGCAACATGGCCCTCTGAAGAACTGGTGAACTATGAAAAATGCTTTAATACATGCGCACATCGGAAAATCTATTAAAATAAAACAAGAAAACTAAGTGATGTGCATTATAAAACAACGCCACACTTATACCGAACGTTGCTGGCCTGCCCCCTGCTGCCATAAATCAGTAGCAGGTGTTCACACTCGTGCTCAGATCTTAAAAGTACGAATGCGGCGGCCCCCAACAGACTTCAGCGCGGTCGGCTACATATGTAGAACATATGTAGCCGACCGCGCTGATCGTCGGTACGGGGGAAGGACAACAAACTAAACACAACAAGTAGTACAACATTTGAAAACGTTACCAATGCAGGATGTAAACCGACTTATAATCTCTAGCAAGAACTGAAGGAACGACCCCCAGGTTATAAGACCAGCGCTATTCCCATTTAAATCTTAATGCAAGACCCATTCAGTGCTATTTTCCGACGACACTTCACAACAAATGTATTTGGATGATATGAATCCAGAAACATTTCAACATTAATTCAAGATGCTAGAGCCACCTTGGTCCCTGGTGAAATGAACAATGACTTGGTCAGCTCGAACATGGGCCAACTTTGAAAACAAAAGAACTTTTATTTTCAATCACAGCCTGAAAAAGGCGTGAAAGAAAAGAGGCCCCAGTGAGAATTGAACTCACGACCCCTGGTTTACGAAACCTGTGCTCTAACCCCTGAGCTATGGAGCCAGTTGGCTACAGTTTTATGCAAACCTCTTGAGGTGAGAACACAATTGAGGAAACATATCACAAAACCAAACGCCTGACTCTCTGAGGAACTGGTGACCGATAAAACGACTGTTACTGGTAGGAACGAAGTGAACCAGCCTACAATAGATTATATCGTCCGTCCGTCCAATGTCCGATTAGGTGTAGCAACATCGCCCCCTACTGCAAACACTTGGCAGGACCCTACAAAAACCTTTAGACTCAGTGAGGCTTTCCTGGCTCAACAAGTGAACATTCCCTTATAATTCCCTGAGATAGCTTTTAATTAAAACATTTAAATTAAAAATGTATTCACAGCGGTAATTAAAACATTTAAATTATAAATTCACTCCCAGCGGCCTAAAGCCTACAGCTAGGCCTAAAGCCTAGAACTAGGCCTCAAACTCTCCCTTCGTATCGTACCCCCGCGTGTGTGAAAGGGAGTTAATGTTTAACAATGTTACATTCCCTGATGTTTTTCAATAGAAACATTTAAATTTAAAGCTTTTACATTAATAATTAAAACATTTAAATTAAAAATTAACTCATAGCGACATAAAGCCTACAGCTAGACCTAAAGCCTAGAACTAGGCCTCAAACTCTCACTTCGTATCGTCCGATTAGGTGTAGCAACATCGCTCCCTACTGCAAACACTTGGCAGGACCCTACAAAAACCTTGAGACTAAGTGAGGCTTTCCTGGCTAAACAAGTGTAATAATACATTATGTTTATATTCTTTGGTTATTCGTTCCTACCAGCCCACCCCGCAGGGACCTGTTATCGCAAGCACACTTTCAAAATAAAAAGTTATTCAAACAAGTAAACTCCTAAGTTAGTTGTTGCCCAAAAGAATGACACACCAGTGCCAAGTCAGTGCTACCGTGCCCCCTGCTGTTTCTTATTAGCATTGCTGATATCTTAAAAGAACAGCCTCTCGATTTGTCAATATTGCCAAAGTAGGATGTAAAACTACACAGGCTCCAGCGAGAATTGAACTCGCGACCCCTGGTTTACAAGACCAGTGCTCTAACCACTGAGCTATGGAGCCACTCCTTTGCTCACCCGCAAATCCATTATTAAAAAGCGCACAAACCCTGTTAATGCAACATGGCACCAATGCCTCAACTGAGAAGTTAATTGCGATGTGGCCAAAAACGACAAATTGCATCACACAGCTCCATGTAAACTTGACCATGTTCGCCACTCATGACTTGGGAAGTTTGAATTTAAGCACGTACACATATGACACTTTTAAATAATAACTTTCGGGTGGCAATAATCCAGAAAAAAACTGCCACATTACTGCGAAACACTCGGTCCAATTTGCATCCCGGTTTCCTTAATCGTGACTCGGTGCTCTCCCACAGCAGAGGCCAATTTTGAAAACCAAGGGTTTTAATGTTTCACTCAATCTCTTTTAAGAATAAGCAAAACGAAGGCCCCAGTGAGAATTGAACTCACGACCCCTGGTTTACGAAACCAGTGCTCGAACCCCTGAGCTATGGAGCCATCTGAGATTGGCGTTGTATCAACTTCTAAGGGAATAATCTAGATTTGAAGTTATCGTGACTGCAGGTATGCATACTCTTTGGTTCTTTCGGTGAAGTCACGTAGGTCTAAAAAAAATTAAACCAAGACGTTTCGATTGCAACACAAGCGACCGTCATCAGGTAAGAACAGATACAGCAGGGGAACTGATGACATCGGAGAAAGAGCTGATGCACCAAAGTTTACATCGGATTTTTAAGGAATGTCTAACTATATCCCCAAAAAAATGGGCTATACCAAATACGAATTCTGTTATGTTAAGGTAGATGCTCCTTCGTGACATATAACCTTGGGAAGCTTATATTAATTGCAAGCATCGCAAAGCCGAAGTTCCAAAAGTGGAACAAAAATTATTATTCCCCCTGCAGTTCTCAATGTGCCACGGGCGCTCACGACGCAACTGCGTGGCGAACATCCTAAAACACGTGGGAGCTCACATTCGTCAACCTCACCGCACCAGGATGTGATATTTGTAAAACTATTTTACCAGGTAAGGTCCCACTGAGCTTTTTAGCTCTTTTTCAGAAGCGACATGGCTATCACAAATTATAGCTCGACGAAGAGGCTTATCGTCACGTGGAAATGTATAGCAGCCAAATACTCTAAACGTGTGACGTTGATTTTAAATGTGGATGGCAAACCCGGAGTACCCTAAAAAAAGTCCACACGACCACACGCGGAGAGAGACACGCAAAACTCCAAACAAACAGGCGTCAGCGTCGGAATCGAACCCACCACCTCCTGTAAACCAGGCGAGGTACTTATCAAAAGCCATCTGAGCAAAATATCGGATTTTATAACTGATGACTGAGGAAGCTTGTAACAAACACACACACACCACATCGAACAGAAAATAAGGCAACGTTCGAAAGAGTACATTTGACTGGCTTTATTCAAGATATATTGCCTTAGTTTTTCGTGCATTATATTTACACCAAACGCGCGTGACTCCATGCCCCCGAGTATCATGAAAGTTCGCTGTCACTTACTGAAAGAGCTCCACGTACGTTGTTCCGGAGACTCATTTGGATCCTACGTATGTTGGTTAACAATAAGAAAGGAAGTCTCAATCGCTGGTTTCGGATTTCCATGACTGAACCCGTCTTATGTTAAAAAGCGTTCACAATGTAAATGTTGGTGGTTTTATCAACAGACATTGCCAGGTGAGTATCACCATATGCTTCATAACACATTGCAGTTATCAATAGGTGTCAGTAGGTGCTCACAAACTGGAACTGTCACATATTCAACTAAATAATACTAATAATACTGCAGTTTAATGATGCATAAAAGAAAGGCTCCAGTGAGAATTGAACTCACGACCCCTGGTTTACTAGACCAGTGCTCTAACCACTGAGCTATGGAGCCAGTTAAAGCCCCTATCACCAAAAGACACACGTGAATTTTAGGCCTGTCACTCATCAGGCAAAACACATGGTGTGAAATGAAACAGGATTAAAGAAGGCTTGAGCATCAGCACACGTTGCCTGGTTAATTAGATCAATTAATGTTATGGTAATTCAGTTAAGGATTCTGCCCATAAACTTATATTTTATGTTGCCATATGTCTTTTAAAAAAAGCCACGTTGGCAAGTGCACAGCATATTCGAAAATTAAATATTTGAGAAAGTTTTAAGAAAGAACCACACTTACACGCCGACACCACATTTCAAAATGTTACCAATGCAGGATGTAAACTGACTTAGAATCTCCAGCAAGAACTGAAGGAACGACCCCCAGGTTACAAGACCAGCGCTTTGACTACTGAGCAACAGAGCTATTCCCATTTAAATCTTAATGCAAGACCCATTCAGTGCTATTTTACGACGACACTTCACAACCAGGGGCGGTTTCTTCATTAGGGCGATTGGGCGACGCACCACCAATGTCATTGAACCACAGAGTCACGCTAGCTGTTACTGTGCCTCTGGATATAGTCCAATCAGCGTCATGTCACGTTCTGTGGAGTACCGCCTCTTTTTGGGCGATTTCACTCCGGCTGAGAATCGCCCCGAGTGGCCCCATAGACTTACATTCAAAGATGTTTTTTTTCGAACGGGTGGCGCTCCAATGCATTCTCTATGGCTTCCGGGAGGGCTCGCACTAACGTGCTTACGTCATCATACGTGCTTACGTCATCATACGTAAGCACGTTTCATCCAACAATATAATTTGTGGCCACCTAGTGGAATCTTTAATAAAATAAACTTGAGTGGTTTGTTTTAATAGTGAGTATAGAAACAAACAAGATGTATTGTAAGAGTCACTTTATTTTTCATTAATATTAAAGAAGTGAAGTTGCCTTTACATGCTTAAGCTGTTAATTTATCCATTGCATGGGTGGACCTTATCCTTATCAATCATCCAGACATTTGCCCCCCCTGAGAGATTTTGCAGGAGCCGCCACTGTTCACAACAAATGTATTTGGATGATATGAATACAGAAACATTTCAACATTAATTCAAGATGCTAGGGCCACCTTGGTCCCTGGTGAAATGAACAATGACTTGGTACGCCCAAACATGGGCCAACTTTGAAAACAAAGAACTTTTATTTTCAATCACAGCCTGAAAAAGGTGTGAAATAAAAGAGGCCCCAGTGAGAATTGAACTCACGACCCCTGGTTTACGAAACCAGTGCTCTAACCCCTGAGCTATGGAGCCAGTTGGCTACAGCTTTATGCAAACCTCTTGAGATGAGAACACAATTGAGGAAACATATCACGATACCAAAAACCTGGCTCTCTGAGGAACTGGTGACCGATAAAAAAACTATGTTATCGCAAACACACTTTAAAAGTTATTCAAACAAGTAAACTCCTAAGGGGCCGTACATAAATGACGTCACGCGATTTTGGACGATTTTTGGCCTTCCCCCCGTCATCACACGGCGGCACAAAAAGTCAGACCCCCCCCCCTCAAATATGACGTCACAAAGCTCTGCCCTCCCCTCCCCAAAAATTTAAAACATGCTTCCAATCGCTTTAAACTATTGTCATTGTAGTGCGTATTTAATGTGCCGCTGCACGCTGATGTTGTAGAAGAACACATTTATTAACAAGTCTATTTAATTAAGTAGAACTTGTTGTCTATGTTTAAATTTTAAAGTTGCGCATTTTTACGTGACGTCACATTTCTACCCCCACTCCCCTCGTCACAAATGTCTGACCCCCCCCCTGGGTGTGTGACGTAATTTATGGACGGCCCCTAAGTTAGTTGTTGCCCAAAACAATGCCACACCGGTACCAAGTCAGTGCTACCGTGCCCCCTGCTGTTTCTTATTAGCATTGCTAAAAACTTAAAAGAACAGCATCTCGATTTGTCAATATTGCTGAAGTAGGATGCAAAACTACAGAGGCCCCAGCGAGAATTGAACTCGCGACCCCTGGTTTACAAGACCAGTGCTCTAACCACTGAGCTATGGAGCCATCTGAGTGTGTTCTATCAACTTCTAAGGGAATAATCTAGATTTGAAGTTATCGTGACTGCAGGGATGCATACTCTTTGGGTCCTTCGGTAAAGTCACGTAGGTCTAAAAAAAAGTTAAAACCACGACGTTTCGATCGCAACACAAGCGACCGTCATCAGGTAAGAACAGATACAGCAGGGGAACTGATGACATCGGAGAAAGAGTTGATGCACCAAAGTTTACATCGGATTTTGAAGGAATGTCTAACTTATACCCCCAAATAAATGAGCTATACCAAATACGAATTCTGCAATGTTAAGGTAGATGCTCCTTCGTGACATATAACCTTGGAAAGCTTATATTAATTGCAAACATCGCAAAGCGGAAGTTCCAAAAGTGTAACAAACATTATTATTCCCCCTGCAGTTCTCAATGTGCCACGGGCGCTCACGACACAACTGCGTGGCGAACATCCTAAAACACGTGGGCGCTCACATTCGTCAACCTCACCGCACCAGGATGTGATATTTTTAAAACTATTTTACCAGGTAAGGTCCCACTGAGCTTTTTAGCTCTTTTCAGAAGCGATATGGCTATCACAAATGATAGCTCGACGAAGAGGCTTATCGTCACGTGGAAATGTATAGCAGCCAAATACTCTAAATGTGTGACGTTGATTTTAAATGTGGATGGCAAACCCGGAGTACCCTAAAAAAGTCCACACGACCACGCGGAGAGACACACGCAAACTCCAAACAAACAGGCGTCAGGGTCGGAATCGAACCCACCACCTCCTGTAAACCAGGCGAGGTAGTTTACAAAAGCCATCTGAGCAAAATATCGGATTTTATAACTGATGACTGGGGAAGCTTGTAATAAACACACACCACATCGAACAGAAAGTAAGGCAACGTTTTAAAGAGTACATTTGACTGGCTTTATCCAAGAAATATTGCCTGAGTTTTTCGTGCATGATATTTACACCAAACGCGCTTGGCTCCATGCCCCCGAGTATCATGAAAGTTCGCTGTCACTGACTGAAAGAGCTCCACGTACATTGTTCCGGAGACTCATTTGGATCTTGGTGAACAATAAGAATGTAACTCTCAATCGCTGGTTTCGGATCTCCATGACTGAACCCGTTTTATGTTCCAAACCGTTCACAATGTAAATTTTGGTGGTTTAATCAGCAGACATTGCCCGGTGAGAATCACCATATGCTTCATAACACATTGCAGTTATCAATAGGTGTCAGTAGGTGCTCACACACTGGAACTGTCACATATTCAACTAAATATTACTAATAATACTGCAGTTTAATGATGCATAAAAGAAAGGCTCCAGTGAGAATTGAACTCACGACCCCTGGTTTACTAGACCAGTGCTCTAACCACTGAGCTATGGAGCCAGTTAAAGCCCCTATCACCAAAAGACACACGTGAATTTTAGGCCTGTCACTCATCAGGCAAAACACATGGTGTGAAATGAAACAGGATTAAAGAAGGCTTGAGCATCAGTATACGTTGCCTGGTTAATTAGATCAATTAATGTTATGGTAATTCAGTTAAGGATTCTGCCCATAAACTTATATTTTATGCTGTCATATGTCTTTAAAAAAAAGCCACGTTGGCAAGTGCACAGCATATTCGAAAATTAAATATTTGAGAAAGTTTTAAGAAAGAACCACACTTACACGCCGACACCACATTTCAAAATGTTACCAATGCAGGATGTAAACTGACTTAGAATCTCCAGCAAGAACTGAAGGAACGACCCCCAGGTTACAAGACCAGCACTTTGACTGCTGAGCAACAGAGCTATTCCCATTTAAATCTTAATGCAAGACCCATTCAGTGCTATTTTACGACGACACTTCACAACCAGGGGCGGTTTCTTCATTAGGGCGATTGGGCGACGCACCACCAATGTCATTGAACCACAGAGTCACGCTAGCTGTTACTGTGCCTCTGGATATAGTCCAATCAGCGTCATGTCACGTTCTGTGGAGTACCGCCTCTTTTTGGGCGATTTCACTCCGGCTGAGAATCGCCCCGAGTGGCCCCATAGACTTACTTTCAAAGATGTTTTTTTTCGAACGGGTGGCGCTCCAATGCATTCTCTATGGCTTCCGGGAGGGCTCGCACTAACGTGCTTACGTCATCATACGTGCTTACGTCATCATACGTAAGCACGTTTCATCCAACAATATAATTTGTGGCCACCTAGTGGAATCTTTAATAAAATAAACTTGAGTGGTTTGTTTTAATAGTGAGTATAGAAACAAACAAGATGTATTGTAAGAGTCACTTTATTTTTCATTAATATTAAAGAAGTGAAGTTGCCTTTACATGCTTAAGCTGTTAATTTATCCATTGCATGGGTGGACCTTATCCTTATCAATCATCCAGACATTTGCCCCCCCTGAGAGATTTTGCAGGAGCCGCCACTGTTCACAACAAATGTATTTGGATGATATGAATACAGAAACATTTCAACATTAATTCAAGATGCTAGGGCCACCTTGGTCCCTGGTGAAATGAACAATGACTTGGTACGCCCGAACATGGGCCAACTTTGAAAACAAAGAACTTTTATTTTCAATCACAGCCTGAAAAAGGAATTGAATTCACGACCCCTAGTTTACGAAACCAGTGCTTTAACCCCTGAGCTATGGAGCCAGTTGGCTACAGTTTTATGCAAACCTCTTGAGATGAGAACACAATTGAGGAAACATATCACGATACCAAAAACCTGGCTCTCTGAGAAACTGGTGACCGATAAAACAACTATGTTATCGCAAACACACTTTGAAAGTTATTCAAACAAGTAAACTCCTAAGGGGCCGTACATAAATGACGTCACGCGATTTTGAACGATTTTTGGCCTTACCCCCGTCGTCACACGGCGGCACAAAAAGTCAGACCCCCCCCTCAAATATGACGTCACAAAGCTCTGCCCCCCTCCCCAAAAAATAAAACATGCTTCAAATCGCTTTAAACAATTGTCATTGTAGTGCGTATTTAATGTGCCGCTGCACGCTGATGTTGTAGAAGAACACATTTATTAACAAGTCTATTTAATTAAGTAGAACGTGTTGTCTATATTTATTTAGAGTTGCGCATTTTTACGTGACGTCACATTTCTCCCCCCCTCCCTCGTCACAAATGTCTGACCCCCCCCCCCCCTAGGTGCGTGACGTAATTTATGGACGGCCCCTAAGTTAGTTGTTGCCCAAAACAATGCCACACCTGTACCAAGTCAGTGCTACCGTGCCCCCTGCTGTTTCTTATTAGCATTGCTAAAAACTTAAAAGAACAGCCTCTCGATTTGTCAATATTGCCGAAGCAGGATGCAAAACTACAGAGGCCCCAGCGAGAATTGAACTCGCGACCCCTGGTTTACAAGACCAGTGCTCTAACCACTGAGCTATGGAGCCACTCATTTGCTCACCTGCAATCCATTATTAAAAAGCTCACAAAACCTGTTATTGCAAAATGGCACCAGTGCCTCAACTGAAAAGTTAATTGCGATGTGGCCCAAAACGACAAATTGCGTAACACAGCTTCATGTAAACTTGACCATGTTCGCATCTCATGACTTGGGAAGTTTGAATTTAAGCACGTACACATATGACACTTTTAAATAATAACTTTCCGTTGGCAATAATCTAGAAAAAACTTCCACATTACTGCTAAATACTAGGTCCACATTGCATCCCGGTTTCCTTAATCGTGACTCGGTGCTCTTCCCACAGCATAGGCCAATTTTGAAAACCAAGGGCTTTAATGTTTCACTCAGTCTCTATGAAGAATAAGCAAAACGCAGGCCCCAGTGAACTCACGACCCCTGGTTTACGAAACCAGTGCTCTAACCCCTGAGCTATGGAGCCATCTGAGTGTGTTGTTGTATCAACTTCTAAGGGAATGCCGAGCTAATATCCCAGAAAAAATGAGCTGTCCCATATAAGCAAGAACATGGCCCTCTGAAGAACTGGTGAACTATGAAAAAATGCTTTAACACATGCCGACATTGGAAAATCCATTAAAATAAAACAAGAAAACGAAGTGATGTGCATTATAAAACAACGCCACGCTTACACCGAACGTTATTGGCGTGCCCCCTGCTGCCATAAATCAGTAGCAGGTGCTCACACTCGTGCTCAGATCTTAAAAGTACGAATGAAGAACTTCTTTAATACCATATGTAGCCGACCGCGCTGATCGTCGGTACGGGGGAAGGACAACAAACTAAACACAACAAGTAGTACAACATTTGAAAACGTTACCAATGCAGGATGTAAACCGACTTATAATCTCCAGCAAGAACTGAAGGAACGACCCCCAGGTTACAAGACCAGCGCTTTGACTGTTGAGCAACAGAGCTATTCCCATTGAAAACTTAATGCAAGACCCATTCAGTGCTATTTTCCGACGACACTTCACAACAAAATGTATTTGGATGATATGAATCCAGAAACATTTCAACATTAATTCAAGCTGCTAGAGCCACCTTGGTCCCTGGTGAAATGAACAATGACTTGGTCAGCTCGAACATGGGCCAACTTTGAAAACAAAAGAACTTTTATTTTCAATCACAGCCTGAAAAAGGTGTGAAAGAAAAGAGGCCCCAGTGAGAATTGAACTCACGACCCCTGGTTTACAAAACCAGTGATCTAACCCCTGAGCTATGGAGCCATCTGAGTGTGGAATTGTATCAACTTCTAAGGGAATAATCTAGATTTGAAGTCATCGTGACTGCAGGGATGCATACTCTTTGGTTCTTTCGGTAAAGTCACGTAGGTCTAAAACAAATTAAACCACGACGTTTCGATCGCAACACAAGCGACCGTCATCAGGTGGAACAGATACAGCAGGGGAACTGATGACATAGGAGAAAGAGCTGATGCACCAAAGTTTACATCGGATTTTGAAGGAATGTCTAACTTATATCCCCAAATAAATGAGCTATACCAAATACGAATTCTGATATGTTAAGGTAGATGCTCCATCGTGACATATAACCTTGGAAAGCTTATATTAATTGCAAACATCGCAAAGCCGAAGTTCCAAAAGTGGAACAAAAATTATTATTGCCCCTGCAGTTCTCAATGTGCCACGGGCGCTCACGACGCAACTGCGTGGCGAACATCCTAAAACACGTGGGAGCTCACATTCGTCAAACTCACCGCACCAGGATGTGATATTTGTAAAACTATTTTACCAGGTGAGGTCCCACTGAGCTTTTTAGCTCTTTTTCAGGAGCGACATGGCTATCACAAATGATAGCTCGACGAAGAGGCTTATCGTCACGTGGAAATGTATAGCAGCCAAATATTCTAAATGTGTGACGTTGATTTTAAATGTGGATGGCAAACCCGGAGTTCCCGGACAAAAATCCACACCACCACGCGGGGAGAGACACGCAAACTCCAAACAAACAGGCGTCAGGGTCGGAACACCTCCTGTAAACCAGGCGAGGTAGTTTACAAAAGCCATCTGAGCAAAATATCGGCTTTTATAACTGATGACTGAAGAAGCTTTTAACAAACACACACACACCACATCGAACAGAAAGTAAGGCAACGTTCTAAAGAGTACATTTGACTGGCTTTATCCAATAAATATTGCCTGAGTTTTTCGTGCATGATATTTACACCAAACGCGCTTGGCTCCATGTCCCCGAGTATCATGAAAGTTCGCTGTCACTGACTGAAAGAGCTCCACGTACATTGTTCCGGAGACTCATTTGGATCTTGGTGAACAATAAGAATGTAACTCTCAATCGCTGGTTTCGGATCTCCGTGACTGAACCCGTTTTATGTTCCAAACCGTTCACAATGTAAATTTTGGTGGTTTTATCAACAGACATTGCCCGGTGAGAATCACCATATGCTTCATAACACACTGCAGTTATCAATAGGTGTCAGTAGGTGCTCACGAATTGGAACTGTCACATATTCAACTAAATAATGCTAATAATAATACTGCAGTTTAATGATGCATAAAAGAAAGGCTCCAGTGAGAATTGAACTCACGACCCCTGGTTTACGAAACCAGTGCTCTAACCCCTGAGCTATGGAGCCAGTTGGCTACAGTTTTATGCAAACCTCTTGAGATAAGAACACAATTGAGAAAACATATCAAACACATGGTGTGAAATGAAACAGGATTAAAGAAGGCTTGAGCATCAGCACACGTTGCCTGGTTAATTAGATCAATTGTTATGGTAATTCAGTTAAGGATTCTGCCCATGAACTTATATTTTACGTTGCTATATGTCTGGTAAAAAAAAAGCCACGTTGGCAAGTGTACAACACATTCGAAAATGAAATATTTGAGAAAGTTTCAATAAAGAACCACACTTACACGCCAACACCACATTTCAAAATGTTACCAATGAAGGATGTAAACTGACTTAGAATCTCCAGCAAGAACTTAAGAGCCCCCAGGTTAGAAGACCAGCGCTTTCACTGCTGAGCAACAGAGCTATTCCCATATATATGTTAATGCAAGACCCATTCAGTGCTATTTTCCGACGACATTTCACAACAAATATATTTGGATGATATTAATTCAGAAAAATGTCTACATGGGTCCCTGGTGAAATGGAACAATGACTTGGTGCACTCAAAACATGGGCAACTTTTAAAACCAAAAACTTCTATTTTCAATCACAGTCTCAAGAAGGTGTGAAATAAAAGAGGCCCTAGTGAGAATTGAACTCACGACCCCTGGTTTACGAAGCCAGTTGGCTCCGGTTTTATGCAAACCTCTTGAGGTGAGAACAAAATTGAGGAAACATATCACGATACCAAAAACCTGGCTCTCTGAGGAACTGGTGACCGATAAAACAACTATGTTATCGCAAACACACTTTCAAAATAAAAAGTTATTCAAACAAGTAAACTCCTAAGTTAGTTGTTGCCCAAAACAATGCCACACCAGTACCAAGTCAGTGCTACTGTGCCCCCTGCTGTTTTTTATTAGCATCGGTGACATCTTAAAAGAACAGATTCTCGAATTGTCAATGTTGCTGAAGTAGGATTTAAAACTACACAGGCCCCAGCGAGAATTGAACTCGCGACCCCTGGTTTACAAGACCAGTGCTCTAACCACTGAGCTATGGAGCCACTCCTTTGCTCACCTGCAAATCCATTATTAAAAAGCGCACAAAACCTGTTAATGCAACATGGCACCAATGCCTCAACTGAGAAGTTAATTGCGATGTGGCCAAAAACGACAAATTGCGTCACACAGCTCCATGTAAACTTGACCATGTTCGCATCTCATGACTTGGGAAGTTTGAATTTAAGCACGTACACATATGACACTTTTAAATAATAACTTTCGGGTGGCAATAATCCAGAAAAAACTGCCACATTACTGCGAAACACTTGGTCCAATTTGCATACCGGTTTCCTTAATCGTGACTCGGTGCTCTCCCACAGCAGAGGCCAATTTTGAAAACCAAGGGTTTTAATGTTTCACTCAATCTCTTTGAAGAATAAGCAAAACGAAGGCCCCAGTGAAAATTGAACTCACGACCCCTGGTTTACGAAACCAGTGCTCTAACCCCTGAGCTATGGAGCCATCTGAGTGTGGAGTTGTATCAACTTCTAAGGGAATAATCTAGATTTGAAGTAATCGTGACTGCAGGGATGCATACTCTTTGGTTCTTTCGGTAAAGTCACGTAGGTCTAAAAAAAATTAAACCACGACGTTTCGATCGCAACACAAGCGACCGTCATCAGGTGGAACAGATACAGCAGGGGAACTGATGACATAGGAGAAAGAGCTGATGCACCAAAGTTTACATCGGATTTTGAAGGAAGGTCTAACTTATATCCCCAAATAAATTAGCTATACCAAATACGAATTCTGATATGTTAAGGTAGATGCTCCATCGTGACATATAACCTTGGAAAGCTTATATTAATTGCAAACATCGCAAAGCCGAAGTTCCAAAAGTGGAACAAAAATTATTATTCCCCCTGCAGTTCTCAATGTGCCACGGGCGCTCACGACGCAACTGCGTGGCGAACATCCTAAAACACGTGGGAGCTCACATTCGTCAACCTCACCGCACCAGGATGTGATATTTGTAAAACTATTTTACCAGGTAAGGTCCCACTGAGCTTTTTAGCTCTTTTTCAGAAGCGACATGGCTATCACAAATTATAGCTCGTCGAAGAGGCTTATCGTCACGTGGAAATGTATAGCAGCCAAATACTTCTAACGTGTGACGTTGATTTTAAATGTGGATGGCAAACCCGGAGTACCCGGACAAAAAGTCCACACGACCACGCAGAGAGAAACACGCAAACTCCAAGCAAACAGGCGTCAGGGTCGGAATCGAACCCACCACCTCCTGTAAACCAGGCGAGGTAGTTTACAAAAGCCATCTGAGCAAAATATCAGCTTTTATAACTGATGACTGGGGAAGCTTGTAACAAACACACATCACATCGAACAGAAAGTAAGGCAACGTTTTAAAGAGTACATTTGACTGGCTTTATCCAAGAAATATTGCCTGAGTTTTTCGTGCATGATATTTACACCAAACGTGCGTGGCTCCATGCCCCCGAGTATCATGAAAGTTCGCTGTCACTGACTGAAAGAGCTCCACGTACGTTATGTCGGAGACTCATTTGGATCCTACGTATCTTGGTGGCCAGTAAGAATGGAACTCTCAATCGCTGGTTTCGGGTCTCCATGACTGAACCCGTTTTATGTTCAAAAGCGTTCACAATGTAAATTTTGGTGGTTTTATCAACAGACATTGCAGGTGAGGATCACCATATGCTTCATAACACATTGCAGTTATCAATAGGTATCAGTAGGTGCTCACAAACTGGAACTGTTATATTCAACTAAATAATTATAATACTGCGGTTTAATGATGCATAAAAGTAAGGCTCCAGTGAGAATTGAACTCACGACCCCTGGTTTACTAGACCAGTGCTCTAACCACTGAGCTATGGAGCCAGTTGAAGCCCCTGTCACCAAAAGACACACGTGACTTTTACGCCTGTCACTCATCAGGCAAAACACATGGTGTGAAATGAAACAGGATTAAAGAAGGCTTGAGCATCAGCACACGTTGCCTGGTTAATTAGATCAATTGTTAAGGTAATTCAGTTAAGGATTCTGCCCATGAACTTATATTTTATGTTGCTATATGTCTGGTAAAAAAAAGCCACGTTGGCAAGTGTACAACACATTCGAAAATGAAATATTTGAGAAAGTTTCAAGAACAAACCACACTTACACGCCGACACCACATTTCAAAATGTTACCAATGAAGGATGTAAACTGACTTAGAATCTCCAGCAAGAACTTAAGAGCCCCCAGGTTAGAAGACCAGCGCTTTCACTGCTGAGCAACAGAGCTATTCCCATATATATGTTAATGCAAGACCCATTCAGTGCTATTCTCCGACGACATTTCACAACAAATGTATTTGGATATTAATTCAGAAACATTTCAACATGGGTCCTTGGTGAAATGGAACAATGACTTGGTGCACTCAAAACATGGGCAACTTTTAAAACCAAAAACTTCTATTTTCAATCACAGTCTCAAGAAGGTGTGAAATAAAAGAGGCCCTAGTGAGAATTGAACTCACGACCCCTGGTTTACGAAGCCAGTTGGCTCCGGTTTTATGCAAACCTCGAGGTGAGAACAAAATTGAGGAAACATCACAATACCAAAAACCTGGCTCTCTGAGGAACTGGTGACCGATTAAACGACTGTTTTATCTCACAAACACTTTACATTAAAAAGTAATTCTAACAAGTAAACTCCTAAGTTAGTTATTGCCCAAAACAATGCCACACCTGTACCAAGTCAGTGCTACCGTGCTCCCTGCTGTTTCCTATTAGCATTGCTGAAATCTTAAAAGAACAGCCTTTCGATTTGTCAATATTGCCAAAGTAGGATGTAAAACTACACAGGCCCCAGCGAGAATTGAACTCGCGACCCCTGGTTTACAAGACCAGTGCTCTAACCACTGAGCTATGGAGCCACTCCTTTGCTCACCTGCAAATCCATTATTAAAAAGTTCAAAAAACCTGTTAATGCAACATGGCACCAATGCCTCAACTGAGAAGTTAATTGCAATGTGGCCAAAAACGACAAATTGCGTCACACAGCTCCATGTAAACTTGACCATGTTCGCATCTCATGACTTGGGAAGTTTGAATTTAAGCATGTAGTACACATATGACACTTTTAAATAATAACTTTCGGGTGGCAATAATCCAGAAAAAAACTGCCACATTACTGCGAAACACTCGGTCCAATTTGCATCCCGGTTTCCTTAATCGTGACTCGGTGCTCTCCCACAGCAGAGGCCAATTTTGAAAACCAAGGGTTTTAATGTTTCACTCAATCTCTTTGAAGAATAAGCAAAACGAAGGCCCCAGTGAAAATTGAACTCACGACCCCTGGTTTACGAAACCAGTGCTCTAACCCCTGAGCTATGGAGCCATCTGAGTGTGGAGTTGTATCAACTTCTAAGGGAATAATCTAGATTTGAAGTAATCGTGACTGCAGGGATGCATACTCTTTGGTTCTTTCGGTAAAGTCACGTAGGTCTAAAAAAAATTAAACCACGACGTTTCGATCGCAACACAAGCGACCGTCATCAGGTGGAACAGATACAGCAGGGGAACTGATGACATAGGAGAAAGAGCTGATGCACCAAAGTTTACATCGGATTTTGAAGGAAGGTCTAACTTATATCCCCAAATAAATTAGCTATACCAAATACGAATTCTGATATGTTAAGGTAGATGCTCCATCGTGACATATAACCTTGGAAAGCTTATATTAATTGCAAACATCGCAAAGCCGAAGTTCCAAAAGTGGAACAAAAATTATTATTCCCCCTGCAGTTCTCAATGTGCCACGGGCGCTCACGACGCAACTGCGTGGCGAACATCCTAAAACACGTGGGAGCTCACATTCGTCAACCTCACCGCACCAGGATGTGATATTTGTAAAACTATTTTACCAGGTAAGGTCCCACTGAGCTTTTTAGCTCTTTTTCAGAAGCGACATGGCTATCACAAATTATAGCTCGACGAAGAGGCTTATCGTCACGTGGAAATGTATAGCAGCCAAATACTCTAAACGTGTGACGTTGATTTTAAATGTGGATGGCAAACCCGGAGTACCCGGACAAAAAGTCCACACGACCACGCAGAGAGAAACACGCAAACTCCAAGCAAACAGGCGTCAGGGTCGGAATCGAACCCACCACCTCCTGTAAACCAGGCGAGGTAGTTTACAAAAGCCATCTGAGCAAAATATCAGCTTTTATAACTGATGACTGAGGAAGCTTGTAATAAACACACACCACATCGAACAGAAAGTAAGGCAACGTTTTAAAGAGTACATTTGACTGGCTTTATCCAAGAAATATTGCCTGAGTTTTTCGTGCATAATATTTACACCAAACGGCGCTTGGCTCCATGCCCCCGAGTATCATGAAAGTTCGCTGTCACTGACTGAAAGAGCTCCACGTACATTGTTCCGGAGACTCATTTGGATCTTGGTGAACAATAAGAATGTAACTCTCAATCGCTGGTTTCGGATCTCCATGACTGAACCTGTTTTATGTTCCAAACCGTTCACAATGTAAATTTTGGTGGTTTAATCAACAGACATTGCCCGGTGAGAATCACCATATGCTTCATAACACACTGCAGTTATCAATAGGTGTCAGTAGGTGCTCACAAAATGAAACTGTCACATTCAACTAAATAATGATAATACTGCAGTTTGATGATGCGTAAAATAAAGGCTCCAGTGAGAATTGAACTCACGACCCCTGGTTTACTAGACCAGTGCTCTAACCACTGAGCTATGGAGCCAGTTAAAGCCCCTGTCACCAAAAGACACACGTGAAATGAAACAGGATTAAAGAAGGCTTGAGCATCAGCACACGTTGCCTGGTTAATTAGATCAATTAATGTTATGGTAACTCAGTTAAGGATTCTGCCCATGAACTTATATTTTACGTTGCCATATGTCTGGTAAAAAAAAGCCACGTTGGAAAGTGTACAACACATTCGAAAATGAAATATTTGAGAAAGTTTCAAGAACAAACCACACTTACACGCCGACACCACATTTCAAAATGTTACCAATGCAGGATGTAAACTGACTTAGAATCTCCAGTAAGAACTTAAGGGCCCCCAGGTTGAGCAACAGAGCTATTCCCATATATATGTTAATGTAAGACCCATTCAGTGCTATTTTCCGACGACATTTCACAACAAATATATTTGGATGATATTAATTCAGAAAAATTTCTACATGGGTCCCTGGTGAAATGGAACAATGACTTGGTGCACTCAAAACATGGGCCAACTTTTAAAACCAATAACTTCTATTTTCAATCACAGTCTCAAGAAGGTGTGAAATAAAAGAGGGCCCCAGTGAGAATTGAACTCACGACCCCTGGTTTACGAAGCCAGTTGGCTCCGGTTTTATGCAAACCTCTTGAGGTGAGAACAAAATTGAGGAAACATCACAATACCAAAAACCTGGCTCTCTGAGGAACTGGTGACCGATTAAACGACTGTTTTATCTCACAAACACTTTACATTAAAAAGTAATTCTAACAAGTAAACTCCTAAGTTAGTTATTGCCCAAAACAATGCCACACCTGTACCAAGTCAGTGCTACCGTGCTCCCTGCTGTTTCCTATTAGCATTGCTGAAATCTTAAAAGAACAGCCTTTCGATTTGTCAATATTGCCAAAGTAGGATGTAAAACTACACAGGCCCCAGCGAGAATTGAACTCGCGACCCCTGGTTTACAAGACCAGTGCTCTAACCACTGAGCTATGGAGCCACTCCTTTGCTCACCTGCAAATCCATTATTAAAAAGTTCAAAAAACCTGTTAATGCAACATGGCACCAATGCCTCAACTGAGAAGTTAATTGCAATGTGGCCAAAAACGACAAATTGCGTCACACAGCTCCATGTAAACTTGACCATGTTCGCATCTCATGACTTGGGAAGTTTGAATTTAAGCATGTAGTACACATATGACACTTTTAAATAATAACTTTCGGGTGGCAATAATCCAGAAAAAAACTGCCACATTACTGCGAAACACTCGGTCCAATTTGCATCCCGGTTTCCTTAATCGTGACTCGGTGCTCTCCCACAGCAGAGGCCAATTTTGAAAACCAAGGGTTTTAATGTTTCACTCAATCTCTTTGAAGAATAAGCAAAACGAAGGCCCCAGTGAAAATTGAACTCACGACCCCTGGTTTACGAAACCAGTGCTCTAACCCCTGAGCTATGGAGCCATCTGAGTGTGGAGTTGTATCAACTTCTAAGGGAATAATCTAGATTTGAAGTAATCGTGACTGCAGGGATGCATACTCTTTGGTTCTTTCGGTAAAGTCACGTAGGTCTAAAAAAAATTAAACCACGACGTTTCGATCGCAACACAAGCGACCGTCATCAGGTGGAACAGATACAGCAGGGGAACTGATGACATAGGAGAAAGAGCTGATGCACCAAAGTTTACATCGGATTTTGAAGGAAGGTCTAACTTATATCCCCAAATAAATTAGCTATACCAAATACGAATTCTGATATGTTAAGGTAGATGCTCCATCGTGACATATAACCTTGGAAAGCTTATATTAATTGCAAACATCGCAAAGCCGAAGTTCCAAAAGTGGAACAAAAATTATTATTCCCCCTGCAGTTCTCAATGTGCCACGGGCGCTCACGACGCAACTGCGTGGCGAACATCCTAAAACACGTGGGAGCTCACATTCGTCAACCTCACCGCACCAGGATGTGATATTTGTAAAACTATTTTACCAGGTAAGGTCCCACTGAGCTTTTTAGCTCTTTTTCAGAAGCGACATGGCTATCACAAATTATAGCTCGACGAAGAGGCTTATCGTCACGTGGAAATGTATAGCAGCCAAATACTCTAAACGTGTGACGTTGATTTTAAATGTGGATGGCAAACCCGGAGTACCCGGACAAAAAGTCCACACGACCACGCAGAGAGAAACACGCAAACTCCAAGCAAACAGGCGTCAGGGTCGGAATCGAACCCACCACCTCCTGTAAACCAGGCGAGGTAGTTTACAAAAGCCATCTGAGCAAAATATCAGCTTTTATAACTGATGACTGAGGAAGCTTGTAATAAACACACACCACATCGAACAGAAAGTAAGGCAACGTTTTAAAGAGTACATTTGACTGGCTTTATCCAAGAAATATTGCCTGAGTTTTTCGTGCATAATATTTACACCAAACGGCGCTTGGCTCCATGCCCCCGAGTATCATGAAAGTTCGCTGTCACTGACTGAAAGAGCTCCACGTACATTGTTCCGGAGACTCATTTGGATCTTGGTGAACAATAAGAATGTAACTCTCAATCGCTGGTTTCGGATCTCCATGACTGAACCCGTTTTATGTTCCAAACCGTTCACAATGTAAATTTTGGTGGTTTAATCAACAGACATTGCCCGGTGAGAATCACCATATGCTTCATAACACACTGCAGTTATCAATAGGTGTCAGTAGGTGCTCACAAAATGAAACTGTCACATTCAACTAAATAATGATAATACTGCAGTTTGATGATGCGTAAAATAAAGGCTCCAGTGAGAATTGAACTCACGACCCCTGGTTTACTAGACCAGTGCTCTAACCACTGAGCTATGGAGCCAGTTAAAGCCCCTGTCACCAAAAGACACACGTGAAATGAAACAGGATTAAAGAAGGCTTGAGCATCAGCACACGTTGCCTGGTTAATTAGATCAATTAATGTTATGGTAACTCAGTTAAGGATTCTGCCCATGAACTTATATTTTACGTTGCCATATGTCTGGTAAAAAAAAGCCACGTTGGAAAGTGTACAACACATTCGAAAATGAAATATTTGAGAAAGTTTCAAGAACAAACCACACTTACACGCCGACACCACATTTCAAAATGTTACCAATGCAGGATGTAAACTGACTTAGAATCTCCAGTAAGAACTTAAGGGCCCCCAGGTTGAGCAACAGAGCTATTCCCATATATATGTTAATGTAAGACCCATTCAGTGCTATTTTCCGACGACATTTCACAACAAATATATTTGAATGATATTAATTCAGAAAAAATTCTACATGGGTCCCTGGTGAAATGGAACAATGACTTGGTGCACTCAAAACATGGGCCAACTTTTAAAACCAATAACTTCTATTTTCAATCACAGTCTCAAGAAGGTGTGAAATAAAAGAGGGCCCCAGTGAGAATTGAACTCACGACCCCTGATTTACGAAGCCAGTTGGCTCCGGTTTTATGCAAACCTCTTGAGGTGAGAACAAAATTGAGGAAACATCACAATACCAAAAACCTGGCTCTCTGAGGAACTGGTGACCGATTAAACGACTGTTTTATCTCACAAACACTTTACATTAAAAAGTAATTCTAACAAGTAAACTCCTAAGTTAGTTATTGCCCAAAACAATGCCACACCTGTACCAAGTCAGTGCTACCGTGCTCCCTGCTGTTTCCTATTAGCATTGCTGAAATCTTAAAAGAACAGCCTTTCGATTTGTCAATATTGCCAAAGTAGGATGTAAAACTACACAGGCCCCAGCGAGAATTGAACTCGCGACCCCTGGTTTACAAGACCAGTGCTCTAACCACTGAGCTATGGAGCCACTCCTTTGCTCACCTGCAAATCCATTATTAAAAAGTGCAAAAAACCTGTTAATGCAACATGGCACCAATGCCTCAACTGAGAAGTTAATTGCAATGTGGCCAAAAACGACAAATTGCGTCACACAGCTCCATGTAAACTTGACCATGTTCGCATCTCATGACTTGGGAAGTTTGAATTTAAGCATGTAGTACACATATGACACTTTTAAATAATAACTTTCGGGTGGCAATAATCCAGAAAAAAACTGCCACATTACTGCGAAACACTCGGTCCAATTTGCATCCCGGTTTCCTTAATCGTGACTCGGTGCTCTCCCACAGCAGAGGCCAATTTTGAAAACCAAGGGTTTTAATGTTTCACTCAATCTCTTTGAAGAATAAGCAAAACGAAGGCCCCAGTGAAAATTGAACTCACGACCCCTGGTTTACGAAACCAGTGCTCTAACCCCTGAGCTATGGAGCCATCTGAGTGTGGAGTTGTATCAACTTCTAAGGGAATAATCTAGATTTGAAGTAATCGTGACTGCAGGGATGCATACTCTTTGGTTCTTTCGGTAAAGTCACGTAGGTCTAAAAAAAATTAAACCACGACGTTTCGATCGCAACACAAGCGACCGTCATCAGGTGGAACAGATACAGCAGGGGAACTGATGACATAGGAGAAAGAGCTGATGCACCAAAGTTTACATCGGATTTTGAAGGAAGGTCTAACTTATATCCCCAAATAAATTAGCTATACCAAATACGAATTCTGATATGTTAAGGTAGATGCTCCATCGTGACATATAACCTTGGAAAGCTTATATTAATTGCAAACATCGCAAAGCCGAAGTTCCAAAAGTGGAACAAAAATTATTATTCCCCCTGCAGTTCTCAATGTGCCACGGGCGCTCACGACGCAACTGCGTGGCGAACATCCTAAAACACGTGGGAGCTCACATTCGTCAACCTCACCGCACCAGGATGTGATATTTGTAAAACTATTTTACCAGGTAAGGTCCCACTGAGCTTTTTAGCTCTTTTTCAGAAGCGACATGGCTATCACAAATTATAGCTCGACGAAGAGGCTTATCGTCACGTGGAAATGTATAGCAGCCAAATACTCTAAACGTGTGACGTTGATTTTAAATGTGGATGGCAAACCCGGAGTACCCGGACAAAAAGTCCACACGACCACGCAGAGAGAAACACGCAAACTCCAAGCAAACAGGCGTCAGGGTCGGAATCGAACCCACCACCTCCTGTAAACCAGGCGAGGTAGTTTACAAAAGCCATCTGAGCAAAATATCAGCTTTTATAACTGATGACTGGGGAAGCTTGTAATAAACACACACCACATCGAACAGAAAGTAAGGCAACGTTTTAAAGAGTACATTTGACTGGCTTTATCCAAGAAATATTGCCTGAGTTTTTCGTGCATAATATTTACACCAAACGCGCTTGGCTCCATGCCCCCGAGTATCATGAAAGTTCGCTGTCACTGACTGAAAGAGCTCCACGTACATTGTTCCGGAGACTCATTTGGATCTTGGTGAACAATAAGAATGTAACTCTCAATCGCTGGTTTCGGATCTCCATGACTGAACCCGTTTTATGTTCCAAACCGTTCACAATGTAAATTTTGGTGGTTTAATCAACAGACATTGCCCGGTGAGAATCACCATATGCTTCATAACACACTGCAGTTATCAATAGGTGTCAGTAGGTGCTCACAAAATGAAACTGTCACATTCAACTAAATAATGATAATACTGCAGTTTGATGATGCGTAAAATAAAGGCTCCAGTGAGAATTGAACTCACGACCCCTGGTTTACTAGACCAGTGCTCTAACCACTGAGCTATGGAGCCAGTTAAAGCCCCTGTCACCAAAAGACACACGTGAAATGAAACAGGATTAAAGAAGGCTTGAGCATCAGCACACGTTGCCTGGTTAATTAGATCAATTAATGTTATGGTAACTCAGTTAAGGATTCTGCCCATGAACTTATATTTTACGTTGCCATATGTCTGGTAAAAAAAAGCCACGTTGGAAAGTGTACAACACATTCGAAAATGAAATATTTGAGAAAGTTTCAAGAACAAACCACACTTACACGCCGACACCACATTTCAAAATGTTACCAATGCAGGATGTAAACTGACTTAGAATCTCCAGTAAGAACTTAAGGGCCCCCAGGTTGAGCAACAGAGCTATTCCCATATATATGTTAATGTAAGACCCATTCAGTGCTATTTTCCGACGACATTTCACAACAAATATATTTGGATGATATTAATTCAGAAAAATGTCTACATGGGTCCCTGGTGAAATGGAACAATGACTTGGTGCACTCAAAACATGGGCCAACTTTTAAAACCAATAACTTCTATTTTCAATCACAGTCTCAAGAAGGTGTGAAATAAAAGAGGGCCCCAGTGAGAATTGAACTCACGACCCCTGGTTTACGAAGCCAGTTGGCTCCGGTTTTATGCAAACCTCTTGAGGTGAGAACAAAATTGAGGAAACATCACAATACCAAAAACCTGGCTCTCTGAGGAACTGGTGACCGATTAAACGACTGTTTTATCTCACAAACACTTTACATTAAAAAGTAATTCTAACAAGTAAACTCCTAAGTTAGTTATTGCCCAAAACAATGCCACACCTGTACCAAGTCAGTGCTACCGTGCTCCCTGCTGTTTCCTATTAGCATTGCTGAAATCTTAAAAGAACAGCCTTTCGATTTGTCAATATTGCCAAAGTAGGATGTAAAACTACACAGGCCCCAGCGAGAATTGAACTCGCGACCCCTGGTTTACAAGACCAGTGCTCTAACCACTGAGCTATGGAGCCACTCCTTTGCTCACCTGCAAATCCATTATTAAAAAGTGCAAAAAACCTGTTAATGCAACATGGCACCAATGCCTCAACTGAGAAGTTAATTGCAATGTGGCCAAAAACGACAAATTGCGTCACACAGCTCCATGTAAACTTGACCATGTTCGCATCTCATGACTTGGGAAGTTTGAATTTAAGCATGTAGTACACATATGACACTTTTAAATAATAACTTTCGGGTGGCAATAATCCAGAAAAAAACTGCCACATTACTGCGAAACACTCGGTCCAATTTGCATCCCGGTTTCCTTAATCGTGACTCGGTGCTCTCCCACAGCAGAGGCCAATTTTGAAAACCAAGGGTTTTAATCTTTCACTCAATCTCTTTGAAGAATAAGCAAAACGAAGGCCCCAGTGAGAATTGAACTCACGACCCCTGGTTTACGAAACCAGTGCTCTAACCCCTGAGCTATGGAGCCATCTGAGTGTGGCATTGTATCAACTTCTAAGAGAATAATCTAAATTTGAAGTTATCGTGACTGCAGGGATGCATACTCTTTGGTTCTTTCGGTAAAGTCACGTAGGTCTAAAAAAAAATTAAACCACGACGTTTCGATCGCAACACAAGCGACCGTCATCAGGTGGAACAGATACAGCAGGGGAACTGATGACATAGGAGAAAGAGCTGCTGCACCAAAGTTTACATCGGATTTTGAAGGAATGTCTAACTTATATCCCCCAAAAAATGAGCTATACCAAATACGAATTCTGTTATGTTAAGGTAGATGCTCCTTCGTGACATATAACCAGAGGTGTAAAAAGTACTCAAAAATGTTACTCAAGTGAAAGTACAAGTACTGAGGGAAAATTTTACTCAATTAAAAGTAAAAGTATCTGGCTAGAATCTTACTTGAGTAAAAGTAAAAAAGTACCACATTAAAATTGTACTTGAGTATTAAAGAAGTAAAAGTAACAGCAAGAATGAAAACTAGATATTCTTGTTTAAGCTTTTAATCTCAATGTTAGTTAATACATTAACTAATGAACTTTATTGTAAAGTGTTACCGTTTTGACAATACATGTTTGGTAATTATTAAAAATAAAAATTCCTCGCTTGATTTTCTTGTGTTGTGCATGAATTCAAACACAATGAGAGCACGGAACGATAATGATGATTCAAAGCAATACTGCTATAGGCGCCAAATTTCCCGTGGACCTAACGTTACCATAGCAAATAATTTACAGACAATTGAAAATGCATTTTAGCATTTTATTACATGAGCCTTATATTGTCAATCGCATGCATTAGTGAAAATAGGCCTACTACACATATAAAAGGCGCGCCGTCAAGGTCAAAACATGCACACAAAAAAACTATCAGTAAAACAAAATACTTAACGTACTTACCTCAATATGCTTCCTTAAGTTTGATAGCGAACTTTTGAAGGCCGATATTTCCTTATTAAGCGGGAGACAAAGGACACATTTAATCTTGAATGAATCCTTATTAATACCACTAAAAGAAAATAATTCGCTAAGATACGGCCACGGGTGCTCTTGATCCTGTGGCTGATTTTGGACTGTGCTCGCAGCTGAATCACGTTCTTCCTTCATTTTCTTCCACTGATTGACAGTTATAATTTCTCTAATTTCCAGGTCAAGGTGCTGCGCATTTGTGGTAATAGATGTGACGTGACGTCACTTCCAAAGGACCAATGAACATGTCTGACCAATTTCATGCAATGTGAAAACGATTTTCATAGGCAGAATAAATAACATTTAAATTAAACTGGGCATCAGCGCAATTCAATTGGTTTGGTAATAGCAACGGAAAATAGAATGAAGTGATCTCCAAAAAATAAGTACTTTTTGACTGTAAATAAAATTGTAAGGAGTAAAAAGTACTTTTTTTTCTAAAAAAAGTAATTAAGTAAAAGTATTGATTTTTATTCGTACTCAAGTAAAGTAAAAATCCCCAAAAAGAATACTTAAGTACAGTAATCAAGTAAAATTACTCAAGTACTTTACACCTCTGCATATAACCTTGGAAAGCTTATATTAATTGCCAACATCGCAAAGCCGAAGTTCCAAAAGTGTAACAAAAGTTATTGCGCCCCCTGCAGTTCTCAATGTGCCACGGGCGCTCACGACACAACTGCGTGGCGAACATCCTAAAACACGTGGGAGCTCACAATTCGTCAACCTCACCGCACCAGGATGTGATATTTTTTAAAAACTATTTTACCAGGTGAGGTCCCACTGAGCTTTTTAGCTCTTTTTCAGAAGCGACATGGCTATCACAAATGATAGCTCGACGAAGAGGCTTATCATCACGTGGGAATGTATAGCAGCCAAATACTCTAAACGTGTGACGTTGATTTTAAATGGATGGCAAACCCAGAGTTCCCGGACAAAAATCCACACGACCACGCGGAGAGAGACAAGCAAACTCCAAACAAACAGGCGTCAGGGTCGGAACACCTCCTGTAAACCAGGCGAGGTAGTTTACAAAAGCCATCTGAGCAAAATATCAGCTTTTATAACTGATGACTGGGGAAGCTTGTAACAAACACACACCACATCGAACAGAAAGTAAGGCAACGTTCTAAAGAGTACATTTGACTGGCTTTATCCAAAAAATATTGCCTGAGTTTTTCGTGCATGATATTTACACCAAACGCGCTTGGCTCCATGTCCCCGAGTATCATGAAAGTTCGCTGTCACTGACTGAAAGAGCTCATTTGGATCTTGGTGAACAATAAGAATGTAACTGATAATTGGTTCTTTACCCTTCTATCTGGCAACAAAACTGACACCTTTTTGCCAGATAGAAGGGTAAAGAACCAATTATCATATTTTTACTGGCAAATGAGGTCCCCATAGTGAAGAATGTAACTCTCAATCGCTGGTTTCGGATCTCCGTGACTGAACCCGTTTTATGTTCCAAACCGTTCACAATGTAAATTTTGGTGGTTTTATCAACAGACATTGCCCGGTGAGAATCACCATATGCTTCATAACACACTGCAGTTATCAATAGGTGTCAGTAGGTGCTCACAAATTGGAACTGTCACATTCAACTAATGATGCGTAAAATATAGGATCCAGTGAGAATTGAACTCACGACCCCTGGTTTACTAGACCAGTGCTCTAACCACTGAGCTATGGAGCCAGTTAAAACCCCTGTCACCAAAAGACACACGTGAAATGAAACAGGATTAAAGAAGGCTTGAGCATCAGCACACGTTGCCTGGTTAATTAGATCAATTAATGTTATGGTAACTCAGTTAAGGATTCTGCCCATGAACTTATATTTTACGTTGCCATATGTCTGGTAAAAAAAAGCCACGTTGGAAAGTGTACAACACATTCGAAAATGAAATCTTTGAGAAAGTTTCAAGAAAGAACCACACTTACACGCCGAAATCCACATTTCAAAATGTTACCAATGCAGGATGCAAACTGACTTAGAATCTCCAGTAAGAACTTAAGGGCCCCCAGGTTAGAAGACCAGCGCTTTCACTGCTGAGCAACAAAGCTATTCCCATATATATGTTAATGTAAGACCCATTCAGTGCTATTTTCCGACGACATTTCACAACAAATATATTTGGATGATATTAATTCAGAAAAATTTCTACATGGGTCCCTGGTGAAATGGAACAATGACTTGGTGCACTCGAAACATGGGCCAACTTTTAAAACCAATAACTTCTATTTTCAATCACAGTCTCAAGAAGGTGTGAAATGAAAGAGGGCCCCAGTGAGAATTGAACTCACGACCCCTGGTTTACGAAGCCAGTTGGCTCCGGTTTTATGCAAACCTCTTGAGGTGAGAACAAATTGAGGAAACATCACAATACCAAAAACCTGGCTCTCTGAGGAACTGGTGACCGATTAAACGACTGTTTTATCGCACACACACTTTACATTAAAAAGTAATTCTAACAAGTAAACTCCTAAGTTAGTTATTGCCCAAAACAATGCCACACCAGTACCAAGTCAGTGCTACCGTGCCCCCTGCAGTTTTTTATTAGCATTGGTGACATCTTAAAAGAACAGCCTCTCGAATGGTCAATATTGCCGAAGTAGGATTTAAAACTACACAGGCCCCAGCGAGAATTGAACTCGCGACCCGTGGTTTACTAGACCAGTGCTCTAACCACTGAGCTATGGCACCACTCATTTACTCACCTCCAAATCCATTATTAAAAAGCGCACAAAACATGTTAATGCAACATGGCACCAATGCCTCAACTGAGAAGTTTATTGCGAATGTGGCCAAAAACGACAAATTGCGTCACACAGCTCCATGTAAACTTGACCATGTTCGCATCTCATGACTTGGGAAGTTTGAATTTAAGCACGTACACATATGACACTTTTAAATAATAACTTTCGAGTGGCAATAATCTAGAAAAAACTTCCACATTACTGCTAAATACTAGGTCCACATTGCATCCCGGTTTCCTTAATAGTGACTCGGTGCTCTTCCCACAGCATAGGCCAATTTTGAAAATCAAGGGCTTTAATGTATCACTCAGTCTCTTTGAAGAATAAGCAAAACGAAGGCCCCAGTGAGAATTGAACTCACGACCCCTGGTTTACGAAACCAGTGCTCTAACCCCTGAGCTATGGAGCCATCTGAGTGTGGAGTGGTATCAACTTCTAAGGGAATAATCTAGATTTGAAGTAATCGTGACTGCAGGGATGCATACTCTTTGGTTCTTTCGGTAAAGTCACGTAGGTCTAAAACAAATTAAACCACGACGTTTCGATCGCAACACAAGCGACACTCATCAGGTGGAACAGATCCAGCAGGGGAACTGATGACAGGAGAAAGAGCTGATGCACCAAAGTTTACATCGGATTTTGAAGGAAGGTCTAACTTATATCCCCAAATAAACGAGCTATACCAAATACGAATTCTGATATGTTAAGGTAGATGCTCCATCGTGACATATAACCTTGGAAAGCTTATATTAATTGCAAACATCGCAAAGCCGAAGTTCCAAAAGTGGAACAAAAATTATTATTCCCCCTGCAGTTCTCAATGTGCCACGGGCGCTCACGACGCAACTGCGTGGCGAACATCCTAAAACACGTGGGAGCTCACATTCGTCAACCTCACCGCACCAGGATGTGATATTTGTAAAACTATTTTACCAGGTAAGGTCCCACTGAGCTTTTTAGCTCTTTTTCAGAAGCGACATGGCTATCACAAATTATAGCTCGACGAAGAGGCTTATCGTCACGTGCAAATGTATAGCAGCCAAATACTCTAAACGTGTGACGTTGATTTTAAATGTGGATGGCAAACCCGGAGTACCCTAAAAAAAGTCCACACGACCACACGCGGAGAGAGACACGCAAACTCCAAACAAACAGGCGTCAGCGTCGGAATCGAGCCCACCACCTCCTGTAAACCAGGCGAGGTACTTATCAAAAGCCATCTGAGCAAAATATCGGATTTTATAACTGATGACTGGGGAAGCTTGTAACAAACACACACCACATCGAACAGAAAGTAAGGCAACGTTTTAAAGAGTACATTTGACTGGCTTTATCCAAGAAATATTGCCTGAGTTTTTCGTGCATGACATTTACACCAAACGCGCTTGGCTCCATGCCCCCGAGTATCATGAAAGTTCGCTGTCACCGACTGAAAGAGCTCCACGTACATTGTTCCGGAGACTCATTTGGATCTTGGTGAACAATAAGAATGTAACTCTCAATCGCTGGTTTCGGGTCTCCATGACTGAACCCGTTTTATGTTCCAAACCGTTCACAATGTAAATTTTGGTGGTTTTATCAACAGACATTGCCCGGTGAGAATCACCATATGCTTCATAACACACTGCAGTTATCAATAGGTGTCAGTAGGTGCTCACAAACTGAAACTGTCACATTCAACTAAATAATGATAATACTGCAGTTTAATGATGCATAAAATATAGGCTCCAGTGAGAATTGAACTCACGACCTCTGGTTTACTAGACCAGTGCTCTAACCACTGAGCTATGGAGCCAGTTAAAGCCCCTGTCACCAAAAGACACACGTGAAATGAAACAGGATTAAAGAAGGCTTGAGCATCAGCACACGTTGCCTGGTTAATTAGATCAATTAATGTTATGGTAACTCAGTTAAGGATTCTGCCCATGAACTTATATTTTACGTTGCCATATGTCTGGTAAAAAAAAAGCCACGTTGGAAAGTGTACAACACATTCGAAAATGAAATCTTTGAGAAAGTTTCAAGAAAGAACCACACTTACACGCCAACACCACATTTCAAAATGTTACCAATGCAGGATGCAAACTGACTTAGAATCTCCAGTAAGAACTTAAGGGCCCCCAGGTTAGAAGACCAGCGCTTTCACTGCTGAGCAACAGAGCTATTCCCATATATATGTTAATGTAAGACCCATTCAGTGCTATTTTCCGACGACATTTCACAACAAATATATTTGGATGATATTAATTCAGAAAAATTTCTACATGGGTCCCTGGTGAAATGGAACAATGACTTGGTGCACTCAAAACATGGGCAACTTTTAAAACCAAAAACTTATATTTTCAATCACAGTCTCAAGAAGGTGTGAAATAAAAGAGGCCCTAGTGAGAATTGAACTCACGACCCCTGGTTTACGAAGCCAGTTGGCTCCGGTTTTATGCAAACCTCTTGAGGTGAGAACAAAATTGAGGAAACATATCACGATACCAAAAACCTGGCTCTCTGAGGAACTCGTGACCGATAAAACAACTATGTTATCGCAAACACACTTTCAAAATAAAAAGTTATTCAAACAAGTAAACTCCTAAGTTAGTTGTTGCCCAAAACAATGCCACACCAGTACCAAGTCAGTGCTACTGTGCCCCCTGCTGTTTTTATTAGCATTGGTGACATCTTAAAAGAACAGATTCTCGAATTGTCAATATTGCTGAAGTAGGATTTAAAACTACACAGGCCCCAGCGAGAATTGAACTCGCGACCCCTGGTTTACAAGACCAGTGCTCTAACCACTGAGCTATGGAGCCACTCATTTACTCACCTCCAAATCCATTATTAATAAGCGCACAAAACATGTTAATGCAACATGGCACCAATGCCTCAACTGAGAAGTTAATTGCGATGTGGCCAAAAACGACAAATTGCGTCACACAGCTCCATGTAAACTTGACCATGTTCGCATCTCATGACTTGGGAAGTTTGAATTTAAGCACGTACACATATGACACTTTTAAATAATAACTTTCGAGTGGCAATAATCCAGAAAAAACTGCCACATTACTGCGAAACACTCGGTCCAATTTGCATCCCGGTTTCCTTAATCGTGACTCGGTGCTCTCCCACAGCAGAGGCCAATTTTGAAAACCAAGGGTTTTAATGTTTCACTCAATATCTTTGAAGAATAAGCAAAACGAAGGCCCCAATGAGAATTGAACTCACGACCCCTGGTTTACAAAACCAGCGCTCTAACCCCTGAGCTATGGAGCCATCTGAATGTGGTGTTGTATCAACTTCTAAGGGAATAATCTAGATGTGAAGTTATCGTGACTGCAGGGATGCATACTCTTTGGTTCTTTCGATTAAGTCACGTAGGTCTAAAAAAAAATTAACCACGACGTTTCGATCGCAACACAAGCGACCGTCATCAGGTGGAACAGATACAGCAGGGGAACTGATGACATAGGAGAAAGAGCTGATGCACCAAAGTTTACATCGGATTTTGAAGGTATGTCTAACTTATATCCCCAAAAAAATGCTCCTTCGTGACATGCAACATTGGAAAGCTTACATTAATTGCAAACATCGCAAAGCCGAAGTTCCAAAAGTGTAACAAAAGTTATTGCGCCCCCTGCAGTTCTCAATGTGCCACGGGCGCTCACGACGCAACTGCGTGGCGAACGTCGTAAAACACGTGGGAGCTCACCAGGATGTGATCTTTTAAAAACTATTTACCAGGTAACGTCCCACTGAGCTTTTTAGCTCTTTTTCAGAAGCGACATGGCTATCACAAATTATAGCTCGACGAAGAGGCTTATCGTCACGTGGAAATGTATAGCAGCCAAATACTCTAAATGTGTAACGTTGATTTTAAATGTGGATGGCAAACCCGGAGTACCCGTAAAAAAATCCACACGACCACGCGGAGAGAGACACGCAAACTCCAAACAATCAGGCGTCAGGGTCGGAATCGAACCCACCACCTCCTGTAAACAAGGCGAGGTCGTTATCAGAAGCCATCTGAGCAAAATATCAGCTTTCATAACTGATGACTGGGGAAGCTTGTAATAAACACACACACACACCACATCGAACAGAAAGTAAGGCAACGTTCTAAAGAGTACACTTGACTGGCTTTATCCAAAAAATATTGCCTTAGTTATTCATGCCCCCGAGTATCATGAAAGTTCGCTGTCACTGACTGAGAGAGCTCCACGTACGTTATGTCGGAGATTCATTTGGATCTTGGTGAACAATAAGCATGTAACTCTCAGTCGCTGGTTTCGGATCTCCATGACTGAAACCGTTTTATGTTCAAAAGCGTTCAGAATGTAAATTTTGGTGGTTTTATCAACAGACATTGCCAGGTGAGTATCACCATATGCTTCATAACACATTGCAGTTATCAATAGGTGTCAGTAGGTGCTCACAAGCTGAAACTGTCACATTCAACTAAATAATGATAATATTGAAGTTTAATGATGCTTAAAATAAAGGCTCCAGTGAGAATTGAACTCACGACCCCTGGTTTACTAGACCAGTGCTCTAACCACTGAGCTATGGAGCCAGTTGAAGGCCATGTCACCAAAAGACACACGTGAAATGAAACAGGATTAAAGAAGGCTTGAGCATCAGCACACGTTGCCTGGTTAATTAGATCAATTAATGTTATGGTAATTCAGTTAAGGATTCTGCCCATGAACTTATATTTTACGTTGCCATATGTCTGCTAAAAAAAGCCATGTTGGAAAGTGTACAACACATTCGAAAATGAAATCTTTGGGAAAGTTTCAAGAAAGAACCACACTTACACGCCGACACCACATTTCAAAATGTTACCAATGCAGGATGCAAACTGACTTAGAATCTCCAGCAAGAACTTAAGGGCCCCCAGGTTACAAGACCAGCGCTTTCACTGCTGAGCAACAGAGCTATTCCCATATATATGTTAATGCAAGACCCATTCAGTGCTATTTTCCGACGACACTTCACAACAAATGTATTTGGATGATATTAATTTAGAAACATTTAAACATGGGTCCCTGGTGAAATGGAACAATGACTTGGTGCACTCGAAACATGGGCCAACTTTTAAAATCAAGAACTTCTATTTTCAATCACAGTCTCAAGAAGGTGTGAAATAAAAGAGGCCCCAGTGAGAATTGAACTCACGACCCCTGGTTTACGAAGCCAGTTGGCTACGTTTTATGCAAACCTCTTGATGTGAGAACAAAATTGAGGAAACATATCACAATACCAAAAACCTGGCTCTCTGAGGAACTGGTGACCGATTAAACGACTGTTTTATCGCACACACACTTTACATTAAAAAGTTATTTAAACAAGTAAACTCCCAAGTTAGTTGTTGCCCAAATCAATGCCACACCTGTACCAAGTCAGTGCTACCGTGCCCCCTGCTGTTTCTTATTAGCATTATTAATGCTTCCCCCTAACCCCTCCCTTTGATGCTGCTAATCCTGCATAATTCACGGGCAAAATATGACTTTAAACCCCCTGTCAAACCTCCTACGCATCTCACAAGTAGTACTAATCGCATATTTGCATTTCTCTAAAATATGCAAAAAAATCCTCTTGATATGCAAATTATTTTGTCAAGGCGCTCTTCCTCCTCCCTCCCAGCTTAAATAGACGCTCCAAGCCTGGGGTGTGTCATTCAGACTCTGTCTACTTGACAGACCTGTTCTCCACCTGAGGACGGCTGCTTGCGTTGTGGCCGGAACGTCGTGAGAATTATTTTATTATGTTTTATTTTTATTATTTTATTATTTCCCTTCTACGTGACTTTACCGAAAGAACCAAGAAGATGAATCCCTGCAGTCACGAAAGCTTTAAGTCTAAATTTAGGCCAGATCTGTCCGTATGTCATTCTGTGACTGTGATTAACGCCCCCAGATTGGTTGAAGTGCGTCACGTGACCGCGAACTCCCCACTTTGAGAAGCAGCAACATCATGGCCACGGAAAGCTGACGGTCCATCCACTCATACACACAGCTCACTCACACTCGCATGCAGCTCAGAGGAGACGGGTGAGTCAGAGTGAGGAAGCTGACGGTCGATCCACTCACACACGGCTCACTCATACACACAGACAATCGCATGCAGCTCAGAGGAGACGGGTGAGTGAGAGTGAGGCAGAGCCGTGCTCCGTCCACTGCTGCCCTGAGGAACCCCCGTGCTCTCCACTGCTGGCTTTAGGAAGAGCTGTGCTCGCTCCGCTGCTGAACTGAGGGAGAGCCGTGCTCTGTCCATTACATTAGTGCTCGACTTTTTTTGGTGCTTAAATCCACTGCTGGATGAATGCCCACCGCACGCTGTGCGAGTGGATCGTAAGGATTTACTTGACCAGTCTGTTGGGGGCCGCCACACGCTGTGGTTGTTCGCCATAGGCGCCCCCCAACAACCTAGTTTGTCAATATTGCCGAAGCAGGATGCAAAACTACAGAGGCCTCAGCGAAAACTGAACTCGCAACCCCTGATTTACAAGACCAGTGCTCTAACCACTGAGCTATGGAGCCAATTCAGTATTAAAAAAGCTCACAAAACCTGTTAATGCAAAATGGCACCAATGCCTCAACTGAAAAGTTAATCGCGATGTGGCTAAAAACGACAAATTGCGTAGCACAGCTTCATGTAAACTTGACCTTAGCAACTCATGACTTGGGAAATTTGAATGTAAACACGTACACATATGACACTTCTAAATAATAACTTTCGGGTGGCAATAATCCAGAAAAAACTGCCACATTACTGTGAAACACTCGGTCCAATTTGCATCCCGGTTTCCTTAATTGTGACCCGGTGCCCTCCCACAGCATAGGACAATTTTGAAAACCAAGGATTTTCATGTTTCACTCAATTTCTTTGAAGAATAAGCAAAACGAAGGCCCCAGTGAGGATTGAACTCACGACCCCTGGTTTACGAAACCAGTGCTCTAACCCCTGAGCTATGGAGCCAGTTATGCAAACCTCTTGAGGTCAGAAAACAATTGAGGAAACATATCACGATACCAAAAACCTGGCTCTCTGGGAAACTGGTGACCGATAAAACAACTATGTTATCGCAAACACACTTTAAAAGTTATTCAAACAAGTAAACTCCTAAGGGATCGTACATAAATGACGTCACGCGATTTTGGACGATTTTTGGCCCTCCCCCCGTCGTCACTCGGCGGCACAAAAAGTCAGACCCCCCCTAAAATATGACGTCACAAAGCTCTGCCCCCCCTCCCCAAAAATAAAACATGCTTCAAATCGCTTTAAACTATTATCATTGTAGTGCGTATTTAATGTGCCGCTGCACGCTGATGTTGTAGAAGAAAACATTTATTAACAAGTTTATTTAATTAGTAGAACGTGTTGTCTATATTTATTTAAAGTTGCGCATTTGTACGTGACGTCACATTTCTCACCCCCTCCCCTCTCGTCACAAATGTCTGACCCCCCCTAGGTGCGTGACGTAATTTACGGACGGCCCCTAAGATAGTAGTTGGCCAAAACAATGCCACACCTGTACCAAGTCAGTGCTACCGTGCCCCCTGCTGTTTCTTATTAGCATTGCTGAAAACTTAAAAGAACAGCATCTCGATTTGTCAATATTGCCGAAGTAGGATGCAAAACTACGCAGGCCCCAGCGAGAATTGAACTCGCGATCCCTGGTTTACAAGACCAGTGCTCTAACCACTGAGCTATGGAGCCACTCCTTATCAACACCTGCAAATACATTATTAAAAAGCTCACAAAACCTGTTAATGCAACATGGCACCAATGCCTCAACTGAGAAGTTAATTGCTATGTGGCCAAAAACGACAAATTGCGTCACACAGCTCCATGTAAACTTGACCATGTTCGAAACTCATGACTTGGGATGTTTGAATTTAAGCATGTACACATATGACACTTCTAAATAATAACTTTCGGATGGCAATAATCCAGAAAAAAACTGCCACATTTCCTGTGAAACACTCGGTCCAATTTGCATGTCGGGGTCCTTTATTGTGACTCGGTGCCCTCCCATAGCAGAGGCCAATTTTGAAAACCAAGGATTTTCATGTTTCACTCATCTCTTTGAATAATAAGCAAAACGAAGGCCCCAGTGAAAACTGAACTCACGACCCCTGGTTTCATGAAACTAGTGCTCGAACCCCTGAGCTATGGAGCCATCTGAGTGCGTAGGTGCATCAATTTCTAAGGGAATGTCTAATATCCCAAAAAGAAATTAGCTTTTCCAAATACGCAAAAACATGGCCCTCTGAAGAACGGGTGAACTATGAAAAAAGTGCTTTAACACATGCCCACATTGGAAAACCAATTTAAATAAAACAAGAAAACTAAGTTACGTGCGTTATAAAACAACGCCACACTTATACCGAACAACGTTGCTGGCGTGCCCCCTGCGGCCATGAATCAGGAGCAGGTGCTCACACTCGTGCTCAGATCTTAAAAGTACGAATGTAGAACTTCTTGAATACCATATGTAGCCGACAACGCTCATCGTAGGTACGGGGGAAGGACAACAAACTAAACACGAAAAGTAGTACAACATTTCAAAATGTTACCAATGCAGGATGTAAACCGACTTAGAATCTCCAGCAAGAACTGAAGGCACGACCTCCAGGTTACAAGACCAGCCCTTTCCTTGCTGAGCAACAGAGCTATTCCCATATATGTCTTAATGCAAGACCCATTCAGTGCAATTTTCCGACGACACTTCACAATAAATGCATTTTGATGATATTAATTTAGAAACATTTCAACATTAATACAACATGCTTGGGCCACCTTGGTCGAACATGGGCCAACTTTAAAAACAAAGAACTTTTGTTTTCAATCAGTCTCAAGAAGGTGTGAAATAAAACAGGCCCCAGTGAGAACTGAACTCGCGACCCCTGGTTTACAAGACCAGTGCTCTAACCACTGAGCTATGGAGCCACTCCTTTGCTACACCTGCAAATCCATTATTAAAAAGCTCACAAAACCTGTTAATGCAACATGGCACTAATGCCTCAACTGAGAAGTTCATTGCTCTGTGGCCAAAAACGACAAATTGCGTCACACAGCTCCATGTAAACTTGACCATGTTCGCATCTCATGACTTGGGAAGTTTGAATTTAAGCATGTACACATATGACACTTCTAAATAATAACTTTCGGGTGGCAATAATCCAGAAAAAACTCCCACATTACTGTGAAATACTAGGTCCAATTTGCACACCGGTTTTATTAATATAGACTCGGTGCTCTCCCACAGCATCGGCCAATTTTGAAAACCAAGGGTTTTAATGTTTCACTCAATCTCTTTGAAAAATAAGCAAAACGCAGGCCCCAGTGAGAATTGAACTCACGACCCCTGGTTTACGAAAACCAATGCTCTAACCCCTGAGCTATGGAGCCAGTTGGCTACAGTTTCATGCAAACCTCTTGAGGTGAGAACACAATTGAGGAAACATATCACAAAACCAAAAACCTGGCTCTCTAAGGAACTGGTGACCGATAAAACGACTGTTTTATCGCACACACACTTTAAAAGTTATTCAAACAAGTAAACTCCTAAGTTAGTTGTTGCCCAAAACAATGCCACACCTGTACCAAGTCAGTGCTACCGTGCCCCCTGCTGTTTCCTATTAGCATTGCTGAAATCTTAAAAGAACAGCCTCTCGATTTGTCAATATGGCCGAAGTAGGATGCAAAACTACACAGGCCCCAGTGAGAATTTAACTCGCGACCCATGGTTTACAAGACCAGTGCTCTAACCACTGAGCTATGGAGCCACTCATTTTCCACACCTGCAAATTCAGTGTTAAAAAGCTCACAAAACCTGTTACTGCAAGATGGCACCAATGCCTCAACTAAGAAGTTTATACAGGTAGGAACAGTTCCACACTGCCCACCAGGGATTATTTTTCTGTCTGTCGTGCATAGCCATGCCGTCGATTTGTATTTGATAGAGCGCTTCGGGCGGGCTCAGCACCACGTGACGTGCTGCCACAAGCAGCTTGCGCCGCGTGACACGGATCGCACGAATGCGCTGTCCAACCAAGTTCCTACCTGCTCACTCTGAAGGAACGTGTTTGCGATGTGGCCAAAAACGACTAATTGCGTAACACAGCTTCATGTAAACTTGACCATGTCAGCGACTCATGACTTGGGAAGTTTGAATTTAAACACGTACACATATGACACTTCTAAATAATAACTTTCGGTTGGCAATAATCCAGAAAAAAACTGCCACATTACTGATAAATACTAGGTCCCCTTTGCATCCCGGTTTCCTCAATAGTGACTCGGTGCTCTCCCACAGCATAGGCCAATTTTGAAAAAAAGGGGTTTAATGTTTCACTCAGTCTCTTTGAAGAATAAGCAAAACGCAGGCCCCAGTGAGAATTGAACTCACGACCCCTGGTTTACGAAACCAGTGCTCTAACCCCTGAGCTATGGAGCCAGTTGGCTACAGTTTCATGCAAACCTCTTGAGGTGAGAACACAATTGAGGAAACATATCACAAAACCAAAAACCTGGCTCTCTAAGGAACTGGTGATCGATAAAACGACTGTTTTATCGCACACACACTTTAAAAGTTATTCAAACAAGTAAACTCCTAAGTTAGTTGTTGCCCAAAACAATGCCACACCTGTACCAAGTCAGTGCTACCGTGCCCCTGCTGTTTCTTATTAGCATCGCTGAAATCTTAAAAAAACAGCCTCTCGATTTGTCAATATGGCCGAAGTACGATGCAAAACTACACAGGCCCCAACAAGAATTTAACTCACGACCCATGGCTTACAAGACCAGTGCCCTAACCACTGAGCTATGGAGCCACTCATTTTCCACACCTGCAAATTCAGTGTTAAAAAGCTCACAAAACCTGTTACTGCAAGATGGCACCAATGCTTCAACTGAGAAGTGTATACAGGTAGGAACAGTTCCACACTGCCCACCAGGGATTATTTGTCTGTCTGTCGTGCATAGCCACGCCCTCGATTTGTATTTGATAGAGCGCTTCGGGCGGGCTCAGCACCACGTGACGTGCTGCCACACGCAGCTTGCGCCGCGTGACACGGATCGCACGAATGCGCTGTCCAACCAAGTTCCTACCTGCCCACTCCGAAGGAACGTGTTTGCGATGTGGCCAAAAACGACTAATTGCGTAACACAGCTTCATGTAAACTTGGCCATGTTAGCGACTCATGACTTGGGAAGTTTGAATTTAAACACGTACACATATGACACTTCTAAATAATAACTTTCGGTTGGCAATAATCCAGAAAAAAACTGCCACATTACAGCATAGGCCAATTTTGAAAAAAAGGGGGTTTAATGTTTCACTCAGTCTCTTTGAAGAATAAGCAAAACGCAGGCCCCAGTGAGAATTGAACTCACGACCCCTGGTTTACAAAACCAGTGCTCTAACCCCTGAGCTATGGAGCCAGTTGGCTACAGTTTCATGCAAACCTCTTGAGGTGAGAACACAATTGAGGAAACATATCACAAAACCAAAAACCTGGCTCTCTAAGGAACTGGTGATCGATAAAACGACTGTTTTATCGCACACACACTTTAAAAGTTATTCAAACAAGTAAACTCCTAAGTTAGTTGTTGCCCAAAACAATGCCACACCTGTACCAAGTCAGTGCTACCGTGCCCCTGCTGTTTCTTATTAGCATCGCTGAAATCTTAAAAAAACAGCCTCTCGATTTGTCAATATGGCCGAAGTACGATGCAAAACTACACAGGCCCCAACGAGAATTTAACTCACGACCCATGGCTTACAAGACCAGTGCCCTAACCACTGAGCTATGGAGCCACTCATTTTCCACACCTGCAAATTCAGTGTTAAAAAGCTCACAAAACCTGTTACTGCAAGATGGCACCAATGCTTCAACTGAGAAGTGTATACAGGTAGGAACAGTTCCACACTGCCCACCAGGGATTATTTGTCTGTCTGTCGTGCATAGCCACGCCCTCGATTTGTATTTGATAGAGCGCTTCGGGCGGGCTCAGTACTACGTGACGCGCCGCCCCACGCAGCTTGCGCCGTGTGACACAGATCGCACGAATGCGCTGTCCAACCAAGTTCCTACCTGCCCACTCCGAAGGAACGTGTTTGCGATGTGGCCAAAAACGACTAATTGCATAACACAGCTTCATGTAAACTTGACCATGTTAGCGACTCATGACTTGGGAAGTTTGAATTTAAACACGTACACATATGACTCTTCTAAATAATAACTTTCGGTTGGCAATAATCCAGAAAAAAACTGCCACATTACTGATAAATACTAGGTCCACTTTGCATCCCGGTTTCCTCAATAGTGACTCGGTGTTTTCCCACAGCAAACGCCAATTTTGAAAACCAAGGGGTTTAATGTTTCACTCAGTCTCTTTGAAGAATAAGCAAAACGCAGGCCCCAGTGAGAATTGAACTCACGACCCCTGGTTTACGAAACCAGTGCTCTAACCCCTGAGCTATGGAGCCAGTTGGCTACAGTTTTATGCAAACCTCTTGAGGTGAGAACACAATTGAGGAAACATATCACAAAACCAAAAATCTGGCACTCTGAGGAACTGGTGACCGATAAAACGACTGTTTTATCGCACACACACTTTAAAAGTTATTCAAACAAGTAAACTCCTAAGTTAGTTGTTGCCTAAAACAATGCCACACCTGTACCAAGTCAGTGCTACCGTGCCCCCTGCTGTTTCCTATTAGCATTGCTGAAATCTTAAAAGAACAGCCTCTCGATTTGTCAATATGGCCGAAGTAGGATGCAAAACTACACAGGCCCCAGCGAGAATTTAACTCGCGACCCATGGCTTACAAAATCAGTGCCCTAACCACTGAGCTATGGAGCCACTCATTTTCCACACCTGCAAATTCAGTGTTAAAAAGCTCACAAAACCTGTTACTGCAAGATGGCACCAATGCCTCAACTAAGAAGTTTATACAGGTAGGAACAGTTCCACACTGCCCAACAGGGATTATTTTTCTGTCTGTCGTGCATAGCCATGCCCTCGATTTGTATTTGATAGAGCGCTTCGGGCGGGCTCAGCACCACGTGACGTGCTGCCACACGCAGCTTGCGCCGCGTGACACGGATCGCACGAATGCGCTGTCCAACCAAGTTCCTACCTGCCCACTCCGAAGGAACGTGTTTGCGATGTGGCCAAAAACGACTAATTGCGTAACACAGCTTCATGTAAACTTGACCATGTTAGCGGCTCATGACTTGGGAAGTTTGAATTTAAACACGTACACATATGACTCTTCTAAATAATAACTTTCGGTTGGCAATAATCCAGAAAAAAACTGCCACATTACTGATAAATACTAGGTCCACTTTGCATCCCGGTTTCCTCAATAGTGACTCGGTAATCTCCCACAGCATAGGCCAATTTTGAAAACCAAGGGGTTTGATGTTTCACTCAGTCTCTTTGAAGAATAAGCAAAATGAAGGCCGCAGTGAGAATTGAACTCACGACCCCTGGTTTACAAAACCAGTGCTCTAACCACTGAGCTATGGAGCCAGTTGGCTGCAGCTTCATGCAAACCTCTTGAGGTGAGAACACAATTGAGGAAACATATCACAAAACCAAAAACCTGGCTCTCTGAGGAACTGGTGACCGATAAAACGACTGTTTTATTGCACACACACTTTAAAAGTTATTCAAACAAGTAAACTCCGAAGTTAGTTGTTGCCCAAAACAATGCCACACCTGTACCAAGTCATTGCTACCGTGCCCCCTGCTGTTTCTAATTAGCATTGCTGAAATCTTAAAAGAACAGCCTCTCGATTTGTCAATTTTGCCGAAGCAGGATGCAAAACTACACAGGCCCCAGCGAGAATTGAACTCACGACCCCTGGTTTACAAGACCAGTGCTCTAACCACTGAGCTATGGAGCCACTCATTTTCTGCAACTGCAAATTCAGTGTTAATAAGCTCACAAAACCTGTTACTGCAAGATGGCACCAATGCCTCAATTGAGAAGTGTATACAGGCAGGAACAGTTCCACACTGCCCACCAGGGATTATTTGTCTGTCTGTCGTGCATAGCCACGCCCTCGATTTGTATTTGATAGAGCGCTTCGGGCGGGCTCAGCACCACGTGACGTGCTGCCACACGCAGCTTGCGCCGCGTGACACGGATCGCACGAATGCGCTGTCCAACCAAGTTCCTACCTGCCCACTCCGAAGGAACGTGTTTGCGATGTGGCCAAAAAGGACTAATTGCGTAACACAGCTTCATGTAAACTTGGCCATGTTAGCGACTCATGACTTGGGAAGTTTGAATTTAAACTTGTACACATATGACACTTCTAAATAATAACTTTCGGTTGGCAATAATCCAGAAAAAAACTGCCACATTACTGATAAATACTAGGTCCCCTTTGCATCCCGGTTTCCTCAATAGTGACTCGGTGCTCTCCCACAGCATAGGCCAATTTTGAAAAACAGGGGGTTTAATGTTTCACTCAGTCTCTTTGAAGAATAAGCAAAACGCAGGCCCCAGTGAGAATTGAACTCACGACCCCTGGTTTACGAAACCAGTGCTCTAACCCCTGAGCTATGGAGCCAGTTGGCTACAGTTTCATGCAAACCTCTTGAGGTGAGAACACAATTGAGGAAACATATCACAAAACCAAAAACCTGGCTCTCTAAGGAACTGGTGATCGATAAAACGACTGTTTTATCGCACACACACTTTAAAAGTTATTCAAACAAGTAAACTCCTAAGTTAGTTGTTGCCCAAAACAATGCCACACCTGTACCAAGTCAGTGCTACCGTGCCCCTGCTGTTTCTTATTAGCATCGCTGAAATCTTAAAAAAACAGCCTCTCGATTTGTCAATATGGCCGAAGTACGATGCAAAACTACACAGGCCCCAACGAGAATTTAACTCACGACCCATGGCTTACAAGACCAGTGCCCTAACCACTGAGCAATGGAGCCACTCATTTTCCACACCTGCAAATTCAGTGTTAAAAAGCTCACAAAACCTGTTACTGCAAGATGGCACCAATGCTTCAACTGAGAAGTGTATACAGGTAGGAACAGTTCCACACTGCCCACCAGGGATTATTTGTCTGTCTGTCGTGCATAGCCACGCCCTCGATTTGTATTTGATAGAGCGCTTCGGGCGGGCTCAGTACTACGTGACGCGCCGCCCCACGCAGCTTGCGCCGTGTGACACAGATCGCACGAATGCGCTGTCCAACCAAGTTCCTACCTGCCCACTCCGAAGGAACGTGTTTGCGATGTGGCCAAAAACGACTAATTGCATAACACAGCTTCATGTAAACTTGACCATGTTAGCGACTCATGACTTGGGAAGTTTGAATTTAAACACGTACACATATGACTCTTCTAAATAATAACTTTCGGTTGGCAATAATCCAGAAAAAAACTGCCACATTACTGATAAATACTAGGTCCACTTTGCATCCCGGTTTCCTCAATAGTGACTCGGTGTTTTCCCACAGCATACGCCAATTTTGAAAACCAAGGGGTTTAATGTTTCACTCAGTCTCTTTGAAGAATAAGCAAAACGCAGGCCCCAGTGAGAATTGAACTCACGACCCCTGGTTTACGAAACCAGTGCTCTAACCCCTGAGCTATGGAGCCAGTTGGCTACAGTTTTATGCAAACCTCTTGAGGTGAGAACACAATTGAGGAAACATATCACAAAACCAAAAATCTGGCACTCTGAGGAACTGGTGACCGATAAAACGACTGTTTTATCGCACACACACTTTAAAAGTTATTCAAACAAGTAAACTCCTAAGTTAGTTGTTGCCTAAAACAATGCCACACCTGTACCAAGTCAGTGCTACCGTGCCCCCTGCTGTTTCCTATTAGCATTGCTGAAATCTTAAAAGAACAGCCTCTCGATTTGTCAATATGGCCGAAGTAGGATGCAAAACTACACAGGCCCCAGCGAGAATTTAACTCGCGACCCATGGCTTACAAAATCAGTGCCCTAACCACTGAGCTATGGAGCCACTCATTTTCCACACCTGCAAATTCAGTGTTAAAAAGCTCACAAAACCTGTTACTGCAAGATGGCACCAATGCCTCAACTAAGAAGTTTATACAGGTAGGAACAGTTCCACACTGCCCACCAGGGATTATTTTTCTGTCTGTCGTGCATAGCCATGCCGTCGATTTGTATTTGATAGAGCGCTTCGGGCGGGCTCAGCACCACGTGACGTGCTGCCACAAGCAGCTTGCGCCGCGTGACACGGATCGCACGAATGCGCTGTCCAACCAAGTTCCTACCTGCTCACTCTGAAGGAACGTGTTTGCGATGTGGCCAAAAACGACTAATTGCGTAACACAGCTTCATGTAAACTTGACCATGTCAGCGACTCATGACTTGGGAAGTTTGAATTTAAACACGTACACATATGACACTTCTAAATAATAACTTTCGGTTGGCAATAATCCAGAAAAAAACTGCCACATTACTGATAAATACTAGGTCCCCTTTGCATCCCGGTTTCCTCAATAGTGACTCGGTGCTCTCCCACAGCATAGGCCAATTTTGAAAAAAAGGGGTTTAATGTTTCACTCAGTCTCTTTGAAGAATAAGCAAAACGCAGGCCCCAGTGAGAATTGAACTCACGACCCCTGGTTTACGAAACCAGTGCTCTAACCCCTGAGCTATGGAGCCAGTTGGCTACAGTTTCATGCAAACCTCTTGAGGTGAGAACACAATTGAGGAAACATATCACAAAACCAAAAACCTGGCTCTCTAAGGAACTGGTGATCGATAAAACGACTGTTTTATCGCACACACACTTTAAAAGTTATTCAAACAAGTAAACTCCTAAGTTAGTTGTTGCCCAAAACAATGCCACACCTGTACCAAGTCAGTGCTACCGTGCCCCTGCTGTTTCTTATTAGCATCGCTGAAATCTTAAAAAAACAGCCTCTCGATTTGTCAATATGGCCGAAGTACGATGCAAAACTACACAGGCCCCAACAAGAATTTAACTCACGACCCATGGCTTACAAGACCAGTGCCCTAACCACTGAGCTATGGAGCCACTCATTTTCCACACCTGCAAATTCAGTGTTAAAAAGCTCACAAAACCTGTTACTGCAAGATGGCACCAATGCTTCAACTGAGAAGTGTATACAGGTAGGAACAGTTCCACACTGCCCACCAGGGATTATTTGTCTGTCTGTCGTGCATAGCCACGCCCTCGATTTGTATTTGATAGAGCGCTTCGGGCGGGCTCAGCACCACGTGACGTGCTGCCACACGCAGCTTGCGCCGCGTGACACGGATCGCACGAATGCGCTGTCCAACCAAGTTCCTACCTGCCCACTCCGAAGGAACGTGTTTGCGATGTGGCCAAAAACGACTAATTGCGTAACACAGCTTCATGTAAACTTGGCCATGTTAGCGACTCATGACTTGGGAAGTTTGAATTTAAACACGTACACATATGACACTTCTAAATAATAACTTTCGGTTGGCAATAATCCAGAAAAAAACTGCCACATTACTGATAAATACTAGGTCCCCTTTGCATCCCGGTTTCCTCAATAGTGACTCGGTGCTCTCCCACAGCATAGGCCAATTTTGAAAAAAAGGGGGTTTAATGTTTCACTCAGTCTCTTTGAAGAATAAGCAAAACGCAGGCCCCAGTGAGAATTGAACTCACGACCCCTGGTTTACGAAACCAGTGCTCTAACCCCTGAGCTATGGAGCCAGTTGGCTACAGTTTCATGCAAACCTCTTGAGGTGAGAACACAATTGAGGAAACATATCACAAAACCAAAAACCTGGCTCTCTAAGGAACTGGTGATCGATAAAACGACTGTTTTATCGCACACACACTTTAAAAGTTATTCAAACAAGTAAACTCCTAAGTTAGTTGTTGCCCAAAACAATGCCACACCTGTACCAAGTCAGTGCTACCGTGCCCCTGCTGTTTCTTATTAGCATCGCTGAAATCTTAAAAAAACAGCCTCTCGATTTGTCAATATGGCCGAAGTACGATGCAAAACTACACAGGCCCCAACGAGAATTTAACTCACGACCCATGGCTTACAAGACCAGTGCCCTAACCACTGAGCTATGGAGCCACTCATTTTCCACACCTGCAAATTCAGTGTTAAAAAGCTCACAAAACCTGTTACTGCAAGATGGCACCAATGCTTCAACTGAGAAGTGTATACAGGTAGGAACAGTTCCACACTGCCCACCAGGGATTATTTGTCTGTCTGTCGTGCATAGCCACGCCCTCGATTTGTATTTGATAGAGCGCTTCGGGCGGGCTCAGTACTACGTGACGCGCCGCCCCACGCAGCTTGCGCCGTGTGACACAGATCGCACGAATGCGCTGTCCAACCAAGTTCCTACCTGCCCACTCCGAAGGAACGTGTTTGCGATGTGGCCAAAAACGACTAATTGCATAACACAGCTTCATGTAAACTTGACCATGTTAGCGACTCATGACTTGGGAAGTTTGAATTTAAACACGTACACATATGACTCTTCTAAATAATAACTTTCGGTTGGCAATAATCCAGAAAAAAACTGCCACATTACTGATAAATACTAGGTCCACTTTGCATCCCGGTTTCCTCAATAGTGACTCGGTGTTTTCCCACAGCAAACGCCAATTTTGAAAACCAAGGGGTTTAATGTTTCACTCAGTCTCTTTGAAGAATAAGCAACACGCAGGCCCCAGTGAGAATTGAACTCACGACCCCTGGTTTACGAAACCAGTGCTCTAACCCCTGAGCTATGGAGCCAGTTGGCTACAGTTTTATGCAAACCTCTTGAGGTGAGAACACAATTGAGGAAACATATCACAAAACCAAAAATCTGGCACTCTGAGGAACTGGTGACCGATAAAACGACTGTTTTATCGCACACACACTTTAAAAGTTATTCAAACAAGTAAACTCCTAAGTTAGTTGTTGCCTAAAACAATGCCACACCTGTACCAAGTCAGTGCTACCGTGCCCCCTGCTGTTTCCTATTAGCATTGCTGAAATCTTAAAAGAACAGCCTCTCGATTTGTCAATATGGCCGAAGTAGGATGCAAAACTACACAGGCCCCAGCGAGAATTTAACTCGCGACCCATGGCTTACAAAATCAGTGCCCTAACCACTGAGCTATGGAGCCACTCATTTTCCACACCTGCAAATTCAGTGTTAAAAAGCTCACAAAACCTGTTACTGCAAGATGGCACCAATGCCTCAACTAAGAAGTTTATACAGGTAGGAACAGTTCCACACTGCCCAACAGGGATTATTTTTCTGTCTGTCGTGCATAGCCATGCCCTCGATTTGTATTTGATAGAGCGCTTCGGGCGGGCTCAGCACCACGTGACGTGCTGCCACACGCAGCTTGCGCCGCGTGACACGGATCGCACGAATGCGCTGTCCAACCAAGTTCCTACCTGCCCACTCCGAAGGAACGTGTTTGCGATGTGGCCAAAAACGACTAATTGCGTAACACAGCTTCATGTAAACTTGACCATGTTAGCGGCTCATGACTTGGGAAGTTTGAATTTAAACACGTACACATATGACTCTTCTAAATAATAACTTTCGGTTGGCAATAATCCAGAAAAAAACTGCCACATTACTGATAAATACTAGGTCCACTTTGCATCCCGGTTTCCTCAATAGTGACTCGGTAATCTCCCACAGCATAGGCCAATTTTGAAAACCAAGGGGTTTGATGTTTCACTCAGTCTCTTTGAAGAATAAGCAAAATGAAGGCCGCAGTGAGAATTGAACTCACGACCCCTGGTTTACAAAACCAGTGCTCTAACCACTGAGCTATGGAGCCAGTTGGCTGCAGCTTCATGCAAACCTCTTGAGGTGAGAACACAATTGAGGAAACATATCACAAAACCAAAAACCTGGCTCTCTGAGGAACTGGTGACCGATAAAACGACTGTTTTATTGCACACACACTTTAAAAGTTATTCAAACAAGTAAACTCCGAAGTTAGTTGTTGCCCAAAACAATGCCACACCTGTACCAAGTCATTGCTACCGTGCCCCCTGCTGTTTCTAATTAGCATTGCTGAAATCTTAAAAGAACAGCCTCTCGATTTGTCAATTTTGCCGAAGCAGGATGCAAAACTACACAGGCCCCAGCGAGAATTGAACTCACGACCCCTGGTTTACAAGACCAGTGCTCTAACCACTGAGCTATGGAGCCACTCATTTTCTGCAACTGCAAATTCAGTGTTAATAAGCTCACAAAACCTGTTACTGCAAGATGGCACCAATGCCTCAATTGAGAAGTGTATACAGGCAGGAACAGTTCCACACTGCCCACCAGGGATTATTTGTCTGTCTGTCGTGCATAGCCACGCCCTCGAATTGTATTTGATAGAGCGCTTCGGGCGGGCTCAGCACCACGTGACGTGCTGCCACACGCAGCTTGCGCCGCGTGACACGGATCGCACGAATGCGCTGTCCAACCAAGTTCCTACCTGCCCACTCCGAAGGAACGTGTTTGCGATGTGGCCAAAAAGGACTAATTGCGTAACACAGCTTCATGTAAACTTGGCCATGTTAGCGACTCATGACTTGGGAAGTTTGAATTTAAACTTGTACACATATGACACTTCTAAATAATAACTTTCGGTTGGCAATAATCTAGAAAAAAACTGCCACATTACTGATAAACACTAGGTCCCCTTTGCATCCCGGTTTCCTCAATAGTGACTCGGTGCTCTCCCACAGCATAGGCCAATTTTGAAAAACAGGGGGTTTAATGTTTCACTCAGTCTCTTTGAAGAATAAGCAAAACGCAGGCCCCAGTGAGAATTGAACTCACGACCCCTGGTTTACGAAACCAGTGCTCTAACCCCTGAGCTATGGAGCCAGTTGGCTACAGTTTCATGCAAACCTCTTGAGGTGAGAACACAATTGAGGAAACATATCACAAAACCAAAAACCTGGCTCTCTAAGGAACTGGTGATCGATAAAACGACTGTTTTATCGCACACACACTTTAAAAGTTATTCAAACAAGTAAACTCCTAAGTTAGTTGTTGCCCAAAACAATGCCACACCTGTACCAAGTCAGTGCTACCGTGCCCCTGCTGTTTCTTATTAGCATCGCTGAAATCTTAAAAAAACAGCCTCTCGATTTGTCAATATGGCCGAAGTACGATGCAAAACTACACAGGCCCCAACGAGAATTTAACTCACGACCCATGGCTTACAAGACCAGTGCCCTAACCACTGAGCTATGGAGCCACTCATTTTCCACACCTGCAAATTCAGTGTTAAAAAGCTCACAAAACCTGTTACTGCAAGATGGCACCAATGCTTCAACTGAGAAGTGTATACAGGTAGGAACAGTTCCACACTGCCCACCAGGGATTATTTGTCTGTCTGTCGTGCATAGCCACGCCCTCGATTTGTATTTGATAGAGCGCTTCGGGCGGGCTCAGTACTACGTGACGCGCCGCCCCACGCAGCTTGCGCCGTGTGACACAGATCGCACGAATGCGCTGTCCAACCAAGTTCCTACCTGCCCACTCCGAAGGAACGTGTTTGCGATGTGGCCAAAAACGACTAATTGCATAACACAGCTTCATGTAAACTTGACCATGTTAGCGACTCATGACTTGGGAAGTTTGAATTTAAACACGTACACATATGACTCTTCTAAATAATAACTTTCGGTTGGCAATAATCCAGAAAAAAACTGCCACATTACTGATAAATACTAGGTCCACTTTGCATCCCGGTTTCCTCAATAGTGACTCGGTGTTTTCCCACAGCATACGCCAATTTTGAAAACCAAGGGGTTTAATGTTTCACTCAGTCTCTTTGAAGAATAAGCAAAACGCAGGCCCCAGTGAGAATTGAACTCACGACCCCTGGTTTACGAAACCAGTGCTCTAACCCCTGAGCTATGGAGCCAGTTGGCTACAGTTTTATGCAAACCTCTTGAGGTGAGAACACAATTGAGGAAACATATCACAAAACCAAAAATCTGGCACTCTGAGGAACTGGTGACCGATAAAACGACTGTTTTATCGCACACACACTTTAAAAGTTATTCAAACAAGTAAACTCCTAAGTTAGTTGTTGCCTAAAACAATGCCACACCTGTACCAAGTCAGTGCTACCGTGCCCCCTGCTGTTTCCTATTAGCATTGCTGAAATCTTAAAAGAACAGCCTCTCGATTTGTCAATATGGCCGAAGTAGGATGCAAAACTACACAGGCCCCAGCGAGAATTTAACTCGCGACCCATGGCTTACAAAATCAGTGCCCTAACCACTGAGCTATGGAGCCACTCATTTTCCACACCTGCAAATTCAGTGTTAAAAAGCTCACAAAACCTGTTACTGCAAGATGGCACCAATGCCTCAACTAAGAAGTTTATACAGGTAGGAACAGTTCCACACTGCCCAACAGGGATTATTTTTCTGTCTGTCGTGCATAGCCATGCCCTCGATTTGTATTTGATAGAGCGCTTCGGGCGGGCTCAGCACCACGTGACGTGCTGCCACACGCAGCTTGCGCCGCGTGACACGGATCGCACGAATGCGCTGTCCAACCAAGTTCCTACCTGCCCACTCCGAAGGAACGTGTTTGCGATGTGGCCAAAAACGACTAATTGCGTAACACAGCTTCATGTAAACTTGACCATGTTAGCGGCTCATGACTTGGGAAGTTTGAATTTAAACACGTACACATATGACTCTTCTAAATAATAACTTTCGGTTGGCAATAATCCAGAAAAAAACTGCCACATTACTGATAAATACTAGGTCCACTTTGCATCCCGGTTTCCTCAATAGTGACTCGGTAATCTCCCACAGCATAGGCCAATTTTGAAAACCAAGGGGTTTGATGTTTCACTCAGTCTCTTTGAAGAATAAGCAAAATGAAGGCCGCAGTGAGAATTGAACTCACGACCCCTGGTTTACAAAACCAGTGCTCTAACCACTGAGCTATGGAGCCAGTTGGCTGCAGCTTCATGCAAACCTCTTGAGGTGAGAACACAATTGAGGAAACATATCACAAAACCAAAAACCTGGCTCTCTGAGGAACTGGTGACCGATAAAACGACTGTTTTATTGCACACACACTTTAAAAGTTATTCAAACAAGTAAACTCCGAAGTTAGTTGTTGCCCAAAACAATGCCACACCTGTACCAAGTCATTGCTACCGTGCCCCCTGCTGTTTCTAATTAGCATTGCTGAAATCTTAAAAGAACAGCCTCTCGATTTCTCAATTTTGCCGAAGCAGGATGCAAAACTACACAGGCCCCAGCGAGAATTGAACTCACGACCCCTGGTTTACAAGACCAGTGCTCTAACCACTGAGCTATGGAGCCACTCATTTTCTGCAACTGCAAATTCAGTGTTAATAAGCTCACAAAACCTGTTACTGCAAGATGGCACCAATGCCTCAATTGAGAAGTGTATACAGGCAGGAACAGTTCCACACTGCCCACCAGGGATTATTTGTCTGTCTGTCGTGCATAGCCACGCCCTCGATTTGTATTTGATAGAGCGCTTCGGGCGGGCTCAGCACCACGTGACGTGCTGCCACACGCAGCTTGCGCCGCGTGACACGGATCGCACGAATGCGCTGTCCAACCAAGTTCCTACCTGCCCACTCCGAAGGAACGTGTTTGCGATGTGGCCAAAAAGGACTAATTGCGTAACACAGCTTCATGTAAACTTGGCCATGTTAGCGACTCATGACTTGGGAAGTTTGAATTTAAACACGTACACATATGACACTTCTAAATAATAACTTTCGGTTGGCAATAATCCAGAAAAAAACTGCCACATTACTGATAAATACTAGGTCCCCTTTGCATCCCGGTTTCCTCAATAGTGACTCGGTGCTCTCCCACAGCATAGGCCAATTTTGAAAAACAGGGGGTTTAATGTTTCACTCAGTCTCTTTGAAGAATAAGCAAAACACAGGCCCCAGTGAGAATTGAACTCACGACCCCTGGTTTACAAAACCAGTGCTCTAACCCCTGAGCTATGGAGCCAGTTGGCTACAGCTTCATGCAAACCTCTTGAGGTGAGAACACAATTGAGGAAACATATCACAAAACCAAAAACCTGGCTCTCTAAGGAACTGGTGATCGATAAAACGACTGTTTTATCGCACACACACTTTAAAAGTTATTCAAACAAGTAAACTCCTAAGTTAGTTGTTGCCCAAAACAATGCCACACCTGTACCAAGTCAGTGCTACCGTGCCCCTGCTGTTTCTTATTAGCATCGCTGAAATCTTAAAAGAACAGCCTCTCGATTTGTCAACATGGCCGAAGTACAATGCAAAACTACACAGGCCCCAGCAAGAATTTAACTCACGACCCATGGCTTACAAGACCAGTGCCCTAACCACTGAGCTATGGAGCCACTCATTTTCCACACCTGCAAATTCAGTGTTAAAAAGCTCACAAAACCTGTTACTGCAAGATGGCACCAATGCTTCAACTGAGAAGTGTATACAGGTAGGAACAGTTCCACACTGCCCACCAGGGATTATTTGTCTGTCTGTCGTGCATAGCCACGCCCTCGATTTGTATTTGATAGAGCGCTTCGGGCGGGCTCAGCACCACGTGACGTGCTGCCACACGCAGCTTGTGCCGCGTGACACGGATCGCACGAATGCGCTGTCCAACCAAGTTCCTACCTGCCCACTCCGAAGGAACGTGTTTGCGATGTGGTCAAAAACGACTAATTGCATAACACAGCTTCATGTAAACTTGACCATGTTAGCGACTCATGACTTGGGAAGTTTGAATTTAAACACGTACACATATGACTCTTCTAAATAATAACTTTCGGTTGGCAATAATCCAGAAAAAAACTGCCACATTACTGATAAATACTAGGTCCACTTTGCATCCCGGTTTCCTCAATAGTGACTCGGTGTTTTCCCACAGCATAGGCCAATTTTGAAAACCAAGGGGTTTAATGTTTCACTCAGTCTCTTTGAAGAATAAGCAAAACGCAGGCCCCAGTGAGAATTGAACTCACGACCCCTGGTTTACGAAACCAGTGCTCTAACCCCTGAGCTATGGAGCCAGTTGGCTACAGTTTCATGCAAACCTCTTGAGGTGAGAACACAATTGAGGAAACATATTACAAAACCAAAAATCTGGCTCTCTGAGGAACTGGTGACCGATAAAACGACTGTTTTATCGCACACACACTTTAAAAGTTATTCAAACAAGTAAACTCCTAAGTTAGTTGTTGCCTAAAACAATGCCACACCTGTACCAAGTCAGTGCTACCGTGCCCCCTGCTGTTTGCTATTAGCATTGCTGAAATCTTAAAAGAACAGCCTCTCGATTTGTCAATATGGCCGAAGTAGGATGCAAAACTACACAGGCCCCAGCGAGAATTTAACTCGCGACCCATGGCTTACAAAATCAGTGCCCTAACCACTGAGCTATGGAGCCACTCATTTTCCACACCTGCAAATTCAGTGTTAAAAAGCTCACAAAACCTGTTACTGCAAGATGGCACCAATGCCTCAACTAAGAAGTTTATACAGGTAGGAACAGTTCCACACTGCCCAACAGGGATTATTTTTCTGTCTGTCGTGCATAGCCATGCCCTCGATTTGTATTTGATAGAGCGCTTCGGGCGGGCTCAGCACCACGTGACGTGCTGCCACACGCAGCTTGCGCCGCGTGACACGGATCGCACGAATGCGCTGTCCAACCAAGTTCCTACCTGCCCACTCCGAAGGAACGTGTTTGCGATGTGGCCAAAAACGACTAATTGCGTAACACAGCTTCATGTAAACTTGACCATGTTAGCGGCTCATGACTTGGGAAGTTTGAATTTAAACACGTACACATATGACTCTTCTAAATAATAACTTTCGGTTGGCAATAATCCAGAAAAAAACTGCCACATTACTGATAAATACTAGGTCCACTTTGCATCCCGGTTTCCTCAATAGTGACTCGGTAATCTCCCACAGCATAGGCCAATTTTGAAAACCAAGGGGTTTGATGTTTCACTCAGTCTCTTTGAAGAATAAGCAAAATGAAGGCCGCAGTGAGAATTGAACTCACGACCCCTGGTTTACAAAACCAGTGCTCTAACCACTGAGCTATGGAGCCAGTTGGCTGCAGCTTCATGCAAACCTCTTGAGGTGAGAACACAATTGAGGAAACATATCACAAAACCAAAAACCTGGCTCTCTGAGGAACTGGTGACCGATAAAACGACTGTTTTATTGCACACACACTTTAAAAGTTATTCAAACAAGTAAACTCCGAAGTTAGTTGTTGCCCAAAACAATGCCACACCTGTACCAAGTCATTGCTACCGTGCCCCCTGCTGTTTCTAATTAGCATTGCTGAAATCTTAAAAGAACAGCCTCTCGATTTGTCAATTTTGCCGAAGCAGGATGCAAAACTACACAGGCCCCAGCGAGAAATGAACTCACGACCCCTGGTTTACAAGACCAGTGCTCTAACCACTGAGCTATGGAGCCACTCATTTTCTGCAACTGCAAATTCAGTGTTAATAAGCTCACAAAACCTGTTACTGCAAGATGGCACCAATGCCTCAATTGAGAAGTGTATACAGGCAGGAACAGTTCCACACTGCCCACCAGGGATTATTTGTCTGTCTGTCGTGCATAGCCACGCCCTCGATTTGTATTTGATAGAGCGCTTCGGGCGGGCTCAGCACCACGTGACGTGCTGCCACACGCAGCTTGCGCCGCGTGACACGGATCGCACGAATGCGCTGTCCAACCAAGTTCCTACCTGCCCACTCCGAAGGAACGTGTTTGCGATGTGGCCAAAAAGGACTAATTGCGTAACACAGCTTCATGTAAACTTGGCCATGTTAGCGACTCATGACTTGGGAAGTTTGAATTTAAACTTGTACACATATGACACTTCTAAATAATAACTTTCGGTTGGCAATAATCTAGAAAAAAACTGCCACATTACTGATAAATACTAGGTCCCCTTTGCATCCCGGTTTCCTCAATAGTGACTCGGTGCTCTCCCACAGCATAGGCCAATTTTGAAAAACAGGGGGTTTAATGTTTCACTCAGTCTCTTTGAAGAATAAGCAAAACGCAGGCCCCAGTGAGAATTGAACTCACGACCCCTGGTTTACGAAACCAGTGCTCTAACCCCTGAGCTATGGAGCCAGTTGGCTACAGTTTCATGCAAACCTCTTGAGGTGAGAACACAATTGAGGAAACATATCACAAAACCAAAAACCTGGCTCTCTAAGGAACTGGTGATCGATAAAACGACTGTTTTATCGCACACACACTTTAAAAGTTATTCAAACAAGTAAACTCCTAAGTTAGTTGTTGCCCAAAACAATGCCACACCTGTACCAAGTCAGTGCTACCGTGCCCCTGCTGTTTCTTATTAGCATCGCTGAAATCTTAAAAAAACAGCCTCTCGATTTGTCAATATGGCCGAAGTACGATGCAAAACTACACAGGCCCCAACGAGAATTTAACTCACGACCCATGGCTTACAAGACCAGTGCCCTAACCACTGAGCTATGGAGCCACTCATTTTCCACACCTGCAAATTCAGTGTTAAAAAGCTCACAAAACCTGTTACTGCAAGATGGCACCAATGCTTCAACTGAGAAGTGTATACAGGTAGGAACAGTTCCACACTGCCCACCAGGGATTATTTGTCTGTCTGTCGTGCATAGCCACGCCCTCGATTTGTATTTGATAGAGCGCTTCGGGCGGGCTCAGTACTACGTGACGCGCCGCCCCACGCAGCTTGCGCCGTGTGACACAGATCGCACGAATGCGCTGTCCAACCAAGTTCCTACCTGCCCACTCCGAAGGAACGTGTTTGCGATGTGGCCAAAAACGACTAATTGCATAACACAGCTTCATGTAAACTTGACCATGTTAGCGACTCATGACTTGGGAAGTTTGAATTTAAACACGTACACATATGACTCTTCTAAATAATAACTTTCGGTTGGCAATAATCCAGAAAAAAACTGCCACATTACTGATAAATACTAGGTCCACTTTGCATCCCGGTTTCCTCAATAGTGACTCGGTGTTTTCCCACAGCATACGCCAATTTTGAAAACCAAGGGGTTTAATGTTTCACTCAGTCTCTTTGAAGAATAAGCAAAACGCAGGCCCCAGTGAGAATTGAACTCACGACCCCTGGTTTACGAAACCAGTGCTCTAACCCCTGAGCTATGGAGCCAGTTGGCTACAGATTTATGCAAACCTCTTGAGGTGAGAACACAATTGAGGAAACATATCACAAAACCAAAAATCTGGCACTCTGAGGAACTGGTGACCGATAAAACGACTGTTTTATCGCACACACACTTTAAAAGTTATTCAAACAAGTAAACTCCTAAGTTAGTTGTTGCCTAAAACAATGCCACACCTGTACCAAGTCAGTGCTACCGTGCCCCCTGCTGTTTCCTATTAGCATTGCTGAAATCTTAAAAGAACAGCCTCTCGATTTGTCAATATGGCCGAAGTAGGATGCAAAACTACACAGGCCCCAGCGAGAATTTAACTCGCGACCCATGGCTTACAAAATCAGTGCCCTAACCACTGAGCTATGGAGCCACTCATTTTCCACACCTGCAAATTCAGTGTTAAAAAGCTCACAAAACCTGTTACTGCAAGATGGCACCAATGCCTCAACTAAGAAGTTTATACAGGTAGGAACAGTTCCACACTGCCCAACAGGGATTATTTTTCTGTCTGTCGTGCATAGCCATGCCCTCGATTTGTATTTGATAGAGCGCTTCGGGCGGGCTCAGCACCACGTGACGTGCTGCCACACGCAGCTTGCGCCGCGTGACACGGATCGCACGAATGCGCTGTCCAACCAAGTTCCTACCTGCCCACTCCGAAGGAACGTGTTTGCGATGTGGCCAAAAACGACTAATTGCGTAACACAGCTTCATGTAAACTTGACCATGTTAGCGGCTCATGACTTGGGAAGTTTGAATTTAAACACGTACACATATGACTCTTCTAAATAATAACTTTCGGTTGGCAATAATCCAGAAAAAAACTGCCACATTACTGATAAATACTAGGTCCACTTTGCATCCCGGTTTCCTCAATAGTGACTCGGTAATCTCCCACAGCATAGGCCAATTTTGAAAACCAAGGGGTTTGATGTTTCACTCAGTCTCTTTGAAGAATAAGCAAAATGAAGGCCGCAGTGAGAATTGAACTCACGACCCCTGGTTTACAAAACCAGTGCTCTAACCACTGAGCTATGGAGCCAGTTGGCTGCAGCTTCATGCAAACCTCTTGAGGTGAGAACACAATTGAGGAAACATATCACAAAACCAAAAACCTGGCTCTCTGAGGAACTGGTGACCGATAAAACGACTGTTTTATTGCACACACACTTTAAAAGTTATTCAAACAAGTAAACTCCGAAGTTAGTTGTTGCCCAAAACAATGCCACACCTGTACCAAGTCATTGCTACCGTGCCCCCTGCTGTTTCTAATTAGCATTGCTGAAATCTTAAAAGAACAGCCTCTCGATTTCTCAATTTTGCCGAAGCAGGATGCAAAACTACACAGGCCCCAGCGAGAATTGAACTCACGACCCCTGGTTTACAAGACCAGTGCTCTAACCACTGAGCTATGGAGCCACTCATTTTCTGCAACTGCAAATTCAGTGTTAATAAGCTCACAAAACCTGTTACTGCAAGATGGCACCAATGCCTCAATTGAGAAGTGTATACAGGCAGGAACAGTTCCACACTGCCCACCAGGGATTATTTGTCTGTCTGTCGTGCATAGCCACGCCCTCGATTTGTATTTGATAGAGCGCTTCGGGCGGGCTCAGCACCACGTGACGTGCTGCCACACGCAGCTTGCGCCGCGTGACACGGATCGCACGAATGCGCTGTCCAACCAAGTTCCTACCTGCCCACTCCGAAGGAACGTGTTTGCGATGTGGCCAAAAAGGACTAATTGCGTAACACAGCTTCATGTAAACTTGGCCATGTTAGCGACTCATGACTTGGGAAGTTTGAATTTAAACACGTACACATATGACACTTCTAAATAATAACTTTCGGTTGGCAATAATCCAGAAAAAAACTGCCACATTACTGATAAATACTAGGTCCCCTTTGCATCCCGGTTTCCTCAATAGTGACTCGGTGCTCTCCCACAGCATAGGCCAATTTTGAAAAACAGGGGGTTTAATGTTTCACTCAGTCTCTTTGAAGAATAAGCAAAACACAGGCCCCAGTGAGAATTGAACTCACGACCCCTGGTTTACAAAACCAGTGCTCTAACCCCTGAGCTATGGAGCCAGTTGGCTACAGCTTCATGCAAACCTCTTGAGGTGAGAACACAATTGAGGAAACATATCACAAAACCAAAAACCTGGCTCTCTAAGGAACTGGTGATCGATAAAACGACTGTTTTATCGCACACACACTTTAAAAGTTATTCAAACAAGTAAACTCCTAAGTTAGTTGTTGCCCAAAACAATGCCACACCTGTACCAAGTCAGTGCTACCGTGCCCCTGCTGTTTCTTATTAGCATCGCTGAAATCTTAAAAGAACAGCCTCTCGATTTGTCAACATGGCCGAAGTACAATGCAAAACTACACAGGCCCCAGCAAGAATTTAACTCACGACCCATGGCTTACAAGACCAGTGCCCTAACCACTGAGCTATGGAGCCACTCATTTTCCACACCTGCAAATTCAGTGTTAAAAAGCTCACAAAACCTGTTACTGCAAGATGGCACCAATGCTTCAACTGAGAAGTGTATACAGGTAGGAACAGTTCCACACTGCCCACCAGGGATTATTTGTCTGTCTGTCGTGCATAGCCACGCCCTCGATTTGTATTTGATAGAGCGCTTCGGGCGGGCTCAGCACCACGTGACGTGCTGCCACACGCAGCTTGTGCCGCGTGACACGGATCGCACGAATGCGCTGTCCAACCAAGTTCCTACCTGCCCACTCCGAAGGAACGTGTTTGCGATGTGGTCAAAAACGACTAATTGCATAACACAGCTTCATGTAAACTTGACCATGTTAGCGACTCATGACTTGGGAAGTTTGAATTTAAACACGTACACATATGACTCTTCTAAATAATAACTTTCGGTTGGCAATAATCCAGAAAAAAACTGCCACATTACTGATAAATACTAGGTCCACTTTGCATCCCGGTTTCCTCAATAGTGACTCGGTGTTTTCCCACAGCATAGGCCAATTTTGAAAACCAAGGGGTTTAATGTTTCACTCAGTCTCTTTGAAGAATAAGCAAAACGCAGGCCCCAGTGAGAATTGAACTCACGACCCCTGGTTTACGAAACCAGTGCTCTAACCCCTGAGCTATGGAGCCAGTTGGCTACAGTTTCATGCAAACCTCTTGAGGTGAGAACACAATTGAGGAAACATATTACAAAACCAAAAATCTGGCTCTCTGAGGAACTGGTGACCGATAAAACGACTGTTTTATCGCACACACACTTTAAAAGTTATTCAAACAAGTAAACTCCTAAGTTAGTTGTTGCCTAAAACAATGCCACACCTGTACCAAGTCAGTGCTACCGTGCCCCCTGCTGTTTGCTATTAGCATTGCTGAAATCTTAAAAGAACAGCCTCTCGATTTGTCAATATGGCCGAAGTAGGATGCAAAACTACACAGGCCCCAGCGAGAATTTAACTCGCGACCCATGGCTTACAAAATCAGTGCCCTAACCACTGAGCTATGGAGCCACTCATTTTCCACACCTGCAAATTCAGTGTTAAAAAGCTCACAAAACCTGTTACTGCAAGATGGCACCAATGCCTCAACTAAGAAGTTTATACAGGTAGGAACAGTTCCACACTGCCCAACAGGGATTATTTTTCTGTCTGTCGTGCATAGCCATGCCCTCGATTTGTATTTGATAGAGCGCTTCGGGCGGGCTCAGCACCACGTGACGTGCTGCCACACGCAGCTTGCGCCGCGTGACACGGATCGCACGAATGCGCTGTCCAACCAAGTTCCTACCTGCCCACTCCGAAGGAACGTGTTTGCGATGTGGCCAAAAACGACTAATTGCGTAACACAGCTTCATGTAAACTTGACCATGTTAGCGGCTCATGACTTGGGAAGTTTGAATTTAAACACGTACACATATGACTCTTCTAAATAATAACTTTCGGTTGGCAATAATCCAGAAAAAAACTGCCACATTACTGATAAATACTAGGTCCACTTTGCATCCCGGTTTCCTCAATAGTGACTCGGTAATCTCCCACAGCATAGGCCAATTTTGAAAACCAAGGGGTTTAATGTTTCACTCAGTCTCTTTGAAGAATAAGCAAAATGCAAGCCGCAGTGAGAATTGAACTGACGACCCCTGGTTTACAAAACCAGTGCTCTAACCACTGAGCTATGGAGCCAGTTGGCTGCAGTTTCATGCAAACCTCTTGAGGTGAGAACACAATTGAGGAAACATATCACAAAACCAAAAACCTGGCTCTCTGAGGAACTGGTGACCGATAAAACGACTGTTTTATCGCACACACACTTTAAAAGTTATTCAAACAAGTAAACTCATAAGTTAGTTGTTGCCCAAAACAATGCCACACCTGTACCAAGTCAGTGCTACCGTGCCCCCTGCTGTTTCTTATTAGCATTGCTGAAATCTTAAAAGAACCTCTCGATTTGTCAATATGGCCGAAGTAGGATGCAAAACTACACAGGCCCCAGCGTGAATTTAACTCACGACCCATGGCTTACAAGACCAGTGCCCTAACCACTGAGCTATGGAGCCACTCATTTTCCACACCTGCAAATTCAGTGCTAAAAAGCTCACAAAACCTGTTACTGCAAGATGGCACCAATGCCTCAACTGAGAAGTTTATACAGGTACGAACCAGAGGTGTGGACTCGAGTCATGTGACTTGGACTCGAGTCAGACTCGAGTCATGAATTTGATGACTTCAGACTCGACTTGGACTTGCATAACAATGACTTTGTCCCACCTCTGAGGTGTGGACTCGAGTCATGTGACTTGGACTCGAGTCAGACTCGAGTCATGAATTTGATGACTTCAGACTCGACTTGGACTTGCATAACAATGACTTTGTCCCACCTCTGGTAGGAACAGTTCCACACTGCCCACCAGGGATTGTCTGTCGTGCATAGCCACGCCCTCGATTTGTATTTGATAGAGCGCTTCAGGCGGGCTCAGCACCACATGACGTGCTGCCACACGCAGCTTGCGCCGCGTGACACGGATCGCACGAATGCGCTGTCCAACCAAGTTCCTACCTGCCCACTTCGAAGGAACGTGTTTGCGATGTGGCCAAAAACGACTAATTGCGTAACACAGCTTCATGTAAACTTGACCATGTTAGCGACTCATGACTTGGGAAGTTTGAATTTAAACACGTACACATATGACACTTCTAAATAATAACTTTCGGTTGGCAATAATCCAGAAAAAAACTGCCACATTACTGATAAATACTAGGTCCACTTTGCATCTCGGTTTCCTCAATAGTGACTCGGTGCTCTCCCACAGCATAGGACAATTTTGAAAACCAAGGAGTTTAATGTTTCACTCAGTCTCTTTGAAGAATAAGCAAAACGCAGGCCCCAGTGAGAATTGAACTCACGACCCCTGGTTTACGAAACCAGTGCTCTAACCCCTGAGCTATGGAGCCAGTTGGCTACAGTTTCATGCAAACCTCTTGAGGTGAGAACACAATTGAGGAAACATATCACAAAACCAAAAATCTGGCTCTCTGAGGAACTGGTGACCGATAAAACGACTGTTTTATCGCACCCACACTTTAAAAGTTATTCAAACAAGTAAACTCCTAAGTTAGTTGTTGCCTAAAACAATGCCACACCTGTATCAAGTCAGTGCTACCGTGCCCCCTGCTGTTTCCTATTAGCATTGCTGAAATCTTAAAAGAACAGCCTCTCGATTTGTCAATATGGCCGAAGTAGGATGCAAAACTACACAGGCCCCAGCGAGAATTTAACTCGCGACCCATGGCTTACAAAATCAGTGCCCTAACCACTGAGCTATGGAGCCACTCATTTTCCACACCTGCAAATTCAGTGTTAAAAAGCTCACAAAACCTGTTACTGCAAGATGGCACCAATGCCTCAACTAAGAAGTTTATACAGGTAGGAACAGTTCCACACTGCCCAACAGGGATTATTTTTTGTCTGCCGTGCATAGCCATGCCCTCGATTTGTATTTGATAGAGCGCTTCGGGCGGGCTCAGCACCACGTGACATGCTGCCACACGCAGCTTGCGCCGCGTGACACGGATCGCACGAATGCGCTGTCCAACCAAGTTCCTACCTGCCCACTTCGAAGGAACGTGTTTGCGATGTGGCCAAAAACGACTAATTGCGTAACACAGCTTCATGTAAACTTGGCCATGTTAGCGACTCATGACTTGGGAAGTTTGAATTTAAACACGTACACATATGACACTTCTAAATAATAACTTTCGGTTGGCAATAATCCAGAAAAAACTGCCACATTACTGATAAATACTAGGTCCCCTTTGCATCCCGGTTTCCTCAATAGTGACTCGGTGCTCTCCCACAGCATAGGCCAATTTTGAAAAACAGGGGGTTTAATGTTTCACTCAGTCTCTTTGAAGAATAAGCAAAACGCAGGCCCCAGTGAGAATTGAACTCACAACCCCTGGTTTTACGAAACCAGTGCTCTAACCCCTGAGCTATGGAGCCAGTTGGCTACAGTTTCATGCAAACCTCTTGAGGTGAGAACACAATTGAGGAAACATATCACAAAACCAAAAATCTGGCTCTCTAAGGAACTGGTGACCGATAAAACGACTGTTTTATCGCACACACACTTTAAAAGTTATTCAAACAAGTAAACTCCGAAGTTAGTTGTTGCCCAAAACAATGCCACACCTGTACCAAGTCATTGCTACCGTGCCCCCTGCTGTTTCTAATTAGCATTGCTGAAATCTTAAAAGAACAGCCTCTCGATTTGTCAATTTTGCCGAAGCAGGATGCAAAACTACACAGGCCCCAGCGAGAATTGAACTCACGACCCCTGGTTTACAAGACCAGTGCTCTAACCACTGAGCTATGGAGCCACTCATTTTCTGCAACTGCAAATTCAGTGTTAAAAAGCTCACAAAACCTGTTACTGCAAGATGGCACCAATGCCTCAATTGAGAAGTGTATACAGGCAGGAACAGTTCCACACTGCCCACCAGGGATTATTTGTCTGTCTGTCGTGCATAGCCACGCCCTCGATTTGTATTTGATAGAGCGCTTCGGGCGGGCTCAGCACCACGTGACGTGCTGCCACACGCAGCTTGCGCCGCGTGACACGGATCGCACGAATGCGCTGTCCAACCAAGTTCCTACCTGCCCACTCCGAAGGAACGTGTTTGCGATGTGGCCAAAAACGACTAATTGCGTAACACAGCTTCATGTAAACTTGGCCATGTTAGCGACTCATGACTTGGGAAGTTTGAATTTAAACACGTACACATATGACACTTCTAAATAATAACTTTCGGTTGGCAATAATCCAGAAAAAACTGCCACATTACTGATAAATACTAGGTCCCCTTTGCATCCCGGTTTCCTCAATAGTGACTCGGTGCTCTCCCACATCATAGGCCAATTTTGAAAAACAGGGGGTTTAATGTTTCACTCAGTCTCTTTGAAGAATAAGCAAAACGCAGGCCCCAGTGAGAATTGAACTCACGACCCCTGGTTTACAAAACCAGTGCTCTAACCCCTGAGCTATGGAGCCAGTTGGCTACAGCTTCATGCAAACCTCTTGAGGTGAGAACACAATTGAGGAAACATATCACAAAACCAAAAACCTGGCTCTCTAAGGAACTGGTGATCGATAAAACGACTGTTTTATCGCACACACACTTTAAAAGTTATTCAAACAAGTAAACTCCTAAGTTAGTTGTTGCCCAAAACAATGCCACACCTGTACCAAGTCAGTGCTACCGTGCCCCTGCTGTTTCTTATTAGCATCGCTGAAATCTTAAAAGAACAGCCTCTCGATTTGTCAATATGGCCGAAGTACCATGCAAAACTACACAGGCCCCAGCGAGAATTTAACTCACGACCCATGGCTTACAAGACCAGTGCCCTAACCACTGAGCTATGGAGCCACTCATTTTCCACACCTGCAAATTCAGTGTTAAAAAGCTCACAAAACCTGTTACTGCAAGATGGCACCAATGCCTCAACTGAGAAGTGTATACAGGTAGGAACAGTTCCACACTGCCCACCAGGGATTGTCTGTCTGTCGTGCATAGCCACGCCCTCGATTTGTATTTGATAGAGCGCTTCGGGCGGGCTCAGCACCACGTAACGTGCTGCCACACGCAGCTTGCGCCGCGTGACACGGATCGCACGAATGCGCTGTCCAACCAAGTTCCTACCTGCCCACTCCGAAGGAACGTGTTTGCGATGTGGCCAAAAACGACTAATTGCGTAACATAGCTTCATGTAAACTTGACCATGTTAGCGACTCATGACTTGAGAAGTTTGAATTTAAACACGTACACATGACACTTCTAAATAATAACTTTCGGTTGGCAATAATCCAGAAAAAAACTCCCACATCACTGATAAATACTAAGTCCACTTTGCATCCCGGTTTCCTCAATAGTGACTCGGTGCTCTCCCACAGCATAGGCCAATTTTGAAAACCAAGGGGTTTAATGTTTCACTCAGTCTCTTTGAAGAATAAGCAAAACGCAGGCCCCAGTGAGAATTGAACTCACGACCCCTAGTTTACGAAACCAGTACTCTAACCCCTTAGCTATGGAGCCAGTTGGCTACAGTTTCATGCAAACCTCTTGAGGTGAGAACACAATTGAGGAAACATATCACAAAACCACAAACCTGGCTCTCTGAGGAACTGGTGACCGATAAAACGACTGTTTTATCGCACACACACTTTAAAAGTTATTCAAACAAGTAAACCCCTAAGTTAGTTGTTGCCCAAAACAATGCCACACCTGTACCAAGTCAGTGCTACCGTGCCCCCTGCTGTTTATTATTAGCATTGCTGAAATCTTAAAAGAATAGCCTCTCGATTTGTCAATATGGCCGAAGTCGGATGCAAAACTGCACAGGCCCCAGCGAGAATTTATCTCACGACCCATGGCTTACAAGACCAGTGCCCTAACCAATGAGCTATGGAGCCACTCATTTTTCACACCTGCAAATTCAGTGTTAAAAAGCTCACAAAACCTGTTACTGCAAGATGGCACCAATGCCTCAACTGAGAAGCTTATACAGGTAGGAACAGTTCCACACTGCCCACCAGGGATTGTCTGTCGTGCATAGCCACGCCCTCGATTTGTATTTGATAGAGCGCTTCGGGCGGGCTCAGCACCACGTGACGTGCTGCCACACGCAGCTTGCGCCGCGTGACACGGATCGCACGAATGCGCTGTCCAACCAAGTTCCTACCTGCCCACTCCGAAGGAACGTGTTTGCGATGTGGCCAAAGACGACTAATTGCGTAACACAGCTTCATGTAAACTTGGCCATGTTAGCGACTCATGACTTGAGAAGTTTGAATTTAAACACGTACACATATGACACTTCTAAAGAATAACTTTCAGGTGGCAATAATCCAGAAAAAACTTCCACATTACTGTGAAATACTTGGTCCAATTTGCTTCCCGGTTTCCTTAATAGTGACTCGGTGCTCTCCCACAGCATATGCCAATTTTGAAAACCAAGGGTTTGAATGTTTCACTCAGTCTCTTTGAAGAAGCAAAGCGATGACCCCTGTCAGAATTGAACTCACGACCCCTGGTTTACAAAACCAGTAGTCTAACCCCTGAGCTATAGAGGCACTCCTTTGTAACACCTTCATATTCAGTATTTAAAATCTCACTAAACCTGTTAATACACGATGGCATCGAATTACTTAAGTGAGAAGTTAATTGCTATGCGATCATATAATTAGAAATTGTGTATAACAGCTTCACGTAAACCAGACCATCTGACCAATTAATGAGGAAAATTCAACACCGGAAATTGTGCGACATCAGTTTCACGAATACATGGCTCTCCTGAAAACTCATAACCTGGGAAGTTTTAATTATAAATACACATGCACCCACCACCAATAAAAAGTCAGATGAAGTTCAAAGGGATAACTGTTTACGTGCCATTTATTATGTTAAAACTGCCACATTAATAGTAAATGCGAGTGCTATGGCCTCTCGTGTAATAAATTGACCTTATGGCGGTATAATGTCCGTGATGCAGTCATTTTTAGTCTGTTGATGGTCGATGCGGCAATCGACTCATCTCAACAAGCTGTACACGATGCACTATACAAAGTTGTATTTTTCGATCACGGATTTTTTTATGCTGTTTGGCGTTTCGACATCGCGGAGTAGCACTGATTTCGGATTGATTGGTACCCCAGTCACGGAGTTAAGTACAACCCTGGAAAAAATAGTGTCCTAAAAATAAAATATTTAATTGCCTCGGCCATTTTGTATTATTTGCTACCCCGAGGTACCGCCTAAGGATAAAATTGTTACTAAGTGTTCTCACACCTTGGGACAATTTATTTTTAAAAGCACTGTTATTTTGAAAAAACTAAATCTTACAGGGACAATGAAAAACTCACAACCCCTTGTTTACAAAGCCAGTGCTCTAACCGCTGAGCTATGGAGCCATTTTGCTACAATTCCATTTCAAAAATACACGTGCACACATAAAAATTACAAGTTACATTCAATTTCGATTTAAAGCTTTCGTGACTGCAGGGATTCATCTTCTTGGTTCTTTCGGTAAAGTCACGTAGAAGGGAAGTAATAAAATAATAAAAATAAAACATAATAAAACAATTCTCACGACGTTTCGGCCACAACGCAAGCAGCCGTCCTCAGGTGAAAACCAGGTCCGTCGAGGCGACAGAGTCTGAATGAAACAGCACACGAGCTTGGAGCATATATATAAGCTGGGCGCATTGACAAAGGAATTTGCATATCAAAAGGAATTTAGCATTTTCCATAAATATGCTAAATTCCTTTTGATATGCAAATTCCTTTGTCAATGCGCCCAGCTTATATATATGCTCCAAGCTCGTGTGCTGTTTCATTCAGACTCTGTCGCCTCGACGGACCTGGTTTTCACCTGAGGACGGCTGCTTGCGTTGTGGCCGAAACGTCGTGAGAATTGTTTTATTATGTTTTATTTTTATTATTTTATTACTTCCCTTCTACGTGACTTTACCGAAAGAACCAAGAAGAAGTTACATTCAAACAAGTAACCTCTAAGTTATTAGCATTCCAAATTTATATCACGTTATTACAAAATAATTGCTAACGTGCCTGCCCGCTGTATGAATCAACAACAGGTGCTCAATATTACCAAAGTAGGATGCAAAACTACAGAGGCCCCAGCGAGAATTTAACTCATGACCCCCTTGTTTACAAGACCAGTGGTCTATCCAGAGCTATGAAGCCAATCCAATACAGAGCCTTCAGAATCATTCTTTTTCACTATTTAAATATTCAATGAACCTGTTAATGGGAGATGGCACCAATTCCTCAAGTAAGAAGCGAATTGCTGTGGCAGTATAATCATAAAGAAGCCCTAAAAGCACATTTACGTCAATAATCCAAACTTCAGTAACACTTGAGACACCTACAAAGTACACAGCTACTGTGCTGGACGTGGCGGAGATGACATGTTTGTAATCCAGAACTTGAAGGTTGGGTAGTGAATCTCGATTGCGTCATGTTCAGGTGACACCCATCTGCAGGAATAGAAAATGCCAATAAGAGGCAGTACAACAAATAGGATTAAACAGGCTATGTGTCAAGGAGCATACACCATCACTTAAACTCGGGTCATCCTCACAGCGGCTTCTGGCTAACCATCGAACAAAGACAGTCACTGCATTGCACGCTTTAAGATGCCCTTCAACAGTCGTCCGGAGCGCTTTCTTTCTAACAGTTTTTTGTGTTTAGTTTGTTGTCCTTCCCTCGAATCTCCGACTAGCATTGTTGGCTACATACGGTGCGAAAGAAGTTCAACATACATACACATACGAGTGTTCTTCTCTGGTATGTGTCGATATTCTTCAATCACTCCTGCTACTTGAAGCAATATTCAAAAACGGAAATGGCCTCATAGACGTATGGTGTAAAACATCTTGAGATTCATTGTAGCTTTCCTGGAAAAAAATATTTGTAAATTATAGTTTGTTAAAACTCATTGCCATACATTAAACACATTCCATTGCTTAACTCATATGCTCCAATTTATGAAGAATTATGCTAAAAACTGTTCTCAGGAACTTGACATATGCCAAGTGACAACCTTGGCACCATATTTTCACCTAATCAAAAACAAACAAAATACTAGAACTGTGTTTAATCTACTGGACAGGAAAACCACTTTTAAATATTTGTATACTATGTTCTAGGTTCTGTAACACAGACTGTTACCAGCCTCATTATGCCAATCGGAGCAGCAACACGTAAAATGACAGGGGGTGAAACACGAAAGCGCTGGGAATTTGGCAATACGTGTGCTCAGCAAAGCACGGATCATGAGAAGAGCTCACAATCGCCCTTGGCACTGTCACTCACCCTCCACCACCCTCGAACTCATTATTGAGAAATTGAGACAGTTGCGGGTGGCTCGAGGTGGCATGGCTCAGCTGTACGATAGGGTTCAAAAGACCACTTCAGGCAACACACATCTCCGCTGTCACACGTACAATGTGATAAACAAAAACTTTGCCAGAATTGTCATTAATAATGCAGCATAAATAAAATAAAGTATGCTGCTGAATTACCCAGACGCCGAGAAAGAGGAACACATGGATCAAGAGAAAAACATACACAATTAATATATATAGATATCATACTGGCTTTTTAAAGTATGTAACTGGGCTTTGGCAGAATACTATGCTAGAAGAGATTGCCGATAGATGATAATGATGAAAGAATGGTAGTAATTATGAAAGAATGCGAGGATGACCACCCTGCAGATACTGTGATGAGTTCATATGATGTTAAGAAATGAGATTGTGATAACACAGAACGAAGATAGATGAAGGATGGGGAGGCTTTTATCCAGCAGTGGATAGACCATGACTGAAGACGATAAAACATGACAGGGGTGGTCAAACTCACAAGCCACATGCGGCTCTTGGGCAGTTCCAAGTCCAGTTCAATAGAGATGCAATTTATGTTTAACTTTGCAATGTAACTTTATTTTAAACAAAACAACAATCTACGAAAGTCAGAGCTGCCCAGGGCACTCAATCCTGGCAGAGGAGCCAGACATGAGATACAGTACTCCGAAGGTGTTCCTATAAACCTCTACATTACAAACTCCACGCACAACCAGTGAAAGCCGGTGCCTCTCAACTGCAGGCCATAAGATTTTGGTATGCGGCTCATGAGGTCAACAAGTTTTGGCACCCCTCACAAATAATGAAACAAAGTAAAAGTGCTTTATCTGTCAGTACTCCAAAGCCAGTGGCAAAAATTACACATTCCTATAGCAGGGGTATGTTAATCCATAATAAACTCACTGTTGACTTCATGCAAAATACCACCAATTTTATTGAGCCCCTATGGGATAAAATGCTGAACTGACTCCAGTAGAGATTCCACTCACAACCTCTTAATTGAGAGGTGTAGGTTTTAACAAATGGGCCACCTGGATAGATTAAAATACATCGTAAACATTGTAATATTAGTAAAACATTTACACCCAATTTTCAAAGAACCTCTGAATGAGGGACTCCCCAGACCGTGTGTAAGTCATTGGGACATAGTTGTTTCACTATTCTACTCGAATCATGCGAACCACTTCACTAACATTCCAGCCAAACAGCAGATACAAACACGACATCAAGCTAACATTTCTGACTGGCCTTAAAACTTGAGTCATTGCTGCATTATTATTACATGTAACCGCCAACGCACTACCATTTCACTTTATTTATGTTGACAAAAGCTTTATCGACAGGACACGACGAGGGAAGTGTATTATAGGTCTTGCAGTGAAATAATTGATGCCTTCGTCATAATCCAGCTTTACTGCCCGTCACCATGAATTTAATCAAAGTGACGCTAACCAGTCGCTGCATGCATCGATGTGAAGCCAGATGCTTCGAGTCACCTTTGCCTGCTGTACATTTTTAAATTCCACGGTGGATTCTGCACCGAACAATGATGTACTTTTGAATTCTTTTTTTTATGACAATGCAGGCATTCTTAAAATGTTAGGGTTATTGTTTAATATGGGCTGCCTGAGTGAGAATTTTTTTTAAATTTGTTATGGTGGGCAATAGTGATCCGCCACATCCGTACTATTTAGAATGTCAGTCATTCCATTCCCCACTGAAGCCACTGACTGGTTTGATCGATTGTATAAAGTATAGATTGATGTGACGGATAATTAATCACTGCAGGCAGGGGGAACATGAGGTGCCACATCACATTTACATTAAAATGATTCGAACGTAAAACACGTGCAATCTTTTTTTTTTACGCGTTACAAATCTAACCCAATGTCACATTTCAGTGTTCTCCCCGTGAAAATGTGAGGTTTCTCCAGGAAGTGCGGTTTCCTGAACTCCAACTGAAAACGTCTGGCCAATCACTCCACGCAGGGCATTTGAGCAAACGAATATTGAGACTCCATCACATAGCCATTAAAATGTGCAGTCGGTGCAACTGCACATGGACCCACGGGCTTGAGGGGCCCAGGTCTTGGGCTACTACGACAGCGAAAATTGGACAAAGTGACCCCCACATTCATTACTTGAACCAGGGCAACATCCCAACCGTGCTAGCTCAAGAATGTTTTCATCTCACACGTATATTGCCAGCTCCCACTTGCAAACATTGTCTCCTCTCAAGAGGTTGCCATTAATGGACTAACGATTGGGCAACTTTCAAATCAATTCATAATAGAGTTTTTTTTGGGTCTGATCGCGTGATACAAATGTGTCGTTAAACCCGCCACCATCCGACATAGCCAATTAGTAAGGTTTGTCACGTAAACAGAACATGCCAATTCGTTAGTAGTACAGCAAACCGGTGTGTTGGAGAGTAAATCCACAACATTTACAATTGTCACTATTTCTAGATCGTAAATCGACTCGAAAAGCGCTTATTTTTTAAAACATCAATTCTTACACGAGCGATATTAATCGATCAATTCGAGACATACGACACCTAGAATTCACAACAAAGATTGTTAAAAAAAATTACCTGGTAACTCCTACAAGTGACCATACTCTGGACAGGCCTGAGCCAATCGTGGAGATTCCACATTCACATGGCGGGGCCAGTCATGTCAAGGTTAAGCACCGTTGAGCTACACATTGTCAATAACAATGGTAAATGTCTACTACTTGGGGAAATCTTTCGCAAAATAAGCACATTTACCTCAGAAACAGAGGACGCATTCACGGTGAAACATAATTTAAAGCCTAATTCTAGATTTGAAGCTTTCATGACTGCAAGGATTCATACTGTTAGGTTTTTTCGGTAAAGTCACGTCGGTTAAAATAAATAATAAAAATAATAGAAATAATACTTTTATTTCTATTATTTTTATGCTTTCTTTTTATCTAAAATAATACTTTTATTTCTATGATTTATTTTTACCTAAAATAATAGAAAAAAATGATTTTATTTCTATTATTTTTATTACTTATTTTTACCGACGTGACTTTACCGAAAAAAACCTAAGAGTATAATTTAAAGCCCTTTGTGAGTCCAGTGCTGGATGAAGGCCTCCCCGTGCCATCAGGTTATTTGACCATATGATAATTGTTTTTTTACCCTTTTATCTGGCAACAAAACTGACACTTTATTTACGAGGAGTCATGTTTGCAAATAATAAAATAAAATACCAGTCATAATGCAAACAAAAAACATAACTCTTTTGTTTGCATTATGACTGCAGGTATTGCGGTCTATGCAAACATGACTCCTCGTAAAAAAGGTGTCAGTTTTGTTGCCAGATAAAAGGGTAAAAAAACAATTATCATATTTTTCTACTGGCAAAGGAGGTTCCAATGTTATTTGACCATACTATCCACTCGCCACTGATGTGAGCCGTGGTCAGGAATCCGTCAAGAGTTCAGTGCGCACACCGCTGCGCCACCCATCTGTACAGTACAGACAACATTGCGTACTGTACAAATTTGGCGGGATTTTCTTCAAAAAATAATACACAACCGATACTTTATCCAAAACGTAGTGAAGTATGGTCAATTACAACAACAACCCCCCCTCCCACGACCAACCACTAGCTTAGTAACACTATTACATTTAATTATATGTAAAAAAACTGAGGTAAAATAAAAAACGTAAAAATTAATCTCAACGCCAAGCGTCTAATAATTCAATTAAGACAGAATACAATTAACTTTGGAGGGCCCTTTGCAATTGAGTTTACATCAAAATGATGAATTAATTAAGGATTTTTATTGGATACGCGGCGTTGCAACCTCCTTACCCAAGAGCCGTGCACCGACAAGGCCCGTAGGCTTCTGCTAGGCCTCTTAAGGATGCATCGCAATAGCAGCTAAATAATAACATCATCACCCACATAATCGATCAATCAACAGCAGCAGCAGCAACGAAATCGATCATTATATCATCATCGACAATTACCATCACCGTGTATCAACACCGTTCACTACCATCGCTGTGGGGGTTGCCACCTGTCCGGATTTCACCAGGACAGTCTGATTATTGGTATCTATCTTCTTGGTTCTTTCGGTAAAGTCACATAGAAGGGAAATAATAATAAAATAATAAAAATAAAACATATTAAAATACCATTTCCCTTCTACGTGACTTTACAGAAAGAACCAAGAAGATGAATCCCTGCAGTCACGAAAGCTTTAAATCGAAATATTGGTATCTAGTTGTGTTGGGATGGCAGGAATTGTATTTTTTTTGCACGATTTCTGTCTTTACCTGGTACCACCGCTGTTGCGTTGGACTCAGGTACTTTGATATCGGTATTGTGTTGATTTCTGTTACTCCACTGTTTTGATAAACCTAGTGGAGGGGGGAAGGATTGAAACATGTCTGTGTTTGGACTGTGGGAAAAGTGGCATCAAGCCCTACGCCACCATCAATTACCCTCATCACTATCATCAATATCAACTAGCATAATCAACTACCATCGACATCAATAAATAACGTCCCAATTGACGAGCACCATCATCAAAAAGCAATAATTACCTCATCCATAAAACTGAACAATCGTCAACTTCCACTCACAAATATCGTGGCGCAAAAAAAACCAACAACGTTTTAATTTAGTCTTGTAACATCCAACTCAAAATAATCAGTCGCCTCGTTGTGGATATTAGAATATAAAGACGCAGATATAGTGTTTCCTTCACAACGTGTACGTCTCTGCATCAGTGCATCATTTCATCAGGATTATTTCAAGACAACTAAAGGGACACTGGACCGGTTTCTACATTCAGGATCTGATCAGCAGAGCCAAGTCAGACTCTAATCTCGTAATGCAGATCGGATGTTGTGTTGCCAATCGATTTGAGTGGCATGTGGGGGTTCTGGACGCAACTTTAGAGGCTAACTGCACCTGCCACCCCTTAATTAATTACACCGCCTAATACACAGATACATTACGACTGTGGTGGTGGTGATGGTGATGATGGTACAGCCATTTGCATGTTAATGGCCATAAACAAAGACTCCCCCCCATTCTGTTGTGGCAAGTGCTGTTAGGGAGTAGCACCCATGAAGGCTGGCACTGTGGCACACGAAGTGGTTGGTTGGCCAGCATCACGCCCGACCGCCTTTGTCTCTCCAGTGGCAATGTCTTTACACATCGCACCAGGTGCTCATTTGAGGCTGAGTCTAGCTAGGGGAGGCCCAGGACCGGTTCAGATAATTGTCACTGGTCAGCCACTGCACGTTCATGTCCATATACATACACAAGCTGCAGGGTGACATGGATGACCCCTTGAACAACATTCTGGCCAAATAAAATGTTGTTTGGTGTAATTGTACTTCGTACAAAGTTTGTGTAGCTGGAATTAAAATGAATGGAAGACAGTGTGTCACAGTTACTCCGAACACGTTTCGTTCAAACATGAAACGCTTAATATGAAATTTGAATCACTTATTAAGATAATCAAATATTATATTATCAATCCATTGTTGGTTGAACAAATGCATCCCTACACCGTCGGCATCTCGTACACCCTTGTGATGCAATGTGCATCATTCTTAATTTTAAACGCATACATACAATACCACTCAAGGTAATTTAATTTACATGGATTATTGCTGTTACTGTGACTTAAGTGAGGATTGGAGATTATGTTATATACGATGTTTTAAAAATGTGCTGCAAAAAAATCGAACTTTCATTTTTTCACGTGTCAATTATGCGGTGTAACCTGTATCGATGTATCGATTCAAATCGATTTTGCTCATGATGAATCCACATAATCGCACATGCCAATCAATAATTTTCCCATCGGTACACCTTTTCATATAATGCAAGAAGATGTGGATCCGCGCGACGCCTTCTGCCACTAGCGGCCTCTATCATCACCAGAATTGAAAACTAAACGCGACAACAAAAATCCAATCTCGAATTGCGACGCGGCAACCCGACCAATCATGCAAAGAGTTCAGGGGCGTAGAGTGGCTGGAGTGGGTCCCCCTGGTTGGTGCAAGGAATTAAATGGGGCCCTCCCGTCCAATTCCAAACCTCTAACCCCTAGCCCGCACCCCCTCTCCTTCCCGTCCCTCTTCATAGCACAGTGCTATTTGAATCACAGTTCCTATGATCACTGTTACGTTGTTTTTATAGCTTTATTTTGGTGATTTCAAAAACATTTTGGATTAGCCATATTTGTTTGTTGTTGTACAAAGTTAGACTGATAACTTTAATCTAAATTGTCTTATGGTTGTTATTGTTTGACCTGCATCCCACTGGAATTTTTGCACACAGCATTGATATACGGTGCTTTTTCTGGAAGACTTTGCTGTTTTTTCCTGGATTTTTCTGTTGCGTGTAGTCACTTTAAGATGTTTCTTGTTCATATCTTTGTTTGTTGCGGTTGCACCCAATTCAAGAGCCGAATGGCCCACAGGGCTATACTTAATAAATGAACTGAACTTAACTGAATCCTAGTAGCAAAAGTAGCTACATATGCTACGGGCCCCGTACTTTCAAGGGTCCCGTGCTCAATGCTTTCAACCTATCAATCCCGGTTTCAGTGATTCTGCACTTGCTCTATTACTATAGTACTATGCCGCCTTCAACTTTATGAACGACCGGGTGTTTAAGGTTAGTGATTTGTCGAATTATCCGGCTGTATAGTAAATGACAAAATACAATTACTTTACTGTGCAAGTAAAACAAATTATGTGTTTGAATATTTACGTGTTTTTTCATTTAGGGCCCCTTTATAACACATGCTACAGGCCCCGCACTGGCTTGGGCCCCTCCGGCTCGTGCCCAAACCCTCAGCACCCCCGGTGCAATTCTACCGGACATCTGTGGAAAAAAAGAGCTTCATAGCTCATCGGATTTCTCCAGGATAAATACAGATTCTGATTCCGCACCGCCGGCACACTCGATAGCCACACTACAACGGCCGCCGTTCACCGCGAACTGACAGTGACGATGCTTGTGCCAGGCTAGGTACATCTTCCGGGCCACGTGAAGTGTGGAAGACTCGCCGAAAGCAGGAGGTCACGAAACAGAGCTCGGTGTTGACTGAGATTATTGATAGTCGCACCGGCCTTGTTGTGCTCCTGACTGTGCCATATTGCTGCCCAGTAGCGTCCTTCATGAGCTTACCGACTGACACACACACACGGAAACATATACACACAACTGTGGCGTAACGTGGTTGGCATGGGTCCTGGTGCAATGCATACCTGTCAACCCTCTATCAGTGCCCTACTTATTACAGACCAATTCAGACCTTATTGGTCACCCCGTGCCCTTATAAATCTCAACGTTCATCCGACAAAAGTCCCATCACAAGGGAGTAACACAAACAACTAAAACTATTTTTATTGCCCGTATTGAAACGGCTTTACGCCGTATGGGCCTGAAAACTTAATTTCCCTGTACAAGAATACGAGTAAACCCTAGATGTTGACATGTATGGCAATATAGGGGCGCCACGGTGGCGAAATGTTAACTACCTCCCCTGGTATGTAGGAGGTTGTGGGTTCAATTCTCATCCTGATCGTGACCCTGACGCCTGAATATTTGGAGTTTACATGTTCTCTCTCTCCCTGTGGTCGTGTTAAGAGTATTTGGCTGCTACAAATGTCCACGTGATAAAGCCACTTCGTTGAGCTATCATTGCGTGTGGACAGGTCGCTTCTGAAAAACAGCTATATATAGCTGAGTGGGGCTGACCTGGTAAAATAAAAAATAGTTTCATTTTTGTCCATTCCCCCCTCCCCACTCGTCCGACCTCACGTCCCACTGGTGTAGCTGCACCACCGCTTGCATGCACATTCAATAGTTACGCCACTGATTAATAATTGTGGCGTCTGACAGCTCGGCTCGCGTGTGCAAGTCATCCTTAAGAGGTCCTTCAGCAGAGGTCCCATTGGCTGTGACACTGGGATGGGCGGTGCAGGGGGGGTTGTTTATGTCTTTAATTCTAGATTTGAAGCTTTCGTGACTGCAAGGATTCATACTCTTAGGTTTTTTCGGTAAAGTCACGTAGGTAAACATAAATAATAAAAATAATAGTAAATAATAATAGAAATAAAATAATAATAAATCAGTATTTATAATAAAAAAAACAGCGATTTATTATTTATTTCTATTATTACTTCTATAAGCGCATTATTTATTTAATAATAATAAATCAGTGATTTATTATTTTATTTCTATTATTATTTCTAATATTTTTATTATTTATTTTTACCTACGTGACTTTACAGACAAAACCTAAGAGTTGTTTATGTCACTTGTGCGTGACATCGCTGTTATTTCCTAACTGTGGTTTCTCGCGATGTGCCGATATCCCACGATATTATTACCACCGCCTTAAAATGAAAATAATATACTCGGCGACGTTTCGGGCAATGGCCCTCCTTCGCAGCACATACGTAGATAGGCCAGACAGATATTGATGAATGTGTTTTTTTTTGGTGTCTTCTCGTGCACTGCTGCCAACGAAGTATCACAACAATAATTAAACTGCGATATATTATCGTATGATATCAGTTATACGATAATTGTATCGTGCGTTGTGTGGAATATTGTCATGTCATGGTCATAATTCCTCGTTAAATGTTTCTAAAACATTCGATTTACGAAAACTGGCCAATGCACGCACTGCGTGAGCTAACCTTTTCGGGCAAAGACCTTTTACCATATTTTAACATCGTGTCAATTCAATATACTGTAGTCAAATTTCATTCGACGCTCACCTACACCTGCACACGTTATGGGCCAAGGTCACTCGAGCTGAGGTCACATCATGCTTTGTCTTCCTCCAACACGCGAGGAATCATCCCCTCTCAATTACCCGGAACGTGGGGTCTCGGTGTTCGTGCGCAATTACACGATACCGACGAGAAGTCAAACCCCAGGGTGTGATGGAGATCAAGGAGTTAAATGAATTTCCGGATGAATGCAACGATTCTGTCGGCTCACTCACTCACCGGGCGCTTTCAAGACGCGCTTCTGCGGCCGTCTGGAACGCTCTTCCTTCCCACGTGCGGAAGCCACTGGGAGCTACGCACTTTTAAATTATCTAGGTTGAAAACTAATTTTTTTAGAACTCCGTTTTGTGTTTAGTTTGTTGTCCTGCAGCCGCACCTTCGATTAGCACGGTTGGCTACGTACGGTGCGAAAAACTTCAACGTACATACATACAAAAGGTATGTGTACTGTACACGAAACAAAAAGGTAAAGGCGCAGTCCTGCAATTGCTTGCTCAGGTCATTTCTAGAGAGAGCTCCCGAGAGATACTTTACCCCATCTTCCACGTCGGTCAGACGTCCAGTTTACGCGTACACACGTGCAAATAAATCCCAACTCATTGCCAAAAATCAATCACTCTGCATTAATTTAACAGTCTCATTTGCTCACCCTCGCAACTCACGCGCTCACTCACTATCTCTGTAACTGCCATCAGCACATTTAGATGAGCACTATCATTCACACCCTATCCGGGGTCATCACGCGCCTCTTATTCCCGACTCGCCGTGACCTCTTGACCCTCGTTAAACTCCCTGCTCGTCGCTCGCTCCGCACTTTAGCGGCCTCAGTTACTGCCGAGGCGTCGTAAGGTCCCCCCCCCCTTCTCCCAATGGAACGCGCAGCCATCCTAACGTTTGCTCAAGGAATCCCTCCTCTCCCCCGTCTCCCCCCAGGGCTTTTAATCCTTCACGCGCGGCTCGGAAGAATACCGCGGAGCAACGCCGCCTATTGTGCGTTTGCAGCACGAAGCATATCTTACTTGCTGCACGCTGCAAATTCGTCTTTTCGTACGTTGTTTTTGACGCTTTACAACTAAGGTTGATGACGTTCATGCATTACCTCTGTCAGGCCATCCGTCTGTCCATCTGTCTGTTGTCCAAAACGGGGGGGGGGGGGGGGGGGGTCACGATGATTGTCGTAAAGATGATCCAATATGAGCCGAACTTTAGTATAAAATATTGCTGCCATCAGGGACCTACTCTATTTACAAAAAGTGGCCACATTGATCAAAGGGTTAGCCAGTACTATGTTAAGAAACACAAATAAAAGCAAAAAAGATCTGCAAAGATGCAAACGCGGTTTTGTCCTGACATCTACCTCTCGGCTCTCGTACTGTGAGTGACAGTACCGCAAATTAAATCATTACACTACATCAATTGAGTTATGTTTACAACAACAGCGATTTACATCAACAACAACCGCAGCCCAACGTTGGCCTACCGTTCCACGGTTTACGAGGAAGACGCTTATTTTTTTTGTTTACCAATAATCAGGTGCGTGGAACATGTGTAGTGTACTAATTCAGAGACACTAGTAGGAGGCACTCTCTCGCTCTTTAATTCCGACATTTACAGCCATAGCGGATAACTATATACCGGGTCAGGACAGCCAACACGCTTCCAGATCCACAGCTTCGAAGAGGTGAAGACCATGACGACGACAGCACGACGAGTTCCACTCCAGATGGCAGCAGCCCCGACTGTGAGTCAGAGCTCGCCTTTTATCCTCCACCAGCGTAGCCAGGCTCCGCCCTCGGCCACGCCCCCTTCTGGATCCCCCAGAATGCTCCGGGCTTTGCCCACAGGTCCAATTGGTAAAACGGGCTGCTACACCCACTCCCATTCTCTACCAGTCCTCAGTGCTACGCGCTCCAGTGACTCATTCTATGTTACTACACATGTATCGACGACTTAATAAGCAATACTTCAGTCGTCGTGTTTTTACGACGACTGAAGTAAAAAAAACATGCAAATAAAACAGCGGACAGTGTTACGTGGTTGTCGTGTATCACACACGGACACTGATTTTATGTAGCAGCACGACATTTGCCATATTCAATATGAAAATACCTGTATGTACTACAATCAAACACGTTTATATCGGGTACAAATAACAGACTTTTCTTTTTAAAAACACCTCAATGAGTTCCCTTATAAACACACACACATGAGGGTTGTAACCGGTGGTTCATTGCAGCCGGAAGTGTCCGGAACTCTAGTTACACGAACTTATTTTGGGCACGTCACATCCATCCCGCCTGACTTTGTCTTGAACCCAATCTTTTGATTAGCATTATTATAGGAATGCAGGTTATAATAGAATAAGATTATTATGGGGAGGCGTACATTGTATTGTGTCCTAGTGGTAGTGCCTTATGCCGATCAACCCTATTCCAAGCTAGTTGCAAGCAGCATTACCGGAACATATTGAGTGAAAACTTAATCCCTGATCATCTAACGATTTACCACCCCCATTTGGCCCAACGATTTAATTAATTTCCGCGAGTCAAGTGTACAATATTTTTTTTATCGATTGTTATGTTTTACATTCTAATGAATGTAGGGGCCTCTAGAGGCTGCGGGTGTCACGTGAACCCATCAAATACAACGGATACAGTTTAAAAAAAAACATTGATTCTGGCACAAGTGAGCTTAAATTTACTACTATATTTACCCAAGAATGTCAGTATGTAGCGCGCATGACGTCACTCAACGTCGACCAGCCTCCCTCATTAATAATCATGAACAGTTGACGTCCTCCACATGGGCCCGCCCCTCATTAATAATCATGAGCAGGTGACGTCACTCCACATCGAACAGCCCCCCTCATTAAAAATCATGAACAGGTGACGTCCTCAAAATGGACACCCCCATCCATTAATAATTAATAATTAGTGGCTGACGTCACTCCACATGGGGGGGCGAGGCGCCTCCTCCCCCCTCCTCAGCGTCAACTTACAACCCTCACTACAAAGGCAGAACTCTCACGTCACGCGATCTCCGCAACGCTGTTGAGACATAGAAGTAAAAAGGACGTCATGATAAACAAGGGATTATAACCTTTAAATGAAATAAGTCTGTGTCACCGCGGCCTTACAAATTATACACGAATGGATGCAATGAATATGACGTCGCGGTCTGCTCTTCGCTTGCAAGTTTCAGATTTACTGCAATACACACACCCTTCCTTGGATGGACAAAAGGCTAGTAATTGATATTAGTCCATTCATCGATGCATCGTTACACCAACGCAGTTGACACAAGAGTGAAATTTGCATAACGCTTGCCCTATACGGCTAGCATACCCACAGAGAGACACTTCCTAACAACACACAATTGATATGTTCAATTACTGAATTTAAAAACACACACACGTACATTTGTAATCAATACTTAGGTTACTGTTTTTATATACACTCAGAGACATATAAATGACTGTAAACATCATCACCATTTTCATTACTGTATATCTATTCTTCGTAACTTCAGTATTTCATCACGGGAATTGAAATTTAATACAAAGCCCCGCACTTGGATTCAACCATTAAGACCCGCTTTTACAGTGACACAAAACTACTCTAAATGGCCAATAAGCCAAGCAATGAGCCGGTTTAAGGTCGGTCAGAACCCACCTATCCCTGGCTCTAACTCGAAAACCCACGACCCAGTAGAGCAGTGTTCTTCACTAATTTTTCAGAGGGGGGCCACTCTCGCCGATAAGACATTAGTGTGAGGGCCTCCCACACTTTTGAAGCCATTGGAGTTTGAAAACATGACGGTGTTGTTCTCACCATTTGTGTTTTGTCGGGGGACGTACTAAAGGCCACCAGAGGACGCCAGTGGCCCGCGGGCCTTGCAATGAAGAACACTGCAGCAGGGGTAGGGAACGTCCGGCCCGCGGGCCGTACAAGGCCCGCGAAATCATTTAGTCTCTGGCCCTGCCAAGGCAAACGCATGCGGGACTCGAAATTCAATAAATCTAGGAGCAAACTTGGAAAAGCAGTTGCGAGTAGCAACATCATCAATACCAGCTAACATCACACGCCTCACCAAAGAGAAGCAGTTCCAGCCATCACATTAGGGGTGAGTTAATTAAATTTTGACCAAATATAACAGGCAAATTTTTAAGTTGATAATTTTTGTATGGCCAGCGAATGATGTTATAAATATCCAAATGGCCCTTGGCAGAAAAAAAGGTTCCCCATCCCTGCAGTAGAGGATGGTGGTTGGCACGGGCCCTGGTGCAATAAATTAAATGTAGCCCCTCCTCTCTACCTGCCCCCCCCCCCACCTTCATAGTCTGGACCCCCCCCCCCCCACACCATCCGGCCCGTGGGTCCCGGTGCAGTTGCACTGCCTGCGCACGCAGATTAATCGCTCGGTACGAATAAGGCATCTAAGAGCTTGTACTGTATTTCATTTTAGGAATGATCAGAGGCGTCTAAAACCCTCACCTCTTCTTTACCTTCGTACAAAAAACACACGAATATAAAAAAAACCCTCAACACATTCGTCAATCACACTGTGTGGCCTTAAAAATAAAACAATATATAATCGATGACTTTGTCGGGAAATTAGTCTTCGTCGAAAGCAAGCACATGTACTGCGCTATGGTCCTTCTGTGAAGAAGGGCCATTACCCAAAACGTCGCGTATTTTTTTTCCTTTTAAGGCCACGCAGTGTTATTGACGACGGTGTTTTGTTACAATTAGTATTCGTGCGCCACTGCCAACGCAGCAGTAAAATCACCAAATACCGTGATGTGATTACACAATTATAGTAGTACGGGTACTGTGCAGTCATTTCCATCGATCACGAAGTCTGTCTGTGTGCTGCACGGCGGGAGGTGGAACAATTCTCTCCCCCCTCCTACCTCCCCCACCCCCCATTGGATTTCATGTCGTGGTCCACATTCGCTATTAGATTAAATCATCGATTTAAAAAAAATCTCCTTTCAAACGAATTTGTTTCACTGTGTTTGACACTGGGAAGCCCAATATTATTGCCGTGGCTCGAGACAAACAATGAATCACATGATGCACGCGCATTCTACATTGGCACGGTTATAAAGGCTTCACGAATAGTGCTGAAATTATGGCTCAGTCGGTAGAGGTTAATGAGTTCAAATCCCAACCGTGTGGTCGTAAATTGAGTTCCATTATCACCATCATTGTGACCATCATCCTTTCCGGGTCGGTAAACTTAGCACCACGTTGTGAGGCCGTTGTTACACGGCTTTGGGAAGTCAACAGTAATACGGTTGTTGCTGGTTGTGTTGAGACACAGACACGTCCATCGGAACATCGGGATGTGTCATTTCCACCGCTGGATAGATACTCCCATGGGATGCGATGCCCATCCAATATTCTTTGAGCATTAAGACACGTGCATTGTCCACTGCGTGTGTGTGTTTGTGTGTATGTATGTTGAGTCGGTGTCCTTTGTTTAGTTGGTCGGTGGTGGCTATGACCGTGACCTCTGACCCGGAACTGTTCATGCGAGGGTTCGTGGATCACGAGACAAATGTGAAACTCCCTTCCCGTGAGCGTCGAGGAGATTTCATACCCTTGTTCGCCAGGAAAACACAGAATATTTTTTCATGTGTATGGGATACAGTGTTGCCCCCTCGCACCCTCGAGTTGCTGGGAATCCCCCCCCCTAGTTGCTGGCGTTATAGTTGGAGTCGGGGTGCGGGTGCATGGCACGTGGCCGAGATGGAGGCTCCAGGTTTAATGATGATTTTTAATACACATGTCCACCCATACAATCCTTACTGAGACTCCAGATTCTTATTCATGAGGGTCCTGATAAGTTGTTTGCAGTCGTGGCAACCATTGCCATTGCGTTTCCCAATCAAGACATTTGCGGTGTAAGATTTTGTCAAAAAATTGCCAAATGTGGACCACGACGCCGGCACGGAATGACCTACTCGTTCCGAATGGCGTCATGGGATCCACAACATCCGCCAGTGAGGTTGATACACCCGCAGTATTAACCAGGCCGGCCTCGCGGATTCGAACCGCGAGACTCTGCAACAGGCGGCGATAATGTCCACTGTTGATGATGATGGTGGCGGCGATGCTTCGGGTTCATGGCGCCCGTCCACGAATGCTAATCCTCCTAGGGATGCTGCTGCTGCTTCTGCTGTCGCTTCTGACAACGACGGTGATGGTGACGAGGGATAACGATGGAGTCACGAGGCCGTGTTGTAGATGTAGACGAAGATGATGACGAGGAGGTTCAGCACCGTCGCCGTTATCCCGATGGCCGCGAGCACCGACTCCTCCCTTTCGTCCCGTTGATCCGCCACGAAAGCAGCCACCGCGTCCGGCGAGAAGACCGGCTCCATGCTCCGCGCTCCCCTCCCCCTGCTCCCTCTCTCGCCTCTGCTCCCTCCTTCTGTTCTCAGGCCTCTGCTCCCTCCCTCTGCCCAAACTCCTCCCTTCGCCCCCCTGCTCCCTCCCCTGTTCCCTCGCTCTGCTCCCACTCTCGCCTCTGCTGCCTCCCCCCTTGCTGCCAGCCCTGCCTCCTGTTCTCACCCTCCACTATACTCGGTACTCTGTTCCCACCCTATTCTCTGCTCCCACCCTGTCTCTGATTCCACCGGACCCCCTGCTCCCTGCCCCTGCTTCCACCCTGTCTACTGCTTCCACCGACTGCTCCAACCGTATTTTCTGCTCCCACCCTCCTCCTATTCCAACCCTCAATGAATTCCACGGGCTGCGAGAAATGGACACGCGGAGGGAGGAGGAAAGAGTGAGTGAGGGCTGGGTGAGTGGGGGGGGGGGCTGGGTGAGTGGGGGCTGGGTGAGTGGGGGCTGATCAGATCATAAACATCATCATCTACATCATCAGTCATGCTCACTCCACTGCTGGACTTAAGCTCTCCTCACACAATAGCCATTAATCACGGTCATTCAATTCTACAATCCATCATCATTATAATCATCAGGCACGGTCCACCAACTGCTGGATAAACGTCTCATCACGCCGTCACCATGCCTGATAGTCCTGTGATGCTACAATAAATCGTCATCATCAGCCGTGGTCTATCCACTTTTGGGTGAAAGAGTACTTAATTAATATCCCAAGCAGTGCAATGACGATAACAATCCATCATCATCATCTGCATCATCACCAACGTTATCTCCATGCAGTTCACAAAATGAGTACCACTTTCTGGGAAGTCAGCAGTGGTTGGCTTTTGGATGTCATGGCTCCGCCATGAGAATGTGGAATTTCTACCAATGTCTCAGCACGACAAAGATATAGTTTGAGTCAGGACACACTTTATGACTGACGCTATGAACCACAGAGAGTGTAAATATTAATTGATTAATATGAATACATTCTTAACCTCACGATAATATGAACGTATCAAATTACACGTGTCAGAATCGATGTTTTTTTCCGATTTGTAAATGTTGCATGTGGCGAGTCACCGTGGGTCGTCCGCTAAGTTCATTCACAAAAAAAATCGAATCTCGACAACCAAAGCGCCTCGTGGTTACATGGATAGTATCGACACCCCGCGCCCACAACACATCGGCTGGAAGAGGGGAGGAACGGTGGCGCCGCGATGAGGACATTGCACTATGAACCCGGTGACCTGAGTTCGATTTCCGGCCACGGAGAATGTATACATCAGTGGCGCAAGTGACATCTTAATCAGCATCCCAGCCTCACCAACCCGCACTGACCAGCGTGGTGAAGTATGGTGTAACAACTACCCCCCCCCCGCCCGTGAGCGACACGGCGTGGTGGAGATGCATCAATTCAGCAGCGGATTGACAACGTTCTCAAAAATACTGCATCTATGTCGTATGCACACAGTCTATTATATGCATCGCGACTGATGTAAAGTATGGCCATGGTCTAGAAGGGTTCGAAAGACAACGTGTACACAATTGCAGTCGAGTTCCACGATTGTAACAAAAAATAATCCAAACATTTTCGAATTTTGGTCGCCATAAAAATAATAATGACAGCCCCTGGGGTCGTTCGTTTCACTCTCCAGGGGGGTCAGCCTCAAGCCTCCACCGTTGGCCACATTTAAGCCTCGCGCCAGGCGCTGAATTAAAATCAAACAAATTATATTGTGACGCTGCTGCGTTGGCAGTAGCGCGCACAAAGCACAATTAACAACAACAACAACAAAAATCTACAAGTTAGGTGTCAATAACTCCGTTGACTTAACAAAAAGATGTGTATATATAATCGGCGACGATTCGAGCAACGACCCTCCTTCATATCACGTCAATATTGTTTGTAACGTTCTGACCCGCCGCCGTGAAGAAAGAGCTTCACAGCTCACCGGATTTCTCCAGTCTAAACAAAGGTTCTGATTCTGAATGAAGGGGCCGTTGCTACGATGAAGGACCATTGACCGAAACGTCGCCGATTGTTTTCTTCTAAGGCCGCGGTATTATTCACGAACGGTCCCTTATCAAGTTACACAATGCCCATCGTCCCGACGAGGGCAGTGCTCACCTCCAGAGATGTTCCTGCGATCCGTTATGACACCATACTCCACGTAGGTCCCGATTTGGGACGATGGGAGATGCTCTATCCACCGTTGCGCTGTCTTGACGTCGCCAAGGAAGTCACATCACATCGGCCGCGGTCGTGGATTTTTTGGTGGTGGCGGTGGTTGATGGTGGGTGACGCTCGCGATGGTGGTGATGGTAAAAGTAGTTCGTCTTGTGTGCAGGGAGATCGCTTTTCCTATGAGCACCGCTTCGCCTTAACAGCCTCACGCCGCTCAGCAGTCCAGGAGGAGACGCGTGGTCTGACACCACATCACACAACAACAACAATCAGCACATCACACAACAACCATCACACAACAACCACCACCACATCACACAACAACAACAATCAGCACATCACACAACAACCATCACACAACAACCACCACATAACACAAAACCACCAACACATCAGACAACAACAACCACGTCACACAAGAACAAACATCACATCACACAACAACCACATCATACAACAACAGCCACATCACACAACAATTACACAACATCAACAACCACATCACGTAACAGCAACCACATCACACAACAACAATAACCACACCACAACAACCACATGTTAGCGAGCACCTATTAAGGACACAGCATCCTTAATAGGTAGTGGATGATGTGGTACAACGCCAGATCGCCTTTGCCAAGTCAGTGATGTTACACGTATCCAACCGTGGCATAGCCCTACTTATTTAAGGCTGAGTAGACCTAGGGGAAGCCCAGCACCAGTTTAGATATCACTCGCCGCGGACAACAGCCGTGGCCTGGAAACGAACTCAGGTGACCGAGTTCAGACGGCAGCGCGCTAACCACTGTGCCAACCACACAACATTAACAGATATTCGCAGGCAAAGATTCCCCGTATAGCCTGTAACAGATTGATGGAGGCAAGTGCTGTTAGCGAGCACCTATCAAAGCCAGTACGGCACTCGAAGAGAAGTGTGGCCAGCACCACGCCCGGCAGCCTTTGTCTCCCCCAGTGGTGATGTTTACACACAGTACCAGGCACGGTTCACATAATCGTCACTGGCATTGGCCGTGAGCGGGAATCCAACTCGGGTTCGCAGTGCAGCGCGCTGACCGCGCGTGATTACCGCTCCCCTATTTATATACAAAAGACAAAGATCTCCCGTGTATAATCCTTAGCATACTGCGGGGGCAAGTGCACGCACAGCCACACGTGCACAGATACCCCCGCACATTCACGCGCACAATTACTCACGACATGAGCTCACACACATTCACACACGTGCGCACGCACACACACGTGCGCGCACACACACACACACGTGTGCACACACGCGAGCACCGAGTCGCCTGTCACCTTTCCCCGGGTCGTCCAACGCCTCCTCGCACCTCGTTTATGATGATGATGGTAGCGATGGTGGTGGTGATGATGATGATGGTAGCGATGGTGGTGGTGGTGGTGACGATGATGACGATGGTCCTGATGATGATGGTGGTGGCGTTGCGATCCGTCGTGGAATTTTCACGAATGGCTTCGGCTGAGGCGTGTTGTTGCGTGAGTGCGGGAGGTGGCCCCTTTGTGCGATGATGAATTAGGCATCGCTGTCCCGCGCGTGTACATCCTCCTCTCCGTGCGCGCGCGCGCGCGTGCACGCGCGCCAGTCTAGCGGTTAGCGCTGCGCTGCGCTATGGAACCCGACGGGCCACGAGATCGATCCTCGCTCGCCGGCCACCAACACCGGTGACGATTATCCGAACCGGTCCTGGGCCTCCCCTAGGTCGACTCAACCTCAAATGCGTACCCTGGTGCGGTGGTGTGTCAAACATCGGCACCCGGGAGACAAAGGCGGCCGAGCACAGCCCTCGTGTGTTGTGTCGTCGGTCTTTAACGTGGGATCCGCTATCTTGGGTGTCTTTGTTGTCTTTGTGTTTGATTTGCTTGACGAAGACCGGTAGCAGCGGTGTCAAGATCGGCTTCTGTGGAGGAGGTTTCGCGAACGACGCTCCTGGGCAGTCCGGAGGCATTCGCTCTCCAACAACAGCGGAGGGCGGAAGAGCGACGCTCACAACAACGAGCGGAGCGCCGGCGACTAAAACGCAGCAAGGTGGCACAGTGGGGAGCACAGTTGGTGCATCTGACAGTCATCGCGGCCAGACAACCCAAAATACCGGGACCTGTCCCGTGATCTCATGCCAGCGAACCTTCGACACTTCACGTTGCCTCAAAGTGCACCGAGCACTTGCTCCAACGGCAAGTTAAAGGCTATATGGGGGATCTTTGTATTGTGTGTGTATCGTTTCTCTCATATGAGTGTACGTAATAACCTCGTGTGTATGATAGAATATACTGGCGTGTACCTACAGCAGTATCATGTGTGTTTAATACTCCCACGTGTGTGCGAACATCCTTTGATTGATTAATATTCTTTATTTAACTACGCGAGAGGCCATTTGAGATGCATCATCATCCCCGTTGATTGATGTCCTTTATTTAACACGGGTGAGGGCTCCATTGAGATTCGGCGTGCCATTTCCTGCATCGTCTTTTGCTTTAACCTGAACGTGGACATCCAGAATAAGCACCTCAATGGAGACCCAAACATCGCTCATCCTGGCTTTTGCATTCCTCCTCCCCCTCCTCCTCGAAGACACAGATGTGACCATCAACAGCATCGGGACATCAACATTAGCCCGCTGCGCCCATCTCTTTCGTTCACGCAAAATTAAAGGCACAAGTCACAGTCGTGCGATTGTGGCCACGCAACCCAAACAATGGACCGTGACCACTGCAGTCTGCAAAGGGGGAGGGACAGCAAAACGACACCGACCCTTTTCGATTTAAAGCTTTCGTGACTGCAGAGATTCATCTTCTTGGTTCTTTCGGTAAAGTCACGTAGAATGGAAATAATAAAATAATAAAAATAAAACATCATAAAATAATTCTCACGACGTTTCGGCCACAACGCAAGCAGCCGTCCTCAGGTGGAGAGCAGGTCTGTCGAGACTCTTATTATTTCTATTCTACGTGACTTTACCGAAAGAACCAGGAAGACACCGACCCTCTCCCGATGCCCTCGTCGCGGCCAGCGGACCTCGACATTGGCATTAATAGCTCCTGAACATAGATGGGGCCACGTGGGGTGGGAGGGGGTGGGAGGGAGTGGGGGGGGGCGACGGCTGTTTAGACAGTGCTGCGTGTGATGGGTCTCGCGGGGGTTGTAGTGAATTGGCCTCGTTTATAATTTTCCACGAGAGCCAATTGTCAAACGTGCAAATTCACTCGGGGGGGCTGGGGATGGATGGGGGGGGGGTTTAAGGGGGCTCCCCCCCTCGCCCCCCCCCCCCCCCCCCGCTCATACACACCCCACCCCGGCTTTACGCTGCCTACTTTAATACCAAATCACAAAGCCACGTCACGACTTATTGATTAATCGATCAAAATCGATATATTCACCAACGACACGCGCGCGTGTCTGATCGTGCGGGTAGGAATCGATTGCACGTATGCGTACTGCAGTATTTCCGATTGATATTCGCATTGTGTATGTGACCGAATTGTGGGGTAAAAACAAATTCTGCAAGCAATGGATTCGCTTTATACTGCTGGGGGTGGGGGGGGCGACATGGCCGAAAGGTGCACAGTTTGAATCGGGAAGACCGCCCCGGTTATTACTGCAGGGCTGAATTCCCCGTAACGTTCTACGCCTCGTCACAAAGGGACGTGTTTTTTTAATGGCTGGCCATTGTGCGCAGCGCCGTGGTCCAAAGGTTTTCCTAAATTTGGCAAACTTACACCGCTATTTTTTAAAACTACATTTCGGGATAACGCGAAGCCGCAACATTCGTCCCGTACTGTGAAACCACACTGCAGATTGTGTCTGTGAAACGCAGCGTCACCTTCGGTCGTGAAAGCCCTTGCGCTAGACCGCAATACCTCGCCGATCTCGTCAAGGAGCATAAACCATCACCGCACAAACTCCGGTCATCCTTGCAGCAGCAGCGGCTTTTTGGCTGGCCATTGGACAAAGGCGGTCACCGCATCGCGCACCTTCAGATGCGCTTCTGCGGCCGTGGTTCCTCCTGGCTCCTCCGAGTCCGTGGTTCCTCCTGCCCACTCTGAGTCGCTGACCTTCTCTCGTTCTCTCTTCGAGACCGAGGAGCGAGCGCTGCATGACAGCGGCACAGCTTTACAAGCTGACATTATTATTGTTATTATTGTGACACCTTCCACTTGAACTTGGGTACCTCCCGAGCCACCCTGGAGAGCTGCCTTTAAATGGATGTGGGGGAGGGGGCATACAATTGAGTAATGGGGGGGCGGGGGTAGAGAGGGGGGGGGGGCTGTTCATTAGCGAGAGGCACCCTCCTCGGATCGGTGGTGCCCTGCGGGCCGGGCAAACCCACGCGACCCCGGGGAGCAGATGGCTCCTGCGTGTTCCCGGGAGGCGAGATCGCTCAGCGCCGGCGTACAGCCGCGTGACTGACGACTGGTGGATGCTGGAGAGAGGCGCCGAGCGAGACACGTGGAGAGACAATGGACGGGGGAAGGGGAGAGGTGGTGGACAGTTTTCCAGGGGTGGAGAGAGAGAGAGAAAACCAATGCGGAGAGACACGGAGAGATCGAGGCATGACGATGATGTATGTACGTAGCCAACCGTGCTAATGGGAGGTGCGGGGGAAGGACAATAAACTAAACACACAAAAGCAGTTCTAAAGAAATGTGTTTTAAATCCATGTTTAAATGTAAGTAGCTTCCTAATATCGGAAGGAAGAGCGTTCCAGACGACCGCAGAAGCGCATCTGAAAGCGCGCGATGCAGTAACCGTCTTTGATGATGATTCTGAACGAAAGACGGAGAGAGACGCATATGGGGGAGGGAGTGTGTTGTGGGGGGAGGGATATGTTGGAAAGACGTGATGTGCTGAGGACAGCGGGAAGACAAAAGGAGAGAGGTTGTGTGGAGAGAGGAAGAGATGGAGAAGCGAAGGGAGGAGCGGTTGGGGCGAGTGGTGATTGACGCACCGCGTTGCATTGAAGAGGTGCTCGAGAAATGGGTGCTGGAGAGAAGAGGTGAAGTGGGGAGTTGTTTATATATAAACAGCGCCCTATAGACGCCGGGACGTCTCAGAGCTCTTTGCAGCACATCTCATCCCACATATTTTAAAGGGTAACCCACACCCCTTGCGCCCATTGTACATCTGTCTTTGTGCGGCATTATTAGTTTGCCAGTAAGCGGGCAACGGATTCAGAATCCGAATATTTGATTCCAGAATATTTACTTATACTGGAGGAACCCGATAAGCTATAAAGCTCTTTTTCGCAAATTTAATAATTTGCGGGTAATTTTTTTGTGTTCGTTTGGAGTCAGATAGGGAGGAGAGATGGTTGTGATAGAGACGTCATTCACATAGACAGACGAGCAGACGGGGATGTGAGCAGGACAGCTCTAGAGAACTGGACAGAGACGGAGGGGAAACAATGGAACGCAATAAGAGTTGAGCGACATCAAGTTTAGAGCGTGGGAGAAAAAACGCATGATGTGCAGTGAGAGTGTGAGGCCTAGAGGCGATACAGAGAGACACACACAGAGACCCAGAGAGAGAGACACACACACATAGATAGTCATCGGGAGACACAGAGACAAGGGCAGTTACCCAGAGACATATAGAGAGACACAGAGCGACGAAGATCGATAGATTGATCCGCGGGGACACACATAGCAACACAGGGAGACACACAGTGACACATACAGCGATAGAGACACACAAACAGACATGGACAGTAGTGACACAGAGAGACATAGAGAGAGACACACAGAGGCGCACATTGCGACATGCATAGAGACAGAATAAGACAAAAAGGACACGCGCACAAGAGAGAAAGAGAGAGAGAGACTAACACAGACAGAGAGAAATGATGCCCAAAGCGATCAGCTGCAATCTCAGCGCGTCCAGCAAAGCTGCCAATAAAATCGATGGATCGGTCCCTGGCCTCTACGCGCGAGCAGGAGATCGGAAACACGAGGGGGGCCAGGGGAGAGCAGGGAGAGAGAGGGAAGGGGTAAGAAGGAGGAGAGCAGAGCGTGAAATCTTTTGTGAAATCTTTCATTTAAACAGGGGGGAGGGGGGCACATAAAGCAAAGCATTGAAAAACAAACGAAATGATGAACGAAGCAAAGTGCCGACTACACCGAGCATCTTCTTGTTTCCTCTGATCGTAAAAAAAAGAGAGGCAGGGGGCCGGGGGAGGTGGGGGCGGAGTTGGGGGGATGGGTTTGGGGGCTCGGAACCCGTGGAATGCGAGACACGGGGCGCTGTTGCAAACAGGTCAACCCCCACGTTACCATCGATTTATTAAATCATGTTATTTGCTCTCGTATATTCTCCCAATTACGCGGTGACGGTGCCATCGGTGTTCTGTCCGAGATGTTGACGACGTTGCCATTGGGGGGAATTGTCGCGACTAGCAAACACCACCCCGTGGCTCGCGACTGTAACTACACTCTATGATAATATTCTAGATTTGAAGCTTTCGTGACTGCAAGGATTCATATTCTTAGGTTTTTTCGGTAAAGTCACGTAGGTAAAAAATTAAAATTAATAAAAGTAAAATAAAAATAAAATAAAAATCACGACGTTTCGGAAGCAACACAAGCTTCCGTCTTCAGGTGGAATAGTCACAGCACGATAGTTGTATCAAGTGATAGCTGTATCAAGTGATATCAAGTGATACAGCTATCGTGCTGTGACTGTTCCACCTGAAGACGGAAGCTTGTGTTGCTTCCGAAACGTCGTGATTTTTATTTTATTTTTATTTTACTTTTATTAATTTAAATTTTTACCTACGTGACTTTACCGAAAAAACCTAAGTCTATGAGAATAGGGTTTCCCCCTTTTTTCTGGCAGCAAAACAGGTTACATTTCGATTTAAAGCTTTCGTGACTGTAGGGATTCATATTATTGGTTATTTCGGTAAAGTCACGTAGAAGGGAAATAATAAAATATTACAAATAAAAAATTATAAAAATTCTCACGACGTTTCGGCCACAACGCAAGCAGCCGTCCTCAGGCGAAGAACAGAGCTGTCGGAAAGACAGCGTCCTATTTTTTATTATTTTATTATTCCTCTTCTACGTGACTTTACCGAAAGAACCAAGAATAACAAAACAGGTGTTAAGATGTTAAAACACCAATCTGAACCCTTTTACAAGGAATCATGTCTACATTAACCACACTACTTGTGGTCAGAATACAAACGAAACACATACTCTGATAATATATGCATTGTCTTTGAAACTGATTGGTCCACAACACCTGTTTTGTTGCCAGAAAAAAATGGGAAAACCTATTTCATATTTTGGTACTGGCAAAGGAGGTCCCATGGTAATGTAATTACACTACGTAACACATTTTTTGTTCCGAGGTACTGTGTTATTTTTTTATTGCTTATGCCTAAAAAGTATAGAAAATGGCTATTATTCCCAACAAACTTTGCTTTTGTTTTCATCCGTAGGGGGGGGGGGGTACAGTGTTGCCCCCTTACGCGCGTGGGTTTTCTCTGTGTGCTCCGGTTTCCTCCCACTTGCATACACAATCATGCATTTGTTCAAAAAATATTCACAATATCGAGGGCTGCAGAGCTCCGGGCAATTATTGGTAACGTCGGTTCACCGCCTGGTTGCCTTCCAGCTCGTGTCTGTAGTTGCTGCTCAGCTATTGTGAGATAAAATTGGCACGAACGACGACGTCATATATAAAAAAAAAGCGAAACGTTATATTTTGTCGTTATCAGCCATGGCCAATCCACTGCTGGATGAAGGCACCGCGATGTCTCACGAGCCTGTGATATAATTACTATTATAATCTATTCGGAACCAGCACACGTACTGATTCCCTTAGACATCCATTCGGACGCGTTTCACCAGTCCTTGGCTGCCGCTCCGTCGTTGAACTCTGTTACACTCTGTTACACGGTGCAGAGATGTTAACTAACTAAGCCACGACCTCCTGTATACCTCGCCTGGTATACAGGAGGTGGTGGCTTCGATCCCGACCCCGACGCATGTATATTTGGAGTTCGCGTGTTCTCCCCGTGGTCGCGTGGATTTTCCCTCCGGTTTTGCCCTCCACTTTTATAAACACGCGTCTCGTATAATTTGGCTGCTGCTGTATCCCCACGTGTGATGATGTAAGCCAATAGGATGAGCTCTCGTGTGTGGCCAGGTCGCCTCTGAAAAAGAGCTCAGTGGGCTTTTACGTGGCCAAATAAAATAGTTTCGTTCATAGTTTTTGCCGCTGATGATGATAATGCACCTGACCCTGCTGAGAATGTTGATGATACTGACGCCGCTGATGTTCACGCTCCTAAAAATGATTATACTGCTGACGCTGCTGCTGCTGTTGATGCTGATAATGAACCTGGCCCTGCTGAGAATGTTGATGATACTGACGCCGCTGATGTTTACGCTATTTACAATGATTATACTGCTGACGCTGCTGATGATAATGCTGATAATGAACCTGGCCCTGCTGAGGATGTTGATGATACTGACGCTGCTGATGTTTAGGCTCCTGACAATAATTATACTGCTGACGCTGCTGCTGCTGCTGATGATAATGCTGATGATGTTGTTTGTGCTGCAATAGGGGATGCGGAGAGGGAGCGTCACGTGGTCCCGCTGCCATTAAGTCCCCGCCAGGCGAGGCGACGTGTGCGTCACTGGAGCCTGGAGACTCGATAGACATCCGTGGCAGTGGCAGCAGTGGCAAGGGCAGCGAAACTCATTGCTGTACTGTGCTTTATACTGCTCCCGTCCTCTTTGTTTCCCCGCCTTCACCAAACAGCACTGACCAGCGTGGCGAAGTATGGTCAAACAAACTCCGTAGCAGCGTGGGGAAGCCCTTATCCAGCAGTGGAATAACAAGCCTCGATTTGGGCTGGTGATGACGCCGATATTGTGAATTGCGATTTATATTTTCAACATTGTTATCATGGACAATGATCAGTCCACTGCTGGATGCAAGGCCTCTGCAATCCATTGCCATCTGTCACGTCGGTTCTGTATGTACGGCATGTTGAACTTCGTTCAGCACCGTACGTAGCCAACCCTGCTAATCGGAAGTGCAGGACAAAATAAAAATCATCAATAAGTTTGTTAATCTAGATGATGATTTGAAAGTGGATAGTTCCAGTGGCTTCCTAATATCGGAAGGAAGAGCGTTCCAGACGGCCGCAGATGCGCATCTGAAAGCGCGCGATGCGGTCACCACCGTCTTTGTTCGACGGCCAGTCAGAAGAGGCAACAATCCATCCAGCCTGCACCTGCACACGAGCTGGTTTCATCGCTCCATCTCCCGCGGTGGACGTCCTCTCTCTCGGGCGGGCTTCCCTCCTTTGGCTGCCACTCCGTCGTTCGTCTCGACCGCCCGCCATCATCATCAACGTGATGCTTCTGCTGCTACTAACTACGTGGATGAAATTGATAATGATTTTGATTATTTTTCTTGTACTTAAATGTATCATTCAGCGGCAATGCTACTCGCTGCTGATGCTACTGTTGCTGCTGCAGATGATGATGTCGTAAAAATGCATCATTCCGCACGCAACGATTAATCGATGAACTCGCAAACTCCAGTGACATTTCGATTTAAAGCTTCCGTGACTGCAGGGATTCATCTTCTTAGTTCTTTCGGTAAAGTCACGTAGAAGGGAAATAATAAAATAAAAATAAAAATAATAATATTGTTATTTTAAAAAATGTATACATTTTTTTTTTCTGATTTCCCTTCTAGGTGACTTTACCGAAAGAACCAATAAGATCCAGTGACATTCACATTTTCCGGTCAATTTATGGACGGAACTTCCGAGAATGTCTAGCGGCTTACGGGAGTCACGTGGGAAAAGTCGGCTCTGAGTGACGTCATAGCCCAATAATCCCAGACCACCTGCCGTGTGCGTTTTAGGCCCACAGGTGAGAGAGCCGCAGGTACAGAGATATGCCCTATTACGTAAGCACGCTTCATTTCACACGTAGGGCTTTCACAACCGAGATTACCATTTCACAATTTCGTTTATTCGGGTGTCAGATCGTTCCAATGTCAATTACTGCAATAACCCTCCACCACCCGGCACAGCCTAACGAATCAGTTGTCACGTTCGCAAATGTGCCGGTTGATTTAGTTTTTTGCTGTTGTAGCAAACCGGCTTTCGTTGTTATACGAGTGACATTTTAACGATCTGGTACAAAGTTGCAGACTGAACCGGGGGGGGGGGGGGGGGGGTAAATGAAGGTTATGAAAAAAATCTAAGAATACCGGTGTGGTAAGATGTCCAAATACCAAATGGACAACTGCCACGAGCATGATGTGTGGTCAATGCAGACTTGGCGCCTCGCGATAAAGGTGTCAGTTTGGTGTTTAAACATCTTCAACACGTCCCGTATTCTTGCCGGAAAGGGCAATAACGCATCTTCTCTTTTCATCATCTTGATATCGGGGTGGGGGGTGGGGGAGAGTCCCATGGATAAATCAGGGTTGCTGAGCCACATGACCATTGAACGCCAAACGGCCAGCAATCAACAGCACCTGGGTGAATAACGGAGACGTTTAGGGGCTCTACCGATTGGACAAACGTGGCAGCAGGGGCATGTCCATGAGTTCATAGCACACCTCGTAAAGAGCACCAAAAAGCCGTTTTAGTGATGATAAAATACACTTTCCATAATAGAGGTTTTTTTTGGGTTATATCGCGTAAATATAAATGTGTCGTTGAACCCGCCCACTACCCGACACAGCCAATTAGTGAGGTTAGTCACGTAAAACAAAGCATGCCAATTCGTTACCAGTACAGCACACCGGTGTGTTGGAGAGTAAACCCACAACATAAAAAATCCGAGTACGAAGTTTCGCCAGTAATTACAACCAGCATCATCAGGCGACGGCCAGATTTATGGAGAAATAAAACGCGCGTTTTCGGCTCGTGAATGCAGTGTGCGGCATGACTTAACCGGGCACGGTTTAACAAATTCCCCACGAGACCCACGTCTAACAAAAGTCTTCTCCACCTAAACTAACGTTTCAATAAACCTTTCTACTTAAACGCTGCACGCACCGGATGGTTTGGTATAAACACATCCCACATGGCGTGGAGAGCATTCGAATCAAGCATGCGCATCTCTATGCAACGTGGAAACCGCGTGAACGAAGACAAATATCCCCCGTATAGCCTGACCAGGCTGTTGGGGCGAGTGCTGTTAGCGAGCGGCACCTATGAAGGTCGGCACACGAACACACGTGCGTGCATAAACAAACGAATGAAATGTGACTTAAATAAATGATTTGGTGATGCTACTGCGTTGGCAGTGCCGTATAAGCACAATTCACAATACAAGAAAACTCAACCCATTCGTCAATAACACCGTGACCTTAAAGGGGAAAATATATAATAGGCCGAAAGGTCGCCTATTATATATTTTTTCCCCCTTTAAGGCCCCGGTGTTATTGACAAATGTGTTGAGTTTTTTTGTCTTAAATAGAGAGTCAGCAGTGCTCTTTACGTCAAGCCACGTGTAGTTCACCAATCATCCGGCTCGTACGACGCGTGACGACTTGGATTTGCATTTTGACGGTGAACAGTTGGTCGCTGTGGGGACACGCTTGTCTACACGCACGCGACTTCGATTTTAAATAGAATCCGCTCGCTGTAACATCACGTGGGAAGTGTTTACCAATCATCGGGTGCAATCAGCGCGTAATTACTTACTTAACGGAAATGGTCATTGTTGAGATCCACACTGTACGCTAACCCACACGGCTTCTTATTTGGTGATAGTACAGCGCTGGCAGTGTGATATGAAGAAGGACCACTGCACGAAACGTCACTTATTAAATATTGTGCTTTCTCTTTTAAGACGGCAGCGTTGTTGTTCGTTAATTGTGCCTGTGCACCTCTGCCAACGCAGAAACAGCGGCATAACCGAATAACGAGTTTAGTGGTTTCGTAAAATCGGAGCGAGGACGCGTTTACCAATCATCGGGCCCGTGCGGTGCGTACCGTGAACTCGTTCGTATTCGAAGTGAGAACACTGGGAGGGGGTGGCGAGTCGGATGGCCGTCGTGGTGCGTGGGGGGTGGGGGGGGTCACACGGGAGGCGAAGTTCGGAATGCGTCGCGCGCTCAGCGAACAGCGCGGATAGATAAAACAACGGAGGTTACCACCGCGACAAAAAATGCACTTGACGTCGTAAAAAATTAACCCGTAAAAACAAAGTTTTTCACTATAAATCCTTTATATGCGTGGCGGCTAGAGTCCTCTCGTCCTCTGGCTTGAGATGGCTGCCACCTATGGGTCAGATGATTGCCTGCCACCATTAAGCAATTGGTAATTAAATATAATTTATTTTTTCATAAAAAGTGTAACATTTTGGAAAAAAAATTTCACGAAAATAAATTGTCACGCACAACGAGTCTGTGTGCAAAATGTCAGCTCGATTGGATCACGGGAAGTGGGTTAAAAAACGACCAAAAGATTTGCACGGTCGTAAGCAAGCACGCAAGCACGCAAGCAAGCAAGCACGCAAGCAAGCAAGCATGCGAACTTAATATAAAGGATTTAAAAAGAGACTCGCCGTCTAAATTAATTCCGAAACGTCGTTGCCGACTTACTGCCAATGCAATTGCGATCGGCGACCGCGGGCTGCGTGGTCCAGAGTGAAAGGGGCCGCCCAAAGGCTGCTGGGGCAGGCCCCCGTGGCTCCTTCCCGTTGTGGAGGTGGAGGGGGTGGGGGGGGGCTCTTTTAAAGCGAGGCGGCCCCGGGCTCTAAATTGGGGCCTTTGGCACCTATCCCCGCAAACCACTTTGGGGGTCTCCCCGTCGCATGGAGTTCGTCGACAGTCGCGCTCAACGTACGCTACAGCCTACGATATGTAAGAGAGGTGGTGGTGTTTTTTGGGTTAGATCACGACAACCAGAACTGCGGCTGTTGCCTGACGAGGTCACTTGTAATTACCAACGAAACGTCACAATTCTTGAATTGTAAATGTTTCAGGTTTACTCTCCAACACTCAAACGGTGTGCCGAACTAGTAACTAATTGGCACGTTCTGTTTTCGTTGAAAAACTTTGCTAATTAGCTGTGTCGGGTGTTGGGCGGGTTTAACGACACGTTTATATTCTGCGCGATTTAACCCCAAAAAATACCCTGTATTATGGATAATATTGGGTCGCGAAAACCTACGACGTATTAAAGCCAACCATACGTAACATGCAGACAGCTATTAGCTCAGTTCCTTGAGGTGACCAGTTCAATTCCTGGCCGATGTCCACTCGTCATTGTCATCGTAATCATCATCATCATTATCACTCAGGTCAAGTGGCCTTAAATATGGAGTGTGCAGGCGGTGCAGCTGCACTGAGGCCGAAGGGGACTCCAGGTAGCATCGTGTTCGGAAGAGGCGGGGAAAATTGGACAGTGGCGAGTCCCATCACAATTTATTTCACCAGGGCCCATGCTCACCACGCGACACCACTGAAACCGAAGGTCGGAAAAATGTGCTGCACTGCACTGCTCGGTCCAAGGAAGTTAGACTGCAGTCCATTTAGCGTGAGCTGTGTGCGTGTTTAGACTGGTCCAGGCGTGGTTGCTGGCCACCCACCCCATCGCGTGCCGTGCCGGCCTTCATAGGTGCTCGCTTACAGCACTTGCCCCTTTGCTATACGGGGGATCTGAGTTGTGTGTGTGCGTGTTTAGACTGGTCCAGGCGTGGTTGCAGGCCACACACCCCTCGTGTGCCGTGCCGGCCTTCATAAGTGCTCGCTTATAGCACTTGCCCCTATGCTATACGGGGGATCTGAGTTGTGTGTGCGTGTTTAGACTGGTCCAGGCGTGGTTGCTGGCCACCCACCCTGTCGCATGCCGTGTCGGCCTTCATATGTGCTCGCCTACAGCACTTGCCCCTATGCTATACGAGGGATCTTTGTCTTTGTTCAATTTCCATCAATGGCCAGTAACGTAGACGCGTGTACATTTTGAGTTGGGTAAGCCGTGTGGCTCTGTAAGTGGGATGCATTCACTCAAATCTCGGTGGATGGTCGAATCAGTCAAATGATCGTCCATCATCATCTCAGGTAGATAAAAGAAGTACCAATTTGTGTAAAGTCAGCCAGTGCGGTCATCCTATGCCTCCTGCCATGGCGATGTGGATGTTGCCACAATTGGATCAGAGTTGGCAACAGAATGTTGATGGCGAATGTTTGAATCACGCATTGTTAGTGAGCGTTCCTCCTTTTTGGTCTCATGCTGGAGAATGCTCTATCCCCACCAATGAGCGATATGGCAAACCGACGAAAGAAGGTGATTTTCCGTTGTGCCGTCAAGGTATGAATCTCCTCAGATCTTAAGCTAAGCGGGGTTCAGCCTGGTTAGTACTCGGATGGGAGACTGCATGGGTGGGTGCTTCCTGGGGCTGCGGAGTGACACAAGGAGATGGTAGCACAGCGATGGATGATTGAATCTATCCGTGCAGAGCCATCACTGTTTCCCATGATGTATGTGTGGTGGGCTTTCTCTGCTATACTCCTGCCACGATGCCAAACACTCGTGGAAATCGGCCAAACATTCCAACCCTGCAGGAGCCTCCTGAAAACGAGTCTTGAGACTTGGCGAGACTCAGCGAGGCTCTGCCAGGTAAATGTAGGGGCAATGTTACGACTGACACGTTATGGGAGAGAGAGGCTCTCATCCAGCAGTGGGTTGACAACAAAGGGGCTATAAATCACCATTGTGAGTTCTTATCGCAAACATTGCCCCAACGCTTCAAACAGAAGGTACGGGGATCTGCCCCGCTTCTCCGGCCAACCCTTCCGCCACAAAGTCCGACAGCTTCGCCACGTTCTGCTGCTGATTTTGCTGTTGCTGCTGCTCTTGATACTGCTGGTACCGATGCCGCTGCTGCTCCTGCTGCTGACGTTGCGAATTGGCTGAAAATGTGGACAGCGCCCCGAGTCGGGAACGCGTCCGGCTGGAACGGAAGAGGCTGCCTCCGTTGCAGTCGTCGTCGTCGTCTTCGTCGTCGTCTCTGTAGGGGAGGTGGACGAAGCCGCCGTCGCTGCTGGCCTCCTGCTGCGAGGGGCTGCTGCTGCCGCCGCCGCTGCCGCCGTAGGGCTCGACGCGCGTGTTTAGCGAGCTGCTGGTGACGCCGCCGGTGCCACTGCCGCCGCTGCGGTGCACGTACGGGTGGCAGCCGGACACGAGCACGCCGCACGGGCCCGGCTCCGCCGTCGCCGTGTCCGTGTCCGTGGCGCGGCCGCCGCCCCGTCCGCCGCCCATGACGACGTCGTTGCTGGGAAACGTCCTCTCTCCCCTGCAGGAGGAGCTGGGGCCGCACGCCTGGTCCACCAGCTGGCGGCGCGGAGCCCTCGGCGAGAGGATGTACGCCGAGTTGGTGTCACGGTGCGATGACCTCCGCACGCCGATTCTGCCGCCTCCGCCGGCGCCGCCGCGGCCACGGCCACCGCCGCCGACCGCGACTCCAACGGCGTGGCCTTGCAGCCGGGCCTTGGGGCGGCAGCAGCAGCAGAGGCAGCCGAGGGCCACGACGAGACGCAGGCAGCAGGACACCCTCCTGCGCAGGCCGGGCCCACTGCGCGAGTACAGGAAGGGGTTGAGCGCCGACTTGAAGAGGGCGAGGGCTGCGCTGCACAGCTCGAGGCGGCGGCGCCGCGAGCTCTGCGGCACGGCCGCCTCCTCCTCCCCGAGCGCGAGCGTCGCGCTCAGCGGGGCGCAGCAAACCAGCGCTGAGATGACGATGAGCACGCACGTGACGAGGGCGCGCGAGTCCTTGGAGGAGGAGAGGTTGAGGTGCGCGGTGGCGGCGGCGGCGGCGGCGGGGGGCCTGGCGTGGCGAGCGTGGGTCGCGACCTGGAGCCGAATGAAGGCGCAAGTTGAAAAGGGAGCGGGCACATCCGGCATTCGCCTCGCCACCCAAGCACTCACATTCACGCAAAATGTGAGTTGCTTGCGAGCACCCCAAGCTGCGTTGTTTCTTTTCACGTTTACCGATTTTATCATCATCATCATCCATGGTTACCGGAGTGGAAAATGGGAGCCTTCACGCTGCCCACTCTGATCAGTGAGAAATTGCGACGAATGCCGTCGTCGATCCGGCGACCGATGCGTCGAAACGAGTTGCGCTGTGGTGAGCAGCAGCTCGAGTGTGAGCGTTAGAAAATGCTCACATTGTAAAATGCTCGCTCACCAGGTGAGAGAGAGCCCGCAACTGAGATTAACCACATGCTCTCAGGTAAAGATCGGCTGGCAGGCGACCAGCACCAGTTTGAGAAGCTACCGGTGAAGGGTGGGAGGGGTGCATTATGGGTTTGGCAGCAGGGCCACTGAGCCGAACTCCCTCCCTCCCCACCACTCCCCACCACCATCCTCCTGCCCCGCATTTCCCAGTGAGATTACCTTTAAAAACACATTCTGTGTCCTAGGAGTTGTAGCCGAGGGGACCGATGATAATAATAATTTACGTTTGAAAGGCATATTTCATCCGTAAATCCAAATGATGATGACGACGGTTGCTGAGTTTAACTCACGAGAGATGCGCGTTCCAATCCCCGGTTTGTCTATAGCCGGCTCTCGCTCACTCTTTCTCGCTTTAGCCGATCCTCTTTGGCTAAGGCGTCTCTCTCCATTGTCCCAATAGACCATCATTCTCCCAATAGACCACCATTGTCCCAATAGACCATCATTGTCCCAATAGACTAGAATTGTCCCAATAGACCAGCATTATCCCAATAGATCAGCATTGTCCCAATAGACCATCATTGTCCCAATAGACCAGCATTGACCCAATAGACCACCATTGTCCCAATAGACCAGCATTGTCCCAATAGACCACCATTGTCCCAATAGACCAGCATTGTCCCACTAGACCGGCATTGTCCCAATAGACTAGAATTGTCCCAATAGACCAGCATTATCCCAATAGACCATCATTGTCCCACTAGACCGGCATTGTCCCAATAGACCGGCATTGTCCCAATAGGCCGGCATTGTCCCAGTAGGCCGGCATTGTCTCAATAAACCAGCATTGTCCCAATAGACCATCATTGTCCCAATAGACCATCATTGTCCCAATAGACCAGCATTGTCTCAATAGACCATCATTGTCCCAATAGGCTATCATTGTCCCAATAGACCGGCATTGTCTCAATAGACCATCATTGTCCCAATATACCATCATTGTCCCAATAGACCAGCATTGTCCCAATAGACCATCATTGTCCCAATAGGCCATCATTGTCCCAATAGACCATCATTGTCCCAAAAGACCAGCATTGTCCCAATAGACCATCATTCTCCCAATAGACCAGCTTTGTCTTAATAGACCATCATTGTCCCAATAGACCATTATTGTCCCAATAGACCAGCACTGTCCCAATAGACCATCATTGACCCTATAGACCATCATTGTCCCAATAGACCAGCATTGTCCCAATAGACCATCATTCTCCCAATAGACCAGCATTGTCTTAATAGACCATCATTTTCCCAATAGGCCATCATTGTCCCAATAGACCAGCATTGTCTCAATAGACCATCATTGTCCCAATAGACCATCATTGTCCCAATAGACCAGCATTGTCTCAATAGACCATCATTGTCCCAATAGGCTATCATTGTCCCAATAGACCGGCATTGTCTCAATAAACCAGCATTGTCCCAATAGGCCAGCATTGCCCCCCAGCTGATGGTGCTGCAGCACTTCACCTGGTTGTTGCTTATGACAAGAGCGTGGGCCTGTGGCTGATGCTGAGAGTGCTGCTGCAGATGTTGAGGCTCCTGCTGCTGATGATGACTCTGTTGCTGCTGCTGCTGATGTTGAGACTGATGCTCCGACCGCTGCTGCTGTTGATTCCGCTGCTGGTGCCGTTGGGACTGCTGCTGCTGATTTTGAGACTGATGCTCCGACCGCTGTGGCTGCTGCTGTTGATTCTGATGCTGGTGCTGTTGGGACTGCTGCTGCTGCTGCTCCTGTTGAGATTGCTGCTGCTGCTCAGACTGATGACGTTGAATCACTTGCTGACGGTGGTCATTCTGAAGCTCCTGCTGGTGTTCAAGTTGAGACTGCTGCTGCTGGTGAATCTGAAGCTGCTGCTGCTGGTGGTGACCAGATGGCGCCAGCCCCCGTGGCTGCACGCGTTGCCTGGGCACGTCCACCGTGATGATGGCGCATCGTCGAATCTTGGCCTTGCGCCGCAGCGCGTGCGCAATGAGGCTGTAGGACGCGACCACCAGCGCCAGACAGCCCCCGAACCCCACCGCGTACACCTGCGGCGCCACCTGCGTCCACGCGGCCGACACCGACGCCGTCTCCGCCGCCATCCAGTAGTGGCCCGGGATCGGTTTCGGGGTCGCGACAGGGGCAGCCGGGGTCGCGGTCGGGTCGACGGTCGGCGTCGAGGCGGCCGCCAACGAGGAGGAGGCGCACAGGCGGACGCGCACGGCCGGTGAGCCGGCCAGGGTGGAGAGCGCGGCCACCGTCAGCGCCAGCGTCCACAGGCCCAGCGAGAGGCAGAGGGCGGTGGGGAGGGACGTCGAGGAGCGGCCCGGCTGGAGGCGGCCCAGCACCAGCCGCAGCCTCTGCACGGCGATGATGGCCACCGTCTGCAGGCTGAGCAGGGGGAGCGCCGAGCCCGCGACCGCGAAGGCCAAGCAAAGGGCCGCGGGGCCCTGGACGGCCGCGCCTGCGGCGGCGGTGGCGGCGGCGATGGTGGTCGCCACGGCGGCGGCGGCGACGGCGGCGGCGTCTTTGTTGTTCACGTTCACAATGATGTTGATGTCCTCGTCGTCGCTGCTCTTGTCACGACCGCCGCTGCTGTTGCCGCCGCTGTGGAGGCCGCTGCCGTTGCTGCCACCGCCACTGCCGTCGCCGTGGTTGTAGTTGTTGTAGCCGTTTGTTGTGGTGGTGGCCGCGGTGGCGGCGGTGGCCGTGGCGACGGAGGAGGATTCGTGCTCCTGCAGGAAAAGCACGAAAGCGAAGGTGGGCGCCAGCGCGCACGACACGAGCAGGTCGCAGAGCGCCAGGTTCACCAGCATCAGGTCCAGGCTAGAGCGTGCCTTGCGCAAGGCCGGGTCCAGGAAGGAAGCCAGCACAGCCACGTTGCCGTAGGTGCCCGCGCAGAACAGCAGCGCCAGCAGCACGGAGCACACGCACAGTGTGGCCAGGCACTCCACCTCGACGGCTGTCAGTGGCTCGGCCACGGACGGCCTGGAGCCGGCAGTGGCAGGTGGTGGTGTTGGCACGCATGGTGCTACTGCTGGTGGTGGTGTTGGACCAGGCCGTGGTGGTGGTGCTGTCTTCGTCCATTTATGTAGAGGGGAAGATGGGCCTTGGTGTCGAGTGAAAGGTGGTTGGCGGTGGTGCTGGTAAAACGACGGAGCCTGAGTGGAAATCATAACAATAACATTGGGTAAATATTCCGCCATGAAATGAACTAACTACTACGAGTTCAGCAATTTTTGTTTTACCAGGTAAGGCCCACTGAGCTCTATAACTCTTTTTCAGAAGTGACCTGGCTATCACAAATTGTAGCTCAAAGAAGTGGCTTATCGCATGGAAATTTACAGCCGCCAAATACTCCATTGTATGTTGATTCTGAAAAACCGGAGCAACCGGAGAAAAATCCACACGACCACCATGGCGAGAACAAAAAAATTCCTAACATACAGGCGTCAGGGTCGGGATCGAACCCATGACCTCCTGTATACCAGGTGAGGCAAATAACATCTTGCCACCAAGAACCGTCTTCCTCAAGCCACTGCTAGCGGAAGGGCTTCCGATCGACTACCTGTGGTTGTAGACATTTAGAAATGTGCAGCATTGCTTCAACTCCCGCGCCGGGAGACCGAACAGGGTTACCTCTGGATTTAAAGTCCAGTGTTACTGACCATTACACCAAGACAGCATCCCCATTAAAATGATCATGATAATAACAATAGTATTGTTTTTTGTAAAGCGCGGAAATACTAAAAAAAACACGGTAAGATGAATCACCTGCCCACTTACACCTACACCCAATGATGATTCAATAAATTATCACAATCCAGGGGTCGCCTTTCGATTAAATAAATAATCGATTTTGGGGGGGGGGGGGGGTGAGGGACTCGAATTTGCCAGCCTACTGCTTTGTCTTACTGTGTAACGTATCGGGCACTGGTGTGTGAGCCGCGCCCGGGAATCGAACTTAGGTAGTCGGGTTCATAGCACAGTGCGTGAACCCACCTTTGTTAAGTAAATGCACGGGTGTGTACGATGCTAGTGGAGATTGCGAAGCGGTTGTAAAGATTTGACTACAATAGAGGTGGTGTGAATTCCGGGAAAGGATAGCGAAATTATGTTAATTATCATCATCACCAACATCGAAATCAAAATCATCATCAGCACTCAGTCATTGGTTATACACTGCCAGGAGGCCTCCCCACGGCTTTGCTATTAATCAACGAAATCATCACTATAATAATCTTCAAGAACACCATCAGCAACAGCAGCGGCCACTGCCTCTCCACTGCTAGGTGAATACCTTCACAGGCCGTTGCCACCCCCCCTCCAATACAGGACCCGTTCAGATATGTATCGCCACTGATGTTAGCCGTGCCAAGGAATCGAACTCGTAGTCACCGGGTTCGTAGTGCAATGCGTTAACCACTGCACCACCGCTCCCCACTTTTGTTCTGTTCGCGAGCACACACGAAGCCCGGCAGGTCACACGACGGGGTGAGTGGCGAACGCTACCCCCGGCCGCCTTTGTCTCCCCACTTCTGATGTTTACACACCACATAATATAAGCTCGAGCGGACCTCAGTCGTTAGCGGTTATCGAACTCGGGCCGACGGGTTCGTAGTGCAGTGCCCTAACCACTACACTACCGCTCCCCGTACATATCGGGACACGTACCCACCCACGTACACACACGTATCCGCGCAAAGAGGCATGGGGCGATACACGCTGGAACAGCATTGACAGCACATGGATTAGAGGACATACGCCGGGCTAAAGACATCATTCGGACTGTCGCTAGAAGGGATGGTGGGTGGCTTGATGGTCAAGAACGATGACGGAGGAGCAGCCAATGGCTGGAACGCGACGGAGAGGATGTCCGCCGAAGCGAGGATGGAGCCAGCAAAGCGACGCGTCATGCCGACGCTGGGTGCATTTCTACATCGCGGGGGAGATGGTGGCGGCTTGGGAGAGGGGGGGGGGGTCTACATCCAGCAGTGGATCGACCGTGGCTGATGATAAAGACGACGACGACACAGACACACAGAAGCACGTACACGCATACGTACGGCGGCCGTTCCCTCCGATCGTGCTACTCATTCCCCCAGGGTCGATCGGTTTGTTGGAGAGCCGAGAGCCGAAAGGCTGCGAGCTGCTGGGATGCCAGGGACTGGAAGCTGGCACCCACGAGCAAGGCGAGTTGACAGCGTGGCCCTGCGAGCTGGGAGACGGAGCTGAGATCTGGACGGGGGCGATGGGGAGACCCTGGCCCCAGCCGCTGGACGTATCCTCCGCGCTGCGTTTGCCGTCTCCGCATCCGCTCCCGGTGTCTTCTTCATCCGTGCGTCGCGACGTCTCCCTCCGGATGCGCGTGCATTGACGCCATAGTGATGTATGCGCGTGCGTGCGCGCGCGCACGCGTCTGTGTAGGGGGGGGGGGTGTGTGAGTGTGTGTGTGAGTGTGTGTGAGTGTGTGTGAGTGTGTGTGTGAGTGTCTGCGCGTGCGTGTAGGTGTTTGTAAGGTCGACTCAGCCTCAAATGAGTACCTGGCTCGGTGCGTAAAAACATCGCCACTAGGGAGACAAAGGCGGCTGGGCGTGGTGCTGGCCACCCACCCTCTCGTGTGCCGTTCTGGCCTTCATAGGTGCTCGCTAACAGCACTTGCTCCAACAGTCTGTTCAGGCTATACGGGGGAGTTTTGTCTTTGTGTGTGTTTGTGGGGGAGCGGTAGCGCAGCGGTTAGTGCTACGATGCGCTACGAACCCGGCAAACCCGAGTTTGATTCCGGCTCACGGCCAACACCGGTGACGATTATCTGAACCTGTCCATGGCCTCCCCTAGGTCGACTCAGCCTCAAATGAGTACCTGGTGCGGGGTGTAAACATCGCCACTGGGGAGACAAAGGCGACCGGGCGTGGTGTTGGCCACCCACCCCCTCGTGTGCCGTGCCGGCCTTCATAGGTGCTACTCGCTAAGTGCTCTTGCCGCAACATCTTACAGAGGCTACGTGGGGGATCACCTCCTGTCTTCCCTATCACGATAACAACAACAATATTTACAAAATAATGATCACAACATCTCGTATAAAAATCATTGCCATCCTTAAACCGCTCTACCATACTCTCTGACTCACACCTCCTGAGCACTCCTTCAAAACTCTCTCCATCACCACCGCAACTATCACCATCGTACCACACAATCACTAACATCACCACCATCATCATCACCTTCACACCCACCATCACACCATCATTACCATCACATCCATCACCACCATCACTACCACACCATCATAGAAGACAAAGATGTCTTCTATAGCCTACAGAGGCTGTTGGGGCAACTGCTATGAGCGAGCACCTATGAAGGCCGGTACGGTACACGAGGGGGTGGGTGGCCAACACCACGCCCGGCCGCCTTTGTCTCCCCAGTGGCGATGTTTACACACCGCACCAGGTGTTCATTTGAAGCTGAGTCGACCTAGGGGTGGTCCAAGACCGGTTCAGATAATCGTCACAGCATCACCACCACCATCACACCCGTTACCACCACCATCTCACCAATCCACCACCACCATTACCATAACACAATCACGACCATCACCATCATCACCATCACCACAACCATCACTACCGTTACCACCACCATTACCATCACACCATCACCATTACCATCATCACCATCACCGCCACCATCATCACCATCACGACAACCATCACACTCGTTACCACCACCATTACACACATCCACCACCATCATTATCATCACACCATCGTCACCATGACCATCACATCCGTTACCATCACCATTACCATCACAACCACCATCACACCATCATCACCACAACCATCACACCCGTTACCACCACCAGCTCACCAATCCACCACCACCATTACCATAACACAATCACGACCATCACCGCCACCATCATCACCATCACCACAAACATCACACCCGTTACCATCACCATTACACCCATCCACCACCACTATTACCATCACACCATCACCATTATCACCAACACCATTCCCACCATCACACCATCATCACCACAACCATCAGACCCGTTACCACCACCATTACACCCATCCATCACCACCATCACCACCATCACCGCCACCATCCTCACCATCACCACCATCACACCATCTTCACCATGACCATCACACCCGTTATCACCACCATTACATCCATCCACCACCATCCTCACCATACCACCATCACCACCATCCTCACCATCACCATCATCACCACGACCATCAACACCCGTTAGCACCACCATTACATCCATCCACCATCACCACCATCACCACCATCCTCACCATCACCATCACCACCATCACCACCATCACTGCCACCATCCGCACCACCATCATCACCATGACCATCACACGCATTAGCACCACCATTACATCCATCCACCACCACCATTACCATCACCATCACCACCACCATCCTCACCATCACCATCCTCACCACCATCATCACCATGACCATCAACACTCGTTACCACCACCATTACACCCATCCACCACCATCCTCACCATCACCATCACCACCACCATCCTCACCATCACCATCCTCACCATAACCACCATCACCACCATCACACCCATTAGCACCAACACCACCCCTCCACGCGCACAACCTCACCCTGGCCGTTGCCAAGGCGACCGTTGCCATGGACACGCGGGTTGCGTCACCCATCAGAGAGCACCGGTGGTGATGAGATTGTGGGAAGAATGCACGCTATTTCGTAATGGCAATTATATCATTGTAAATAATAACGCGCATTATTTTATGCGACGGAAACATAAATCCTGTGATTATCACTTTAGTGTGGTGGGGAAAAGGCTGGGCCGAGTATTTATCTGCGATCTTTGCGATGATTGGTGAGAAGCGGTGTGCGGACTGGGGATGCTTTCATCCAGCAGTGGATTGGCCATGGCTGTTGATGATATTCCTGTCGCACCAACCGGTTGTGTATACTCTTTGATTTCTTTCGTTAAGGTCACGTCGGTAAAAAATAATAAATCAAGCAATTAAATTGTTGTTTTCGTTTTTTTATTTTAAAATAAATGAAAGCAATTAAATTGTTGTTTTATTTTTTTATTTTAAAATAAATGAAAACAAGTAAATTGTTGTTTTCATTTATTTTATTTTTTACCTAAATTGTTGTTTTCATTTATTTTATTTTTTACCTAAATTGTTGTTTTCATTTATTTTATTTTTTACCTAGATTATGAATCCTTGCAGTCACGAAAGCTTCAAATCTGGTTGTGTATACTGTTTGTGTGTGCGTAGTGTAGTGGTTAGCGCACTTCGCTACGAACCTTGAGTTCCATTCCCGCTCATGGCCAACACCCAGTGACGATTATCTGAACCTGTCCTGGGCATCCCCTAGGTCGACTCAGCCTCAAATGAGTAGCTGGTGCGGTGCGTAAACATCGCCACTGGGGAGACAAAGGCGGCCGGACGTGGTGTTGGCCACCCAACCCCTCGTGTGCCGTTCCGGTCTTCATAGGTGCTCGCTAACAGCACTTGCCCCAACAGACTGTTCAGGCTATACGGGGGATCTTTGTCTTTTGTTTGTATGCATGTGGGGAGCGGTGGCGCCGTCGTTAGCGCTGCGCAGCGCTACGAACCCGGAGTCCCACGGGTTTGATTCCCGCTCACGACCAATAACGGTGACAAATATTTGAACCGGTTCTGGGCCTCTCTTAGGTCGACTCAGCCTCAAATGAATACCTGCTGCGGAGTGTAAACATCAGCACTTGCCCGGACGTGGAGTTGGCCACCCATCCCTTCTTGAGCCGTTCCGGCCTTAATAGGTGCTCGCTAACAGCACTGAAGACTGCATAGGAGAGACGTCTATTGTATTTTATCTCCGTATGTATTTACAATACGTCTATTGTTAATGAACAGAGGTGGGAGCCAAGAAGAACCACAGCCAGAAACGTTGGCCTATCCGACATTGGTATGTCTTAAGGCGGTCTTAGTAACCGATGCGGGGAGGTTTTAATTGTTTTATTTTTTTAATATTTATTCTTGTGAATAACTTACGGTTCCTAATTTCAGTGTAGAGTACTGTAATTATATCCTCAATGCGTTTGTGTCCATGAATGAGTTATTTGCACTCGATTTCGTACGTGTATGAACGTATAACTAACGGGCACTGAGTCAATTAAATTCCACTGTTGGACGAAAGCCTCTGACGTTGTGTCAATTTGTATGGGAGGGGGGTGGGGGGTGTTTGACCATACTTCACCACGCCGGTCAGTGCGGCCTGGTAGAGGGAAAGCGGAGGGTACGGGGGGACAGGACTGCTTCAGATGGTGCTAACCGTAGCGCCACCGCTCCGCCTACTGCAAGTGTGCAGTATACAAACCACAATTGCCGTCAATGCAATCCACCAACACGGGACGAGAGTGGCCCGTGTACATTACACTCAGGCAGATGTGGGAGGACGGGATGAGATACAGCGATGGATATTATCAGGTCGCATTCATTTCCACGCCAAGTGCTTGGCCACAAATGAACCCCAATTCAGCGCCGATCTCGTCAAGGGGTGGGGGGGGGGCATAAGCCATCATCGCGCAAACTCCGGTGGTCACTCCTCGCAGCAGCGACGTTTGGCTCGCCATCTAACGAAGATAGCGGTCACCGCGTCGCGTGCTTTCCGATGCACTTGCACGCAGGTACCGCACCGTACGGAGGCAACGGTGCTAACCGGAGGTGCGGCCGTCTGGAACGCTCTTGCGATATTAGGAAGCCACCGGGGCCCGTGTACTTTTAAATCTCGATTGAAAACTAATTTCTTAAGAACTGCTTTTTTGTGTTTGGTTTGTTGTCCTTTGCCCGCACCTCCGATTCGCACGGGTGTCTACGTAGGGTGCGAAAGAGGCTCAACATCATACATACAACGTGAGTTTGACACCTGCGTCTGGGTATCTCTCTCTCTCTCAAAATACACGAGCAATTCCAGTCAGTCTCAATTCAGAAAATCATGAAGGCCTCCCCAGTCCCCATAGCAAGCCTTTCGTGGTGTTTTTGACCATACTTCACCACGCTGGTTAGGGGAAACAATGGCAGGGCCGGCTCTGGCATCACTCGCCACTGATGGTCACCGTGCCTTGGAAACACACCTGGATCACCGGGTTTATAGCGCAGTGCGCTAACCGCTGTGCCACCGCTCCACCCTCTTTGATTGGGCTCATACTTAATGAGGCGCGTCAAAGTCGCTGAACCAGCACCGCCGACAGCCTGGGTTTGAGTCTGGGACTCGGCGCGGGATGATACGTCCCAGGGCGGGCAGGAGTGGAGGAGGCGAGTCGTTGAGTCTGCAGCGAGGGAGGAGGGGGGGCTCATATTGTGTCAGTTTCATTTATTAGGTATAACCCTGTGAGCCATGCGGCTCTTGACTCGGGTGCAACCGCAATAAAACAAAAACATGAACAAGAAACATCTTAAAGTGGCTACACGCAACAGAAAAATCCTCGGGGAAAAACAGCAAAGTCTTCCAGAAAAAACACCGCATTTCAACGCTGTGTGCAAAAATCCCAGTGAGATGCAAGTAAAACAATAACAACCATAAAACAATGTAGGCCAACTCTGTACTAAAACAAACAAACATGGCCAGACCAAATCGTCCTCAAAATCACCAAAAGAAAGCCACAAAAACAATGTAACAGTGATCATAGGAACTGTGATTCAAATCCAACAATAAACGAAATACATAACATGTACGACCAAAATATTGGTTAAAAAAATATTACGCAAAGAGACTGTGCTCGCCTACCTCGGCGGGCACGTGGACACGTGGCGTCGCCATGGAGACTGTTACCATCCACGCATCATCTTGGTACCGAGGGGCGGGGGGGGGGCGTCCGTTTAATGATGGGCGTTGGCATGGAGATGGCGAGAGAGGCTGAGGAAATCGTGAGGAGGGCTGAGGAGATGGTGAGGGAGGCTGATGAGATGGTGAAAGAGGTGATGAGATGGTGAGGGAGGTGAGGAGATGGTGAGGGAGGTGAGGAGATGGTGAGGGAGGTGAGGAAATGGTGAGGGAGGTGAGGAGGTGGTGAGGGAGGTGAGATGGTGAGGGAGGTGAGGAGATGGTGAGGGAGGCTGGGGAGATGGTGAGGAAGGTGAGGAGATGGTGAGGGAGGCTGAGGAGATGGTGAGGGAGGTGAGGAGATGGTGAGGGAGGTGAGGAAATGGTGAGGGAGGTGAGCAGATGGTGAGAAAGGTGAGGAGATGGTGAGGGAGGTGAGGAGACGGTGAGGGAGGCTGAGGATATGGTGAGGGAGGTGAGGAGATGGTGAGGGAGGTGAGGAGATGGTGAGGGAGGTGAGGAGATGGTGAGGGAGGTGAGGAGATGGCGAGGGAGGTGAGGAGATGGCGAGGGAGGTGAGGAGATGGTGAGGGAGGTGAGGAGATGGTGAGGGAGGTGAGGAGATGGTGAGGGAGGTGAGGAGATGGTGAGGGAGGTCAGGAGATGGTGAGGGAGGTGAGGAGATGGTGAGGGGGGCTGAGGAGATGGTGAGGGAGGTGAGGAGATGGTGAGGGAGGTGAGGAGATGGTGAGGGGGCTGAGGAGATGGTGAGGGAGGTGAGGAGATGGTGAGGGAGGTGAGGAGATGGTGAGGGAGGTGAGGAGATGGTGAGGGGGGCTGAGGAGATGGTGAGGGAGGTGAGGAGGTGGTGAGGGAGGTGAGGAGATGGTGAGGGAGGTGAGGAGATGGTGAGGGAGGTGAGGAGATGGTGAGGGAGGTGAGGAGATGGTGAGGGAGGTGAAGAGGTGGTGAGGAGATGGTGAGGGAGATGAGGAGATGGTGAGGGAGGTGAGGAGATGGTGAGGGAGGTGAGGAGGTGGTGAGGGAAGTGAGGAGATGGTGAGGGAGGTGAGGAGATGGTGAGGGAGGTGAGGAGGTGGTGAGGGAGGTGAGGAGATGGTGAGGGAGGTGAGCAGATGGTGAGGGAGGCTGGGAGATGGTGAGGGAGGTGAGGAGGTGGTGAGGGAGGTGAGGAGATGGTGAGGGAGGTGAGGAGATGGTGAGGGAGGTGAAGAGATGTTGAGGGAGGTGAGGAGGTGGTGAGGGAGGTGAGGAGATGGTGAGGGAGGTGAGCAGATGGTGAGGGAGGCTGGGGAGATGGTGAGGGAGGTGAGGAGATGGTGAGGGGGGCTGAGGAGATGGTGAGGGAGGCTGAGGAGATGGTGAGGGAGGTGAGGAGATGGTGAGGGGGGCTGAGGAGATGGTGATGGAGGCTGAGGAGATGTTGATGGAGGTGAGGAGATGGTGAGGGAGGTGAGGAGACGGTGAGGGAGGTGAGGAGACGGTGAGGGAGGCTGAAGAGGTGGTGAGGGAGGTGAGGAGGTGGTGAGGGAGGTGAGGAGATGGTGAGGGAGGTGAGGAGATGGTGAGGGAGGTGAGGAGATGGTGAGGGGGGCTGAGGAGATGGTGAGGGAGGTGAGGAGATGGTGAGGGAGGTGAGGAGATGGTGAGGGAGGTGAGGAGATGGTGAGGGGGGCTGAGGAGATGGTGAGGGAGGTGATGAGATGGTGAGGGATGTGAGGAGGTGGTGAGGGAGGGGAGGAGATGGTGAGGGAGGTGAGGAGATGGTGAGGGAGGGGAGGAGATGGTGAGGGAGGTGAGGAGGTGGTGAGGGAGGTGAAGAGATGGTGAGGGAGGTGAGGAGATCTTGAGAAAGGTCCTGTATAGAGGGAGGCAATAAAACTAGCATCTACCCTAAAGATGCATCATCATCATCACCACCCACATCGTCACCACCTTCTCTTAGGCGTGAGCTCTGCGCCTTGTGCGTAATGCGACCTCTGCTGCTTCTCGAACTCCGGGGTGGGTGCCCATCGCAGAGAGTGCACGTTGTTGCATTTACAAACACTGACTCGACGTACGCCAGCGCCTCGTAGCCGAGCTATAAATACTGCAACGCGTAACGTGGCGGAGAGGGAGTGGAGGGGAGAGGAGGGGAGAGCAGAGATGGATTTGAGAGTGGGAGGGAAGAGAGTGAGAAGAGATGAGTGAGGTTGGAAGAGAAAGAGTGGGCTAGGTGAGAGAAAACGCTTCACGAATTTGCGTGTCATCCTTGCGCAGGGACAAATATTACATAGAAAATATAGGGGGAAAATAGGCATGGAGTAGGGAGAGAGGGGGGTTAAAGAGAGAGGGAAGGGGTAAGAAGGAGCAGAGCGTGAAATCTGTTGTGAAATATTTCATTTTAAAAGGGGGAAGGGGGCACATAAAGCAAAGCATTGAAAAAGAAACGAAATGATGAACGAAGCAAAGCGCCGACTACACCGAGCATGTTCTTGTTTCCACTGATCGTAAAAAAAGAGAGGGTGGACAGAAAGGGAGGGAAGTAGGCAGAGAGAGAGAGAGAGGGGGGAGCGTGGAGACGCAGGGAGAGGAGAGGCAACGCGATGAGACGGAGTGCAGAGGAGTGGAGAGACGGGCTGCGTGCAGAACGAGAGAGAGCGAGAGAGTGAGCGGGAGCGAGGTTACATAAAGCAAAGTTTAAAAAAACCGAAATGATGAACGAAGCAAAGTGCCGACTACACCGAGCATCTTCTTGTTTCTACTGATCGTAAAAAAGAGACGGAGTGGAGAGGGAGGGGGGGGAGCGTGGAGACGCAGGGAGAGGAGAGGAAAAAAAGGCAAAGCAATGAGACGGAGTGGAGAGGAGTGGAGAGAGAGAGGGGAGCGTGGAGACGCAGGGAGAGGAGAGGCAAAGCGATGAGACGGAGTGGAGAGGGAGAGAGAGAGAGAGGGCGCTGCTGGCGCGGGGTGCGTCAACCGTGGCTGGAGACAGAGCGAGAGGGAGAAAACGAGGAGTGCCGCCACTCATCATCATCACCATCATCACCCTCCTCTTGTGCCCCTCGTCATCTCCCACATCATCATCAGCTGCTGCTGCTGCTTCGTCGTCGTCGTTAGCTCCCCGCTCCTCCCATCGCACGTCCCCACCCACCAGCGCGGATATGAGCAAGCGATTGGTGTCCGTGGATTATGAAGTATTCGGACGGGTTCAAGGTAAAACTGATTATTATTTCGTTGTTGTTGTTGTTTCCACTTGTGCCCAAGAGTTGTGATCGCGTCGATATAATGGCATCGATTAATTTTCCGGGGAATTCTCCCGTGGGATTTCCCTCCTTGCGACAGCCGTCCGTCGGCGGGGGACATCGACCCAGACGCGGACGCGCCTCGAGGGACGATGCCGTTCGATCCCGGTGTGCACTTTTGCACAGCCATGAGTTTGAGGTTAAATGATAACTTCAATCATTATGATCACGATAATCATCATCATCATCATTGTCGTCGTCATTAAGATGAGCTTCAGCAGCATCATCGTCATCGTGAAAAATACAAACCAAGTCATCATCATCATCATCATCAAAAACATGATCACCAAAACAAATATCACCACACGCACACACTTCAGCAACAAACGTTAATCAATTACACCGTGTGTCCTTAAAATAATGAAACATATATAACAGACGACGTGTCGGGCAATGGCCCTTCATTGCACAAGAGGGCCATTGCCCGAAACGTCTCCAGCTACATATATTTTTCCTTTTAAGGCCACAGTGTTGTCATTGATGAATGTGTTGAGGTTTTTTTTTGTATTAATTCTGCTCGTGCACCGCTGCCCACTCAGCAGTACTGTCGCCGCATCATTGCACGGACATTAACGATCAGCATTTAAAACGCAATCAACCCCAGCAGCAGTGGCATTAAAGCACGCATCTTCTTCTAAAATAATAAAAATAAAACATAATAAAATAAAATATTTGATTATGTTTTATTTTTATTATTTTATTACTTCCCTTCTACGTGACTTTACCGAAAGAACCAAGAAGATGAATCCCTGCAGTCACGAAAGCTTTAAATCGAAATTTAAAGCACGCATGTTTAGCCATGCTAGACCCTGATTAGCTCTCGTCAGATCTCGGAGGCTAAGCTGGATTTGAACCTGGTTAATGCAGTACTGGGATGGGGGAGTGCATGGGAATAGTTGCTGTGGTAAGCTTTAGGCTGGTAGGTGTCCTCAAAGGATGGAACCAAGGCAATGTATTTAAATACATATGTGCGGAGCTTTGAATGTCAAGCCGTCGTGTGCATTGTGGAATTATCCCATGAAAGTCCTCTGGTTTTCGCTCACACGAAGCCAAAACACTCGAAATGAAGATCAATTGTCCAAACATCCCAATGTGGCACGACCCTCTTGACAACGTATCTTGAGACTCGGGTGAAGCCTTCCTGGGTTATTCATCATTACAGTATGAATCATCATCATCAACAACAACAACAGCAGCAGAATGATCGGCATCATCCACAGCGTTGTCATCGTTACCAACATCGCACCTTCAATCGTTCGGGAAAGCTTCACGGTGTCTCCTTCGTCATCGAGCTCCGCAAGGCCAACATAATTATTTTACAAAATTAAAACCCATATTTTTGTTCTCATACTCTTTGGTTCTTTCGGTAAAGTCGCGTAGGTATAAAATAAAATAAATCACGACGTTTCGGGCGCAACACAAGCGTCCGTCATCAGGTGGGAAAGCATGGCCTGCTGCTGAGGCAGACTGTTTTAAAAGGTTTGAAATGGGTGCAGCTCAAGGGTCATAAAGAAGTGGCCGGGGCTGGTGATGTTAATGTGAGAAATTAGCATGTAAGATAGGAAAGCGGCCTCCTCGACGAGAGCACGGAAGTGGCTATGTTAATTTGAGAGATTAGCATGGCGTTAATGTGAGAAATTAGAGGGCACGGAAGTGGCTATGTTCATGTGAGAGATTAGCATGGCGTTAATGTGAGAAATTAGAGGGCACGGAAGTGGCTATGTTAATGTGAGAGATTAGCATGATGTTAATGTGAGAGATTAGAGGGCACGGAAGTGGCTATGTTAATGTGAGAGATTAGCATGATGTTAATGTGAGAGATTAGAGGGCACGGAAGTGGCTATGTTAATGTGAGAGATTATCATGATGTTAATGTGAGAAATTAGAGGGCACGGAAGTGGCTATGTTAATGTGAGAGATTATCATGATGTTAATGTGAGAAATTAGAGGGCACGGAAGTGGCTATGTTAATGTGAGAGATTAGCATGATGTTAATGTGAGAAATTAGAGGGCACGGAAGTGGCTATGTTAATGTGAGAAATTAGCATGGCGTTAATGTGAGAAATTAGAGGGCACGGAAGTGGCTATGTTCATGTGAGAGATTAGCATGATGTTAATGTGAGAGATTAGAGGGCACGGAAGTGGCTATGTTAATGTGAGAGATTAGCATGATGTTAATGTGAGAAATTAGAGGGCACGGAAGTGGCTATGTTAATGTGAGAGATTAGCATGATGTTAATGTGAGAAATTAGAGGGCACGGAAGTGGCTATGTTAATGTGAGAGATTAGCATGATGTTAATGTAAGAGATTAGAGGGCACGGAAGTGGCTATGTTAATGTGAGAGATTAGCATGGCGTTAATGTGAGAGATTAGAGGGCACGGAAGTGGCTATGCTAATGTGAGAGATTAGCATGGCGTTAATGTGAGAAATTAGAGAGCACGGAAGTGGCTATGTTCATGTGAGAGATTAGCATGATGTTAATGTGAGAGATTAGAGGGCACGGAAGTGGCTATGTTAATGTGAGAGATTAGCATGATGTTAATGTGAGAAATTAGAGGGCATGGAAGTGGCTATGTTAATGTGAGAGATTAGCATGATGTTAATGTGAGAAATTAGAGGGCACGGAAGTGGCTATGTTAATGTGAGAGATTAGCATGATGTTAATGTAAGAGATTAGAGGGCACGGAAGTGGCTATGTTAATGGGAGAGATTAGCATGGTGTTAATGTGAGAGATTAGCATGATGTTAATGTGAGAGATTAGCATGACGTTAATGTGAGAAATTGTTTTCATATTTCGTGCCGGAGGGACACGCGATTATCCGGAGAAAAACTCACTCAAAACGAGGGGCCACCACCACCACCACCACCCCCACCGTCTGCATGGTGACCCACGTCTGGGTGCTCGTGAACAAGGGAAGAGGGGGAGTAGTCGGGGTGGTGGTGGTGGGGGAGTCGAGCTATTTCGGGTTGGTTGGACCTGCCATGGCCCTTAGCCGCGGGGTTTTGTATTTATAGACGGGCCAGTGGCGGTGGTGCTGTTGGTCCAGATCTGTCCAAGCGAGTAGGCATCTCGTGCAGGGCGTCCATACGAACGTGGAATGTCCACCTCTGGATATGGAGGAAGTGACACGCGGTGTAAGCGAATGATGTGGTGATGCTGCTGCTGCTGCTGTGTTGGCAAGTGATGCGCAGGCAACAATTAACGCAATAATACTGTGGCCTTAAACGGGAAAACATATATACACCGTAAGCGACGTTTTGGGCAATGGTCCTTCTTAATGGCATATTACAAATAACCATTATCCGAAGAAAGGCGATTGCACCGCTGGATGAGGGCCTACCCACGCCATATGGGTTGTGGGGGAGAGGGGGGGTGGTATTTGACCATACTTCACCGCGCTGGTCAGTGCGGGTTTGGTAAAGGGCGGGAAGCAATAATATACTGTAGGTGGTAGCACAGAAAGTACGATACAACAATGGATTTTTCTGATTCCCACCACGTAGCCTGCCCCTCCCCCCGCATCAGCCTGGCGCAGTGCACCGGTGGTAGTTTTGTATCTTGTGACTTCTTTCGCACCGTACGTAGCCAACGGCGCGAATCAAAGGTGCGACATTAGACTCGCACTGTGATTAGGGGCCGTCCATAAATGACGTCACGCGATTTTGGACGATTTTTGACACCCTCCCCCCTCGTCACACGGCGTCACAAAATGTCAAACCCCCCCTCAAATATGACGTCACAAAGCTCTGCCCCCCCCCCAAAAACATGCTTCAAATCGCTTTAAACTATTGTCATTGTAGTGCGTATTTAATGTGGCGCTGCACTCTGATGTTGTAGGAGAAAACATTTATTATGAAGTATATTTAATTAAGTAGAACGTGTTGTCCATACTTATTTAAAGTTGCGCATTTTGATGTGACGTCACATTTCTCACCCCCCCCCCCCACTCGTCACACATCGTCACAAATGTCTGACTCCCCCCCCCCAATAGGTGCGTGACGTCATTTATGGACGGCCCCTTATATAAGAATCACCGATGATGCTGTCGCGCAATCGTAGCTTAACCTCAGCGAAGATGCGGATTGAACTTCCGCCGCGTGCGTCGATGGGTGCTTGCTGACGTCATTGTGTCTTTGTCTTCCCCGACAGGCGTGTGCTTCAGATCGGTGAGTTGGGTGTTCATCTCTTACCGTAATTATAATATGCTCAAATGTCCTCCCCCCAATATATTGCTATAAAAAAATTGCCATGCTATGTAAATAAAAACAAAAATTTTCTAAACCTTGGCCACAATATCTGGACTTGTCTTCATGTAAATCAATGCATATATTTCTGTTTATATGATTGTGGTTATGGTTGCACTTTATTAATTCCTAATCTCTGCCATTACATACAATGAAAGAAGAAATGGTAAAAAAGTAAAAACAGAGCAATGTAATACAATACACTATTAGACATTATTGTAAAAAAATATATAAAATGTCCATCCTACGTGTTAGTGAATTTTTTAAAAATATATTTTAGGCAGGAAATTAGTTTTAAAATTTAGATATTTTTCTGGGTTGGGACCTCCAGGCACCCTGGAAGATTTGGTCCCCCCCAATGTTGACTCCATGGCTACGGCCTTGTCGCTTACACTCTCACGCGCGCGCGTGTGCGGGGGTACGGGGAGCGGTGGCGCGGCGGTTAGCGCTGCGCTACGAACCCGGCGACCCGAGCTCGATTCCTGTTCACGGCCAACACTGGTGGCGAATATCTGAACCGGCGCTGGGCCACACCCTAGGCTAAACATTCAAATGTGTACCTTGGTGTAATGGGGTAAACGTCATCATGGGACCTCCATTGCCAGGGGTAAACGTCACGAGGGAGACAAAGGCGGCCGGGCGTGGTGCTGGCCACCCCACCCCTTTGCGTACCATGGTCAGGCCTTCATAGATGCTCGCTCACAGCACTTGCCCCAACAGTCTCTATACGGGAGGGGGGTTCTTTGTCTGTACAACACGTGTGGTCTCCGCGTCTCCACGTGGCCGGTGTTTCGCCGCACACCTCCACCCCCATCCCGATGTGCCCGCGCAGTACACGGAGGAGCAGGCGAGGAAGCTTGGCCTGGTGGGGTGGGTGAAGAACACCCCGGCCGGCACCGTGGTGGGACAGGTGCAGGGCCCCGACGACAAGCTGCAGGCCATGTGAGTTTCGCACCGCACCGCCCCCACCCCATCGCGAGTGGTTGCAGCCCGTTTGCTGGTAATAATTTGTCGACGAGTATTAATATATTTCGATTTAAAGCTTTCGTGACTGCAGGGATTCATCTTCTTGGTTCTTTCGGTAAAGTCACGTAGAAGGTAAGTAATAAAATAATAAAACATATTAAAATAATTCTCACGTTTCGGCCACAACGCAAGCAGCCGTCCTTGCGTTGTGGCCGAAACGTCGTGAGAATTATTTTATGTGTTATTTTTATTTATATATTTTTAAAAAATATTTATTCGGGAGTACTGGAGGAGAGCGAGAGAGGCGTGGGCTTAGTAGTCACGACCACAGCGAGAGAGGTGGTTGCTGTTTACTCGATATGTGAATGACACCTCGGGCAAACACTCGTTTTTTGGTGGCCCAGCCGTATGTGGCCCATCGTGCTTATCGGAGGTGCGGGGAAGGCCATTCTAAACACAAAAAGTAGTTTTAAATATAGATTTAAAAGCGTGGTGCGATTATGATTACAGTAATGTTGTCGCGATAATCGTGTTGGTGCTACGTGGTGGTCAGTAGAGGGCAGTGCAGAAAAAAATCCATTGTACTGCAGTTCTATGTTCCCACGTCTACGCTCCCAAGCCTTCACAAACCTGCACTGCCCAGTTGTGGTGAAGAATGGTCTTAATTGCGCTCACGATCAGCAATGACCGTGGATTTGCGTCGAGACTGCGAATGATTTAAAACGACAAAACGTAACGGTGACATGTGTCTGTGCAGGAAGCGCTGGCTCAGCAACGTGGGCAGCCCCAGCTGTCACATCAAGCGCGCCGACTTCAGCAACGAGAGGGAACTCACAGCGCAGGACTTCAAGACCTTCACCACGCGCTACTAGACGTCAGCCAGCGAGGAGGGGGGCGTTTGGCGAGGCCGATGGAAGAGACGTCTGCAAAGGGGAAGCTGGAGGTCATAAAGATGGCCAGTTCGGCAAGGCATGAAAGGCCACACGTGGTGTAAACTAAATCGAGGTGCGCAGGGGTGTTGGTGCAGACATTTTTCGCGGAAAATAATGACTTATCGAAATTCTCACGCGGGAAATTCAGTTCAGCCACCCAAGTAGCGAAATTATTAGGAACGCGGGGTATGGAGAGGATTTAAAAACTTGCACCGTTTCAACTGTCCAGTCAAGATGTGGAACGGCAAACGTTTGATTGCAAGTTCAATGTGCCAATCATTACCACCACAGCGGTATTGTCTTTAAGATTGTCCCCGGTAGAAATAAGACATCGCACTCACTCTCTTACGTACGTTGTGTTACAATCCATCAACAGGGGTCGTAGTGCTACAATGCCCATGTACCAGTGGTCCTCCAGCCAGGCGGTTGCCTTCGTAAGCAGCCGTTTGGAGCACTCCTTCTGATATTAGGAAGCCACTGGAGCTATGCACTTTAAAACATAGATTGAAAACACACTTCTTTTCAACTTGTGTATCGTTTGTCCTTCCCACCGCACCTCCGATTAGCACGGTTGGGTATGCGCGGTGCGTCCCCCTATGCAACGGTTGGATGTGCGGCAGAATAGCAAATGGTTTTGCTTTCTTTCAGTCTCAATTTAAAAACGGCATTGCCCATGTGATGGAAGTGTATGCATGCTTACGTTTGGTAAAAACAAATGTGAAGAGATCGAATTCCAATTTTAACCCCAGGTCTACCTTGTATAATAAAGAGACAGCGTCGTCTCAAAAGGGCTCTCGCCTGGTTAAATGGTTCGAGTGAATGATAATTATTAAGTGCAACTGCATTCGATGCAGGCAGCTGAGATGCTTAATTATTTATCTCTTTGCGACAGAAACGATGCCAAGCTTGCTTGTTAATAAAAGTGGCTTACACAACCGTGTCAGGTTTCAGGATTGTTGATTTATATAAAAGTTTTCCATTTCAGAATGCAGCATTCGTGAACAACGAGTTATTTTGTCAATTTACTGCTGGATGAAGGCCTCCTCCTACATGTTGTTTCACAGGGTTTGTTTGAGCATACTTTTGCCAAGGTGGTCAGCTGTAGCCAGAAATCCAAATCCAGTTTGGCAAATTCACAGCGCAGTGCGCTAACCCGCGACTAAGCCACTGCTAGCTACCCCATGGATAATTAACCTTCACTAAATCTATCGGTAATTGCAGCTAAAATAAAAACATGTTCAAAAAGCAGCAGAAGACGGTCAAGTTTATTTGTATGAAATGAACACGAAGCTTTTAGCCATCTGAGTGTACAATGCATTGTTTTGTACAAAGTTCTTGCTGATGTGTTTTGGTAGAGCTAAGAATGAACTCTTGAGACGATGGGGATGAGATTACGCTTGAATTCCAACATCATCTGTGACCTCCGATCTATATAAATAACGGCAATTGCATACAACGTTAATTCACGCAAGCAACAGCCATTTGAACAAGCACAAAGTTGGTCCATCGGATAGATGAACGGTAACCACGTTTCAGATGTCGAGATTTAACAAGCTGGAAAAGCAGTTGTGATGTTTTGTTTTATCGGAATGCTTAAATTCCACAGAACTGGGCTTTGAGTCTACATCTGCAGATGTGGTGAGTCTCACTTTATCGAGGCCATGATGCTTGCAACACCTGAAACAAATAAAAAACACACGCGCACGCAGTGGAATCATTGCACCGCAGCTTTAGACGTAAAAAGTCTTAACTAGTTATGCTTAACCAATGGGATTAGATCCAGTTGTGTGGATATGATTATTAGATGTTAGTGCTGTATATATTTTTTTCCCTTCCAATTTTATGTTCGCTGTGCTATCGGCATGTCATATTTTTTTTATAATAAACTTTAGAGAACAGTCCTGCAAGAAGTCACAGGACTACTTTTTAAGACGCCCCATGATACGTATTTACACGAGGTAAACGTTGTATATGCCCTGCAAAGAGCATGTCGCTTTTCATTTTAAAGTTATTTTAGTCAGCCATTCCAAATTGAGTGAAAATCAAATACAATGCGAGTTCATTTATCGTGCTGTCATTGGTGACTTGCTGAGACCATCAATACACGACACTTGGGAACCCAGTTTAATCACCATCGACTCAACCCCTGATTTAAATTCGAGACCTCAGCGGTGCTGCCTCAGCATATTTCAGAGTATAAGCCCCCAGAAGCCACCTCCAATTATGTTAGCGTCAACAGCTGGCCGGATTTCTCTGCCAAACAAGAAACTCTTCTGTGGCTCCAGCTCCCGACGTTCAGACATCGCTGTATGAACTCACTCTCAAAGTCGATCTTCTCCACGATGTTCTTGGGCTTCACCGTCTCCTCCTGGTTCGCGATGTAGATGGTCCCTGGCTCTCCCTCGTTCCAGCCATACTTGCTCATCCACACATTGAGTTGGCCGTCTGTGCGGGAGTGTCAGAGTGCACGAGTGTACGTGTGCGCGTGTGGTGGAGCGAGGAGGAGGTGGCGGAGACAGTCGGCGAGTACGTGAAGTGTGACACGCCCAGATGTGGGTGTACTCTAGCACTCTATTAGCGAGGCTAAGATGCTCGCGGTAGCAGTAGTGGAATGAATATCGTTTGCCGGCCATTTTAAAGCGCCAAGCCTCACGTGGCCGCGGGCCGTATGAAATAAAGTCACGAGCTGCATGCGGCCCATGGTGCCATAGGTTCCATCCACCCCTGCGTTAATTTCTGTCATGAAACATTAAAGAGAATCTCCGCCCATATGGTTCACCACCTGGGTCGACGTGAATAATGAGTCTGAGTAGGGAGAACTCGTGAAAACCTAACCCCGTACCTGTGAGTCCGCCGAGCATGTCCGAGAGCAATCGCTTGCCGATGCGCTGGTACGTGATCCCGACCACGTGGCAGATGACTGCAGGACACGCGCAGCGAGACAACAGAGTTCACAAGGACCAGCCACTGGTATGCACCAGCATATCCTGGCTATACGTACCAAAGTTCCAGCGCTTTGGAGGCAAGGGTTGGTGGATCACGCAGATAATCATGAAACCCCTACCCCTACTGGGCCTTGCCATTTCCAGAAGGCATTACAGTGAGCAGATTTTTTTTACCCATCTGTGTGGACCTTGATTGTTCCTGTGTGAGTCTTCAATGGACACTCTGATTTCCTCCCACATACCAAACATGCCCTTCAAAAGGAATTGGCCGAACATCTCAATGCAGGATCCTGTTTAAAGTCTTCAAACTGAACGAGGCTTAGATTAACAAATGGTGTTATTTATACAATACATATTTCCCTAAGTTGCTTACAATGTGTCATCAAGTCACTCCAGACCACATTTCAGTTTATGCGGAAGGCTCTGAGAGCCAAACTGGAGCAACTTAACGACGTTCCTAAGAGTTGCAGGAGAAACATCACAAACCATCCTGAATAGCTGCCTTGTTTAAGTCATCACACAAAGCAGGTGTGTGTCAATGTGTTTTAATACGCACATTTTCTAATGGAGTCTTCAAATCCGGTGATTCCATCGACCAGTGTTTCGTCCAGTTCCGTCTTTGGGGGAACAAGTAGGAAGGTATTTGCGGCACAAATCATGACACACAAACGCAACGTGCAGTATTAATGAGACTGAGAATACGATAGCATCCAATTGCTGGAGAGATAAGTAACTACAGGTGTACCGATGTATCGATTAATATCGACGATTAAACTTAAGAGCCATGAATCATGCACGTTTTTAAAAGTTTTTGTTGCACTGTATTCACATGGCTGCTACATTCAATGCAATGTTAATTATTCTGAATGACAACAAAACATAGGCAGTAAATTGTTCCAACTCTCATCATCAGCCATGATCTATGCTCTGCTGGATAAAGGCTGTGACCGCCTCTCAGTCTTGTGATGCAACAATCCATCTCGCGCAGAGGTCGGCAACCAAAATAGCGAGACATTTTTTTTTCGAATTCGGTATAAAATCTCAACATTTCAAGAGCCGCAATGTACGTGAACACAAGACGGTGCTCCTTATCAAATAACGTCCATAAAGAGACGCATGCGGCCTCTGAAGACAGGTTGTCGACCCCTGATCGAGCGCCTACATGTGAGCCGATTTCATTGCTCACACTGGGCGACACACCCTTGGAGAGCGGTCCACCTCAACTCACCCAGAAGTTCTGAAAGCGGCAGGTCTCCAGGAGCTCTCCAAGAAGCAGGATCCTTCCCAGCTGCTTGTCTTCCAACTGCTTCACCTCGGTCAAGGCTCAATCGTAGCAGCAACGTTTCCATTCTCAAGTTGTCCCCAGCTTTATCCCAACTGTCCTAACAGTGTCATGTTATGAGACGAACTTTCACAGAGAGCTGCACCCTTCGAGTTATAGAACTGACCACCGAAGCGGATATTCCTGGGTTACCTCAGAGATTCCTTCAAGGTGACCTCTGTTCCACAAAGTAAGAGGCAGGACTTTGACACGCCACCATCGATGTTCGTCGCATGACAGTAAAACAGATATTTTTAATTCTTAGAAATGGAATTTTGTCAAATTAAGTTAAAATGTTTTTTGTGGTTATTATTAACCGGGTTGAGACCTTCAACCTAACTATCCCTGAGAATCTACTTTATTCACAGGAGGCTGAAACTAGGATTCAAACACAGAACCTCAGCGGTGTTGGCTCAGAGTTCCTAACAAGGTATTAGTACCCCCAGCCACCTGGCCCTCACTGTTAGTACAATTACTATGATACCCAGTATTTTTCAGCTGCCAGTGATAAAAATGTATTCTCACTTGAAGCGAGTCAATGGTCTTAGCCCGGTCACCCAATGTGACGTGCGTCTCTGCCGCTTCCATCTCAAACGCGAGCACTGCTCTCCCGTGACGTCAATCCACCCGACACATCCACCTCGACAAGGATACATGGACCTGGTCGATGAGGCACTTGCAGAGCGTAAAGTCGGTGTGCGGGAGGTTGGTGAGTGCCTTCAGCAGGATCTGTGCTGTCACGGACGTCTGGAAGTAGGCCGGGTTGAACTGGTACCTGTAGCGCAAGCGGGCACGCGTGGCGTTGTCACGTTAACCGTACGCACGGTAAATTGGCGGAGCCAAAACGGAGGCTGCCCTCTCTTCGCAAGTCCAGTTACAGTGATCCATTTCACAGGGGTGAGAAACTTGTTAATTAACATTTGGCACAGCATAGAATGAGTGTTTATTTCAGGAATCAAGTGATGAACAGATGTAAGTTAGATTGATTATGCTCACTGATGCATGGCATTATGCAAGGGAATCAATTATTTATAAAGTATGCATGTTATTATATTCCATTACATTTAAGCAAACTTGGAGTTCTCATGTATTCAAACAAAATATACATTTTAAACAATACAAACAGGCTTCGAACCCAAACTGCAACCTGTCCCTAGCCCGGCCACAAAACCAAATTAACTAACTCCTAACAGCTCTCCTCCTAGTCCTGACACTAACCCAAACCCTGGGTTACATATATCACACGTCTGTTCATAGTGCAGTGCGAGGAGCTACTCACAGTTTCAGAACCGCCAAGTTAGCCTCCAGGTCGTAGGCGTTCTCCTGCGCCTGTGTCTCCACGTAGCGCTCCAGCGTTCCCAGGTTCTCTGGGTTGTACCTGCCCCAGGAGACACCACACACACACACAAAGATTCACCGTGATGTTTTTTTTGTGGAGTGTTGGGGCAAGTGTTATCAGCGGGCACCTATTAAGAGAACACGGCATGCACAGGCACACCAACCAACGTCATGCACACGAACATGCAAGGAATTTTTATCAATCCACTGCGGGTTGAGAGCCTCAACACCGTCGTTGTGGTTGAGTAATTGACCAAACGTCATCACGCAGGTCATTGCGGGTTGGTTTAGGCGGGGAGCACAGCCGTTGGAATGCGGTACTGTACAACACGTGGAATTTCCAACGCCGGATCAGGGCTGTAAAATTTAAACGAGTGCCCCCTTGTGTCTAAGTGGAACATAACAGGTGTTAATTTAAGTAATGAATACGTGTACACAATGTAGCTTTATGCGCATAATCACGTGTGCGCTTGTGATGGTATCCAACCCAACGCTCGGTGTACGTGGTGCGGTGACGTGTGGATATTCCATATAACTATGGCGGGTACCATTCCCTACATAATTACAGTACCACCGCCGATTTCCCAACACGAAAAGTGGTGCAACCTCTTCGGACGGCGCCAATTTCACCTACACTCTGATGATCACAGCAATCACCATCGGCCGTTATCAATCCACCGCTGGATGAAGGCCTTCCCAAAGCAGCCATATAACTGCGACGCAACATTTAAAGAGATTCAATCGCTCTGTGGAGAAGCTCGCAGCCAAGCACGTGACGAGAAAACGCCGGGCGCGTCATGCCCGCGACACGAAAGCCAAAATCGCGGAGAGATTTGGTTCGGGCGGTGGTTGTGCAGGCGGTGGCGTGATAATGGAAACAAAGATGCACCAGTTCACGATCTTCATTGACCCACTGGCGGCGAAGGCCTCACAGCCACACAACGCGAACACCCCACACGTGTCGCTGCCAAACGTGCAGAACACCACGCACAAGAAGCCCGCGCTCCTTTAACGGAGTCGGAATAGCAAACACCAACCCCACACGAACGCGCTCCTGGTGCCCTCTCGTCGCGGCGAGCGCCGCAAGAGGTATGGCTCGCCTGAAACCACGCTGCCGCCATGATAAGGCCACCAGAAGAAGGCCGAATCAAAACCTCGGGGCTCCCACTTTACTCGCAACCCTACGGCGCCGCCGGTCTCTCCACAGCCCCAGCGACTAGGCCCGGCTCTCCCCGTGCGCGTGTCCCCACGGCGGGGACGGCTTACGGACCGGTCGATGCCCCTCAGCAGCACCGTCACGTTGGCACGCATCTGCTCGAAGGCCGCCGCCATGATTGCCCCCCTCCGCCTTATTCCCCCGCTTCCTCTTCCGGCCCCCGCCCCCCCAAGAGGGGGCGGGGGCCGGAAGAGGAAGCGGGGGAGGAGGAAGCCCCTCCCCCTCTACCCACAGGTTCCAGATTCCCCAACGCGGATAGGCGCGCCCGGCGCCATTCGCCCACCCCGTTGCTCCCTGATTGGTTGACGGCGAGGCGCGCGCGCGCGCGCGATTGGTGCCGATAGAGGGAGACGGCCGAAGCCACCAATCGTGCGCCTCGAATGTAACCACCATGGGGGGTGGGGAATGGGTGGGGGGGAATGGGTGGGGGGAATGGGTGGGGGGGAATGGGTGGGGGGGGATGAGTGGAATGGGTGGGAGGGAATGGGTGGGGGGGAATGAGTGGGGGGAATGGGTGGGGGGAATGGGTGGGGGGGAATGGGTGGGGGGGAATGAGTGGGGGGAATGGGTGGGGGGGAATGGGTGGGGGGAATGGGTGGGGTGGAATGAGTGGGGGGAATGGGTGGGGGGGAATGGGTGGGGGGGAATGGGTGGGGGGGAATGGGTGGGGGGAATGGGTGGGAGGGAATGGGTGGGAGGAATGAGTGGGGGGAATGGGTGGGGGGGAATGGGTGGGGGGGAATGGGTGGGGGGAATGGGTGGGAGGGAATGGGTGGGGGGAATGAGTGGGGGGAATGGGTGGGGGGGAATGGGTGGGGGGGAATGGGTGGGGGGAATGGGTGGGGGGGAATGGGTGGGGGGCCCACGTGTCTTCTCCAACGCCTATGAACTGTATCTCTCTCTGGCCTCAATGCATTGCTAATCGAATGAGCCAATAATGTGTGTCCCGCGCGTGACGTCACTCCACATGAGCCCCCCCTCTCATTAATAATCATGAGCGCATGACGTCACTCCACATGCCGCATCCCTCCCCAATAAACATGAGGGGGTGACGTCACTCCACATGCCCCACCCCTCCCCAATAACCATTAGCGGGTGACGTCACTCCCCATGCCGCACTCCTCCCCAATAACCATTAGTGGGTGACGTCACTCCACATGCCGCACCCCTCCCCAATAACCATTAGCGGGTGACGTCACTCCACATGCCCCACCCCTCCCCAATAACCATTAGCGGGTGACGTCACTCCCCATGCCGCACCCCATCCCAATAACCATTAGTGGGTGACGTCACTCCACATGCCGCACCCCTCCCCAATAACCATTAGCGGGTGACGTCACTCCACATGGGGCAACCCCGCCCCCTCATTAATAATCACGAGCTGAACAATTTTTCTATTTAATATTTAAGATTTACTGCAATATTCACCCGTCCTTAGACGGGCACACAAGCTAGTTTCCTATAAAAAGCCATTGCCAGGAAAGTTAACAAATTTTCTTTCTGTGGATTTCCCTTCTACGTGACTTTACCGAAAGAACCAAGAATATGAATCCCTGCAGTCACGAATGCTTTACATCAAAATTCAAAAAGTATTTGTTCAACAATCCTGACACTGCTGATGAGACCCAGAAGATCTAAATCCGTGTCGAGCTCGCTCAAACGAATTCTGTTTGGCGATATTGGTCTGGAAAGTCAATAAATTAACTGACGGGCTAAAATAAATCCAAGTATAAACACATTTCGAGCGGCGCTATTGACGATATTGAAGAGTGTGGAGTTTCACCCCACGCCTTGGTAAAGCCATGCGCTGCCTCTCAATGAGTCAATAGGCAAACCGATTTACTTTGCTGCCCGCTGATTCGAAACACCACCAACTAAAATACTACCCATGACTTCTGAAAATGAAAGCATCAATCGATAACAACACCAACAATAATACATAATTACAAAATCGATCAATAACGCGTTAGTTGCCCCCAAAAAATATTTAAGCATGCTGTTAGAAATTAAAAAAAACGTATTAAGACTACGAATCAGGTGTGCGCGTGAATAAAAGCCAAGTCCCACGTGGCCCCGCCGGTCCCCCCTTGCCAACCAGCAATGGCCGCGCCCTGTACCCGCCATGCCGCCGCTCTCGCGTTGGGCCTCAGGTCGCTGCTTCTCTGCGCTCGCCGCTACCCCCGCGGGCCCCGTCTCGGCTGGGGCGGCGTGCGGGGCGGCATGGGCCTCGGCGCAGGCCTCGGCGTAGGCCTCAGCTCGGCTCCCGCGAGCAGCCGGCGACGCTGGGCGCACAACAGCGCGTGGAGTGCGAGCGGCGTCAGGGGCCAGGCCGAGGTGGCGCTTGGAACTCGGTTCGTACTGCTGCTGCTGCTGTGGTCACCGGCTGCTGTCACCGGCTGCTGTCACGGCTGCTGTCATGCCTGCTGCTGATGCTGCTCGTGTTGATGTTGCTGCTACCCACTGGTGCTGTCGCTGTTTTTGTTGTTACTTGTGCTGCTGTCACTTCTGCTGCTGCTACTACTGCTTCTGCCTACCGCTGTTTTCGCATCTCTTGCTCTGTTGATGCTTCTGTTGCTGCTATCTGCTGTTACCTGTATATGCTGCTGCGTGGCTTTCTTGTACTGCTTCTACTCTCGCCGCTTGTGCAGTGGTTCCTGCTATTCTTGCTGCTCCTTGATGGTCCTGTTTTTGTATATCTCGTTGTACTGCTATTGCTGTAGACATCCCTGTCAAAGCGACCGCTGCTTCTACTATTGATACTGCTTTTCTGTTGCTGCTTCTGTTGGTGTTGTCGTCCCCACTTCTCATTATCCTCACTTCTCATTATCCTTCCCTGTCCTACCATCCTCACTGCACCGCGGCAGTCGAAAATGTGATGTCTCAGATGGAGACCTTTCTGTTGCTGACCAGCAAGCTTCTGTTTGTGATCGGCAGTCGTGCCTTTTGTGTTTTTAATTCAGTCCTATATCAGCGATTTTGTGTGTCATTTCTGGTCACAGGAAGCTTAAGATCTCTACGGGGAAGTTGGCGAGGTTCGCAGATGGATGCGCTATCGTTCAGGTAAAATCTCAATGTCGCCTCTGACGCCACGAAGAACCGGGCGCGCACAAGAAAATGGCACGGAATGAACTGCGTGCCCAGTAAAGTGACTCTGTTCTTCTGTTGTTCTCCGCGTGTTGAACGTTGCGTTTCTGTGTTCCCTCTTGCGTGTAGCTCGGGGAAACGGCGGTGATGGTGACGGCTGTCAGCAAGGCCAAGGCGGCCACAGTGCAGTTCATGCCGCTGGTGGTGAGTGTCGTACAGTATTCGAATAAATGTACATACTTGTATATAGGCAAATATGACAATCCACTACTGGATTGTCATGCGGTTCATGGGGATTATTTGACCATACTTCACAATGTTGGTCAGGCGCATAGCGTAGGTATTGGAAGCGGAGACGTATGAAAAATATATATTTGCAGTGCCTTCTGCTGCTTACAATGTAGTAACTCGATTGATAATCTGTTTGCATATACTGTAGTGGTCACCTATCCTATCACGATTCATGTTCAACTCATTAGCTTCTAAGATCTGACAAAATCGAGCACATTGTAGATGGTTAGGTCATAGGCACGCCTCTTCATTATTTGTTCATTATGGACTTGTTTAAAACTCTTGACACAGCTATTGCTTTTAGTAATTCCAGTTGAATTCATTTTACAAGCCGAAGCATCGCTTGGCTTTCAAGACTCCATTTCGGAAGGTTCTTGATTGATGATACATTTTTCCACATTGTGGAGATAGGTATTAGTGTAACAGTGCATTGCTTCAATTATTAAAATCGATCCTTATGCTTGTGACACATGCGTAGAATCATTGATTTACATTCCCTTACCAATGTATAATCTGATTTCATGAACATGAATCTGTTCTCCTGTGGTGCAGGTCGACTACAAGCAGAAGGCCGCGGCTGCTGGGAGAATACCCACAAACCACCTCCGGCGAGAGCTCGGGACCACCGACTTGGAGATCCTGACGAGCCGAGTCATCGGTATGACAGCCAGGCCCAGCACCTTGCTGTGCCAGTCCTCGGTGACCACTGACAGTGGCGACAAGTCATGTTGTATATACAGAAACCCTTTTATCTGTGGCTAAACTATCGGTGATTCCTGTTATTCGTGACAGCTGTCGGGTTCGTGAAAACACCTATTATCTGCGGGCCCTTATCCTTTCTTCGACTTTTCCCACAAGTCTTAGTGGAACGTCATTCTATTATCCGTGCTTTTAAGAGCGGTAGCGTGAGTGCTCACGTCTACACCTTCCCATAACTGAGGCGAATCGGGGTGACTGCCGCGGGGGGTGGGGGGTGTCCGATGTAATACTTGCGGTTTATTTTGAAGGCGTCGGGGGGGTGGGGGGCGGACCCACAGTGTTGTTATTTTTTTTCCCCCGGGCATATAGTTTGGATACTTTACGGGCCTTTGTCAATCAACTGCTGGATGAAGGCCTCCCCTAAAATAAACAAATCAAACTGGAACGTTATAAGCATGACCAGTTTGTTACTGTTTTTATTCCTAATTGTGTGTTTGTTATCGCTTTGTTACAGATCGGTCCATCAGGCCTCTCTTCCCGGCTGGATATTTTTACGACACGCAGGTGTGTGTGCGGAATCGTGGCAGAAAATCTGTCACATGTGCACCTTGTGTGCATTCATAGGTGTGACTTCAGTTGTAATTCTGTGACATCATCTTCAGGGGCTGTTCTTTGACATAGGGTGATGCACTTCTCGCTGCAAGGGTTCCAAGTGGACATGTATTCCTCTTGACTTAAAGCTTTCATGACTGCAGGAATACATATTCTATGGGTCTTTCGGTAAAGCGACATAGATAGAAAAATAAAAAAAATATCACGACGTTTCGATTGCAACACAAACAATCATCTTCATTTGAAAAAATACAGCTGTATTTGTAAAAATTATTTTTCTATCTACATGGCTTTACCGAAAGACCCATACAATATGTATTCCTCTCACAACATGACACCGACAGCATGATTTGAATATAATTGGGAAAAATTTAAGATAGTATATTTTTGGGAACTGTTCTTGCATCGTGCGTCTTTGTTTCTTTCACTTCAGGTTATTTGCAACCTCCTGTCGGTGGACGGGGTTAATGACCCCGAAGTTCTCGCCATCAATGGAGGTAAATCCATCCTCTTCAGATTTACGCTCCAGCCATCCCTTAATTTTTCTACAAAGACTATCATTTTTACGAGACGAGAAGGGGTCAAGGTGCTTGTGGCGGAAGGGCCTTTATGAGAGGCAGCCCTAGATAGCCTCTTTAGAATGTATCTTGGCCTACTCTTCAACGCTGGCCAGTCCCCTAACTGGAGAGTAAACAATGCTACATTTTACCCAGAAAAAAAACTCGTCGAGTGCCAATACTCTTGCAAGTGGATTCCGCGTTGACATATCAGGCCAATTTAATTTTGTGAGTGTTTGGCTTCATGTGAAAGGAAACTGGAGTACCTGGAGAAAATATAATCCTGCATAAGAGGAGATGTCACTCAAAGCTGTTCATAGCTAGCTTAAATCCATTGCTCTGCTGTGATTCCATGGCCACCTGTTATTCATTTGTGTGAATGTTGATTTAAAAAATATATATTTGTACTCCTTTCAAGTTTTGTTGAAAGTGTTAATGCATTAGCTCTGTCCATTCGTCAACATCTCTGTAATGGGGGGGGGGGGGGGGGGGGGCCACAACTGGTGTTAATATGATCCAAATGTGACCAAAACTTGTGTATTGAGTTTTGTGTCGCTATTAGAGACTCCTCCTATAGAAAACCACGATCCAGTTGAAGCGTTATCCGAGCTCCGTCGACTTTATGCAGCCTACGAACGTCCTTTTTTCTGCACGCCTGGCACAAGCGCTACCATTATTAACGCTAATTAAACACTCCCAAGGACAGACGCATTTGTCATGCTTTAAAGTGTGTGTGCATATGCATGACTTTTCTTCCTCGTTTAACTTATTTAAAATAGCCTTTGTCTCTTGGTCTTGCAGCATCAGCAGCGTTGGCACTCTCTGACATCCCGTGGGATGGACCCGTGGGTAAGTAAACTGGGATCGGTTCAGATCCGTCAAACACTGGGAAGTGGGATTCTCGTGAAAGGCAATGAGTAAATGAGTCGCTTGGGTAAAGTTATGGCAGTCGTTACCAGCAGCACAATTACTGCGAGCGGCTTATGGCAACATTTTAGAGCGTTTGCGTAGAGTGGTGGCGTTCTGTCTATCTGCTAAAAATATTATTGTTTTAACTGTGTTTGAATACCAGTTTAATCCTTGCCAGAAATCCATGTGGACAATAGTCATCATTGTCTGCTGCTACCTCGTGCCAACTCCGGTATTCCCGTAAGATGTTTGGCCTCTGACCAAATTACCCAGAATGCACCCGATCCCATCAGATCTCAAACGCCCAGGTGGCTTTAACTTGGCTAGTGCTTTGATGGGAAACCATCGTGAACATCGCCGTTGGGGAGGTTAAGTTATGGTCATCGGAGGGCAGTGCAGTATTATAAATTGTTGTACTCTACTTCTATGCCCCCGCATCTATGCTCCCCGCCTACAACTCGCCCTGACCAGCGTGGGTGAAGTGCGGTCAAATAATCTCCATGATCGGCATAGCATAGCGAGCAGTAGATTGACAACGGAGCACCGCGTGTATAGAGTGAGGCATCACTACACGTGCTCCCCCATTGCATCCCTCCCCCCCCCCAGGTGCGGTGCGCGTGGGCATCGTGAACGGAGACGTGGTCATCAACCCAACACGGCGTGAGCTGACCCAGAGCTCGCTCAACATGATCGTCACGGGTGGGGTCAGCAGCTCTGTGGGTGAGTCCCGTGCGGCTCGTTGCGTTAGACACCAGCTCAGCGTGGCTCCCTCTGACTCTGCTTAACACTATGTGACTCAGTGGGATTGGAGTATTTGGCTGCTGCCATACATTTCCACAAGATAAGACACTTTGTTGAGCTGTCATTTGTGGCCAGGTCGCTTCTGAAAAAGAGCTACATAGCTCAGTGGGCCTTACCTGCTGAAAAAAACATCGTTTAGTTTTAGTTTATTGAGCACGTAGGTTTTCATGGCCACCACAACTGCGGTCTTCGTGCTAGTCCACGAGTTGAGCATTTATTCTCGCAAGATTTTGCCAGGCGCCACAGCTGGGCACCTTCAACTCCCGAAGTTGCCCGTTGTGGGGCATTGGCGAAGAGCACATTTGGATCACCCTGATTGGCTGTGGCTTAGCGTGGCTTCCCGTGGCTCGGCTCAACTCTCGGCAACCTCGGGGGTGACTGCGCGTTTCTCGGTGCAGTGATGCTGGAGGCCGCGGCCGAGGACGTCCTGCAGCAAGACCTGTGCCACGCCATCAAGGTCGGCGTGAAGCACACCACACAGGTGGTGCTCGCCATCCAGCAACTGGCACGACAGCACGGGCGCGCCAAGCGCACGCCGCAGAAGCTGTGGGTGCCCCGCGCCGACATGGTGGAGAGGGCCAGGCAGTGAGTGACGCCACCATCGTCGCCACTGCTGCCACCACTGCCTCTTTCTCTCCGGCACCATCCGGCTCACTGGCATCGCAGTCGCTCATGCCGGTTTGGCTGCCGGCGCTTCATAATTGCTCGTGCCAGCGTGGCTGTGTTGAGTGCGTTGTTTAATTTAGGTTTTTCCGGATCGCAGGTTGGCATCAAAGGAGGTTTACGCGATATTCACAGACTACACTCACGACAAGGTGAGCGCTATCGTTGTCATGTTATTGATAATACGATATTGATTTTTGTATTAAGTATTAAAAAAAATACAAAAATACTTCATTATATTGTGTTCAATCATTCTAAAAAGTTATGTGACCATTAAATATTTGTTATTTTATAAGATTATGACATTAAAGAGTGTGCTAAATTAAGGATAAATAACTACCAAGGTGTGGGCAGACCCTTAACCAGCAGTGGATTGACAAAAGGGCTTTGCATGGACATGTTATTACATTTAAATATAACAATGCATTTATTTTTTATGTAAACAAAGCATGAACATTAAACATACGTTCCATACTTGATTTGGAGCTTACTTGATTTGGAGCTTTTATGACTGCAGGAATTACTCTTTGGTTCTTTCGGTGAAGGCATTTTTTAAAAAGGGCAAAGATCATGCCAAATTATTTAGAACATCACTACTGGGTTAGATGCATTAGATTGATTAAATTTATTAACCCTATATATGGAAACATTTGCAAAAACCCTTAAAGCTGAGTGTAAAATCATCAGCCACGCTCAACAAGAACCACAACTGGCACAGGCAGCCTGGAAAACCTGCATCTGGATCCGCTCCGCTGGACCGGAATTGACCTCCGTTTGACGTCGTGACGTGTGCGCGTGCCGGGTTTGTTCAGATCTCGAGAGACGAGGCCGTCAACAAACTCCGCCTGGAGACCGAGGAGCAGCTGCGTGGTGAGAAAACAGTGACGGGAGTCGACGTCACGGTCGCCGTGACGCCGCCGCGCCGACGACGATGGTTACGCCGGCTAACGCGGCGGTGGGGGTATCCCCACGGGCCCACTAGCCTGACGCAGTCCACAGCTTCGTTTCATACGGCCCGTGGGACACCTGCTTCGATATGGCCCAGAGTCGATAATTATCGACTTTTATAATTATAATTATCGAACAATGCAGGCATCTAAGGCGTCACTAATTGGGTGCTAGAAGTGGGAATATTTTCGAGCTGTCCCCCATGCGTGCTTCTAATTTTACCGTGCTCACGTTTCTTTCTTAGGGCCGCTGGAAGTATTCATGTGTTCATGTGTAGTCCGGCTCGGGCACATGATGGGTTATGTTGATTAATTAACTGAGAAACAGAGACAGTATCGACCGAGCCGGGAAAGTTGCTCGATTGGTGTTGCAATAAGTTTACATTTTTCTCGGTCACTTGCATTATTCCAGCTACAAATGCGTGCTCGCCCAAGGGGCTTTCACCTCCCCGTGTGTTACGTAAGCGTTTTCATTATTTTTTTTTACAGCGTCGTTCACGGATGCTGAGCATTATGACATCATCGAGGCCTTCAACGTGATTACCAAGGAGGTTTTCCGAGGACTTATTCTCAACGAATACAAGAGGTGACTTGCTGGACTACGGAGTTTTGTTTTTGCATAAAAATCTCATTCATCTGTCCGTTCTGACACCTATTCATGAACCGTCACTCATTCGTCCGTTCTTTCCGTCAATCCTCACGTGTAATTGTTGTCATTGTCACCGTCGCTGTTCGCTCTTGCTCTGCCACCTTCACTTTTACAGATGCACGTGTACTAAACAACAGAAACTTGCCGTGCGAGACGGAAACACGCATTTAATATAAACCACTCAAAGTACATTCCGTAAAACTAGTTTAACGCAAAAAATAGTCGGAGTATTATCATATGCAATGTGTATTCAAGTAAAATAGGGAAAAGCCATATCTATGAAATAACGGAACTGACAATAGATATTTCCTCAGGAGTTTGCCTTGAACCTTCACGAATAAACTGGTTTCCAGCTTAGTTTCAAAGGGATTAAGGGGGGGGAGCGGTGATGCAGTAGTTAGCGCACCGAGTTGCAAACCCAGCAGCCAGGGTTTGTTTGATTTGAGACCGTCGCTGTCGTCAGTGGTGAGTGATATTGTAACTGGTCCTGACCCATACGTTTCCAGCATGGGGAAGTATGGTCAACAGAGGGCTATACAGCTACATACAAGGTTGTACTGTACTTTTTGTACTGCCGTTATCTATTCCTCTTCGCCTTCATCAACCCGCACGAATCAGCGTGGTGAAGTATGGTCAAATAAACCCCCGTTACCCTCACGGTGTGGAGACGCCTTCATCCAGCAGTGGATTCACACAATGGGCCGTACGTATAGGTTTGCAATACCAACAAAACAATCGGCAGTAAGCGTAGCTTTCCATTTTGAGTCTTGAGACTCGGTCACGACCGTGCAGAAATCATCATTATCATCAACCTCGGTCAGCCCACTGCTGGAGAGAAGGCCTCTCCCAATCCTAATAACTATCATTGAGAGCGGTGGAGTAAGGGTGCACAACGGGCCCGACTGCGTTGCGTTCGGAATGTTTTTTGTGGCCAGTGCGGGGGCCCTGACTGACGACGGGTTTCCCGGGCGGCGCAGGTGCGACGGCCGCGAGCTGTCGGCCCTGCGCGACATCGCGTGCGAGGTCGACCTCTACCGGCCCCTGCACGGCTCGGCGCTGTTCCAGCGTGGCCAGACGCAGGTGCGCGCACGCACTCATGCGCGCGCCCACGCACACTCGGAATCAGATCAGAATCAGAATCTTTATTTGTACTGGAAGAATCCGATGAGCTGTAAAGCTCTGTGTTTACGGATGTCCAGTAGGGGGCGAGTCAGAAAGTTACAAGAACAAACAGTACGAACACACGATAGGCGTGCAAAGTATAGGAAACGTAGGCAAATCACACAAACAAAAAAAACTTTCATTTTACCAGGTTAGGCTCGCTGAGCTGTTTACTTTTTTTTCAGAAGCGACCTGGCCACAAATGCTAGCCTAACTAAATGGATTATTGCGTGAAAATGAATAGTAGCCAAATAATCTAAACACTCGCGTGTCTGTTCCACATACAGACTCAAACAAATATAAAGTTCCCCCCCATAACGTCAACAGACTGCTGCGGAAAGTACTGTTAGCAAGCTCGTAGAAAAGGGCACGGCGCACGAGGGGGTGGTGTGGGTAACACTATGCCCAGCCACCATCATCTCCCCAGTGGTGCTGTTTACGCACAGCACCAGGTCCTCATTTAAGGCTGAGTCAACCTAGTTGAGGCTCCAGGACTGGTTCAGATATTCGTCACTGATGTTGGCCTTGAGAGGGAATCGAACTCGGGCCGCCGTGTTCGTAGCTTGGTGCTCTAACCACTGCACTTGCTCCCCACATGGGACACACATACAGGGGCGCACTCTTGCAGACAAGCATATGCACTTGTGCACATGCACTCACACACTGGCACAATGCAGACTCCCGCACACACATGCACACTCGCACATAATGCGGCCACGCGTGCACATGAACACACACACGCAGATATCCCCACACGATGCAGACGTACGTACACAAGCACACGTGCACACATTGGGACTCACGTGTATGTACGCACACACACACAAACGTGCACATATGCCTGTGTGTGCAAAGATACACTTGATATCCTCTCCAGCCCATAATGTTTTCTTTGTTCAGTCTAGTTAAATTATTCTGTTTTTTTTATTATGTAACCTGGCAGTGGCAGGTTACATAATAGTCCCGCACATTTTTAAAGGTCATGAGTTAAAATTCTGGAATGGTGGTTATTGGCTTGGGGCCCCATCACTCCTTTTGGGGGCCCAATCCCTTTGTTGAGTGGCTATGATTTTTTGCCACCAGTTCAGGGCCGCCGCCACCGCCTCCCCCCCCCCCCCCCCCCTCCGTGGAGGCGAGCACGGCCCAAATGTTCGTTAGGGCCAGAGGAGGGTGGTATGGACGCATTTGGAGTAGAATTCCCACGTCTAATGGGCTATTAACTTTTGTGCAGCAAATTGCCGAGGGTAATTTTGTTATATCGGCTGAAACGTTTCTCTGCTGGCAATCCACGTCATTGCTGGTGGTTAACGTCGATGCATTGGCCAGTGTGTGAATCGGGCCTGGTGAAGGGGGGGTGGTGGTGGGGGAGGCGTTTCGGTCGTTGTGTGAAGACATGAATCTGATTACCAGAGAAGGGGGTTTTAAACAAATATCATTATTGTCTTGTTGAACTTGTGTGTATTTTTTTTGTCTTCTTAAACGTCTTTTATTGCAATTGTGCTGTCCGCCATTCTGTCACGGAGACGAGAAAGCGTCCATTCAGAAGTGTTGCCGAGTGGCGTGTCACCTCGTGAATTGGCCCGCGGAAGGAAATATCACAGAGTAACTTCTGGGAGGCCCCTTCAAGTGACTCTTTGTTACCCACAACACTGAGGGGTCGCTGCGATTATCCGCAAGCCCCGCTACGGATAAATGTGCATCGCACGACAGTCAAACGGACACTTAAAAATAATCTGACATCTGGAATTTAGCCAAAAAAATTGTGAAAAAGTTATTTTCATGTGTGTTTTTTTTTACGCAGTAATGTGTGACTGAGCTGAGACCACGAACTCACTACTTTTGACAATACGGTTTAATCACGGGTGGCAGAAGCCAGGATGCTGAACCCAGACTGTCGGTGTTGCCAGCTCGATGTTCTCTCCGCGGAGCCGCCCGGTCCACCTCTCACCCTTCCGTGTGTCGTCGTGCCGACCGCGCGCAGGTCCTGTGCTCGGTGACATTCGACTCCATGGAGTCGGCGCTCAAAACCGACCGCATCGCTGCGCTCGGCAGGTGGGAGATATCGCCGCGAGGTTTCATTCGAGATAAAAACAAAGATCCCCCGTAATAGCCTTAATAAACTGCTGGCAAGTGCTGTTAGCGAGTAGCACCTATGAAGGCCGGAACGGCACACGAGGGGGTGGGTGTCCAGCACCACACCTGGCCACCTTTATCTCCCTAGTGGTGATGTTTAAACACTGCACCAGCTAATCATTTGAGGCTGAGTGGACCTGTCACTCGGAGTTCAATTCCTGGCCACGGCTAACATCGGTGGCAAGCAATCTGAACCCGTCCTGGTCCCTGTTACGCTAACCCGCACTGACCAGAGATGGTGAAGTATAGTAGAAAAAACCCCATGGCGGACACAGTGTGGGGGAGGTCTTCATCCGGCCGTGGATTGACAGAGCTGTACATTATTGTTTTTATTCTTATTATCATCGTTCAATTAAGATGTCGATTTGTCTTTTGTGTTCCAGCGGGGTGAAGGATAGAAACTTCATGCTTCATTACGAGGTGCGTATTCATTTAATTTATACTAAACTGACTGCAATCATTTAACTTGTACAGTTGATCAGACACTTATCTGACGCATGTTCGTACAACTAACCCTACACAACAACAAATCCTGTGGCATCTAAATGCGACTGCATCTCAAGACATGCAGATCCATCCCATTTGTCAATGGGGTCAAAGCAGATTGAGAACAAATCGTCTGGTCTCCTCTGGAGGCACGGATCACTAAGAAATAGTCAACTTTAAACTAATGGTCAATACATCTGCCATCATAAACCTGGTGGTATGCAGCCCTGCCACAGTGCTGAGATATTAACTACCTCACCTGGTATCCAGGAAGTCGCGGGTCAATCCCGACCCTGACGACTGCTGTATATTTGGAGTTTGCGTGTTTTCCCCATGATCGCGTGGATTTTTCTCCGGGTCCTTCAGTCTTTGCCTCCACATTTAGAAACATGCGTTTAAGATTATTTGGCTGCTATAAATTTCCACATTATAAGCCACTTCGTTGAGCTATCATTTGTGGCCAGGTCACTTCAAAAAAATAGCGATATTGCTCAGTGGGCCTTACGTGGTAGAATAAAAAATTGTTTAGTTTAGTTTAACATGACCTCAGTCTGTCCGCGTCAATCACTGGGAACATTTTTCTGCACTCGGCACACCGCATCCAGTGTGCCTCTCGCTATGGCTACGGCTGGTAGACGTGTGTGCTTATTCGGTCTACCAGCCAGCCGGATAATTGTCAGTGGGATATTAAGCCCTGCTGATATCAATACAAACATTAAGTAGCTCGCTTTAAACGGTTGGCAACGATCGCCACCTTCTGGAGAGAGCTACGTGGCATTTGTTTACGCTTAACCGTGTCTCTCCCGGCAGTTCCCTCCATACGCCACCAACGAGATCGGCCGAGTGAGCGGACTGAACCGGAGAGAGCTGGGCCACGGTGCGCCAACACGGCAGCCACAGTCATACCCGCAGCAGTAACAACTACAACAACAATAGTTAGCAGCCTTAGTAGTATTAATAACAGCAGCAGTAACAGCAACAGGAGCAACAACAACAGCAGGAGTAACACCAACGTAATAGTAATACCAGCAGTAGTAACAACAGTAGTTGTAGCAATATCGGTAGCAGTATTGTCAAAAGCAGTAACAGCAGTTGAAGCAGCAGGAACAGAAGCAATAGTAGCAGCAGCATTAACAACAGTTATGACAGCAGTAGCAGCAGGAGTAGCAGTTAGCAGCAGTATGGGTGGCAGTAGCACTAACAACAGCAGTAGTAGGAGCAGCAGCAGTGATGTATGTATCTTGAACCTCTTTCGCACCATACGTAGCCAACCGTACTAATCGGAGGTGTGGGGGAAGGACAACAACACAAAAAGCAGTTCTTAAGAAATTCGTTTTCAAAAAAATATCAGCAGGAGTATCAGCAGCAGCAGGGGCAGCATTAACAGCAGCAGTAGTAGCAGGAGCAGTAATAGCAATAGTCACAACATCAACCATAACAATGGCAGCAAGTCGTAGCAGTCACAGCAGCAGGAACAGTTGCATCAATGATAGCAACTTCAGCAGTGGGAGCATTAGTAGTTGCAACAGCAGCAATAGTAGAAGTCCAGTCATACAGCCACGCCCAGATCTACCACCAGATAAATGTGCATGCACAGAGAGTGCCTTGTGAAATTGCATCGCCATGTGGTGAGGGGGTTGCCCTTTGACCCCGTGCGGCTCGTTGGTTCCAGGCGCGCTGGCGGAGAAGGGCCTGCGGCCCGTCATCCCCAAGGACTTCCCCTTCACCATCCGTGTCACGTCCGACGTGTTGGAATCCAACGGTGAGGGGAGGGCTGCGTGACACGGGCAACCTCCCCACCCCTCCTTCCACCCTGGTGGTCCCTGCGCTAGCGAGAACACGAATGGCCACCTTTTCTCCACTGTCGTTTGTTTCAAAATTAGAATATTATTTTTTTGCCCACGAAAAGATGTGACCACGTATTTATGTCGATAAAAAGCCTTCCATCACCCCACACACGGCCAAGCAAATTGGTTTTGTGAGAGTTTGGTTGCGTATCTAAATCTGCCAACTTTCGTTGTGAGAATTGTTCTTCATGTTACCGGTGTGCTCAAACAATAACCATTGGCACGTTGAATGCTTGCAGACGTGGTGATTTAATATTGTTTGGCTATGTCTGGTGGTGGAGGGTCCTATGACTCAAATTTGATTAGATCGTTTGACCTCTGAGCCACCGGCACGCCTCCGTTGTGTCCATTTGTCGACGTTTGTCGACGTTTATTTCTAACGTTCCTCGACGCCCGCTGCTCCTCTGCTTGTCCCGTCCAGGCTCGTCCTCCATGGCGTCCGTGTGCGGAGGAAGTCTCGCTCTGATGGACGCTGGTGAGCTTGGGATAGGAGAGTTGCCCATCGTCCCCCCTGGGCATTGATGAAACCAGTACCACTTTGTTGCAAGTCAGCAGCGGTCATCCTCCTATGGACACTTGTGCTTGCCTTTAAAAAAAATTTAATTTTCACCACTGGCTCAGGAACCGCCAAAGGAGATGAGCGCCACCACTCATCACTATTTTGAGTTGGCACTGTCAGACTTAACAGTGACCAGTAGATTTTTTTTTTCGTGTGTAACCATTCACCCCTTGCCTGGCGATTTTTCCCATTTCCATGATTCACGGCTATGATTCGATTCCAGTCAGCATAATTTTTGTCCCATTTTTCAAAAATCCCGTTTGCATCATCTCTTCACTCACTTAAATGTACCATGACCATATCTTTTCTATACCATTTGCATAAATTGTAAGTCATGGATTTCCACACCTTACGATTGGGTGGCGTGTAAATTATGAGCATAAGGATCGATAAGTCGATGGGTCGCTGCTTGCCGAGTTATTGATTTCCCGTATTTTATTTCTTTCTCATTTCGTTTCCCCCATATCGGCATCGCTGTTCCTTGGCTACGTTTTCCCTCGGTTCGGTGCCGTACCGTACCGTGCCTCTTGTTTTGCCACGCCAGGCGTGCCGATCTCTAGCGCTGTGGCGGGCGTGGCCGTGGGTCTGGTGGCGAAGATGGACCCAGAGAATCCGCGGGACATCTCGGACTACCGCCTCCTCACCGACATCCTGGTGAGCCCTGCGCGCTCCCCCCACTGCCCCCCGCCCCGCCCTACCCGACCCTGTGCCCCCTGTCCTCGTGACTCTGTGCCACCCTGTGCCCTCCCGACCCCATGCCTTTCGACCTCTTCGGGCCTCCAGATGACGGCGCTTTGTCGCACCCGGTCGCAATTTTCCCGTCAACTCCTGTATGAATGTATGTTGAACTTCTTTTGCACTGTACTTAGCCAGCAATGCTAATCGGAGGTGCGGGGGAAGGACAACAAACTAAACACAAAAAGCACTTCTAAAGAAATGAGTTTTCAATCTAGATGATTTAAAAGTGCACAGCTCCCCAATGGCTTCCTAATATCGGAAGGAAGAACATTCCAGATGGCCTCCCGATCGGCGAATTCATCCCTTTCCTTGCCGAATGCTTTCTACACCCATTGATTACAATGTGGCTGTGTGTGTTGATGGGTGCTGTCACTCGCAGGGCATTGAGGACTACTTTGGGGACATGGACTTCAAGCTCGCGGGAACCAAGAAGGGAATCACGGCCCTGCAGGTGGGACCATAGCACCTGCTCGACCGCCTTCCCGCACACCTTTACACTCACCATGCACACTCATTTACCCATACACACACACACACGATCACCCGAACACACATCCACAAGCATGCACATTTGCCCTATATGTAATATTTTCCCTAAATGTAATCATTGCATGTCATTTACAACATGACGTGAGGCCTGAATTTCACTGCATTGTTACATGGCTGCTGTGCATGCCCTCTGCTTGTCTATCGCCGTGTTCAGGCTGACATTAAGCTGCCAGGAATACCCTTGAAGGTGGTGATGGAAGCCATCCAGCAAGCCACGGGTGAGGGGGCTCGCCATCCTGTTTGCACGGCCGTTGTTACACCGCCCGCACTCCCACTCGCCTGTCGCCACCCTTCCGGCTTGTGATCGTGATTCATTGCTAACACTGTACTGTACTCTCGCATGCGTTTGGTGATGAAAGTATTGCGGTACTGATTTTTCAATTAACCATTTTGTTGTATGTGCACGGCACTTCATCGATGCCTCTTAATCCGCTGTTAGATGGGACTTTCCCATGCTGTGGGGGATATATTGGACCATTTTGGGCAGTGGGGGGTTGGTCAAGGCAGGGAGCATAGAAGTGTAGTGCAACAAAGCCTATAAAAGCTGTACTATATGGTGGTTGCCCATCCAAATACTATCTATGCTCCATCCTGCTAAGCTTCAGAGATTTGTTAAGATCGGGTGCATTCTGGAAGATTTCATCAAAGGCCAATGCCCCTTTATTAAATTACAAATAAAGCTCATATCTGTATGTGTGTGTGCATCTTCCCTATGTATTATATATGTACCCATTTGTGGGGCAGTGGCAAAGTCGGAGATTCTGCAAATCATGAACAACACCATCGCCAAGCCCAGGCCCAACCGCAAAGAGAGTGGCCCCGTTGTCGGTAAGGTCCCAGCATCGGCTGTCAATGTCGCTTCGTGCCACGCAAACATTTATGTAAATCCGGATTTCAGCCAGTCGATTTGCTTCAATACCCACACGTGTGTGATACGTCACATGATGCGAGCGCGCACGTGGAACTAATGTCCCTGTTGTTAGGGACGGCGCACTGTTTCATGCTCGATAAGTGTTCACTGCTTTGGGATGATGGTAAACGCCTCGGATTGGAATGACCGAGACGGACTGAAAATTATCAGGCCATCACGTTGTGCGTCTCCTCCATGCGTCTTCAATCGCCACAGTTAAAAGATGCCCCTTGTATATTAATTAATGAGTGCCGCAACCTTATGGATCGTTAAAATTAAATGATAATTGTATTAAGTCACTACCCATTATCAGTCCATGGCTGAATGAGAAGGCCACCCCATGCTGTGTCGGTTAGGGAGGTTTGACCATACTTCGAGGGGGTCAATGTGAGTTGGTCAGGACCGGTTTGCATATTTGCCACAGATATTAATATCGTGCCTGGGTATCAAACTCTGGTTGCTGGGTTCATGGTGAAGTACGCCAACCACTGAACCGCTCAAATATTTTACATTAATCTTTGTTGTAAATTTTTTTTCAGACACAATCCAGGTGCCCTTGTCCAAGAGGTCGAGGTTCGTGGGGCCCGGTGGGTACAACCTAAACAGACTGCAGGCCGAGACGGGTGAGTTGCCCCATCTTTAGAGGGCAGGGGGTGGCGCAGTGGCGACACTTGCGTCTCACAACATGAATGGTCTGGGTTTGATTTCCCACTCTGTTTAGAGGGCACCTCTCTGTATGGAGCTTGTCTCTTCTCCCCCTGTTCACATCCGTTTTCTCTGGGTTTTGTGGTTTCCTCACGTAGCTAAAAACACAATACTTTGTAAATGGTATTATTGGCCAAACATCCCAGTTCTGAAGAGTTACCGACAAATTACTCAATTTGCATTACACATAGTAACATTGCCTCCTTCTGAAAATAAGTCTTGAGATTCAGATTTTCCTGGGTGAATAAGTGTAATGGTAATAATTTTAAATTACAGATGTTTGTTCAGCCACTGCTGGATGGGGCCCCGCCCACACCGTGTGGGTCGCGGGCAATGTTTGACCGTCCTTCACCACGCTGGCCGATGGGCATTGGTGAAGGTGGGAGGATAGAAGTTCAGTTCATCAATGGATTTTTCTGCATTGGCCTTCGTTGCCCACCATGAGCCTTCACATTTATGTATGTAGAACTTATTTCTCACCGTACGTAGCCAACCGTGCTAATTGGAGATGCGGGGGAAGGAATCTTAGTTGCCTACCATGTAAGGCACCCAAGGCTCTTTAACAACCTGCTTGTGCATGGTGGACACCCATCTAAACATGACCCGGGCTAATCCCTGCTTGGCTTCAGAGATCTGACGAACTCGGCGATTCTTTATATCTCCAACATTTTAATGGGAGCTTGGTGAACGAGGCTAAAGCGAGCGGCTGGGGGGTCTCCGTGTCTTGCGCGCGACTGCGTCGAGCAGGCGTCACCATCAGCCAGCTGGACGAGGAGTCGTACTCCGTGTTCGCGCCCACGCCCGACGCCATGAACGAAGCGCGCGAGTTCATCGACAACATCTGCAAGGACGACGTGAGCTCTCACCGCGTCGGAAACGACGGAGTTTTTGGCGGTCGTAAATTTACGGACTTGCCTTGCCATTGGTGCATAACATTGACTTGCCCTCCCCACTCCTGTTGCAATCTTTCAATGGATTGTTGCGATTCGACATCTGGATAATTTCAGAACTTTGTTGTCTTTGGTGTACTATAGCCATGTGACATTTTGTCCCCAATCGCAATTTGATTGTGGCGATTTGGCATCAATCGCAATGGTAAATTAAGAACATGCATTTGCATTGATGTGTAATAGTTGTGACATTTTCCCCTCTCTCCGTTTTTCGATAAATTGACACAGGCCGATTTATATATTTCTTTAATTACTGCTATGTTTCTATTTCAGAGCTTGTGGAATCTCTATTGCCTGCAGGGTTTACGTGACCCAATCGTATATAACCTATACAAATTGCTAAGTAATTGATTCTCGCAATACGGTTCAATGGATCGTGAGTGTCCAGGAAATTGAACTCTAGTGTCACCGGGTTCATGGCGCAACGTGCCACCCAGTAAACTGTATCGCATTGCATGTAACTCATATCCGGAGGAGTACTGGTTTGACCAAGGGGTCGGCAATATCTCAAAGAAGAGGAGCCATTTTTTTGTCTTTGCCAAAATAGTTCGAGAGCCGCATCACACGCAGAGCTACTTGTACACAAACACAGCAGCATGTATACAGTAGATGACAAACAAATGTTGGCTTAAACAGCATAGGTGATGGAATAAACTGTCTATTTCGCTTTTGACCCCCTTAGTTATTCTTTAACAAAAATGTACATTTTGTCGTCACGAAGACATTCCATCGTGACCCATTCCCTGTCATATTTAATAAATTGCTAATTATCTTTGCATTAAATTATGTTTAAGAATGAAAAAAACGACTGCCTGCAAGGGTCAGCCAAAGAGCCGCAAGGGGGGGAGCCAAAGAGCTTCAAGGGGGCAGCCAAAGAGCCGCAAGGGGCAGCCAAAGAGCTGCAAGGGGGGGAGCCAAAGAGCCTCAAGGGGGCAGCCAAAGAGCCTCAAGGGGGGCAGCCAAAGAGCTTCAAGGGGGGAGCCAAAGAGCCTCAAGGGGGCAGCCAAAGAGCTTCAAGGGGGCAGCCAAAGAGCCGCAAGGGGCAGCCAAAGAGCTGCAAGAGGGGGAGCCAAAGAGCTGCAAGGGGGCAGCCAAAGAGCCTCAAGGGGGCAGCCAAAGAGCTTCAAGGGGGCAGCCAAAGAGCTTCAAGGGGGCAGCCAAAGAGCTGCAAGGGGGGGAGCCAAAGAGCTGCAAGGGGGCAGCCAAAGAGCCTCAAGGGGGGCAGCCAAAGAGCCTCAAGGGGGCAGCCAAAGAGCTGCAAGGGGGGCAGCCAGAGCCGCCGCAGGTTGCCGACCCCTGGCTTATACCGTGGCACAGAAATTGCTTAATGATCGATAAAGGTTTCCAGAAACAGACGATGAGCCGTTTGCGACGGTGGAGCGAGGTGCTTGTTTTGTCGCTGCTCGCAGGTCTCGATCTTGTGGCTCACGGTTTGCGATTCCTCCCGCAGCAGGAGCAGCGGCTCGAGTTTGGTGCCGTCTACACGGCAACCATCGCGGAGATCAGGTGCGTTGCTCCCGTGGCCGTGGTCTATGTGGTGTACAGAATCGGTGCTGAATTGAGTGCTAGTTGAACCCTGACTGGATAAAATTAGTTTATTTTGAATGCTCAATCGCTGATCTGCACATTAATGAACAGTTTTGAGTTGGATACATTTTATAGTCAGGTGAGCTCATAACTTTCAAAGAACATCTGGGTCAAACATAGAATTCTAGTAATTGTCTGTTGAAAGGTCAACGATAGCCTTTTACAAAACCTTAATACATTAATTATTCACGATAATACTAGTTAAACATACACATTCAACTTAGTACTGTGGGAAAATATATATTTTTTAATTAAGTGTTAAGGTACAGGGGAACGCTTTAAATTCATAGCAAACAACATACAATGTCATTTGTGTTGGCCAAACATCCCAATGTAGCAGGAACCCTCCTGAAAACGAGTCTTCGGATTGGGTAAATAAGTAAGTTACTATAGTGACCAATTAACAAATGTGATTTTATGTTTAAATTCTGACGTAGAAGGAATAGTTATGAAAATATAAAAGAGTTGGAATATTATTCCATTTTTGAGGTGCATCATGGCAGAAAGAACACTTCCCAAATGTTGTATTTACTCTTGGAACATGACTTAACATCCAGTACGAACATTCGTGCTCGTTTGGCACTGTTTTTCCAATCGTAGCCTGACCATCGTTCTCTTCCACTCTCATCGCCACAGGGATTCCGGTGTGATGGTGAAACTGTACCCCAACATGACTCCCGTGCTTCTGCACAACTCCCAGCTTGACCAGAGACGGGTGCGTTCAGCGATCATTGCGTACAAATGTATTATTTTTACACCGTTAATATATTTTTAGCATTTTACCAAATGACAAATGGGTGCATTGGGCCAGGTCGATGCGGGGATGGGTGAGTGACGATCAGGGCTTACCAGCTGTGTGGGGCTTGCGAGGTGGTCAGAAATTGGCAGTGTCGCGTGTCACTCGCTTGCGTGCATGGATTGTCTTCGCGCACTCCGGTTTCCTCCCACGCAATTCCAATCAACATCACAATGGAGGCAGGACCAGCCAGAATTAAATAATCGCGAGACCCAGTGAGTCTTTGCAGGTCGTTATTATTATTTACTATTACCAACGTCTTGGACCGTGGCGGAAAGTGAATTGTGGTGCTCGACTTTGTCGGTGAAACTTGGTGTTATTTATTGTGCACTGCGCATGTGTGTGTGTGTGTGTGTGCAGATACAGCATCCCAGTGCGCTCAACCTTGAGGTGGGACAGCAGATTCAGGTGAGCCCTGTTCTCTTGTCTTGGCACTCTGGTTTCCTCTGACGTGAAGCCAAACGCTCTTTAATAATTAATTGGCCAAACTTCCCGGTGCAGGACCTTTCTGAATAATTTTTTTGAGATTAAGCGAGGATTTAAGGAGACATCAAGGGGGTTAAATTTCGATTTAAAGCTTTCGTGACTGCAGGGATTCATATTCTTGGTTCTTTCGGTAAAGTCACGTAGAAGGGAGATGATAAAATAATAAAAACAAAACAATCAAATAAGACAGACGCTGTCTTTCCGACAGACCTGTTCTTCACCTGAGGACGGCTGCTTGCGTTGTGGCCGAAACGTCGTGATAATTGTATTATTTTATTGTTTTATTTTTATTATTTTATTATCTCCGTTCTACGTGACTTTACCGAAAGAACCAAGAAGAGACATAAAGGGTCCCACAGTTCTCACCCAGCCGTGTAAATGGGTTCACCACAGGCGATCGGCAGTGTGATGGGGTAAATTGTGGGTACTCCCATTTCTTCAAAGCCCTCAGGCCAGCGTGGAAGTCAGCCAAAATACCCTCCAGAGGAACCATCTTGAACTCCCTATAGTCAAGGCCCTTCTGCCATCAATGGCATGAGCAAGACATGGCAGGTTTGCACCTTTTATGTTTTGATGAAGCTTCAAACTCATGATGGAGAGCCCTCGACACACAGCCTCGGTGTGTATCTACAAAAGCCGTTGGATTTTTGGGGTTGCGTCTTCTAGTTAGTGCGGCCCTTCCGATGGTCATGCCACCGTAGAACCCTGACCTTGTCTCGCATTCCGGCAGGTAAAGTATTTTGGGAGGGACCCAACGGACGGCCGCATGCGTCTCTCACGCAAGGTGCTCATGGCGATGGGCTCCCAAACTCCTGCGAAGACGCTCGGAGACCGCCAATCCATCTCCATGACCGGAGACAGGCCCCTGGCCATGCAGGCTGACAAGTAGCGCTGCCGAACCCCCCACCCCCGCACTGCGGTGTTACATCGTGGGACTGGTGGCCAAATGTGGTCACAGCAGAATAATTGAAACCTCATGTTGCTCTTCCTTGTCAAACTCATTCGCCTGGAGTCCACTCTTCTCTCGCCGCTGGATATGTGGGCATCAACCTTCGTCCTCGGCCGTCTCTGTCAAAATATATTCTGCATGAATATCTGATTTCTACAGCAGATTCAGCCTGGAGTAAAAATATTGTTTTTTTCATCGCGCACTTAATGGACTGTTATCCCCATTCAAGAATGTTGGGACTGCCGGGGTCCGAATGATTGTTTCCTGCCAAGTTGAGTGATTTATTGGTTGGTTGTGGACTTGCGAAGGCGATTGTAAAACCTGTTGTGGCCTCTGGAATGTTTTTTGAGCTCTAAGGGTGTCTGTTCCCGCACATCAGAATCAGAATCTTTTTTTGAGACTGGAGCAATCTGATGAGCTATGAAGCTCTTTTTCACATGTCCAGTATGTCCACATACTTTGTTTGGTCAAGAAAATAATATGGGTTAACGTTCTTGTTGCCGGTGGTTGTGTTAGCTTGTCGCTCAGTATTTTAATAAAGAATATACTCTGTACATATATCAACTGAAATTACAAAAGAATGTGAATGAAATTGTTATATATCAACTGCTTGCGGGGTTTGTGTGTATGTGTTTATTAAAGATATTATTGGTTATTTCACGACTTGGATTTGAGGCTGAAAGCTTGTATGTGGTAGTTATGTTTGCGATTCAACTACGTGAGATTTGTGTAGCAGTGTACATTTAAAGCTTCCGGTTGAAGCGTTATTGAGTGAACCGCACATTGTTTTATAGTTACTTTGTGCATTTGGATAAATGGTCTTGGTTGCCTCATAAATGGTTTATGTGGCAGTCTTCACTTGTTTGTTGCTGTACGGGAAGAACCAATAAATTAATGTCGCACTTGTTCCCATCTGAACTATAAAATCCGTGAATTTATTTGCACGGTAAGAGATACTCTAATATGTTATAAACTGCACATGGATTTATTAGTTACATAATGTGTACTGATTCGTAATTGTTCATGTACCAAACGTGTCTTTTTAAATGTCACGGTTCAAATCTTTATTGTTAAATTACCACATTGCTAATGTTGAAAATGTTTGTCACGTTTCTGCTGTCAAGGCACATTGGTCTGAAATGTTAACTTGTTTTGGAGATTTCAGTTGTGAAACGGTGTTAGAAATTAGATTAAATCAGGGTGTACCATGGAGCACTGTGGGGGGAGATTTTGATGTACACTGCTGCTGTGGATGAGGTGTTGTGACATATTTTTTTCAAAAGTGGTCAACACTTGAATAAAACAATTATTCATAATGTTTGCGACATGTTCAGTACTATTGTTGCTATTCTTATCCGTGCTGTATTTTACACACGATGGACCGATTAATCGGGACATGTCTGCTTTAACTGGAAAAATTATGATTTTATCTTGTGTTCAAGCCATCCCAGCTATAATCTGGTTCAAAGTGAGCTCCTTGAATGAAAAAAAACCACACTGACCACACCAATAAACCCATGTCACTCAGACCAAGAGGAACACCCAAAACCCATTTCACCGAATATCCCTCAGTCACCGCAAGGGCCACGCAGATGATCAACCTAAACCTCTCCACCCAAATCACACTGACAACCTCAATAATGTTAAGCCACACGGACCACACTGGTCACAGAGAATACCCCAGCCACTTGGTACATCAACCAGCCACAGGAGCTTTTAGCCTGGAACTGGCTCATCCACAAGATTGGCTATATCAAGGGATGTGAGAGATGGAATTCAATGTTTGATATTTACTACCAGTTTCCACTTTCTGAAAATGTAGAATCGGCATTATTGCCATGAGAACGTGAGAAACACGCTGAATGAGTGAGGCCCAGATGCATGACTTGTGAACTTTGCCCTGTAACCACACCAGCCAGTCAAGGCCACACTGGTCACCCCAGCCACTTAATGTTTGTCCCATAGAACATCACATGTCTCTCGTCTTCTCTTTCACATCTTTTTTTTGCAGAAGGGCCGCATTTCCGGACCCTATGAGACGCATTCCAAAATGTACTCGTGGCCACAACGCATGGTGGTAACGCGGTCACTTCGCTCGTGGCTGGCTGTGCTGTGGTGTGTGGATTTTTGAATTTAGAAACGTGTGTGTGACCGCTCCAGGAGGACGCGTGTCTGCCTCTGTTGCCAGGGAGCAAGTGCAGATATATATTTTTGCTGTCTCAAATACAAAAGTTATAAAATCCACTTCTTATTTATCGAGCTTCACTTATAAACTGTCCGTGAGCGACATGTTGATTGCAGGCCTGCAGTTTGGCCTCCATGGTTATATTGTCTTCGATGATGAATTAAGAAACATTTCCAGGAAGGTGTTTTATTTTTGCAACCAGCCTAAGGGATGACATCAGACACTCCAGTCATCTGTGCATCTCATTCAGTTCAGTCACCCAAAGTCACTAAGCCCACACCGTATCCCTCATTCACCCCCAGCCAATTTTGCCAACTGCTGAAGGCTTTAAAGTTGTCAAACGAACCTCAAAACGTGGCTAGATGTTGCTCGTTACACCTGAAGTCAACAACACTTGTCAACACACAGTATGAAACATAGTAACCTCATACAGAATCCTAAATGCATAGCCATACACACTACTAACTAAATGTGCACGCCCTCGGTTTCAGAAATGTGCGGTACCGTATTTGTCACCACGAGTTTGAAAACAAACTTCGTCGTGAGGCAAACCCATAAATCTCGCCAAAAAACTTCCTTCCGTGACCTTTTTAAAATTCCTTCCTTAACATTGTGGTGAACCAACTCCTCTCGAGTTATATATTTCTGTGTTGCCTGCCGGTGTTACTTGAATTGTGCGTGGTTTGAGTGTTGCTCTCCTCCGATGCGTTTGCAATTCAGCGTTTGCAGTGTTTACGGGTTATTGGCCGTCACTTTGTTTTACACGTACGGTGCGAAAGAAGTCCAACATATAGTGCACACATACACCAAGGTCCTCCCCCGGCTCACCCTTATACAGCAGCTTCAGGTCTGAACATTTCTCACCCACGCGAAAACAAACAAATCACACAGCGACAAAATCTTGAAGTTGGCAATATTGGGGCCCCAATCATTCCCAAGTGCGGGGGTGGGTGGGGGGCTCCATTTGCCTACCCCAAACCCCATTGCCCCCCGATAACCACCCAGTTGTGCCCCCCTTAGCCACCCCATTGCGCCCCTCGCTGACCACCCCGCCGTGCCCCCCCTCCCCCCGTTTACTAACCCCGCCGTGCCCCCCGTTACCCACCCCGTCGTGCCCCCCCGTTGACCAACCCCGTCGTGCCCCCCCCCCTTGACCAACCCCGTCGCGCCCCCCCCCCGTTGACCAACCACGTCGTGCCCCCCCCTCCCCCCTTGACCAACCCCGTCGTGCCCCCCCCCGTTGACCAACCACGTCGTGCACCCCCCCCGTTGACCAACCCCGTCGTGCCCCCCCCCGTTGACCAACCCCGTCGTGCCCCCCCCCCGTTGACCCCGTTGACCAACCCCGTCGTGCCCCCCCCCCGTTGACCAACCCCGTCGTGCCCCCCCCCCCCGTTGACCAACCCCGTCGTGCCCCCCCCCCGTTGACCAACCCCGTCGTGCACCCCCCCCGTTGACCAACCCCGTCGTGCCCCCCCCCCGTTGACCAACCCCGTCGTGCACCCCCCCCCGTTGACCAACCCCGTCGCGCCCCCCCCCCGTTGACCAACCCCGTCGTGCCCCCCCCCGTTGACCAACCCCGTCGTGCCCCCCCCCCGTTGACCAACCCCGTCGTGCACCCCCCCCGTTGACCAACCCCCGTCGCGCCCCCCCCCCCGTTGACCAACCCCGTCGTGCACCCCCCCCGTTGACCAACCCCGTCGCGCCCCCCCCCCCGTTGACCAACCCCGTCGTGCACCCCCCCCGTTGACCAACCCCGTCGTGCCCCCCCCCCCGTTGACCACCCCCGTCGTGCCCCCCCCCCGTTGACCAACCCCGTCGTGCACCCCCCCCGTTGACCAACCCCGTCGTGCCCCCCCCCCGTTGACCAACCCCGTCGTGCACCCCCCCCGTTGACCAACCCCGTCGCGCCCCCCCCCCCCGTTGACCAACCCCGTCGTGCCCCCCCCCGTTGACCAACCCCGTCGTGCACCCCCCCCCCCGTTGACCAACCCCGTCGTGCCCCCCCCCGTTGACCAACCCCGTCGCGCCCCCCCCCCGTTGACCAACCCCGTCGTGCCCCCCCCCGTTGACCAACCCCGTCGTGCCCCCCCCCCCCCCGTTGACCAACCCCGTCGTGCCCCCCCCCCCCGTTGACCAACCCCGTCGTGCACCCCCCCCCCCGTTGACCAACCCCGTCGTGCCCCCCCCCCGTTGACCAACCCCGTCGTGCCCCCCCCCCCGTTGACCAACCCCGTCGTGCCCCCCCCCCCGTTGACCAACCCCGTCGTGCACCCCCCCATTGACCAACCCCCCCTACCCCCCCCCCTTGACCAACCCCGTCGTGCCCCCCCCCGTTGACCAACCCCCCCTACCCCCCCCCCGTTGACCAACCCCGTCGTGCACCCCCCCCCCGTTGACCAACCCCCCCTACCCCCCCCCCGTTGACCAACCCCGTCGTGCCCCCCCCTCCCCCCCCCCCTTGACCAACCCCCCCCCTTGACCAACCCCGTCGTACCCCTCCCCCCCGTTGACCAATCCCGTCGTGCCCCCTACGTCATTGGCCACCAGCGGGCCGGCAGTTTGAATGTCCCGCCAATTCGCCCCTGCCGCCGGGGCCGGGAAACCCCGCGGGGTGGGGGTGGGGGGGGCCGTGATGAAGCGGCCGAGGCCGAGGCGCCAAGATGGCGGCGCGACCGTGGTGAGCGGCCCGGGGTCGTCTTCGTCGTTTTGGCCCTCACGTCTGAGCGCGAACGACGCCGCGAACGACAAGCGGACCGACGACAGCGGTTGCCGTCGCGACGAGCGACGAGACGAGAAGGCGACGCCATGGACACGAGGAGGCGTGTGAAGCTGTACACGCTGAACGAGGACCGGCAGTGGGACGACCGGGGCACGGGACACGTCTCCTCGAGTTACGTGGAGCGGCTCAAGGGGATGTCCCTGCTCGTTCGCGCCGAATCGGACGGTATTTGTTGTTTTCATTAAAGATTAATTCCTTATGCGCAGAGTGTTGCTGCTCGCGGGCGAAACATTGTCATTATTTTTTTAAATATCCGAGGTCTTTTGTTAGAATGCGAGAGCCCCCCTCTGCTCTCCTGACGCGGCCGCCGGGAACCCGAGTGAGGGCCTCCCGCGGTGCCGCTAGCCGAGGGTCGGTGTGTGCGTGATAGCGGTAGGCCGCGGGCGGTTTTGTGGAAATATTTTTTATTATTTTCCGTGTTTATCGCGGCGGTGTTGAACAATGTGTAACGTTGCTATGAAAGCCGAGGCTGTGGTGTCTTTGCGTTTTTTGATAATGTCGCAGGAGTTGTAAGCCGTGTGGTGATCGGTCCGTGATTATATTAAGGAGTATTGATAACCATTCGTGCTGTATTGTTTCAAAATGCATTGCTGCAAAAGTGTTTACTCGTGTGGTTGATTGCATAAACCACCTACATTTTATCGTAGTTTGCCATTTTAATTAGTGTAAGTTGAGAAGGGTTAGGTCACTTAAGGTACCTTATGCAACCGTCCACTGGTCCCCTGGCGCTTGGTGAATTGTGTAGTCATTTGTGCCGTGTACTACTTACTGCCTTGTTAACTTATTACCATCATTATTGTCCTAATCAACGATCGCTTCATGTTAAATATTTTCAGGTTCCGTGCTTCTAGAGTCCAAGATTCAGCAGGATACGGCTTACCAAAAACAACAGGTGGGAATATGCTGTGTTTTTTGTGTAAAAACAAAAATCAGAGGTAGATGAACGGGTAGGGAGCCCGGTACGTTTCAGTTTATGAGCTGAGTCATTGGCTGTAATAAGTACCTTTTCATCCGTGTACCATCCGATAAAGTATACACGTTTTGTCAAGGCTCACTTTAAATTTCGGGACAATTGTGTTCGCTTGACTGAATTTAGCCTTACCGCGAAATTGAGTACATAATGTGCATTCAAAAAAAAGAGAAGACAATACGAAATTCTATTTTAAACAGTACAATACATTAGCCACCAACAAGTTTTAGTCGGCCTAGAGCTAAAGCAGAGCTTCTTTACCGGCTGTCAACCCGTATAAAATGTATTGATAATAGTCTGGGAATTATGTTTACAAATTGGATGTACAGTATACAGCGTATAAATGCAAGCACATCTCAAGATGCTGTACACAACAGACCACATCGGTGGGTTTTCCTTGTTTTTGTTGTCAGTACTTTAGGTGGGGGGTGGGGTGTTTGACATGCTTGCGACATTACCGTGCCTCTTTGCCACCAAAACGAAAGTCGGACTTTGTGCACGACTGCTAAACCTAGTTAGCCCAGCAAGATGGAACTTGTGTCGAGGGGAGGGAGGGGGAAAGAAGTGTTTTTAACGGCCTGAAAAATACCCTGAACAACAACTATGGCTGATTTCAGGAAACACCTCAAATGACATGTAAGTGTTTAGGCTTAAGCATTACAAATATAATGTAAATATTTTCATTGAAGAGTTTTTATGCCATTGACTACAAAGTCACATTTTAACTCCCTAGTCAAGTCACACTGCAATGAAATGCATCATGTAATGCTGCATTTAATACAGGTCACATGTAATACTGGGTTTTATTGAACATTAAACAATGCTCCGTTTATGCCTCTTGTTTTCAAGGATGGCTTGTAAAGGAACGCCATATCTAACAAAAGAACAGTCTAATTTCTCAATACACTACATTCGCACTTTTGGGTTAAAAATAAAGGATCATCATGTTTGACTGTCATCCACATGACATCGCCTCATTTCATGGTGGGCAAGTGGCTTCAAATATTTTTTTGTCACCGCTCAGGTTTGGTGGAAGATTGGTATATATATTTTTTGTTGGCTGCCAAGAAATACCTGCCATTCATTTCAGGTTCCATCTTCTACCCTGTTGGTTTCTCATCAGCATAACGTTTCATTTACTTGACTGTCACTGACCATTTCTACTTTTCAAAAAAGTATTTTGTATTTGTAAATGCTTTCCTTATAGTTACTTAATACTACCCAACATTTTACTTGGTGTGACATTAACAGTTTTTCAGGGATAGAATGTATTTTTTTACAATCTAGAAAATTTAAAGCAGGACCTCTTTTGGTTGGGGACAACGAGTGGCCAAACGATTATGGCATTGAAAATCTATGACGTTGAGGTCCTTTTTAAGGAAGTCGTGGAATAAGCTGTCACCTGCTTGCACATGTGAAGCAAAGCTTAAAATAACCACAGCTTGGAAAGTTTTTCTCTCAAGACAAAATAGATAATGGAATGTCCAGTATTCAGCATGGCCTGACAGTTTGTGTGCTGTTTCTGTCATCTCCATAAACTGTCATGTGTGCCACAAAACAGATATAGATGATAGCACATTCTGTTTTGCTGTTTAGTGTGTCAAAACATTTGTATTTGTTGATTTAAGGAAAATAAGATGGAGTTTAGTGAGTTTTTTGTTTGCAACATGTTTCCTTGATCAACATACTTAACCAATTTCCGTTGTCTCATTTCCGGTTATATTCGTGATGTTTCGGCAATCTCTGCCACTGTAGGACACGCTCATAGTTTGGTCGGAGGCGGACAACATCGATTTGGCCCTGAGCTTCCAGGAAAAAGCTGGGTGTGACGAGATTTGGGAGAAAATCTGTGAGGTATGACACTGCAAAATGAGTAAATGTGTTAAATGTGATGTCTCGAGTTTTTTTATTTGCTTTTATGTTAATTGTGTGGCTGTTCGAATGTGGGTTTGCAATGTTTTTTTAAACTTGCAAGCAGAATGTCCTGCAAATATTACAAGTGATGATTATCAGTCACAAATTTATAACAGTAAACAAAACAGTAGCAATTTATTATAATTTTAAATAGTGTACAATCTGGATATAAGCACACCCTTTGGGAGCAAGTCATTGTATGCTTATATACACAGTAGTGTGCTTGTATTATAAGTTTGCCTTTGCCTTCCCTCCCACCAGTTTAATGTAAGGATGTGTTTCTTACCTCGTAACCGTGTTCACATTAGGTTTGCTTATATCCAGTTTCTATTGCACGAATAATATTAACGCTCAAATATAATGTTTAATTACTCTCCCTAAGTGCAAGTGACATCCACATGAACAGCAATGGTTCTCAGCAAAACGCAAGTAAAGTTTCTCAACGGTGCACTGCATACACAGATGTAATGTCTACGCCCGCTTGTATATGGGACCCTCGAGAAGGCCCGTCGGGAAGGTCTACGCAGAAGAACTGCCTGGGAAGGCCGACCCGTGGGTCTTGAGCGCCGCATGTCGGCCACCACAGGTTCAAGGCAAGGACCCGTCGGTGGACATCACGCAGGATGTGGGCGAGGAGGAGTCTGAGGAGGAGCGCCTGGAAGATGTCCCGGAGCCTGCTGTGACGTCGGCGTGCGTGGACCTGCCGCCATGCGAGCTGGGCCGGCTGGGCGAGCTCGCTGCGCTCGTTACCTCCATCCTGCCGTCGCCTATACGGCGCGAGCGGCTCGCTACCGCCATTGAGGTGAGGTCTCTCTCTCTGGCACCCGCCCAGCTGCAGCCCTCTGAGTTCCATAGATTAGGATTTTCTCTTTTTAATCTGTCGGTCATGTTGTGAAACGGACGCACGGGTTCAGTTGGACCCAAGATTACCTGATTTAGGGTTTATGAAGACCCAACCTAAATGATCAGCTCTTGGAGATATGTAATGCACCTAATGTGCGTGTGTTCTTGGCTGTCTGACATTTTTAAGCTTTGTTGAGAAAGGAAAATATTAAAACCATGCTCTAGCACTCTGTCGTATTGCACTGCCGGCACTGCTTTGGCATTTTATTGAAATGTGTGTTGAAATGATTTTGCACACATCACTAAAATATTACATACTCTTTGGTTCTTTCGGATTATTATGGATTCCTGCAGTCACGAAAGCTTCAAATCAAGATTAAAATATTACAATGATGCGCTTGACTATTAATGAGGCTACAAACTAGTGTTGGACATACATATCAGGTATTTATCTACATGATAATGGTATATTTTGTGTTGAGTTGTGGCTTCATCTAGCTTCAAACAAAGTGAGTCTTGATTCAAATGGGTGTTTGGCAGTGCTTATCTCAATTGGTGGACTTTCGTCTGTGGCGGAAATTCCCTATTTCATGGGTGGTCTGTCTAAAAGACTAGCACTGTCTTTCTTTATTGCTTGTTTATAATTCTAATAATTGGGTTTAGTTTCCCATGGTGGTATACCACCAGTGCTTTAGAAGCAAGATTTGGTGGATCACATAGATTTTTTTTTAATTCTCAAAGGCAATGGACTATCAGGTAGCCAGAATATGGCATGACAACTGTGTTTTGTGAATCCTTAGGCATTGACCCTTAACTGTTGCATGGTCGTATGCCAGAGATTGCTTGGACATGTCATATTCCTCCCACATGCAATACACTCCTTGAAAAGGAATTGCGGCAACTTCCCATTACAGGACCCTCCCAAGATATAGGGTTGAATTTCGATGTGGATTTTATGCAAGCATTATAATGTAAATAAATGGTACCTTTGTAATGTATACGTTTATTTCAAATGGTGTTTAGTTTAGTTTTGATGTATGTTCTGGCAACACAGTGACCTTCACCCACACTGATAAAAGAGGGTGCTGCTCAGGAAAGGTCTTTGCATTTGTGGGCCAGTGAGTGTAGTGTGATGGCAGTAGAGAGCCCACTTGCCTCTGGCCACGAGGAATATTTTTTAAAGAGCTACCTCATCCTGTGGATCTGCCTTTCTTGAAGGACCTTCCATAGCTCCATAATAAGGTGGCATTGGTTAAACCCCTCATTGGCAGGAGGTCCTTGGTTCCTTTTGGTCTGGCAAACACCGTAGGTTTGAGGTCCAGAGCACTGCAGATTGTGGAGGAGACTTGGAAAGGGCTAGATAGCCCGCTCCTCTTGTCTATTGTGCCTTTTCATGGAGCCCAATAATGGGGTGGTGGTTTGGGGAAACTCCTTCCTGTACTCTCGATGTCCGACTGAGGGGGATAGCTTTCACATATTACCCAGGTTTGGAAGAGGTCATTTTGGTTGATTGGATCCTTTACATAATTTGGCAGTACTATTGCCAAATCGTGATTGATTGTGAAATGTATGCATGTTTAACTTCTTTAACATCATAATAATGTCTCGTTTTCACCACTTGTTCGGTGATTGTAAACGAGATCTGAGCATTACCCAACCAATTTTCCAGACTTTTGACAGTTTGCAGAAGGAACAGTTATGTTCTCTAAGCCATCATCCTGTGGTTAGATACAAGGTGGTAATAAATCGGTTGTTATTCAATGCACTTTACACGAGCTCCCATGTCCGTGTCGCCTTCGTAGAAACAAGGCTACGTGAAGAAGCTGCTGGAGCTGTTCAGCGTGTGCGAGGACCTGGAGAACACTGAGGGCCTGCACCACTTGCACGAGATCGTGCGCGGCCTCTTCCTGCTCAACAAGACGCCGCTCTTCGAGGTGATGTTCTCCGACGACTGCATCATGGACGTAGTCGGCTGCCTGGAGTTCGACCCGTCCCTCTCGCACCCACGGAGGCACCGCGAGTTCCTCACCAAGATCGCAAAGTTCAAGGAGGTGCGTGTCCTTGGATCTGCCAAATCGTCTATCGAGCCTTCCCCCCCCCCCCACCCCCGTTCTCCATCATCTCCCTGACGATCGCATGGCAGTATTCCCATCTGATAGTTATGCGATAAACATGAAGCTGATGAGTTGTCTTGGAGAGTTGTCTTGGAGAGTTACGTAACAATTCTACTGTTGTCCACCATAAATTAGATTAATTGTTATGATGCAGTCATGATTTGATTCAAGAATTGATTGTTTTGTCTCGTTTATAATGTCTAGTTTGTATTTGTTAGATTTTTTTTCTGTATTGTTTGTGTTTTTTCATTCTGTATTGTTTGTGTTTTTTCATTCTTTGTTTTTTTATAACGGTTCTCATTTGTTCTATCTTGTTTCCACCGTTGGCCTATAAGTATCATGCCAATTTTTTATGTTGCAGCTTAGCATAAATACAAAATATACATCAAGCGTATATAATTTTCTTATGCATGCGATTTGATGTATGTATTGTAAGCAAAAGAGTACATTTTATCGCTCAACCGGTAACTTGGTTAATGCCTAGTCTTGAATGTAATCCCACACTTTGAAGGTAAGGCGAATGGATAGATAGATATCATGTTATTAAATATCACATGTACGCGATACTCCAAATCGACAGGTGTAGTATTGCATTTCATGTATATAGTTAGTCTTATTTATACTTTAGTTCCTGTAATGTATGTTGTGTGGTTTATGTAATATGTATTGCACGCATGTTACAATTCTTTCTCTGCAGCCTTTCCTCCCTTCTCATGTCTGCCCCTTCTCCTCACATCTCATAGTAACGCAGAACCCTCCGAGCTATCATGAGGTTCTAGTTAAATGTGTAGTAAGCATGTCATTGTTCACCTACCCACCTCACCATGTGAGGAATTGTTATGCTTAGGGGGTCACAATGCTGAAAAACATTCTCTTGTGTACGGTCTCATTTGTATTGACAGTCTTGTTGTCTTGTTCCATGTTGCTTTAAGGTAACATGTAATTGTATTAATATGCATAAATAGTAATAATAGCTGCTGACACACCTGATTTAATGCTTGTAGCTTATTTATCGACGAGTCGATTAATTGCCTAATAAGTTGCTATATTCTTATGAAGTGGGTTCTTACAGCCGTGACATTTTTGTTGACAATCGAGATGATCGAATACTCTTGTGAGTTCCAAATATTGAACGCGAGTTAAAAACGAAAGCCGTGCGTGCCACGTTGTCGCGTGTGCAGGTGATTCCGATCAGGGATCCCGAGTTGAGGCAGAAGATCCACCAGACGTACCGGGTGCAGTACATTCAGGACGTGGTGCTGCCCACCCCTTCCATCTTTGAGGAGAACATGCTCTCCACGCTGAGCTCCTTCATTTTCTTCAACAAGGTGGAGATCGTCGGCATGCTGCAGGTACAATTCGGCATCCTTGCGTCGTGTATCACAATCGATCGTCTTTATTGGTAACGGCACCTTCCGCGGCGCACGTGTAAAATCGCGATCGTTTCAAATGCAAGTGCTGTGGGTGTAAGTCTAAATTTAAAGCAACGCTCAATTCGGGAAGCGCACGTAGATCAGCAAATGGGTAACTTCCCTTGCAGCGTACAGGAACCACCTATACCAGGGGTCGGCAACCTACGGCTCCGGAGCCGCATGCGGCTCTTTACGGGCTGCTTCTTGACGATATGTACGTGTGTACAGTATGTACTCAGATGCATTGCGGCTCTTGAAATACTGAATTTTGTACCGAATTGGAAAGAAATGGCTCTTCTTGTTATTTTGGTTGCCGACCCCTGACCTATACGAATGATTATTTTTTTATTGCAGATATAGAGCAGCAATTAGATGTTCGAACTGAGGTTGGTTAGCCATTGAATGGTGTCATCCTGAGCATTGTTTGGAGTCCTGGCTTTCCTCCTTTGGGCTTATGTTCAGGGCAGTGTGGTGTTTTGTGTTCCACTTTGTGGTAAGAATCACTGATGGAGCTTTTTGCGGTTCTCGCTCCTCGATAAGGAACTCGTTGCCAGAATTTGTACTTTATGCTTTTTCACGATGTCCTAATACAAAAATAATGCTGAAGAATATTAGTTCAGTATTGCGTTTTGAACGCTAAAACTCTCCTACCACTGCCTTTAGAGATATATTTTGGTTTTGTGTTCTGTGTTGTTAATGATGCTTGGATTTTTTGTTACTTGTGTGCTGTGTCAATGTCCAAACTCTTTTAATGCCTTGAGGCACTATGTAAGTCAATGATGATCATCAAGATGATGATTGTGATGTACGATGAAAGTGACAAATACAAATTGATAATCACGTCACCGTTTGCAGGAGGATGAGAAGTTCCTAACGGAGCTCTTTGCTCAACTCACCGACACTGAGACGGAGGACGACAAGAGACGGGAGCTGGTGAGTTCACCTTTTAAGAACTAACAACTTTATTAATGGTTTCCGATTATGATTATTTGTGGTTGTTGTTGCTGACTGGTCACGGGTTCGTTTTATATATATATAATATTGTACGTTTTGTCCGTTTTTTGTAACAGGTTAATTTCCTGAAGGAGTTCTGTGCCTTCTCGCAAACCCTTCAACCACAGAACAGGGACTCGTTTTTTAAGACGTTGGCAAACCTGGGCGTCCTCTCTGCACTGGAAGTCATCTTGGTAAACACGACCGCATTGCAACAGGAGCGCACGGCTTGTCCAACGCCATGGGAACACGGCACTTTATAATGGATTTAAAGAACCAGTTTTCATTCGCTTTTGTGATGAATAGCCCCAAAGTCGATTGAGTGGTCCGATTGCAGTGCACTGGTTAACATTTTGCATTCCCACAGCTGAGCAGTAATTACCAAGTATGCAGTCTAATCTGTTGTGGACATTAAATAACCACAAGACAACTGTTCACTGGTTTTTTATAAGTAAAAAGTAACTCCACTTATTTAAATCAATACTTAGCTTTTTATTTGTACAATTGGAGTAAATTACCATTTTACAAAACATAATTTGACTTCTTTAACAAAGGCGTCTGGTACTGGGTACTCTGACTTGCGTTTTGTTTTTGCAGTGGCCTTCTGATTTTAACTGTTCATAACTGGACAGTTTTTTTACATACAGCTAATTTTCAATTGAATCCTGTTACCGCATTCCAAAGTGCAATTATTCAACAAAATAGGAAGTACGTAAAAAAGATTTGTCTTCTCGTTTTGGAAATATAATTTTTTTATCCCATCGATTTCCCAAACAGCTGGTGTGGTGTTAAGCGGCACTTAATTTGAATAAACACGTAAATTGCAAACGAGGCCATAAAAGCGCATGGGACGTTCCGACGCGCTTGTGAATTCCTCACGTGCCCGAGCGGTACTGACTCGTTTGTGTGCATGCGTGCGTTGCGACACGGGCCACCGTGCTGCAGGGCTCGGAGGATCCGGACGTTCGGAACGTAGCGACAGACATCTTCTCGTACATCGTGGAGTACAGCCCGTCCATGGTGCGCGAGTTCGTCATGCAGGAGGCGCAGCAAAATGACGATGTGAGTCCATACACGCCGTGTTTTCATCCGGCGATTTTAGGTTTTTGTTTACACGGCTAGCCATACGTACATCGAGTCGCGTGTCTGAGGATGGGTTTCTATAGATTTTTATCAATCCACTGTTGGATGATGGCCTCGCCACGCGGTGATGGTCGTGGGGGTTGTTTGACCATTTGTCATCATCACTGGTCTGTGGGGGTTAATGAAGAGGGGACACCAGGACAAGTTCTGATATCACTGATGTCAGCCTTGACTGGCAATCCAACTTGGGTCGTTGGGTTCATAGCACAGTGCGCTAAGCAGTATGCCACCACTCCAAAAAATGTATTACTTTCCAATAATATGCATGATTAATAATTTACTTACTAACATAGGTCATACGATTTTTCGCTGAAAAAAGTTTATTTATGAAGGGTAACTGTCTAAATTATAGTAACTCACTGAATTATAGTGGGATGAATCATTACATTCCTAACAGATATTGTGCATGACCTACAGGCATGACACTATATATAATACATTTTTGCAAACTATGTGATAGTGTTACATTTATATTACTGAAACAAGACTATACGATTTAAACAGACAAATAAAGAAACGAAATCTTAATTTGAAGCATTCGTGACTGCAGGACGACCGCTTGTGTTGCGATCGAAACGTCGTGATATATATTTTTTGTTTTATTTTATTTATCTACCTACGTGACTTTACCCGAAAGAACCAAAGAGTAAAGAAACGAAACTGGAATTGAATCCAAACCTCAATAGTGACGGCTTGTTGACTCATGAAGGGGCTGGGGAGGGTGGGACGTGAGTAATTGTATCCTTTGCGAGAATCCCCTGACCTGTTTTGCTTGGTGTGTGTGGGTACTTCAGGATATCCTGCTCATTAACCTGCTGATAGAGCAGATGATCTGCGACTCAGACCCGGAGCTGGGTGGCGCCGTGCAGCTCATGGGGCTCCTGAGGGTGCTCGTCGACCCGGAGAACATGATGGCAACGGCCAACGTGAGGGCAGCAACGCCGGCACGCACGACACACGCCACACACGCCACATACGGCAAACGTGAAATACAGCATACGCAACGATTTACACAACGCTCCGGACGCGGAGCACACCACCATTCGCACCGTGAGCATCCCCCACGCACTCCGCGAGCACATCATACCGTACACAAAATAACACGAGCGTCTGTCCACACCAAACACTCTACACACCTTCACCACATGCACCACACGTGGAAATCACCGTGCACACTACACACGGCACACACCGCATACATGGAATTTGCCGTATACGCCTTATGCACCGCAAACGTGGAATGTATATGACACGCTATGTGTATCACACCCGCAGAGTGCACCACAAACACGGAACACGCCCTGCATACACTAACGCTGACACCTTGTTTTCACCACTCCACAAACGGAACGCAGTGCATCGTACACACATTGTGCACCACACACTTACGGCAACACACCATACATGGACTACACCATGCACACACTTTCACTGCACATACTACATGTGTAGCATGTTCTGTGCACACCACATGTACCCCACAGATGCATTTACATGTCCCAGCATTAATCCTAAACGTTTGCTGCTTAAAAATGTATGTACGTGGAACTTCTTTCGCACTGTACGTAGCCAACCGTGCATGATCACTTACAGCTAATTGTGTACACATAATGTATATCCATGTATGTAGTAGCAAGCACCCACAAGCTTATTGGGTGATTGTACACGTATGTACGGTATCTTTTTTCAAATACGTTTTCATTCTTTGCTTTTGTAAAGTGCTCTGAGGTGTTGCATTTAAGCTTGAAATAAAGCAAAATCTAAATCCTATTTACTTCCATTATCTACGCCACATGTATTTTCTTTTTATCATTGGGCGCTTTAAGCAAAGCTGGATTAACGTAAATTTTGCTGAATATTACTGAATTTATTGCTTGCGTTTCACTTACAATAGATAAGTAAACAATTGAACTGGTCTTAATCTCGAGGCATTAGGCATACAGTGGTAGTCTCTTGTGAATACATGATGGGGGAGTTAATGGAACTGGTGGAAATTGTACGTTTTTCTTTAGAAGACGGAGAAAACGGAATTCCTCAGCTTCTTCTACAGGCGATGCATGCACATCCTTTCAGCACCACTGCTTGCCAACACGACAGAGAACAGTCTTTGCAAAGGTGAATAATCAGAAAATCACAACGCTCATCCACCATCATCATGAAACATCGATCATCAATGGTCATGTATAAGCATCTGTGACAACAAATATGTTTAATAGCACGTTTCATGTACATTCATTCGTTTAAAAAAAAACATACCAGGAACCGTAACTCATCTGTTGGGTTAATGAGGAGAGGGGTCTGCGCAAAACTCTACCGCCGTTTATATATTTCTGTTACAAGACTGTTAATCACTAACTTGGCTTTTTTTTATTAGTAATCCGGCAATAATTTGAAATCGGTGACCGTTTTAGCCAGTAACATTCAATAATTTTCTCTGTCTTTGAAGAACATGAACTGTCTAATTAACATTTCAAACAATTAGTATTGGTGTTTGGAGCCATTGTATATATTGCGAACCAATGGGCTCAAGTCCTCAGTTTTGTTTTTCAAGGAATAAAAGTGGAGGTGGCCAGATGGCTCAAGACATCAGAGAGCTGAGCTGACAACTCCAATGTTTGGTTTGAATCTAGGAAGTTACCTATGGGTAAACCACTATTCTCTGTTATATCCGCTTCCATGGGACATTCCTTGACATGCTGTGCGAGATTCCGAATGGATCCTTCATGTCATACCACAACACTGAAAGATAAAATTGGGTAAGGAATTTTTTTTTAAAGCATAAAATCAACTGCAAACAAAGTAGCCACCGAATAAACGACCGCCCCTGTTTCAGATGACTTCCAAACGGCGCAGCTCCTGGCGCTCATCCTGGAACTGCTAACGTTCTGCGTGGAGCACCACACCTACCACATCAAGAACTACATCCTCACCAAGGACCTCCTGCGCAAAGTGCTCGTGCTGACCACCTCCCGGCATGCCTTCCTCACCCTCAGTGAGTGACAGGGACCGTCACTGCTCTCGTTTTACGTTTGTTTACGTTTGCATATACAATCTCCCACTTTCTGCTTATCAACTAAATTGCAATTATTTCGCTTGTAGGGGCCCACGGAGGAATGTGATGAATGTTCATAATTAATAAGCTATCATTTTCACACCATCTGGTGTCGCGTAGTTTGTAATTGATGTTCATTTTCCGTGTAGCGTTGGTTTATAATCCCACCCAGACTAAGCTCCTTACTTGTGCATGAGAACAGCTATTTTTAGAGCATCATTCTTGGCTATTAAACGAAGATGCATCCCATTTAAAAGACTCTCTTAAATGTACCCAATACATAGTTCCTGGGTTGCCTGAAACTATTTGGATGCTTTGTTAATCAGGAAAAAAGACGAGTTATGAGCAAGCGCCCCACCAAAATGCGCTCTGGTGACCTCATTGCATTGACATTCAATTGTGTGGGAGTAACATCACTAGTGGTTAAACTCTAGTAATCTTTAACCTTTTGTAATTGTCGACTGAAATGCATGTGACTTAATGACCTCGAATATGCTTCAGCTTGTCAGACCTCTGAAGCAAAGTGGGTATGAGCCTGAATAGTACTTGAATGATTGACCACTATGCATGACAGGTGCTATAGGCTCTAGACCGGGGGACTGCTGAAGGCAGTACAGCAGAATCCATTGTTGTACTGTACTTATATACTCACATCTTCGTCGCCACCTTCAACCTATACCGACCGTCAAGGTAAAATATGGTCAAATAATCCCCACCACCCATACGGTGTGGGAAGGCCATCATCCAGCAGTGTATTGTCAAAAGGGCTGCGCACGTACAAATTGTAACGTCTAACGGTCGAGAAAAACCATGCCATGATGCTGCTGCAGATTTTAAAAGGTGTCCCATCGCGAGCATCATCACCTGACACAAAAATCCCTTCCCAGGTGCACTGCGCTTCATGAGGAGGATCGTGGGCATGAAGGACGAGTTCTACAACCGCTACATCCTTCGGGGAAATCTCTTTGAGCCCGTCATCAAGGTGTTCATGAGCAACGGCCCCCGCTACAACCTGCTCAACTCTGCCATCATCGAGATCTTCGAGTTCATCCGAGTGGTGAGAGAGACACGGGCGAAACTATTGTAATTGTGGTTATCAGCGTTATGCACACCTCGGGTGAATTATAATTACAATTACAGCAGCATTATTAACCGAAATTATAATTCCACTGTGAATGCAATCTGTTATAAATGACACAGTTACAATAGTAGTTGTTCCCAAATTTCGCGTCATGTCAGGAGGTGAAGATTCTATTTGGAACTGTACTGCTTGCAGTTCGTCGCCCTGTGTCGGAGAACAGACCCGGAAGATGACATCGCAGAGCCTTTTTTTTCTCAAGTCACTTCATTAGACCTCAAACTAAATTTGTGGCACACCTTTTAACACCCTTCAAAGCTTATTCTTCACATTTTCAATTTAACCAAACGTTTGAGTGAGAGCTGGACTAGACCACATTAAGTGGAAAATCAAATTTAATGTGATGAGTTATTTTTGATGGAGTCAAGGTTGACCAGGCCAAAATCGTCAACTTGCAAAAGTTGACAACCTGCTATAATTGCAACCTACGACTTGAAATCTAAATTCATACCCAGGTTCTTGGCAGTGCCGCATCAGTGCTCTGATCCCTGTGCAGCCCAGCTCTGTGTATTGGCTGGCTCTCTAACCTGAAAATTGTGCTGTTAGGAGAACATCAAGTCTCTTACGGTGCACGTGGTGGAGAACTTCTGCAAGGCGCTGGAAGACGTGGACTACGTGCAGACGTTCCGTGCCCTGAAGCTTTGCTATGAGCAGGAGCGCGGGCGGCATACGAGCCAGAAGCTCTCCGGCAGGTGAGCTCGTCGCGATGCGACTGAATTGATTATACGGGATGATGTGTTTGTTTACGGTGTCTGTTGGCAGATGATTGATTTACTGATCCTGCAGCGTTCGATTAGTAGGCAATACATGCATCTGGTCATGGGTATAAGAATACATTAATTGTGATTTGTGCATAATTGTATACCATTTTTCCCCCTTTGGGCAAATTGCGTGATTGCTCAAGACAAAAATTAGAGACCTTACATACGAGACGAAATATGAAACATTGCAGGCAGGTCAAATGATATATTACAGTTGAGACGGAGCACAGCATGGTTCAGATGAAATGGTGAAAATGTAATGCACCCTGCAGACTAGATGGTGCAAAACAGTATAAATGAGACAAAACATCGTTACACGACTCGTTTCATGGTGTTTGATGCATCTCATTTAATTAATTTCACAATCTCTCAATTCAAAGCATCGGAGCGTCGATATTCCGCAACGGCGCCGGGGCACGTGACCCTCGCGCTCTGGACGACTCGGACGAGCTGTGGAACGGCGAGGCAGAGAGCGAGGAGGGGGAAGAGGGTGAGGCGGTCGTCCCCCACTCCAAACAGTTGGGGACAGAGCACGACAAAGAGGAGAGCTTAACCGACACCAAAGAAGGTGCCACCGCTGCGCCCGGCTGCCTTTCCCTGCCACGTGTGGCATGCAAGCCTTTGTCGGCCTGTTGCACAGCTGGGCCCATTGTCCACTCCTACTATTGTAGCGTCATGATTTGCATCCATTTCATTATTACCAAACCACATTCGCCTGCTGTGATGTGGATATTAAAGACCCAGTGGTGCAATTCGCAAGCGTCGGCCATTGTGTTTTTCCTACATTAAATGTCAGCACGCACGTCGTAATCCCTCCCCCCTGGCACTTGTCGCTACATGCAGAGAATCCTAAGCTTTTCCTCGAACTCTGTCGGGGTCCTCAGGCAGCCGTCCAAATGAGTTTAAATGTTACATTGGAAAAAGTTACGCAGCAAGTCGTAAGCAACCGTCCCACCGAACTCGAGTTAGCCAAGACTCCCTTTCTCAGGAATTCTTAGTTTGAATGGAATTTCAAGGTGGTTGATGTGTACATGAAATTAAATGACTAATTCAATTAATATGGTTCTGTAGTTATTTGTGGCAGCATTCAAAAGGGGCTTGGTTTTAAACGTAAAAATGTGAATGAATCGGCCGTATGCCAGCAAAATGCATTTTGTTAAAAATAAAGCATTAACTTTTGTTGATTTGGGTAAGTATGAAAACAATTATTGTACACCTCAGGGTACATGTATTACAACTCTGAAGTTTCAGTAATAAGATATATTTTTTTAACCCTTAAATATTGTCGTTGTGGAGTTACTCTGGTGTGTTTATACTATATCCGTTATTGTGGCTTCACTACATTTCTGCCGACAGGTTTGCAAGTCTTTTCACAATACTTATGCTTAAAACTCATCCAACACACCATTACACACACGACATAGGTACATATCTCTTCGAGATAATCTCCATAAATGTTACATCCTATCATGAATGCAAATTGCCTTTTTGCTTCATTTGTTAATTTTTTTTTATCGATGTCCATCCAGCAGAATGCTTAGAAAAAGATACGCTGTTACCTTGCAAAGAGGACGCCGACAGCCCTGAGCCGGAGAGCAAGTCCCCCAAAGGCCGCAACTCCCCCGAGGAGGAGGATGCCCCCATGCCTGAATGCAGCAGTGGCACCGGTGACGACGCCACGGCGCACGCCGCGGTCTACACGGACAGCCCCGGGAGTGGCAGTAACAGCAGCGGCAACAGCAGCAGCAGCAACAGCAGCGGCAACAGCAGCGACGGTGGCGGGAGCCCCGAGTCCCCGCTGTCGTGCGCTCACGCCGCGTCGCCCAACGAATCGCTCTCCCCGGACTCGACCACGGGACCCGACGGTGCGAGCGCGGAGGCGATCGGAGGCAGTGTCGGCGTCGCCATCGCCGCCACCGCCACCAAGGCAAGTCGGCCCGCGCGGCGTGCAGACCGAGACAACCCGAGGGTCTCTCTTCGTAATAAACTTCCAGATTGGTTGCTGGCAGACGAAATTAGTTTTGTTTTCTTATATATATCTTTTTTCAACCAGTTATTCTTCAGTTTTGCTATATTCATCGTGTGACGAGATGAAGAAGTGCAAGTTGGTGGTCTCGTAGAGAGCTGTGTAACACTGTAAAAAAAAGGCATGCTAATGATTCACACTCCTTCCCTCCCCTTCCCACAGCAGTGTGAATTGTCAAGATTTGGGAGTCATGGTTCAATTCAAGAATAGTTTGTTTCGTCTATTTTTGACCATCTTTTTATTGTTTCTTGTTTTTTGTACGGTTTTCATTATATAGCTTGTATACATTCTAAATAGTTGATTTTCAAGTACCTTTCTGTGCATGTATAGTGAGCAAAATAATTTCAATGTACGAATTGACCCTTGAATCACTTGCCGCTGTTCACCATTTCCGTTAACGTTTTGCCTCCTCTCGCCCTGCCCCCCTCCCCCGTTGGTGTCCGACCGTAATCGTGGCGCAGGGAAGTCTCGGGCTCGTGGACTACCCGGATGACGAGGACGAGGAGGACGAGGAGGAAGACGACAAAGAGGGGGAGGCAATGGAAGAATCGGTTGCAAAACGGCCTCGTTTGGAGCCATAACGGCGGTTGCGGCCTGCCGCAACTTTCCACAACCGACAGGAGGCAGGAACTCCAGGATTTAGTGTGCTCGGCAGCATCCAGTGCAAGTGAGATCGACGTTTTAAAGAAATTACAAAAGAAGAAACGAAGAAATAAAGCAAAACAAAAAAAACCTGTCACCTTCCCTACCAGCATCAGCGGAAAAATACACTTTAAATTAAAGAAAACGGAAGGAGGGGCAGGGTGCGTTTGCAGCACTGCAGTCACTTTTTGCATTGACCAGCAGCTGTTCTGTGTTGCAAGTCAAGTGCCAATTTCTGCTTGAAGCGCTGACAAGACAGATCTTGTGTGCGTTTTTTTTGTGTGCGATGATCTCCGAACACTATACTCAGGGTGATAAGCACGGTTCCTGTGAAGCATGTTTGATGCCAGTCCCAGCTCTTGGTGCGTAGTAAACTTTCTACTCAAATGAAAACTATTCATCTTGCGGATGCGTCACAAGGGTTGCGTATTTAAACAGTGTCCCTTTTAATGACAAAATTCCAAATTGATTTAATTGAAGGATTTAAATGATGGGTGGGGGGGGGGGTTAGGTTTGGGTAGGGGCAGCTTTTTTATTCACTCACTTTTATTAAATTTTAATGAATTATCCTTCATTTTAAAATACTGTAAAAGTTTAGCATAAAAACCACTGCTGGCCCTGGTGTCTTGTGTGTTCGGGACCAATTTTACTATTTGTTGTGCAGATTACATGTTAAAATTAGTGATCAGTAGCAGTTGGTTTACTTGACAGACTTTAAAACTTCCTGCCCATTTCTGCAACAAATTTTGGAAACTGTCTCTATCCATTGCATAATGCATAAATCTTTGTGAACCTCATTTAAGAAAAAATGTCGCCAGTTGTGATCTCTCTGAAAGCCCTACAATCAGTCCCTATAATATGTATTTAAAGGAACATTTTGAACACTTTTGATATGCATGCCCTGTTGCGCTTGAAGGTCGGTCACAATGCGACTATCTTTTGCCATTTGTCATCGTTTCACAAAACTGGTCTGTCACGATCCAGTTATGAGAACCCAGTCCATGGGAGCCACCTGTTCCCCGACGCAGCTTCAAGTGTTTTTCCTTCTTTGTTGGCAGTTGAGCGTAAAGTTTTGCTCGTGATTGCCGATCGATGGAATTGGTGCGACTTAGATTGGGTTAGAATTGCATCACATTACCGGTATTTGTAAAGCAAAATTTGAAATAAAGGCTATTTTCAGAGAGACACCAACTTGCAGTCATTTCATTGAGAGACTGATTTTTATTATCAGCTCAAGAGGTGCTATTGACTTATGTTGAATGCGTGATTGCAGTGAATGTCCTAAGACCGGTGAAATGTCACGAGAAAAGGCCGCTGAGAAACTCCCCCAACTAATTTGTCATCAGAATCTTTTACGAACCTGGTTAGGACAAATACATTTTTCTACACATTTATTTTTTAAACTGAAACTGCTGGCTGCACTTGGTCAACTCAATTTTTTACATCCTTACAGAAACAGTGTTTTTAGTATCGACTGTGTCATATGTAATATACAAACCCTTTATTCACACAGTTAAGGCAATCCTTGCAATCAAATCAAACATGAAATGTACAGATCCACAACACTGCAAGTGTTAGGATTATTAATATTATTTTATAAATGTATGTACATTGTACAAAATTGATTGCCTTCGAAGTTCTGTTTAAAATGTTTTTTTTTGTCCAAGTTGTGCGGAAAACTTCACCCCAATTGCTCCAATAACCGTCTGTTTTGAGTTGCAAGTCATTTGAGCCCAGTGGTGCATAATGTTCGCTTTTATTTCCAATGCAGATTTTGCCGTTGAGTTCGTGATCAGTCAATATACATCCCAAAAAAAGAAAAAAAATTAGCGGTTTTTTGATTGGTGTGGCTTTGTGTTTTTAATAATACTTTTTTCTACATGTGTTGAACATGCTTGGGACTGAAAAAAAGTAGCTGATTGTTTTAAATTAATTCCATGTAGTTTGTACCAAGAATAACATGTAAAATAACCAGCATACAGTCATAACAATGTATAGTTTTATTTCTGCGAGCGTTTAAAAAAAAATGTAGCAGTGCAGTTATTTGTAGAATGAAGTGTTTTGTGTTCACTGTCGCAGTGAAGAAATTTAAAAGAAAGAATTATACGATCGGCTTTTGTCCTGTTTTAAAAATTTCCATTTGCCCATTGCCACAATAAAACTCAAGTTTCAGTCGGTGTTTGTATGGTTTTCATTGAGTCTTGATGGCTTTCAAGAACCCTTTGATAACTTAATTTTGTCAATGATATACCAAGAACAAAGTCCTCTTGGACTGGTGCTGTGGCCATAATGAGTTTTTGTAAGTTTGCGTATTTTTGGACTTCGCGTAATACCGCTGTGCATTGTCGTGGGCAACAAACAACATTCGGTTGCATTTTGAGGTACCGCTCTTTGGCAATGGTGCACAATCGGAAACCATAAACATCTCACAGTCATCGACAAAGCACTGTCTACTTCTGCATCACAAAGCTTCAGTTTGAACTCCATGCGTTACCTCCCAGCCCAAACCTCGCCCCCACACTCACCATGCTCCCCTCCTCCTTCCCCCACAGCTATATCATTCCTCGTCACAGCCATCTCTTAGACGCACTTAAGCGGTTGTGCTTTCGCTGCGTTGACCCCACCTGAAGACAGACGCTTGTGTTGCGCCCGAAACGTCGTGATTTAATTTAGTTTTCATTTATTAATTTTTTACCTACGTGACTTTACCGAAAAAACCAAAGAGTATAAAAGCAAGTGAATGAGCTTACCTTTTGAGCACTGACTTGGTTTCTCATACAAGAGATACCCATTTCCAAAAATGTTATCCTGATCCAGTATGATGTATTTATACAGCACTGTTGATAACGAAGGTAACGAGAGTGTGTCTGTGCCTGTGCGCCACTGCCAATGTGATCTCGGGTTAATTTAGCAATTTCTCCGCTAAATCGGAGCTCGGTGGTGTTGGTGATTGACAAGGCTCAGGAAAAGTTAACACGAGGCCAGGGTTTGGCCTTATTGGCATTAACGTATATTGACACAGACCTATTTCTACGATTACTTAAGTTAAATTTCACGTCGGTATTTTCTATTGTCTAGTGAATTAATTACATCTTCTATGGTTTACGTTTTCCAATCATGATTTGGACAAACTTATTTTGTATTCTGACCAAGCTTAAGTTAAAACAAGTCAAAAACGACAAGGAACTTTGATGGCAGTATTTGGGTATTTTCATGTTTTCTCATATATAGTTATGCACTCCATTAATTTACTTGGTGTGGCTTTCCCGGGTCCTGCTTTGTTTTTTTAAGGTGTTTTCGGACGATTAATGCATTTATATATATATGTGGGAGGAAACCCAAGCATCCAGAGAAACCCCATGCGCGTGAGGGGCCAACGCTCTATCCCCGTACAGATGGAAACAGATAGCGATTATTCCACTTGCTGTACTGTCTCCTGGGGACCCAGGGTAAGGCACAATGGTGCCCACGGGAAGGGATTTTCACAGAATTTGTGAAAAACTAAATATAAAAATTATTCAAGTTCAGGAGTCAATTCATTATACGTCAACGGGGCCATCATCAGACATCACCAACCAACCGACTACCAAATCTAAGCAAGGTTGAGCCTGGATAGTGCCGTCCGCTTGCGTTGTGGCCGAAACGTCGTGAGAATAATTTTATTATGTTTTATTTTTATTATTTTATTACTTCCCTTCTACGTGACTTTACCGAAAGAACCAAGAAGATACCTCGCCTGGTGTCCATAAGTCGTGAGTTCGATCACGACCTTGACGGCCTGTTGTATATTTGGAGTTTGCTTCTCTCTCTCTCTCTGTGGTCGCGTGGATTTTACTCCGGGGCTTTCCATCCACGTTTATAACCAGCACGCGTTCAGAGTATTTGGCTGCTGTCAATTTCCACGCGATGATAAGCCACTTCGTTGAGCTATCATTTGTGATCGCCAGGTGGCTTCTGAAAAATAGTTATAAAGCTCAGTGGGCCTTACCTGGTAAAATAAAAACATCTTCTTGGTTCTTTCGGTAAAGTCACGTAGAAGGCAAATAATCAAATAATAAAAATTAAACATAATAAGTAGTGACTAATCCCATATCTGCATTTCCCATAAATATGCTAAATTCCTCTTGATATGCAAATTCCTTTGTCAAGGCGCTCTTCCCCCTCCAACCCAGCTTAAATATACGCTGCCAAGCGTGGTGGTGTTTCATTCAGACGCTGTCTTTCCGACATACCTGTTCTTCACCTGAGGACGGCTGCTTGCGTTGTGGCCGAAACGTCGTGAGAATTATTTTATTATGTTTTATTTTTATTATTTTATTATTTCCCTTCTACGTGACTTTACCGAAAGAACCAAGAAGATGAATCCCTGCAGTCACGAAAGCTTTAAATCGAAAAATAAAAACATGTTTAGTTTTAGTTTAGTCGTGCAAAGGGAGGCCCCTCGTCCAGCGATAGAAGCACTAAAGGGCTGGGGTACAGCTGACGACAATAGGCGTCTCGACAAGCAGTTGTCGATGTGTCCGCCAGTGGGCAATGTTGACCATATAACAACATACTTTTTTAAACGTTAAATTTAATATAGTTACCGGACTGTATATGGCCGAAAGGTTTAGTTCTAGAATGAGATCCAAAATATCGAAATAGGAAATCTTAGATTTTAGAAAAGTTAGACGATTAATTATTTTGTGAAAATAAATAATTCGGCAGAAATTTGTATTCGTGAACCCAACAGCATTCATCAATCACACAGCCTTAAAAGGAATGCATACACAGTACGTATTATAGACTGATTAAATAATGCGTTTAAAATAAGGCCGAATGGTATGTCTGTAAAAGTATAATAATCTACCTACAATTTACAGACACTTGCAATTGACAATTACATGTCCCACTAAATGTGATATATAGTACTGTACTTCTTAAAGTAAAAGCTAATGAAATTTCAAAAGTGTACATTTCGGTTCACTGCATTTAAAATAAAGAAAACGCTAAATCAGAAACATTTAAAATCATCCGATCAGCCGATCACGTGACGATGTAAATTATAATGCACCCAATCGTCGTCCACGGGGTTGAACGTCTCCCGCTTTCTTAAATCACTAAATAGATTAAACATTCAGCACCAACATTACGATTTCACGTAACAAAATGTAACATTTACTTTCACACGCTCACCAAGAAGCTGAAAAAAACCACAAAATTATAACAATTTGAAAAGTATTTTAACATAAAAGTGTTATTCCATTTAAGAAGCTGTAATAAAGACCCCAATTGGAACGGTCATGTTTTCTATTTTAGAGTATTACAATATACAGTATTCATATTCTATTCTTGTGTATGATGGCAGCAATGTGTTCATCATAAGCTCTGCACTCCTATCGTTTTGTTGTTGCATTGTTTCTTGTTGTAACTCTCTGACCCGCCCCTTACTGGACGTCTGTGAACAAGAGCTTCACAGCTCGTCGGATTTCTCCAGGATAAATACAGATTCTGAGCTTAATCATAATTAACGTTTTTGGGTTAGATCGCGTTATTTATAAATGTGTCGTAACCCTCCACCACCCAACACGGTCAATCAGCAAAAAAGTGTCACGTTGACAAAAGACAAATAGTTCACTACTTTAGCCCACCGGTGTGAGCTTAATGTCAATATCGAGGTCTGCTGGCCACTACGAATGGACTTAAGGAGTTCGTAGAGTTTTGATTTGACTCCTCGTCCTCCGTTGAAGGAGCCATAGTGTGGTTCATATTTGTTTTGCTGAGTTGTGCACTATTTTTCGATTTAAAGCTTTCGTGACTGCAGGGATTGTGCAATATTCTTGAATGGAACTATATCCTCGTTCTCTGCAATATTGACTTTTTTTGTTGTCTTTGTTTTGTTGTTGTTATACTCACCGCACCACGGATTCCCCCTTGTAAAAATAACCGGGCAACTGGCTAAACGGGATCATCCGTGTAACAAATAAAATAACACGTAGAGTCAGTGGCCCGAGTAAAGACGTTAGCAGCTCAAGGCGGGGGGGGGGGGGTCAATCGGTCAAGTGCCCCCCAAAATTTGATTTGTCTCGCACGGTGGCACCTAGAGGCTTTATTACAACATCGTGGACTCCTCTTGGCTAATCACGTCGTTACGCTCACGGTCTCGAACATTGCAAACTGCATTTTAAATAATTGTTGTTGTTCTTTTACGCTGTTGTTGAAAACTAATATCATGGTGGTTGTAAAAGGGGGGCCCCAGCTCGTAGCTTTGGCCACGGAAGGGGAGGGAGGGCAAGGCACCCCCTTGCCTGCCCCACGTTAGTCACGCTACTGAATCCAGTAACAACACCAATACCCGCCATTCGCCACGAAGTCACGGTGACGCCTGTGGTGCCAGGCCATGTGCACTTCGAGGCCACGTGAAGTGTCGAAGTCTCGCTGCAGGCAAGGGGGTCACGGGACGGAGACCAAGCAGGCGCCATGGGTTGGCCGACCGAGATTACTGGCAGATGCGACCAGCTGTAACCCCCCTTACTGTGCCAACTTTGCTGTATTTTATCCGCCCGGCGCTCCGCTCGTCGTTGTTGTGAGCGTTGTTGTTGTTGGAGGGCGACTGCCTTCCAACTGCCCAGTAGTAGTAGCGTCCTTCACGAGACTCCTCAATATAGGGGCCAATCTTGACACTGCTGTCAACCCCTTATCAATGCCCTACCTTATTACAAATTACAAACAAATTCAGAACTTATTGGTCACCCCGTGCCCTTATAAATCTCAATTTGCATCCTACCAAGTCCCCATCACAAGGGAAAAATGAAAACAAAGACCCATTTTTTCTGCCTGTATTAAAACCGTTGTACGCGGTATGCACCTGAAAAGTCAATTTCTCTACAAGTGTAATGACAGGGTGCCACCTGTCGGTCTGAAGGGGTAATCGCGGTTATGGGTATATGACGTAATGCCTAATTATGAGGGGGGCGTACCTGGGGTCAAGGTGAAAGGCGGAGTCAGTTGAAGCTCCGGGAACCTGCTTGAAGGTTCTGGAAGGGGGTGTGGCCGGAGGCGGGGCTTGGCCGCGTTGGGGCAGATATAAGGGGGACCGAACCAGAGGTTCGGTGCTGTTGCAGGTCCTGGGTCCTGGCTGCGTCGCTGCTCGCCATCATCTCTCTTCGTCGTCTAACCACGTGGTCGAACATCTGCCAGGCTCTCATTGTCGCCGTCGCTGCGCTAATCGGACAGCTGCGTAGTTGGACGCCGACGATGTGGTTGTGTGATAGGGTCGGCGATGTGTAGCTGCGTTACGTAAATGTATGGCCCAGTGTGTTCCTAATAAAACACATTCCTGCGGAGGGAGCTGGTAGGAACGTTGGGTTGCTCGGTCAATGGCCAAGGTCAACGGCGGCGTGGTGTATTCCGCAAATATGGCCGACTGTGAGGGCGGGCACAAGCCGGCGTGAGTAGGTGAAACAATGAGTTTTATAAGGGCACCACGGGGTGACCAGCCCCTCCCCACCCAGCCCCACCCCTTCCACACCCCACCCAGCCCCCTCCCCCACCCAGCCCTCCCACCCTCCCCCACCCAGCCCCTCCCCACCCTCCCCTCTCCACTCAGCCCCACCCCTCACATTTTTGAATGCACGACGGACGGACGGACACAATAATCCCCTGTGGGCTGGTGTAACCAGGAGGTTCCTACCAGTATAAGAAGCCTTCTATACGATGTGTCTCGGAAGCCGCTCACTGCACAAGAATACGGGTTAAAAACCGTGTGGGTTGACAGGTTTATGGGTTACCAGTCACCGGCAAGTCTACGATACCGTATATTTAAACACTTATATGGCCCATATAGTATTCATATTGCCATCAGCGAGAATCCTATAGTGGGTGGGTGGGTGGTGGGTGGGCGGTGGTGGTGGTGGGTAATGGGGTGGTGGTGGTGGGTGGGGGGTGGTGGTGGGTGGGAGGTGGGGGGGGGTGGTGGGTGGTGGTGGTGGGTGGGGGGTGGTGGTGGTGGGTAGGGGGTGGTTGGTGGATGGTGGGTGGGGGGTGGGGGGGATGGTGGTGGGGGGGATGGTGGTGGGGGGGATGGTGGTGGGGGGGGATGGTGGTGGGGGGGGATGGTGGTGGGGGGGGAGATGGTGGTGGGGGGGGATGGTGGTGGAGGGGGAATGGTGGTGGGCGGGTCTTATACCAACGGGCCACGTCAATCATCTCCGGCGTCACGCCCCCGGGAGCTTCCCACCCACGGGGTCCCCGCTCCGCCCTCTCCCACACCAGCGGTGCCTCCGCGCCTAAGCAACTCGCCCGCGGGCTGCTGGTGTGGTTTGGTTTTGTTCTTCTTCTTGTAGCCTCTCACCCCTCCCTCCCACCTAAGTCTCGTCGATAACTTAACCCAAATAAATCGCTCGTTCTCCCGCATTCGGCGGTGGCGGTGACGACCTCGCCCACGAAAGCGGGCAGAGACTAGATAGTCGCGGCGGTGGGTGGGTGGGTGGTGATCCGCGCGTTTTCTCATTCGATTCGATGTTAGCGAGAGCGAGACGAGTGATTCAAATGTGAATTTGAATAGCGAACCGCTTCGCCCTGGGCCCTCTCCGCCCCCCATTGTGCACCTAACGGTGCCCTCCGCGCTCGCCTCGTTAACGGCGGCGGCGTCAAGAGCCTCGGTCGGACGGTGGTTTAAGATGCGCTGGTGAAGATGATGACGGTGGTGGTGGTGGTGAGGAGTGATATTTGGTAGTTTGTTGTTGGGAGAGAAAAGGAAGAGAGACGGGGAAAGGGAGCGATGCAGGCCGAGGGTGGAATCTCTGCAATGGAGGAATTCATGGGCACGCCGCTTGCCACATGGGTGAGTAGTAGTGGTGGTGGTGGTGGTTGTTCGTGGCAGCATTTAACTTCACCATCACACGCACACGTTTATAATTGTACCCCGTGTATGGTTAAGACGTAGAGCACGTGGGTTTAACGCGGTGATGTTTTCACGATACAATCATCAATGCTGTTGTAGTGCGCGTGTGGTGTAGATGACTGTGCCGGGCATAGAGTTGCCATGGACGCCTGTCCTACTCGCTCTACATCGTGTTAACAATCTAAGTTATAACAGTCGTGTGTACATATATATTGTTTTCTGTTGTAATGTTTTATAACGCGTGCGAAAATGCATCGTAGAGTGACGATTCGTGCGGAGCGCTGCGCTGTCGTGCATCAGTTGCCAAGGACGCGTTGCACCGCTCATTATAAACAATATATTGCGAACAAACCATGGGTTATAGCCACCGTGTATGTATGTATGTACACATGGTTGTGTAGTGATGTTTGACAACGTGCCATGCCGTCAGGCTACGTAAAGTGATGTGCCGTGCATCAGTTGCCATGGATACGCCGTACACTGCCTCCATACGTTGTAGTTACATCAATTAATAATAATAATCACGCGTGGTGGTACTAATAATCATCATCATCGTGTATGCACGAATGTAATGCACAACATCGTGCGATGTCGTGGTGTTGTGTACGAGCCGTTGCTATGACTACGTCAACTGTACAGTACACATACAGTACACGGTACAGTACATAGCACGTGTACAACGAACTCAGAGATTTTTTAATTTCGATTTAAAGCAGGGATTCATCTTATTGGTTCTTTCGGTAAAGTCACGTAGAAGGGAAATAATAAAATAATAAAAATAAAACAATAAAATTCTCACGACGTTTCGGCCACGACACAAGCAGCCGTCTTTCAGACAGCTCTGTTTCTTCACCTGAGGACGGCTGCTTGTGTTGTGGCCGAAACGTCGTGAGAATTTGATGTTGTTTTATTTTTATTACTTTATTATTTCCCTTCTACGTGACTTTACCGAAAGAACCAATAAGATGAACTCACACATCTTTTCATGACCATCGTGACGATTCTATATCGCGATTTAAAGTAATTGATCGCACTTTAGATGATTTGACCGCAGTGCACTGAACGCAATGATAATTTGTAAACGTGTCATCATTTATACAACTGTCACCCGAAACCGAATACTGCACCCAAGTATGTACAGACTCAAGAGTGGCGATCATCCAGCAGTGGATTGGCTTATACAGTACGGTGCACACGTGTCAAACGTGTTGCAGCTGCCATGCAACAACAATAGCCGACGTTTCAGGCAATGCCCCCACACCCTCCCGCTCTTCGTGTGTTCTATGAAGACGAGCGATTGCGTGCGGCCACATCGTGGTGGTGTTAACGAACGTGGTGGTGGTGGTCATGAGTGGTTTAGTTTTTCGAGTCTTTATTTAGTGTCAACAGCGGGTGACGATGACACGGGTCTCAGACACATGGCCCTTCACAAATAAAACCGGAACAGAAGATAAATCCGCAAAGTAAAGTGTATAATGCACAATATAACAAGACGCTGTTTATTTGTAATTACATCAACGTGTACAGTACTCTGCAATACACATTTTCCCTATACGCTTTTACATACACAGTATGCATAAGTACTGCATTTTATAATCTGTGTATGAACCCAATATTTGCACAAATGGCTTGCCCGTATACAATATCACGCAATATACAGTTAAATTCACATTTAAACACGAAAACAATTATTCGGTACAATATATTTAATTCGAATAATATAAAAAATATATGTCATAAATCTGTGCTCCTGTGTTACACACTGTTCCTGGATGATGTACAGGAGCTCTGTGCTTGGATCACGTTGCTATGGACACAAACCTTGCCTGCACACTCAGCTGTACACACACCTTGACACACCCTCTGCCGTATACACAGCGCCCCTAACGTATACATAAAGCGTGGAATAACATTCACGTTCAAGACAATCTACTGCTGGTTGAAGGCATCTTCACACTGTGGCAGTCCATGGGGGGGGGGGGGGGGGTTACATGACCATACTTCCCCACGCTTGGCCAGTGCTGTTTATTGATAGTGGCACGGGAGGTTTGGGGGCAAAGACCAGATCAGATTTCGATTTTATGCTTTCGTGACTGCAGGGATTCATCTTCTTGGTTCTTTCGGTAAAGTCACATAGAAGGGAAAAAAAAGAAACATAATAAAATAAAAAAAATAAAAAATAAATGCAAATATTTAATGTTTCAATTTTATTATTTTATTATTTCCCTTCTACGTGACTTTACCGAAAGAACCAAGAAGACCAGATCAGATATTACTTCGCGCCGCTGGTGTTAGCCGTAGCCAGGACTCGAACAGGGGTTGGCTTGGTTCAGAGCACGAATGTGATGCATTGTGCATATGCATGTTGCACTTCTTTCGCACCGTACGTAGCCAACCGTGATAATCGTATATAGTGTATATCTTATCATTGAATGCCTTACACTGCACATACGTTTTTTTTTCATAATCGATGTATGTGTGTGGAAGTAAAATTGAAGGTACAGATTCCTTTGTCAATTCACGACTGGGTTGAAGCCCTCTATCCCGCTGTATGGGTCGTTGAGGTTTGACCAGTTCAGAAATCACTCGCCACTGATGTTGACCGTCGCCGGGAATCAAACCGAGATGACCACGTGCGGGGCGGTGGAGTGCGTTGACCACTGTGCCTCCCCCAACCCCTGCCTATTTATTCCATAAAAATGTTGCGTGTGGAAATGTACTTGAATATACATCTCTTAAAATACTTGGTACGTAATGTCACGCATTAGTTGCTATATCACACAGCCGTATATCATATCAGTCGCTACGGACGCACGCGTTGCGTCTCGTAAAATGCAGGCAAACGCATTTTTAGAGCCCTGTTATATTACACGGAAGTGGGCTTGGCAATGCACGGAGCGATCCACTTACAGATACACCACTCAAATAACACGTTAAAAAAATGACAGCGAAAAACATATTTCCAAGTGTCTAACACGTCTGTCCACCGATCTCAATGCACTGATTAAATCTCCTAGCTCCGCTCTCTTCTGCAAGACAGACAGGGAGCTCATCGCTTTCATGGTATTCAATTGAGGCTTGCATAGACACTGGTGTGGTGTACAGATACAATGGATCACCCTGCCCGTATTCGTAAACCCTACAAGCCGGCAACAGCAGCCGCGGTGCGGCACTACGCCTCCTAACGGATCCTTTTTTGTTCTGTCCCTTTCGCCGCCACTGTTTTTAATGGGAACCAGGTCAGGACGTTCTCCCCAAAAAACGAGGAGGAGGAGGACACGTTGACGGAGTACACCAAGCTGGTGGATGGCGTGTTCCTCAACGACATCATGCAGCAAATGTGAGTCTCATCCCCCCCCCCCCACCGTGCTGGAGGCGAGAGAGGCGGCGGGCAGGCAATTGTGTTGGCAACCGGCCGTTGCCGGGGTCAGAGGTCACCACCAAGGGGGCACTGCATGGACCCCTGTGCTGGCGGGAGGGCGGAGGGGTGGGGGTGGTTGGCGAGATGGCCCGCTGGCCGTAAAGATGTACTTAACAGCTCTTAATGGCCGCACCAGGGCAACTCGTTTTATTAGTCGTCTCCAGACCCTGTTCGGCCAGGAGGGATGGAGCCGCAGCGTAAAAGTGAATCCTGGCAAAATCATTGTCCAACCAGAATGTTTCCCGACACAGTAGCTGCTCGTATGTTTATATTCTTCGTGTACACTACCGTACACCATCATCGTAAAATGAGAATAGATTTTTTTCAATTGAATCGTGACCCTGAATCACGACGGAGAGAATCGTTGCACCCCTCGTAACATTGCACAATGAATAGCATGTTACGTATACATATATATGTTGAATTTCTTTCGCACCGTACGTAACCAACCATGCTAATCCGAGGTGTGGGGGGAAGGACAACAAACTAAACACAAAAGCAGTTCTAAAGAAATGAGTTTTCAATCTAGATTTAAAAGTGAATAGCTCCAATGGCTTCCTAATATCGGAAGGAAGAGCATTCCAGACGGCCGCAGAAGTGCATCTGAAAGCGCGCAATGGTTAGCCAAAAGCCACTGAGAATGACCGGAGTTTGCTTGATGGTTTATTCCCCTCGACGAGATGAAATGAAGAACAACATTGGATTGGAACCTTCCCATGCCGTGAGGTTCACGGGAGTTATTTGAGCATATTCCACCACGCTAATCAGCGCAGGGTTGGTGAAGGCGGGGAGCACAGACGATGCCCTAAATCGCTCCCAGTGTTGTTATGAGTTTATAGTCACTCATGCAAACACGTACAGTGCAGTCACAAAAGAAATGTGTATCTTTATGGGTTTCTGGTTAAATAGAGCTCATTACCGTCATCATAGTCATCGTCTCATTCAAAGACACATGATTGAGGAACAGGCTGGAAGTCGCTGACTCAATTGCGCTGTGCGGTTTGACGTGGCGCTGTGCTCAGTAGTTTATGCAAAGCTCATTTTGGCTGCTGACCATCCCTCGGGCAATCTCATGTGATCCGTCCAGCGCATGCCAGCCATGAATCCCTGCGTATGTAATAGTTGTGTAATTGTTTGCTCCCATCGCGATTTGATGATAGTGATTATCACAATTTAGGTTGACGATTCAATCCAGAGATCGATTGTGATTATTTTACGTTGTTGTTGCCGCCGTTGCTGCTATTGCCGTGCACGTAGAATCTCTCGTGGCCGCTGGGGTCACGCGACCCCATTGACCTACAATGCATACGAATTGCAAACGATTGTTCGTCACGAGCGTGATTGGATGCAAGTGTCGCGAGTGTAGAGGATCGATTCTAAGCGATGAATCAACTAATCGATGAGTGCCTAGAATGTAACCAACAGAAGAAGTGCACACGTGTAAAGTTAGCAACAGCAAAAAACGCCCATTGAGTTGGTTGGCAAGTGTCAACTTCATGGGTGTCTGTCATTATACTGATAAACCCACTGGCAAAAAAAAATGGAACAACTGAAAGTTGTTCAAAACAGCACGGAGAAACGCACGATTGGAATTATATTTAGAAGCAGATAGAGGAACTCATGGATCAGCAGACTAGACAACTCATTGTGATGACTCTTTTGGAAAATTGGCTCGCATGGAACACATCGCAACAAGGGGGGGGATGATGGCTGATGGATGAGACCGGTGAAAGAAGGAACACATCTGAGAAGATGGTCACCGTGGAAATGGATCGACAGGGATCATATGAGGTGCAGGAGGAGAGAAATCGATCGTGACGGCGTTGGGGGGAGGCATTCATCCATCAGTGGTTAGACCACGTTTGACGGCGATCGTGAATTATTGTTTCCTTTAAAGAAATACCTTGCATTTGTAAAACACGGGTTTACCATGTTACGTAAATGAAGGCAGTGTTGTTGCAGTGAGATACACAATGCCCTGTCGTAACAGCAGTGAGTGGCTGTGGCTACAGCCGCCGAAAAGGTGCGGCTGCTGCCGCCGACAGCTCGCGGTGATGCCGCTTTTACAGCCAAGCGAGCACATAAAGAGACAAGTGTATATGCCCGTTTTGCCCTCGGTTTCAACTATATTCACGATGTGATGGAGGGATTCATCCGGCAGTGGGTAAAACACGGGTCAACCATCAAACGTAAATGAAGGCGGTGTCGTTACAGTTAGATACACAATGCCCTGCCGTAACAAAACATTTATTGAGCTAGATTTGAAGCTTTCGTGACTGCAAGGATTCATACTCTTAGTTCCTTCGGTAAAGTCACGTAGGTAAAAAAATTAATTAAAATTAATAAAAATAAAACAATAAAAATCACGACGTTTCGGAGGCAGCACAAGCTTCCGTCTTCAGGCTGTGACAGTTTCACCTGAAGACGGAAGCTTGTGTTGCCTCCGAAACGTCGTGATTTTTATTGTTTTATTTTTATTAATTTTAATTAATTTTTTTTACCTACGTGACTTTACCGAAAGAACTAAGAGTATTTATTGAGCTGCTTCGCTCCTCACCACTGCCTCCTGGCCGGTGGAGGCAGTGGCAGCAGTGAGTTGCTGTGCCCACAGCCACCGAAAAGGTGTTTCAGCTATTTTCACGGCCTTCCTTTCTTGAGAGATGTCACCTGTTTACAAGGACAGAAGGAGGAGGGAGAGGTGGAAGGGAGGATGCGGTGGAAAGAGATGTCATGATCAGTGGATGCCCACCAGAGTAGAGGCACCCAATGTGAATACTGTATGTTGAGAGAGAACATGTGAGCAGCCGACCCCAGGCAATAATGACACGTTTTGGCTTAGAATAAGAATTTACTGTGTGTGTAACGCCTCGTGCATTGTTGCACCTCATTCCTTTAGAACAGTTTTTTTGTGTGTTTAGTTTGTTGTCGTTCCCCTGCACCCTCCGATTAGCAAGGTTGGCTACGTACGGCGGGAATGAAGTTCAACATACGTACCTCGTGTTTTATACCTTTTCACTTTTGTAGGGGGCTCTCACCTGGTTTTAATCAGGTGAACCAATTGTGTTTGTGCAGATTATGGACGGAATGCCACGTACAGTACAGATAGGTGTTTGATGATTCACCAGTACCATTGTGATGCTCTGAATTGTCACAAATTGTGGGGGGGGGGGGGGGGCGTGATTAGATTTGCAAATAGATTTTTTTTGCCCTTGTAGTTGCATGTATAATCTACTGTGGTATGGAGCCTACAGAATCTACCGTGATACGAACGTCCAGGATTTACAAGTGGTGCGAGTCAAAAAATGCATCTATTATCAAATGTAGTGTTATCTATATATATAAAATCGCAAATCTGTCTGTTTGTCTGTCTGTCTGTCTGTGTGTGTGTGTGTCTGTTTGTCTGTGTGTCGCTGGACCATACGCAGTTTCATTGGACGAAATGTGAGGGATTTGCGAGACGCGATTGGTCCGTTTGGTTTTCCACGGCGGTTGCCCCTGGCAACGGGTAGCGACGCATTCGCTGCGGGGTGGACGCCATTTTTAATTCCCATTAAAAATATGCGCACGCATTAACACGCGACTCTGAGGTAAATTCATCAAAGTTTCAAGTCCTCTTCACTCCCCCCCACCCCAATGTGTGCAATTACTATTATAGGGTCGGTAGATAATAAAATTATAGCGATTAGACAGTATTATTGTAGCGCGGGGGGGGGGGGGGGTTAACGGCCCCAGTACCCAGCCTCAGCCGGGTGGGCAATTTAGGCGAGGCCGGAGGCTCTGCACGGTACTAGGCCTTGACACCTCACTCGTGTCAAGCGACGACTTTGTGGTATAAACTCGATATACTCAGCGTTGTCCGGGGGGAAAATACATTAAAATCTTCTGCTTAGATGAAAGCCTCCCCATGTTGTGTTAGACCATGGGAGTTGTATGACCATATTTCACTGTACCGATCGGTTTGGGTTAGTGCCGGTACGGTTCAAATATCGCTCCTAACCGACGTGAGCTGTGGCTGGGAATCGAACTCAAGTTGCCGTGTGCTCAGAGCGCTCACCACTCTACATCACCTCCGTCCACTATTACTGATATGAATATTCAGAACGTATTGAGGTATAAGAACTGTGAAGACACAGTACGGGTATATAATTGTTATTTATACATGCGGTGAATCATTGCACGTGTCGTAAAAAGTGAGGATAAAATGTGACGGCTAAATCGTGGGGTAGTTACATCCATAAGTACTGCACATAACCGGGTATGCGAGTCAGCATTATCCCCGCGAATGCTGGCCGACCAAAAAACGAAGCAAAATTGCCTTTATTTTCACATCCCATCTTGAAGCCGTAAGCCGTGTTACTTATCGTAAGCCGTAAACGTGCACAGCTTTGTGTTTTATAGGCGCAGCGTTTGTGTGAAGAGTGATGCATGGCCGTCCGTACACGTTTTGAACGTCGGTCGTATCAAGCCGTGATGCATTAGAAAGGCTCGATAACTCTGCCGGGGTGCCGTTTGCAAACCCGCGGGGTGGTGGTGGTGGGGGTTTTTTATCAGCTGACAGGCAGCACAGGAAAAGCTGACGGATGATAATGGGAGTGAGGTGGGGGCAGGGGGGGGGGGCAGCCTGCCAGGTGAACGCACTTGGCACGCGGCCGAGGCCGGTCCGCAGTGGCGGAGGTGGGGCGAGAGCCGTTTTTGTGGCAGCAAGCGCTGGCTGTGACATCATCCGGCTTGTGCAGTGCGCACATCCACAAACGGGGTCGCAGGTGTATGGCAGGTAATAGCGCAATGGTGGTGACTCATGCTAGCCACAGCCGTGGTATAGAGCGGTGGGTAAATAATTTATAAATGTGTGTGTAGATACAGCTGTTTAGTCAATCCCCTGGTGGTGGTCCACGAGCCCGAGCAGATGCAGCATTTCACTCCTGTCGGTACCGCTTGGGGTGGGTTTTGACAGCCCGCTACGCTCTCCTATCTTGTCTTCTGTCATGTACGGTACGTAGCAGGTACCAGGAAAAACGCCCCCCCCCCCTCCCCCGGCGTAACAACCATTGGGTTGTCGCCGTGGCGCACGCCGCAAAGCATGCCGAGTTCGGCGGGCGGGCAGGTGGCGGGGGGGAAGAGGTGATGGAGAGGTTCTGCAAAAATAATTATCAGAGAAAAATCGGGATGTAATCTTCTGCAGCTTTACGTGCATGCCGGCAAGGGGCGGGGGCGGTGGGGGTCTTGTATAAATCGTTGCCGCCGCCCCCCTTATAACATTTTCCGCCGCCGTCTGCAAAAGCGCGGAGTCGGTGCCGTCGGTTTGTTTTCGTTTGGCGAGCGCCCGGGATGTAAGCCAATCCTCGGGCCATACGTGAGCAGCAGATGGCTCGGGGAGCTGGGCTCAGTGGGCCTGGTGGTGCCCTTTGTCTTGTGTTTTTGGGCCACGGCAGGGCCGGAGATATCACGTTGCTCGCGGCTTCGTGCACTCTCGCCCGCACGATCGCCCGCTTTACCCGTGACCCGCCGACGACGACTGCCGTGTCGTTAGTCTCGGAGGGTCATTACTGATGAGTTTAACATCGATCGTGTGGTCCATCATAACAACAACTATAATAATAACAATGGAAAATAATTTACAGCCACCGGATGAAGCCATCCCCATGCTGTGTTGGTCGTGACGGTTTTCAACACTGTTTACCCATATTTCACTGCACTGGTCAGAACGAGCCGGTGAAAAATTTAGCGCCCAGGACCGGTTCGGATATCACTCACCACTGACGTTCTATAGCTGTGGCCGGGAATCAAACTCAGGTCGTCATGTTCCGAATGTGAGCTCGCTCACGACTGCATCACCGCTTGCCCGGTTCACCTTTGAGAATGCGTTACACCAAAAACATTAGATGTTGTACCGGAGGAGAAAGAAGGTGAAGCCTAATGTGCCCTCTTCTAAAATCACGAAAAGTTGATGAAGCTCATTATCTGGGGATCAACATTTTAATCTGCTCTTGCTTACGAGAGGTTTGGGGGGTGGGTGGGCTTGGAGTAAAAGTGCCCTGTGTACACCTTCATAAAATGTCCGTAATGTTTAACAATTCCTTCGGTTGTAAGACGATCAGACCCACTGTAGCAATCTGCATTGAAAACGGCGTGAAAGGCAAAACGGGCGTTAATTAAATTATTCAAGGATGTGAAGTCATCGCCTTACACTCTACGGGACCGAGGTTCTGGAGGCGTCTACAATTTCAGTAGTGGCACTGTTGTATGTTTTTTTAACTGGATAGCACTTAGATCAATGCATGTTGGTGACTTTGTCACAACAATTATAATACTGCCTCTGTTTAACCAGAAAGGCCTCACTGAGCCTCAAGATACTTACTCAGGAGGGTCCCGCTTTTGGGATGCATGGCCGATTGCAATTGGAGTATTTTTTATTATACGAAAGGAGAAAATGCTAACTCTGCACGAAGAAGGCATACATTTACCGCGTAGGTTTCTGCCGTTGTGCGCTCTGGCTCTCTCACCACGTGTTGTTTGGAACGACATCCGACGTTTCGCTCCGCGTCCTGAGAACTCCTTCAGTAACCGAAATGTGTGGAGCGAATCCACGGGACACTGTTGCCAAACAACGTGCGGCACAGCCCAAATACACATCGGAGAGTTGTGCAGCAGCTTAAACCTACTTGCGATACTTTCTCCAACGCACATTCCATTGCTGTGCAAGCTGGCCCCTAGGCCACTGGAATAGACATGCCACTTAGCCATTACTTGATCATATTGGCACAAGGGAGTGGAAACAAATAAGAAAATGTGCAGCGTACACCTACGGGCTATCTGCCCATGGATTGCGATGATGATGACTTATCCATTAACAGGCCAGTTTCCTCCAGTGACTCGGTTGTTACTGGCGGACGTCCCCATCTACTTCTGTTGCACATTAGAGAGAGTTTGAAAACGAACGGTCGTTGGCCCACTGGAATTTTTTTTGGTGAAAATGATAAATTACAGACGTGGCGGCTGCCGAGAATTTGGATGTCGTAACGTTCCAAAGTGTGTGCGCAACTGCCAGTGAATGCATTTTTATCGCCCCTTCTTGTCAGACTTTTCTCCAGGTTCTCCTTCTGATATTAGAAAGCCACTGGACCTATGCACTTTTAAATCTATATTGAAAACTCATTTCTTTGGAACTGCATTTTGTGTTTCGTTTGTTGTCCTTCCCCCCCGCACCTCCGATTAGCACGGTTGGTTACGTATGGTGCGAAAGAAATGCAACGTATATACGTACACGTCACATGTTATTCATTGTACAATGTTACTAGGGGTGCAACGATTCGCCCCGTCGCGATTCGGGGTCACGATTACATTTTTCAAAATCTATTCTCGCTTTACGATGATGGTGTACGGTAGAGCCCCTAGTGTACATGCAGAATATAAACATACGAGTCGCTACAATTTTTTTGCCAGGATTCACTTTTACGCTGCGATTTAGCATTGTTGGCTACGTACGGTGCGAAAGAAGTTCAACATACATGCATGCATACATACGCCACGTGCAAAACACTCATTAATGGAATTGCCCAAACACGTGGCCATGCAGGACCCTGCTGGAAAAGTCTGGGAATTCGGTGAGGTTTTTGAGCACAAGTAATGGCAGCTATAAGATGTATGTGTATCGACTTAGTGGCTATGAGATTGCAGTACAGCAAGTGGCTTTGTTATAAACCCATCTGTGTGGACTCATGAGTATCATCACCTCACTTGTGTGGATCTCTTCTGGGTTTCTTCAGTTTCCTTGCGCATGCAAAACAGAAACCGCTCCTCCCAAAGGAATTAATTGGCCAGATATTTAAATACAGGGCCATCTTGAAAGGGCACCTTGAGACTCGGAGAGCCTTGCCTTGGGAAATACATTCCATTGTCATAATATTATTACTACTACATTTCAGGATTGCAAGAGATGGCAACAGCTTCGGAGAGACCTTCGTCCAGAAGTGGATTTACCATGACTTACGGCATACACACCAACGGTGTGCATTTTCAGTCGGGGATTACACAATGTCCTGTACGTGTGGATAATCGTTTATGCGGTCGCTGTGTTTGCTGCAGTGTGGCTGAGTCCCATTGTCTCGAAATTCTTCAGTGTCAAGAGCCGCACGTTTTAAAGTTTTATGAATTCTCAACTTTGGTCACATCCCCTTTCTGGCCGCGTCGTCGCTGAGCGCTAGGAATGCAAATCACATCGGCACGAAACACCCCGCGGCTCAAACCTGGAGCGATTTGCCTTTGGTATTTTGATAGAAGGTTTTTCTCCGGCTTGATTTTTTTGCTTGTTGGCAGAAGTCCTCCGAGAGTGGTCGTTATATCCATGGAAATGTGGAATTTCAAACGCGCGGCCGTTGGGGGGGGGGGGGGGGGGGGGGCCTCTGCCAACATGTTCAAATCGTTTTTTGTTTCTTTTGCGAGAGAGAGCGGGAAACGTTGGTTAAAGTTTATTAATGGCCACCCGTCTTTTGTTACGGATGCGTCACCAGCAATAATGTAAATCGGTTAACGACGCGATGAAGAAGAGCGTTTGTTTGCACTGATTTACCGCGTGCTGCCATTTCAAATCGCGGTGGTGGTGACGGTGGCAGTGACTGCTTTCACAGAGCGAGAGCCATAGATTTTACGTGTGCCCGCCGCTCAGCGAAGGTCCGGTTGCTTTTAACGTCACTGTGAGCCTCTCTCTTGTCCAGGCGCTCAGCTCCCGGCCTGACCCCGGCAGGGCTCCCGTCATGCTTGGGCAGTGACATCACTGTGTGGTGCATAGGTAGTCACGGGATGGGGGGGGGAACGCGATGCGCGTGGCGAAGTATAATGAGTTTAACAGCCTCGTGACCGCCGGAGAGAACAACCGAATGGCAAGCAACTGCGCTCTCGCTGTCTTTGGCCAAGCGTGCGTGCCAACATGTCCGCGCTTGCTCTTGACACCGCAAACCAACGCTGCGAACGTTTCGCGAGTGTGAGGCTTAGCTGTAATTGACACAAATATGGCATTTGTCCCACTCGTGTGGAGTTTGCCTTCCTGGTCCTCTTTCTACACTCAGTTCTGTACACGGCCATCATGTATGTATGTATGTTGAACTTCTTTTGCACTGTACATAGCCAACCGTGCTCATCGGAGGAACGGCGGAAGGACAATAAACTAAACACCAAAAGCAGTTCTTTAGAAATGAGGTTTGAATCATCTCCATGTCCTCTACATCCTGGCTCACCGGAAGGAACCATCCATGTATGTCTAGACCTGCCTCTTGGTCTCCACTCATGTACTCCCATGTTCATCAACTTTCTTGATTCGATGTGGCTTTCCTCTTATTACCACATGTCCTAGCCATCTGAATTGAGAGGGGGATGGTTGTCATCTGGTAGGCAGCCAGCCAGCTATAAAACTACCACTATACTATGATTACTGGTTCAATCATGTATAGTGTGATACAGTGCGATCTGGATTGATATGGCATCGCATCTAAAAGCAAACGCATCTCAATGCGTTGTGTATAATTGAAGGGGGGCATGCATGTCGTGGGGAAAGGAGGAATGTTTATTTGATAGAGAGACTGTCATAGGCAGAGGTGAATCGGAAAGTACTGTGTCTTGACTTCAGAATCAGAATATTTCTTTATAGTGGAGGAATCCGAAGAGCTATGAAGCCCCTTTTCACAGATGTCCGGGCTTGAACAGGGACAAGGAGTCCACGGCATGGACGGGTCAGTGGGAGTGAATCGCAGGGGAAAAGGAGTGACCTCCCACTAAGCAAGGCATCTGCTGGAGCAGAGAGCACATAAAAATATGTTACAAGCAGAAATTATTAAGTGGGCTAATGTTTGTAGTAATTGCCCTTCTATAGAGCAGAGTTAAAGCTAGGCGACCTCGGAAAAAAAATCTTTACTACTCTTTGTTACCCCTATAGATGTGTGATATTTCCCTGTGTTTTTGTTCTATAACATGCACTGCAGCAGAAAATCCTGCCCACACATTTTCTGGCAGAGTTATTTTATTTTTTGTGTGTGGAATATGAAACCTAAAAATAGAAAGCGGGCACTTTTTGCAAATGCAGCCTTGCAAATCGGCACCGCTGGAGCGTGCTGCACTCTGGCAGCCACGGATCTGGAAGATAATCGCAGCCCCCCAACCTCTGATTAGCAGGGTTGGCTACGTACGGCGCGAAAGAAATTCAACGTACATGCGTACAACAAGTCTTTGCCTGGGGCTCAGCGAAACTTCAAAAACCACGGAGAGAAACGAAATCCGTAGACGGTCCGGCCATCCTCGTTTGAATATCTGGGGGGACCCAATAACGATACCAACAACAATACAAAAATAAATTCCGTGGCATGCGATAATTTACCTGTCAGCCGGGGAACTGTGTTATGAAGGTCTCCATGGGTAATTGAGCTCAACATCATGGCTGGCGTTTCATTTTCAGCACCCGATGGGATCGGAAGCTTTTGTTCGCCATGGCGACGGCGTGGCATGCGCAAATTGCCATTCTCAAGCGTTGGGTGATGGCGTAATTGCAGTGGGCGACATGACTGGAGAGCAGCTGGGCCACATTGTCAAGCCGCGTTTCGTACGCCCACCGAGCGGAACGAAGGAGCAGGGCAGTGTGTTTTAATTAAAGAAAGTGCGGGGCTCTGAGACCGCTGGAGCGCAAGTCACGTGAGGTAAATATTATTATTAATAATAATGGTGGTGGTAATGACAGCAGCAATGTTGTCATTGCTGTGCAGCCAGGGCCATCCATAGGTGGGTGCGGGGCCAGGAACAAATCACACCGTGTGGGTCCCCCGACGCCTTCCAACTAAACCGGAAGTATTACATCTGACACCGTGACATCAAAGCATGGGGGGGCCCCCCAAACCACGGGGCCCGGGGAAGTCACCCTGATTCGCTGCACCCTGGGGACAGCTCTGCGTGCAGCGTTGTCGCGCGGCTGTGCTGTCGTGAGACATGGTGGACACCTTTGTGAAGCGGCAATGGAACAAAAACTGGTGGAGAAATGTGGACTCTGTGGGGGAAAAAAAGTGGAGCCCTGCAATTGCTCGCTATCTCCACCGCTGGTGGAAGGGCCTCCGCTAGAGGGAGCTATTTAGAGCCACTCTCGAGAGGGGAGTTTGACCCTCACTTCCACGCTGAATAACTGCTGTGGTGTCCTTGTTTATACTGTTGGGTGGACAGAGGTGGGGGAGGGGGGGTGGTGAGGATGGGGGTGGTGAGCAGGGAGATGACAACACTTTTTGGGACACCGTAATGAGACGAGAGGGCTCGGCTAAGCAGGGCATCACCAGTGAGATTGAGGGCAAGAGAACAGCAGAGAGAGACGGAAGAAGGGAGCGTCTAGATAAAGTTTTGAAGCGGTTCGGTTCACAAGGCCGCACCGTGCGCGCTCGCATTACAGGAAATAAGAGACGGGAAGAGATGGAGACAAGACACTTGTCGGCCCCCCGATTCGGGGACCACGCGTGGCGGAGGAGAGATGTGGCAAATGAGAGCGGCAAGCGCACGGTCGAGGTCGACGTGCCGACGATTGGGAGGTTTGGCGCCGACGTTGGGCGGCGTCCTCCAGAGAGGACGTTAGATTGTAGAAGGCGACCCGTGACACAACGGCCGCTCAGCCAGGCGGTGTCCCGGGGCCTGTCTTGTGAGACGCCGAGTTTGAAGCCCCCGTTAATGAGAAACCGAACATGGCGCCCACATTGAGGGGTGCCCTGTCGGTGTCATTTGCGGTGGCGTCGTAGGAAAAAGTGTTGATTGAAAAAAAAAAACGCCACTCGCGCGGGGTGGGTGGGGGAAGTATGGTCAAATAATTCCCCCCCTAAAGTCTTAATCCAGCAGCAGTTTGACAAAGGGGCTGTAAGTTATTGTAACGGAAAGATACAGAATTTATTGTTTAAACCCACATGCAATGTAACTGGTATTGGTCAAACATCCCTACGCTAATAGGTTACCTGAAAATGATATAATTGGGATTGCACTCGGCTACTTCGCCCGCAACTGGTAGAACTTGGCAGGACCCTTCTGACAGAGAGCCTTGAGACCCAGTGATGCGTTCCCGGGTAAACGAGCGTCGTAGTAATAACAACAGTCGGGCGACGTTTTGGATAATGGCCCTTTGTGAGAGCAGGGAGAGAAGGGACAGAGAGATTGCCTGACTTTATAGTTGATGATCGTACTTTATACCGTGGGACCCTCTCTCTCCTGGCAGCGATGCCACCGTGCCGTTTGCCGCGTTATTGTTTGGGGTTTTGCCTTGTCTTTACGGAGGCACGCTTCCCTTACGCTCGTTGGCGAGTCTACCACGCCGGCTCGTGAGCGTGCATGCGTGCTACGCCAATTGATCGTTCGCTCGCATCCTTTATTCACGGCCAGGTGACGTCCCTTCGAGGATTTTGTATCCCGGCTCTGTAAGAGACACGCCCGGTGCTGCGTGACACAGCAGGGCACGGCCATCGCAGTATCGGTTGCGGTATTCATTTTCGCAGGGACCAGTGGCGATAAGGAATGCATTAGTGAGTCAGTAGTCAGGATAAATGCTGCTGCTGGTGCTGATTATAATAATTGTACACAGCTCGTAATGACGATGAATGCTGATAATAATATTTAACGCAAAAAGATTGAAGCATTAAGTGCCTTATTCTGGTTCTCAGCAGCATTTATTATTTTTTTCACCACAGTGAACATCTCGGTCCTTAACGAAAAAAAAATACGCACGCAATGCAACCGGTATTGGCCAAGCATCCCCAAACGCCGAAACACTACATGCAATTTACCCAAATTAGGATAAAGCGCAACAGCTCCATCGCCCTCCTAACTGCGAATACTTGGCAGGACCCTCCTGCAAAAAAAGTCTCTTGAGGCTTTTCATGTTTAAACATGCGGAAGCGTCACAATAGAAAAAAAAAATCAGACCTCGTCATGCGTTCTAATGGACGCAGAGCTGTGATTCACGCCGAGGTGGCAAGCGTAGCTCGGGATGATGCGGTAGCGCCGCTTGAGAGGCAGCGGCGGGGAGGGGGGGGGGGCGCAGGGCGGCTCTGCAGGCCTGGTGTTTCAAAATGCTGTTGTGCATTTGCAAAGGCCCGCTTAATGTTTGCCGTGTCTCGCGTCACGCGACGTCGCTCCTTCACCCAATTAATCGAGAATGGACCCACGACGTCGACGTTTGCGCATCTGCTGGCTGCGGGGGTTTCATTAATTATATCATACTTCCACGGTCACTCGCAGGACAGGCTCCACATTAGACCTAATTAAAACTGACCCGCCGCGCTGCAGACGGATGGCCCCAATTAGCCGTGGCCGCCACGGGTTAGAGGTTGCAGCCTGGAGAAGCCGGGAGGTTGTAAAACCATGAGCCCAGAACAGATATTTGACTTGTGGCCAATAACAGTGGGTCACGTGATAACCAGTTGATACGAGTGGGATGTCAAGGAATTCACTCATATTAGCCATATAAAAACGTCGGTACGACGAAATATGGTACTAATTTTTGGCTTTGGTCAATTGGCTATTGTCAGTCACTCGCGTTGCAGCATGTTCTGAAACTTGGAGCCAGATTCCAACGTTGGACAAAACGTCTGAAAATCGTCACCTTGGCGAATAACCACAGCCGTTGGTGATGGAGACATCGGCGCAATTTATCCAAAAATTGGGAAGAAAATGGACATTCACCAACACGCGAATCGGGGCACGAAAGCAGCACTGCAAAAAAAATGGATAATGATTATGATGATGATTTTAATACAATTTATTTACGTCGAAGAGCCTCACTGGGTCTCAAGATACATTTTCAGGAGGTTCCTGCATTGGAATGCGTGGCCAGTACCATCGGTGAATGTCTGGGACTTGAGAGGCAAACCGAAGTAACCGGACAAAAAAACCCTCACCACGTCAATGCGGGGCCGACAACTATCGCTGCCATCTCCCGGCCACCTCACAACATATGGCAAGCCCTGGTGGTCACCCATCCGAGTACTAATCCAGCTCAGCCCTGCTCAGCTTCCAAGATTGGGCGCATTTAGAGTGATTTGGTCAGAGGCTTGACTCCTCTGAGCCACTCGTTTCACCCGAATCCCCCCCTCGCGCGGTGACTTACGACAAACCCTATCGATTTCATCGACCTGACAGCGCGGGCGGCGATATTCGGGTGCACTCCGGCTGAACGAGCACTCGGAGATGTGATTCACGCCGAGGTTGCAAGCGCAGCTCAGAGGTGCGGAAGCACTGCTTGGGAGGCAGCGGCGGGGAGGGGTGCAGGGGGCGTCCGCGCAGGCCTGGTGTTTCAAAGCGTGCCTGTGCGCACCCAATAAAGAGTTCCATTATTGTGGTCGGCACTGGAGCCAGTGGGAGTCGTGCCTATGATCTCCGTGGGGCTCCCCGGGGCAGAGCAAGCGGTGTGACACACAATACGGCCGGCCCCACAAAGCCGCGGCTTGTCCGACGCGGCCGCCGGATTCGAGGCATGGCGTTATTAATTTAACCGATTTAGCAGCGGTGGAAGGTTTTATAAACGGGCCTTATCCTTTGAGATGGGGGGTGGGCTTGAAAGAGTTGTGATTGTCTGCCTCCCAGAATACCCACAACTCCTGCTGTCACCCTGCCTCCCTCCTCCCCCCCTCAACTGCAGTTTTATCTGTAATCGGTCAGGACGTTGGCATTTGAAGCGTCGTCTGGGCATCGATTGCCGAATATTACGTTCGTGGTGTTCTCTGCCAGCGGCGGTTTTCTAATCATTCCACCCCAAGTCGTTGCCGGGAAACGATGACCGCTGCGCTGGATGCTGCTGTGCTTCGAGACAACAACATCATATTTCGCATCGATTTTATTTCCGGGCGTCTGCAGCCGGTAAGCTCCTCTCAAGTCACTAATGAGGAGGAGCAGCAGCAATCAAGCGAGTGAGTGAGTGAGTGAGCGAGCGAGCGAGCGGGCGAGGGGAGAGCAGCAGACTAGCTGCCCGTTCCCCACCACCCCCCTCCCCTTCAGCAAAACTGCAGAGGTTTGCAAAGTCTGGTCCCAACGAAGAAGCCCGCGGTGCATCCCCCACGTCTGCCCCGGCGTGGTGCGGATTTTTCTCGCTTGCGGCTTAAACCTATTTTCTCTCGCGAGCAGCTCTACTCCATCACATTTCCTGTAACTCGGGGCACCGCTGTAAATAGATGCTCGCCGTTGTGCCCCCGAGGTGCGGGAGAGATCTTCGGAGGAAGGATGCGTCACTTCGGATTATCGGAGAGGCATCTCGCTCGCTACAAGTGCGTCGCGCGTTGGAGGTGCCGCGTCCCCGACTCGAGCGATATCTGTACGGGGCGGCAGCACCACAGCCACTGCCACCCCCCGCCATCTCATGCCCAATTTGTGCGGTTTGTTTTGTGGAGAGCCCGGCTTGGCTCTGTGCAGGGACTGATGTCTGCTGGGGCGTGTAATGGAGTGCGTGCGTACAGTGCCGCCTGTCTTGCGGTTGCTGCACTGCCGTAGACACGTGATGCAAGGATGGGGCTGTCGTCTCTCCTGAGCGTAGAGAAAGTGTGGTGCTGTTGCTGCTCTCAAATGCCGAGGTTTAAGCGGCACCGCGTTTGCTAGTTAACGTTGACGCAGCTCCGCGCTTCCGAGGAGCCGTGTTCAATTCCCTGTCACGGTAGTTGATAAGAGACAAGAGGCCCCATGTCATCATTCCCCGCACCAGAGTCCATACCAACCACCCCTACGCCACTGATGATGATACATTCGTCGGTGAATATAATTGTTTCATCCCGTTATTTATGCATCGAATCGTGTGTGAAAGAGTCAGTGCGTGTTGACGTACGTTGCACACAATAGGCTCTCGTGACCCCCCGAAGCTACAATGGAGCCGACCGCACGTCCACTGCAGTGTTAAGTAAAGAATAGATTCTGGAATAGAATCGCCACGGTTGAATTTCGACGAATCAGAGTTTTTCGTGATTGGGGGTGGTGGGGGAGGGTCAGAGTTGGATCGTCACGCCCCCTACTTTACGTACACGTGTATCCACAGATTTAAAAAATGCGAATGCTGCTGCAAGTCCACTGCATGCAAGTCACCTGCACGTAAAGCAGTCCCCCTCCTTAACCGCCTTCCATTCTTCTCTTAAAGCCTCACATCTTCTCTATTGCCCATTCTCTTCCCTCCCCTCGCCCCTCCACTCCTTCCCGTTCCTCCCCTACCCTTTCGTGATCCCCCGAAGCACCCCTCTATCGCTGTCACTCATTCCTCAATCCTCGCACTCCGCTGCCATCTAAATGATTATTTTCTGCCACCGTCTGTCAAACTATGCCAAGCGCCTTGAGTGAAGGCGCTCTATAAATATATAATATTACATTAGATTGTTGGATTGCTTGCAGGCAGTGAGGTAAAGTGTTGGTGCACGTCTTACTTCCTACCTCTATTTCTGGCCGGTGTGGAAAAGTAAACGCTGAGTGGCAACCACAGAGGGAAGTCTTGGTGTGGAGCGGAGTGGAATAAATACGAGCTCTGTGTGCCCCAGCTGACCTTTCCTTTTTTTTCCACTTGGTTATGTGGTGCCACAGTGGCGAGATGTTAACTACCTCGCCTGGTTTGCAGGAGGTCGAGGTTTTGATCCCGACCCTGACGCCTGCTGTACATTTGGAATTTTCACATCTCTCTTTCCCCCTGGCTGCGTGGATTTTTCTCCGGGCCTTCTGGTTATTCCTTCCATATTTCGAAAAATGGTTTTAGAGTATTTGGCTGCCATACATTTCCATGTGATGATAAGCAACTGAGTTTAGTTATCATTTGTGGGTAGGTAGCTTCTGAAAAAGAGCTGTATAGCTCAGTGGGCCTGACCTGGTAAATAGAAAAAATTGTGAATAGTTCAAATAGTTTTGTAGTTTACGTATATATTATTAATTTTCACGAAGAATTTGAGTGCCCCAGAAAGTGTTGAGCCTCCTTCGCCTCCTCTTCTCCACCACTGCATGCACTGTGCCACATTCTGTGCGAGGAAGGGTGTAGGATTACACGCATTCGACCAGACTGATATTAATCGACCTTTTCAATTGACCGCATCATCCGGCTCAGCCATTTGTGGTTGCTAATTCATCTTAATTCTAGAAATGCTTTCCCATTAGATTATCACGTAAAGTGTGCACGCACTGTATGCCTCTCGACGTACGTGCAAAAGAGATTGCGATTTGAGATTAATTTCCGTTGCTAACATCGCTCCCTCTTTAAGCAAAACCTTTGCGAGCGAAATTCTAAACGCTCGCTTGCAATCCACCCCTACCAATTTTATTAACTTTATTGCGACTGTTAGCGACTGCCACGGCCGCCACGATGCTGTGCGGGTGTTACCCCCGGCGATTGTGGAGACCCTGGGCTGAATTACCAAGCCGGTCGCTGCCACCGGCACCCGCCACGAGCAGGGCTTCCTGCCCGGGTGGAGGTGTGGCGGTGATGACGGCGGCGAGGGAAAAAGTAGATGTACAAGATTGCGTATCGGGGAGCGCACGCGGAGTTGGCGGTGGCTAATCGGGGATGGCACAAGCACGCACTGCCTTCCTTCCCTCCCCCATCCTGCCGTTAAGTTCCATGTGCCTCTATTTCCTGGGTGGCCCGCAGTCACGATGCCCAGTATGCGGGCACGAGGGGCGTAACGACTCGTCGATTCATGCTTTGAAATTGGGGTGGCAGGGTGGCAGCGCAGTAGAAACAATTGTGCATCCCAGTAATAAGATCCTGGGTTTGATTCCTGACTTGGGCACCACTGTATATGTTCTCCCCTTGTTCTGCATGGGTTTCCTCTGGGTTCTCATGGTCTTTTCCCATATCCAAAGAAACAACCAAAGATACAATGTAACTAGCATTTGCCAAACATCCCAATGCTGAAAAATTACCTGCAAATTACTAAATTGGGATCACACACATCAGCATCGCCCCCTCCTGCAAACATTTGGCAGGCTCCTGCTGGAAAAGTCTTGGCATCAGGTTTTCCTGGGTAAACGAGCACAATAATAATAAAATGAACCCTTGCTATTCGTGCGTTGAATAGTGCATGTAAGAATTGATTATTTTCATGATATAGGGTCGCGATACGATTCAAGAATCAATATTTCACATACGCTGTCCGCGCTCATGGCACGCATTTCAGAATCGGAATTTACAGACGCGTTTTTTTGACTACTACCACCTCTTTTCTGTGTTAATTTGCAGATTTCCGTAAATTCTTATGTCTCTTCCAAAATATGTGGCCAGTCTTTTGGAGTCGGCCCAAATTCCCTGTGGAGGGGCTCTCTCCAACTCCCTCTCGCGGAGGCCCCGGCCTCCAGTTAATGGCGTGAGCAGGAAATTATCAAAAAAAAATGTTTGACTCGTGCGCAGATGATACCACATACGAAGAGAAATCCGTCACATGACTGGGCCGTGCCTCGTCAAAATGTGATAAGTAACCTTGATCCTTCGTCGTGTATCGATAAGTGCAATTTTGAATGTGCAGTTTTATTGAGGGACTACCGTGTGTTGTCTTGCTGTGGTCTGGGACTGTTGTTATTGTTGTTTTGCTGCCTTGCCCAACTTTGCATTTATTGTAGAAAAATTGACAGGAATTTATTAACTTTTGAAATTTTTACTTGTATACTCGATTAAGTTTTAAAAATGTATTTATTATTAGTGACTTGCTTACCTTTCCCATATTTTGCACCCATATCAGTTTTTGTATTGTTGTTGTAACTTTCTGACCAGCCCCTACTGGGCATCTGTGAAAAAGAGCTTCATAGCTCATCGGATTTCTCCAGTATAAATACAAATTCTGATTTTCGTCGTCATCGACGCCGATCGCCGCGATCGGCGTCGATGATGACGACGACTACGATTATGATGATGGCGGTGGTGGTTATTACTGAGCGCGACGGTGCTGGCAGCAAATAGCGGTGCCAGGAAATCTCACCGAGACGCAGGCACCCCTCGGCGCAATCATCCCGGGGGGATTCAGCGTCTCGGCCACTCACCGGGAACGGCCGCTACGCTCGCCAGGAAACTTAAACAGTTGCCGCAGACGCCTCATCCCCAGAGGGGTGGCTTGTGGGGTCAGGGGGGCCGCCCGGCACAGCTGTGTGCCGAGTTCACGGTTCCCCAAATTGACGGTGGCCTCCACGCATTTCACCGCAATAGCAGAAGCGTTACGTTTTTATGCGCGTTATGGAATATTATTATTACTAGCTTGTGTGCCCGTCCAAGGACGGGTGTATATTGCAGTAAATGGGAAATATTCAATAGAAAAGTTGTTCAGCTTGTGATTATTAATGAGGGGGCGGGGTTGCCCCATGTGGAGTGACGTCACCCGTTAATGGTTATTGTGGAGGGGTGCGGCATGTGGAGTGACGTCACCCACTCATGATTATTAATGAGGGGAGGGGTGCGGTACGTGGAGTGCGCGACCTTCTTGTGCGTTAGTGTAAATTTCCAGGCGGGCATGAATATTAATAAAAGGGGGGGGGGGGCGGCTCTTTTGCAGTGACGTCATTCACGGATGTAGCACTGTGCTGCGTATATTTATTTTTTACCGTCATTTTCTGTAAAGAAACGTCATATTTGAAGCGACTTTGCATAATAAATTATTTAAATCAGCTCGACCTTCCGCTGCGTTCGTGTAAAAATCCACCCACTCTTGAATATTAATGAGGGGGGGTGGGCCTCGTGGAGTGACGTCACATGCGGGACACACACAAATTCTTGGCTTATTATAGTAGTAATTATCGGTAGGTTAAATATTTTCAAATCGCCCCCATCCACCCCACTCCCCCATGCTCTTGAAAGCTGAGTTAAGCAGGCTTGAGCCTGGATAGTCTTTGGATGGGTGACCGCAGCGCACACCAACTTGCCTGTGGGGTGGGGGGGGATTGTGGTAGGGCAGGAAATTCCGTTGTTGTACAGCACTTTGTATGCTTCTATGTTCCCTGCCTCCACTAGCCCGCATACCGTAATTACCCTTAAATTCTAAACTGCATTTGCACAGCTGTTTATAAACGTCTGTGCGTGTGTGTAATGCATTCCTATGCACATGTTACGTGTGCCTCTGTGTGCTTTGTATGGAGTGTGTGGGGAGGCCCTCATCCAGCAGTGTTTCGACAATCGGCCATACGCGTGGATGGATGATTGTGTCGCCAGTGCTGTAATGCGACGGTCCTGTTGTCACTTCCCCGCCCCCCCACCCCCCCCTCATTTTCGCCACAGAGACCCGAGGCCGGACGACCACCGCGTGAACGCGAACGTGAACGGCGACGTGAACGTTCGTATTGAGAACCTCGGTGTCCTCGTTCGTCACATCAAGGCCTACTACCAGGTGAAGGAGCTTTCCCCAGTATTGCCGGGCGACGGCGTACACTGTATTTTAATAGGGCGTGCGATGATTAGAAGCTTTCGCGACCAAATCGCTCAGGACGTACCCCGGTCTCATCGGATGTCAAAAGCTAAAAGCTGGGTTGAGTAGGGATGGTGCTTGTGTAGTGACATCGCTGGATGTCAACAGACTGTGGGTGCAGTACCGGCCCTAGAGGGGCCCAGTGTGCGCTGAATAATAGCGCTAGATGGCACCACGCTTTAAGTGCAGTGCCGACCCTACAGGACAGGGTGTGTGGGTGCCGACCGAAGGATGAGGTTGTGTGAGGCCATGGCACTTTGGTTGACACGGGAGGACACGTGACTTGTTAAGTTGACAAAGGGGCCCCAAGAGGGAGCTAGGGGTGGTCACGTGATTGCGACCCAGATTCTTCCCGAGGATTCTGGAAGGTGGTCGTGGCCAAGGGCGGAGCCGGCCACGCCGCAGAATATAAGTCGGGTCCCGAGAGGGACCAGGGTTGTTGTTCATCCTGGAAGAAACCCTTCGTCTACGTTCTCCATTCAACGAGTCTCCAACACGTGGACCCGGGCCGAAGTCGTTGGTCCCGGTCCTTAGTAGCAGTTACGTTGTAACTAGTGTAGTTAGACTGGTGGTCACCACCTTAGGTTGTTATTCTGTTAAGGGGAAGTTATCCCGTGTTTTGGAACTGAATAAATGTGTTGCCTCCAAGTCTACGTTTGGCGACTCAGTGGAACCCATTACACTTGCATGGGCAACCATCGTGCGTAAAAGCAAGGTGTTGCAGGCTGCAGCAGAGAGCAGTGCGGCAAATATCCATTGTATTGTACTGTCCTCCAACGTCTACGTGCCTTCCTTCACCACCTCCATGCCGAGCGGGTGGTTAAGCGTGGTAAAATTTAGATCTTGTCTAGCGGTGGATTGACAGAGGTCCTTACGTGTACGTTACAGTGACGCATCAACCCTGGTGAAGGCCTTGAGCCAATGTACAGATAATCTTCCACATCACAGAATATCATGGCTCACCCATTCCCATTGGCATCAGCTGTAAATGTTGTTTTTACTGCAGTGTTTATTGGGGAGCAGTATTCCGTAACCGTTTTGGACCCTGTGTCTTTCCTTGGCCTGGACCCATTTCCAGGAGTTTTACTGCAGGCGTTACATTTCTGTGCAGTGAAATCTGCATCCAATTAATCCGATTAACCGTGCCGCACACACGCGCGTCGGACCAAACAGCAAAACTCGAGACGGCATCTGAAGGCTTAGCGGAAGACGAGTTCTCGTGACTCCATCGTTTGAGAAAATAAGAAGAAAGGAGTGTTTAAATCAATTGCCAGGCTTGGCCGAAAAGAGCCTCGCTGTTTAATTTGTTACTCCGTTTCCTGGGGCAGGCCATTGAAATGCAGAGTGCGAACCAAAGGAGTACAAATAACAAACGCTGAGCAAACCGAAATAGCTGGCGTGAATGGGCGATGGCTTTAACGCTCACTGGAAGCGCGTTCTGTTCATCGTTGGAGCATTTGATGCACTTGAAGACATCGGCTCGTAACTCTGGAGGTCATTCAAGGTGTCTCTGGGTCATTAACTACGCGCGTTCCGTCAGATGCAGGGATCGGCTTGACGTTGTCATCAAAACTTTGCACGTATATCGACAACGGCGGCCAATTTGGGTGCATAAGTTAGGTTGCGTGCAGAGAAACTGTGGTCAATCTTCTAAAATCCCCCCGCATTTGTCCCCCGGACAGTATAAATGTATACTCCCCAGTCGATCAGCAGGTCGTGTGCATTGAGGTAAAATGTACGTACTCCCACCTCTTCCAAGACCGCCTGGCCAGCATGGAAGAGTAGACCAAATACCCTCTAGAGCGGCTCTCTAGAGCGGCTCTCTAGAGCTCTCCCCTGACTCGAAGCCCTTCCACCCACGCGCAGTGGAGCGGTATAAAATTTCACGGCTGCACACTTCACCGCCACCTTTTTTTAACGAGAAGCAACTGTCCAATGCCTTTGTCCCCCCCATGGGGGAGAGAGGGAGAATCCCCGGGAGAGCGGTGGTTGCTACGAGGGTTTTGCGGCGGGGCGGAAGCCATCGGTTGACAGCGAGCCTCGCCGCGCTCTGGAGCTAACGGCCAGCATCGCCAGCGGAACCGTTTTTCAGACTCGATCCAAAAAAACGCCGTTGGTTGTGGGTGAATTTTGCTCCCTTTGTGTGGGTGCGGTTTTTAACGGGTAGGCTTTCGCGACCAATATCATCCATAATAGCGGTTTTTTTGGGTTAGATCGCGGCGGTTATTTGTAAGTAAAAAAATGTAAATATTTACGCGATCTATCCCAAAAAACCCTATATTATGCGTTTTTAAGGGTTTTTTTTTTACTTACAAATAACCAACGCCGTCTTTTTGTTTGAATGGACGGTTCTTGGGAACTGTACGACGATGAAATCTAAATCTCACTGTTGACGGTAACGGAGAAGAACCCACTCAGAAACGCGTTCCCGAGAGCGTCGGCGTTTTATAAATGCGAGTTCTGTTTTTGGGGAAAAAAATCTGCAGTTTGTTTTTACCAAACTGGGTCTTCGTCCGTTGGGTCTACAGTTTCCTTTTTAATCACGAGACCTGGTAAAGGAGAAGCTACGCTCGTCGTTGAAAGGCGTGCCCCACTTTTGTCGTAAACGTTTACCAAGAATTCCTCTGGCGTGTTGTGTCCGTCGGGCTCCGCCGGAGCCGCTGACAAACACGGGCGGCGAATCGCGGTGGTTTTCTAAGTGCTCTGATTTCACGCTTCTCCACCCCGCTCCTCCCTCCTCCCTGTCCTCATGGAGCTCTCGCTCGGGGAGATGTGTTTGAACAAGCAGAGGCCGCCGCCACTCTGCGCTCAAAACGGGATCCAAAACGCCATCGCTCATGTGACATTGTTCCATTCGTTGTTGTTGGGGCTGGGCAGTGGGGGAGGTAGGAGTGCGTGGCTACCGATTGTTTTGACTAAACGCAACACGTATTTTCCTCACTCCAACAACCAGAACTTTATTTTTGCGAATTATGCAGTCAACTTCTGCTCAATGGGCGGTCACTCCTTCTCTGCTGCTGCCTCCAGTCTCGGAATTCCTTTTCCCCCTGTTGTCTGTGCTGCCGACTGCCTGCTCCTGTTTAAGTCCAGGCTGAAGGCCTTCTTCTTCTCTGCATAGGAATTTCTCTCATCTGTGAAGCAGCTTCCATTCCACTTTAGCACACATCTAGGAGATTTTGTGATATCCAAGACCAAAGCACCCTGAATATGCCATCATATGTCAAAAGCTCCCGGTTCGTACTTGGGTGGGAGACCTACTGCATATACCAGGTATCATAAGGGGGCAGGAGGTAACAGTAAGGCAATGGAACCCAGGAAATGCGCGTATATTCAAGGGAACAGCTATTAACAATTCCCCCGTCACTGGTGTTATAAAGCGCGTAATAGTTTATCGATGCATCTGTTAAAATTGATTCCTATGTGCACGGCAAAACGCATTGCACCTTGTCTGTAAGTTGGGGTTATTTCCAACATGTGGAGATCACGCAAACCGTTCCTATTCGACGAATGGGTCAACTCGACAAAGATCAAACCAGAAACAAGAACGCAACCCCGAACTCGCGACGATTCATAACACGCTAAGCAGCAACCTACTCGGTTGCTGTCCAGCCATTTGCTGGACAGTGTGCGTGAGAGTCTCACGCACACACAAGATTGATTCCCACACCTCGGAGCTTGTGCCGTACGCATATATCGGCCCCGACTGAACTTTCTTGGTCCTCATTAGGTGAGCCAAAGGGAGCGAAATCTGATTTCTGGGTTTTTTCTTTTCTTTTTGCGAGCACCCTTTATCTGATCCAGATGAGCTGCTTTGTTGAGGCAGACAGCAGCACCCATTGTGTTCGTCTGGATTGCGTTCTCCCTCCGGTCTCCCTAACCCAATTTGGCGAGCGTCCGGGCGAGGGTCCGGGCGAGTATCGAGCAAACGCCGCCCCCCCCCCCCCCACTCGGTTTATTATTTTGTACAGCGATCACTGCCGCCGTGACCCCGGCAGTCCCGGGGCCTACAGTAAAAACAACAGCGAGCAGAAATGTACACGCTTAGGATCACACACTAGTGTTTGCCGGAGAGGGCGACTCTTGATCCGATGCTCGGAGGAGGGTTGGGGGGGTAACACTTGTGTGTGTACAGCGTGCCTCTAAAGACCTTTTGATGGCAAGGTTTTCATAGCAAAACCCTTTCATTCGCCCCTCTTCTCTTCTCTTCTCAAACCCTTGTTCACTTTTGACGAGCAAATGCTGCCCTTTAGTCTCCAGCTCGAAAGAAGAAAGATGGTAGGAGGAGGAATGAAAGAGGACAAAAAAATCGGTCATGAACAATCCGAAACACACACGCACACATTCAACAAAAACCTTGAGCGTTTCCTGTAAGTGCTAATTACGATGGACAGCTGGCGCAGCGTGCTGACTGACGTGCTGTCGGACAGGAAAGAAACCAGGGTTGTGGAATAGTTCGAAAATAAAATTCCTGGGAGCTGCCGGAGGTGATTGGCACGAGCGACACGCTGCTCACTCACAGCCAGATGGCTGCTCGTAGACTGCTCACTGGCTGCTCACTTAGAGCTCGCTGGCTGCTCACAAGCTGAAGTTCTCTTTTGTTTGAACCCCACTGGGCTTTGAGTCTCGCAGCAACAGGAGTGTAAACGTGTTTGCACGTCGTGATGAAACGAAATCGCCATGTTTCACACTGAGCCCTTTGTCAAAAGCTGGCCGCGGCGGTGTTTGGGGGCAAAGCGCCCGAATTTCAGTCGGAAGGTCGTGGGTTCAAATACAGGTCATGGGGCGGGGGGGGGGAGGTCGACCCACCGCGCCATCATGTCTCTTAAAATAACAATAATTTACATCTCTCTGTCAACCAACTGCTGGATGAAGGCCTCCCCATGCTGTGTCATTCGTGATGGGCAGTGACAGGGTTGGTGAAGAGGTTGGAAAGGTGGCCAGAAATTAGATCGGATATAACTTGCCGCTGATTTTAGCCATGGCCTGGAATTGAACTCGTGTCTACGAGGTGTATAAAGGGAGCACTGCCCTGTGTGGCTTGGAAGACAAGCAGGGGCTTGCGCTGAGGAAAAAACCTGGCAGTTTCCTTTCTCCTTTTAACGCACAGGCCTCGGGAGATAAGTTGTTCACACAGGAGATGCATTCTGCACACACAGGAAAATGATGCTCAATGTGCCGAGCGCGACAAAACAGTCGTATTGTGCGAGGGGCGGCATGAATTATTAACGACAGTATTGATGATGAGGTATGCTCGTTAAATAATTCATCAGCGGAGCGGTGTCTTTGACGATTCCGATGCTCGGTTCCGCCCCCTACCCCCCCCCCCCCACCCAGTTACGATCGATCGGTGCGACGTTGCCGTGTGCTTTTGTCTTAATTGAGAGGCATCCTGCGGTAATTAATTATCCCCCTGTGCGATTTTCGCAGCGCCGGCCGGTTCGTTTGTGCTGTCGCTCACGAAGAGCCGCACCTGAAGAAAGCCATTTGGCTGAAACATCGCGATCTTCCCCGTCTTAGCAGTTGCCGTAAAAATAAATACCTTGCGGTATGTTCAGTGAACCTGTTATTCATTGTGCGCGCTTACGGGGGCTTTCACGGCCGCCCTGCGTCACGATTCAATGACCCGAATCGTTTATACGTGTACCAAATGTCGGTACAACACGTCCGGCATCGCGGTGCCGGTATCGGGGAAGCCTGCTCATCGTCGCCAGTGCTGGTTTTGTGCATGTTGGATAGTGTGCCCTTGCGTATCGCCCAGCACCGCTGCGCTGGCTACACCTGTATACCGGCCTGCGTGTGTGCGTGCACATGTGTGTGTGTGCGTGCGTGTTTGTGTGTTTTGAAACTGAATCACGAGCGCGGTGTTATGGTTTTCCGCTTGCTCTCCCCGTGGGCCGTTGCCAAGCAGTGCGGAGCATGGTTTGCGAGTCTCGCAACAAAGCGCCACGACAATCGGGGGGGGGTGGGGTCGCGTTTGGGGTCGCGTTTGGGGTCACAGGCTTGCGTGTCTCACCGGCGTCGCCCGTCCCATCGCAGCGGCGGCCTCTCCTCAGGAGCGAAGGCCCCGTGAGGGTCATTGGATGCCCGCCGTGGAGGATCGCGGGCCTTGTGCCTTCGTGGGGCGCTGCGGCGGCGAGATGTTAATTAGCACGGTTGGTATACAGGAGGTGGTGGGTTCCATCCCGACCCTTGACGCCTTCTGTATATTTTGAGTTTGCGTGTTCTCTCCGTGGTCGTGTGGATTTTTCTCCGGGTCCTCTGGTTTTTCCCTCCACATTTAGAAGACGCGTTTAGGAGTATTTTGGCTGCTATAAATTGCCACGTGATAAGCCACTTAATTGAGCTCTTATTTGTGGCCAGGTCGCTTCTGACAAAGAGCTTTATAGCTCAGTGGGCCTTACCTGGTAAAATAAAAAAAATAGTAAGTAGTTTCTATAGGTTAATCTTCCCAGCGCGGCGGTCCCTTAATAAACACGCAGAACAATCACGCGATTCTGGAGCCCGCAGAGACCATATAAGTAATACTAGTAATACTAAAACACTATTTTGTTTAGCAGCCGCATACTGGGCATTCCATTTAAGAGAAACGTTTCGTGGCTTAGTGAAGCCACTGAGGTTTGTTTACCTTAATAATAATAATAATAGCGCTTTCTTTCTGCCGGAGAGGCTCGCCCGAGTGTAGAGTGCCCGAGACTCACAATAATACCTGGGCTGTGTTTTGCTTGCAACAGCACCTTGGACAAATTCTCTTTTCATTCCAGCGCTGAGCACGAGGGGGCTTGTGCCGCCAGCGTTTTGATAACCTCTCTGGCAAAACCAGCAGCATCATTGCCGTACGCATAACTGTTTGACGCATTCCCATATTTCAGGCCGATAATGATGTTCATGTTATTTTTTCCCCTTTCTCTTACATGCGTCATTTATAGTGTTAGGAATCAATAGAATCTGCAGTGGTACAAACGTACATCTGGCCATTTGGTCAATCCACTGCTGGATAAGGGCCCTACCCTACCGTGCCGTGCAGGTCTCATGGGTTGTTTGATCTTCACTGGTCGGCGTGGGTTGGTGAAGGGGAGGGAAAAGCAGGATCAGTTCTGATAGAGCTCGCCACTAATGCTATAGCCGCGGCTGACAATCAAACTTTGGTGGCCAGGTTGACGGCGCAGTTTTTGCTCGCCATTGTGCCACACCGTTCCACCCCTTTATTTTAATAGAGGCAACGTTTCAGTGTCTGAACGGGTCAATATATCTAATCTGCTGGTTATTTAAAGGATATTACTATTTATTACTCTTTGACTTTACTTCACCACGCTGGTCAGCACTCGTTGGAGGGGAGCTGTCAGCTGTCAGCTGTGGCCGAAGTTAGTGGCAGCCGCAGCTGACGCGAGGGGACCAGGTTTGTGGCATTCCGCTATGGGTCTGGTCAGAGGGATTCTTAGCGGAATGCGCAAACCACTGCGCCACCGCTCTAAGCCGCAGCGAATCATGCCTCTACAAACGGCAGGACCCTCCCGAGGAACCGTCCTGGCTCATGAAAATAACGAGCCGCGACGGCACCCATCTTCTGTGGCCCACCTTATCCGTGCCGAATTGAACTTGGCCGCCACGCGGAGGAGGAGGCCTTGAGAGCCACACCCACCGCGCCCAGCCGGGAGGTTAAACGTCACCCATCTCCCTGCACCTCCCAAGCAGAACATGTGGGAGGCAGCCATGCTTGTTACTGTTTACAGAGTTGTGTAGTTGTTTGCGTATGCCTGTGTGAATTGATTGCGTGGAGCGGACAATGCATTGTGCTACACGACCCGGTGACCCGAGTTCGATTCCCGCTCACGGCCAACACCAGTGACGATTATCTGAACCGGTCTCGGGCCTTCCCTAGATCGACTCAGCCTCAAATGAGTACCTGGTGCGGTGGGTAAATGTCGCCACTAAGGAGACAAAGGCGGCCGGGCGTGGTGTTGGCCAACCACTCTCTCGTGTGCCATGCCGGCCTTCATAGGTGCTCGCTAACGGCACTTGTCCCAACAGTCTGTTCAGGCTTTACGGAGATCTTTGTCTTTGTGTGAATTGATTGTGTGGAGCGGGCAGTGCATTGTGCTACACGACCCAGTGACCAGAGTTCGAGACGCGGCCACGGATAACCTTGGTGACGAGTGGTATCCGGGACACGTCCTCCAACTTCCCCAGGTCAACTCGGCTTAGGGGAAGAGTGGGGTGGCCGTGTGTGATGCTGGCCTCACCACCTCCTTGTGCTCTGTCAAAGTGATTAGCATCTCAAAAACGAGCGTTGAGGTGGTATTGGTGCTCATCTGTTCACAGCCCTGAGCCAGCGGTAGAAAATCCACATTGCTGTGGTGAGGCCGAGTCTATCCTAATGGCAACCGCTATTGACTTCCCCACACAACGTGGAATGTATTTTACCGACCCTAGAGTGATGATGGTTTGGCGTCGATAACCCCCAGCCAGGATTTGAAATCAAAATCTTTCTGGGATTGCAAGCCGCCCGCTCAAGCGGTGTGCACTCCCGGCTGGCGACTTGTGTTCTGTGCCAGCTTTAATAGGAGCTTGCCCCACAGCACTTATCCTGGCATGATGGTTTGGCGTCGATAACCCCCAGCCAGGATTTGAAATCAAAATCTTTCTGGGATTGCAAGCCGCCCGCTCAAGCGGTGTGCACTCCCGGCTGGCGACTTGTGTTCTGTGCCAGCTTTAATAGGAGCTTGCCCCACAGCACTTATCCTGGCAATGTTAGCGGCTGCATAGGAGACTTATGTCTTTGTGTGTAAGTGTATCTTTGGGAACGGTAGTGCAGCGGTTAGCACGCTCCGCTACGAAACTGGCGACCCGAGCGAGAATCCCGTTCATGGCCGTGGGCCTCCCTGAGGGTCGACGCAGCCTCTCATGAGCACATACCTGGTGCGGTGTGTAAACATCGCCACTAGGGAGACAAAGGTGGCCGGGCGTGGTGTTGGCCACCCACCCCCTCGTGTGCCATGTCGGTCTTCATAGGTGCTCGCTAACAACACTTGCCCCAACTGGTCTGTTAAGGTTTAATGGAGGCTCTTTATATTTTGTCCTGTAGCCTAGTGTTTAGCGCACTACGCTACGAATCTGGTTATCCGAGTTCGATTCCTGGTGAATATTTGAACCGGTCCTGTGCCTCCCCAAGGTTGACTCGGCCTCAAATGACTACCTGGTGTGGTGCGTAAACACGAGCACTCGGACACGTTCTTGGCTGCCACATAAACATTCTTGACCATTGGTCACCGATCCTTCTCGCGACACCGCTTCCTGTTGTCGAGCGCTGATAATTAATCACCGCGCACGGTTGGCCATCGCTCGGACCCCCGCTCTGCAAACAAACAAGGACAGCACTCTGTCGGAAATGTCGGTGGTCTGACACACGGGTGGTGCAGGAAATGGCCCAGACCAGGGAGGAAGATAAAAAAAAAACATTAATTCAAAAGAAGCATAGATACAGAAAGGCTCGGAGATCGCGCTGCCCCTTTGTGTGGCCGCTTGTCAACAAGCATCGCAGAAAGGGGAGACCGGAGTTGCATTCCTCTCGGTGGAATCTCTCTCCTCCTCCTCCTCCTCGCCGCCATGCCACTGGCTACCCGCCCGTTCTCCGGATTAGCCTCCCCTCCCAGGATCACAGGCACAGAGCGACGCTAATCCAGGAGCTGTGTGAGCGCGAGCAAGCCCAGCGAGCTGGTGCGGTGTCCCCAGCGTCACAGATGATTAGCTCTGGAAATGAGGGGTGTCATGATTGCCTCACCACCCCATCCGCCCGATTCCATCAATTGTTGCGATTCGGTTCAGGAGGAAAAGATGTTCCCCAAAGTGGCTGTGGATGGTCGCGCTTCGAGTGGCTGCAGGGGTGGCATCAGCCCATGACATAAATTGTAAACAAATCTACCAAAACGTCGATTCTTACTCGATTCAATGCGTGTATCTCGTGAGCTTAAGCATCGATATGAATCGAGGTGTCCCTGCTGTGAGCGTTTCCTTTGTCACTGATATTTGGCATCACAACATGAGAATGTTCCTTCGTCCATGCCACATGTACCAACACATAGCTTGTGCTGGCACTTGTCAATCCACTGCTAGAGGACCTCTCCATACATTACGGTCCATGGGAAGTTGCATGACCATAGTTCACCACCCCGGTCGGTGCGGGTTGGTCAAGGCAGGGTACATAGAAGTACAGTGCAACAGTGGATTTCGCTTCACTACTCTCTGCTGCCCGTAACGTAGCCTCACAGCATGGGGCTCGCCGAGTCCATCCCTGAGTTTTAATTTGTCTTGGCAGTTTTTTTTTTCAACACTCGTGTGAACAGGACAATTAACTCGAGCACTGCCGCCACTGCATTCCTGTGCAGCTATAAATATCGCGGGGGCGCCCAGAGCTCTCAAAAGCCTGGTCTTTTGGCAGCGCGCTTGGCCCTGAAGCTTGCTCGGAGCCCCGGCAGCAGCGACGGGGGAAACAATCGGCCCGAAAGAAACGAATGACGGGGAGAGTGAGAAGTAATGAAGGAACCGCGGTCGCGACGCTTGTGGCTGAAGGAGGTGACCTCTGGTAGAGGGGGGCGATCGCAGAGCTCTTCATCTCACTACTTGCCGAGTCTTTACAGTGGTATAGGGGTGGAACTAATTTATATACACCCCTCGCCACCTAGCAATGTGATGAATTGTTCTGATTCCGGGTAGTTATTCAATGAAAGAATCGGTTTTTTTTCCCCCGACCAAGAACTGCATCAAGATCGAGATGTGTTTGTTTCCAAAGCCATTCATTGATGCTGCCACCACGGCCACTGCCACCGCACCTCGTCGCCAACGCTCCCTACCCTCCACCAGATAACCGCAGCTGCTGCAAAGTAGACGCACGACGACCTCCAAGATCTGCCCTGACAGTATCCCACCATCCGATTTCATTTTTTCTTCTTCTTCGTCTCTGGATTTGTGGAGACAATGATTCCGGTGACCGATTACCCCACGACAAAGCATGGCAGGAGAGCCCAACTGAGAGTTTCCGGTCTGAGATATCCGTATTGCGTGTGCGAGCGTTCGGTAGCGGGAGACGTTGAGAGAAACAACAGTGGTTTCTGTTTTTCGAGCGTTGCGTGCGAATGGTAGCGCCTCTAGTGGTCGCAGGGGTCACGTGAACCTGGTGCGCAACATACGAATTGAAAATCTATCGAGACATGCGATTTGATGCACGTGTCGTGAGATTGAGAGTCGATATTCGTCAGTGAGTTGTTGATTCGTTAGACACACTACAGTTTGCTGCTCATCCAGTCTCACAGTTATTGATACTGCAATTAAATTACATTATTCACCCCACGATAGATATATCCGTATACATTTGTATCGCTAATTACAGTGTTTATGCTTGGGCGGTGCAATGGCGAGCGAACTGAGCTTTGAACTTGGCAACCAGAATTTGCTTCCCGGCCACGGCTAACATCGGTGGCAAGTGAGGTCCGAACCATTCCTCGGTCTCCCACCCACCCACCTGCCTTCACCAGCCTGCCATTGTGACCATCTTGGGTTGAAGTATGACCAACGTGGCATGTCGAGGATTTCGTCCAGCAGGTGGATTAACATATGTCTGTAGTAACGTAATACCATACAAAGTAACGCAACGTTTTTGGGGCGGGGGGTGGGGGAGTATTTTTAAGCGCCGAGCGTGCCACCCGTGGGTTGATGCCCGCGGACGCCCTTTGACCTCCTTGTTGCTGTGTGTGTTTTTTTTGCAGGACACCCTGCAGCAGCTGATAATCATGATGCCACCCCACGTGCTGACCCTGGCTCGCGACCCCTTCTCCGGTACGGCCTCCGCTGCTCGCCCACCGTCCCACTCCATACATGTGCACGCGCGACCCTTTTGCTCAATCCACTGCTGGACGTATGTATGCATGTTGAACTACTTTCGCACGTAGCCAACCACGCCAATCGGAGGTGAATGTGGGCCTCCCTCCAACCCATGCCATGCGGCTAGTTATTTGAGGATATTTCATCACGTTGGCCGTTTTCGGGTTGATGAAGGCGCGGTATATAGAAGTGCAGTACAACAGTGGATTTTGCTACACTGCTCTCTGTTGCCCCAAAATGTGTTTTTCAGTTCTCATAAATGTGAACAGTATATCCATCATTTAAAAAAATTTCAAGTTAGTAGAAATTGGTTAGAGATGTGGACTGATAAAGTCAATAAAGATTAAAAAAAAAATTCCTTGAAATAAATGACAACAGGAACGCTATGAAGATGGCGTTAAATGTGGCGGCGGGTGCACGCCTGTTCCAGCTCGCTCGCGTGCAAATCTAATTTTAATGTTAAGAGCAGAAGCCGTAAAAAAACTGTCGCAAATATTTAATCGTTTAAAACCCCACGGCGCCGTAAACTACACCATATGGTTTCGCCTCTCTGTGCAGTCGGCGTTAGGGTGTTCTCTCCGCTCGTTTGCATTGTGGTTTTCTGCGGCCACTCTACCAACATGAAAAAATATTTTAGAAGGAACTATCCAAATATCTCAAATGGGCAAAGGAACCCAGGACTCCCTGGGTAAATGGATAATTGCAATAGAAGTCGAGTGTATCATATTCCCGCGCGCTCTCCCTCTCTCTGCGACACATTTCTGCGGCTTTTGAAATCTGAACGGCGACAGAGGGGGCTGGGGGCAGTGGTGGGATCCTCATGTGATTTGGATCCCTGGGGCCGCTATTGAACGTCGGGCCACCGGCATGGCGGTCGCCGGAGAGATAAAAAAAAATATAAAAATCCAGCACCTCGAGCCGTCCGCGCGCCGGCGTGACCTTCACGCAAATGGCTGCGCGTCTGTAGCCCCACTCCCCACCCCCCCCCCCCCCCCGTCTACCCCACATTTCTCCGTTTAACCCTTTTCTGGCAGCGAGGCCCGGTTGCCACGGGGGCCTTGAGAGGCATCGATCACGCGGCCGCTGGGTTGCAAGGTAACCTCTGTCAGTGGGTTGATTGAAGATGGAAGATCAATGCTGCTGAATAGAGAGAGACTGGTCTCTCGGTTGTCTTTGTCACGACGAAAGACTCGGCATAGCTCGCTGATTAGCGCACGACGAATCACCGTTTCGTCTATTTAAGAGGATTGCCTATGTTTGCAATATTCACGTTTAATCGGGCCCGTGAGAATTGACTATTTACAAAGGGTGGAATTTGGACGATCGTGCCATGTTTAAAAGCAGACAGGGGAACAACAAGAATGATTACAAACGATATAGAGAAAAAATCAAGAGAATAATTATTCAGTTCTTGAATTGCTTCGCTGCTCTGAATCGTGAGGGTGGGGGGGAATTGTTACCTGCTTTGACTCACAGATGAGTCCTTATGAAGGCAAAACATTCTGTCTCCCCGGTGCAGTGAACCACTTATTATCCTTAGCTGGAAAGTGTGTTGGCCTAAAAAAAAATCACTAATGCAGTCTTCAGAAATCGGAATCGGAATATTTATTTATACTGGGGGAATCCAACCAGCCATAAAGCTATTTTTCAACGAATGTCCAGGTCAGGGCAGGTCAGAACGTTACTACAACAAACGGGACAAAAACACGATAGGAGTACAAAGTATAGAAAAGGTAAACAAATCACTTGGTAAAAATATTTCCAAATTAAACTAAACATTTTTTTTCTGATCAGGTAAAGCCCACTGAGCTATTAGCTTATTTTTCAGAAGCCCAAGTGATAACTCAACAAAGTGGCTTATCATGTGGAGATTAATAGCAGCAAAATAATCTAAATGCATGTTTCTAAATTGCTGTCAAAAGATTGTACTTTTTTCCCCCACTTTCTAGGCAAGGAATGGTTATTGCATCAATTGTGTTCAATGTTTGTCTTATTTAAACCGGGCAGCAAAGGGTCTGCATTTGACCGCTACAGCACACAGTCAGATGACCGAATTAAACTCAAATCAGTGCTCGCGAGCAGAGCTCAGCAAATCCCAAAGTGCTTTTTAAATTTAATTTTGTTTTCGATGTCGGCAGCAGCAGAAGGCGGCGTGGCAGAACGGCCGCCTGCCCGCCCGCCCATCCGCCCGCCGTATTTAATCCTGCACGTGCCTGCCGACCTTTAGCAACAGATGGCACGACGGTCAATATTCGCTATCGTGCGGACGAATATTGCGAAAAAAGAAATCCCTTTCACAGGACGCGTAAACGAGCGATGCTTTTTGTGACGTGCGGCAAAGCATTTTTTTTTTTTGCTGCTGCAATTGCACCACGGTAACGAACGACCCTAATATCGTTGGCGGTGCGGTTGCTCGTGTTTATGATAAGTGCACGGGGATGGGGCGTCAAATTAAGCCAAACAGCTGGGCTGTAACGCACAACCTGAGACCACTGAAATAAATTTTCTTACGCCACCAGCTAGAGCGGTGGCGCAGTTGTTAGCGCACTGTGCTATGAAACCAGTGACCCGTGTGCTTGCTTAAACAAACGCTGTTTGATAATATCGATCTGGAAAGCCGGTAGGCTGGTGGAATAAAACATATTTATACCTGGAGTAGGCACTGAGTCCTGCTCATATTTGTTTTTACATCTGTGCGGTATCTGTCGTAGCGAACAAAAATCACTCTGTTTGTTAAGAAAAGTAAGTTGGCTTGGGCAGGACACGTCACTCGAAAAGACTAATTGCAGAGTGGAAGTCAAAGGAGTGAGACGCTCAAGTGAACGTCGACCGGAGAGATGGAGTCCGCTTGGGCGAAGGAGCTTAGCTGTGTTATTTGTATTGCAAGACAAAGAGAGGAGATGGTGACGGCCTTCATCCAGTCTTGGATAGATCATAGATTATGATTATGACGATGATGAGTATTTATCACAGAACTCTTCTCATAATTCATTTATATTCTAAGGCCGCACTCCTTACACACAAAGTGCGTGCCACAAGTGAACCACAATACCATTCTGATCTCGTCAAGGAGCATAAACCATCATGCCAACTCTGGTAATCCTCGCAGCAGTTTTTTGCTGGCCATCAAACAAAGATGATCACTGCATCGTGCGCTTTCAGATGCCCTCCTGCGGCCGTCTGGAATGCTCATCCCTCCAATATTAGGAAGACACTGGATCTCGGCACTTTTAAATCTAGATTGCAAATTTATTTCTTGAACTACTTTTTGTGTTTAGTTTGTTGTCCTTCCCCCGCACCTCCGATTAGCACGGGGTTGGATACGTACTGTGCGAAAGAAGTTTGACATACATAATTATGGTCTCTCTTCCAGAATCCTAAAAATTACTTGACAAATGAATCATATTACGGAAATGAAGCAGTTGTATTGAATTGCTGTAGATCTGGCTCGTTTTCAAAGAGGCGTTCGCCCCGCGCTCGCCCCGTCCTCGCTCGTTCGCCATCAAGCGGGCGGACGGCTCCGCTGCTTGCGCCTTGTGTGCGCCCGAGCACTTTCGGAAAGTGGTTCCGTCATGTCGCATTTCGCTCATCGGCTAATGTAGGCCATTTTCCAGACACGACTGCCGCAGTGACCGCACCCATCACCGCCATCGCCGCTGCTGCTGCCGTTGTCGTGCGTTTTAATCCGGCTCGGCACGCCATAGCGGTGGCGCGAGTTCGCGTGAGAGCCGCGTTTGCCGATGGGGAGAGAGACAGGGAGAGAGAGAGAGAATCGCCGTCCTCTGCAGATATGCAGATTTGCTCGAATGCAATGAAGCAATGGTCCTTGCAAAATTCATCTCGGAAGCAGGATGATAACGAATGAGCAAATTAAAAACCGTCGGGGTGGAGAGGCCGTGGTGTAGGAATTATCGCCATGACGAAGCCGCCAACCCGAGTTTGATTCCCAGCCACAGCTGACGTCAGTGACAAATGATGTTGTACCCTGGGTTGTTAATGAGAAACAAAACTAATTAATTGTTTGCTCAAGTCCATCATTATGACACCGTACTGCTGTCACGTGCGCACATTTTAATACATCGTCATCGCGGTGATATCACAAGATTTGTATAATGGCATGGCTGACTTAATTTATACATTTTTTTAGTCAATGAGGTTTTACAGATTTCTAAAGCCTCATTTGTATCTCCTAAACAGCCCTCTATTTCGTGGGTTGCTTCTTCGGTTTGCATGAAATCTGTAAGAGCGCTGTGTGTGTGTGTGTGACCTATTAGTTGTCGAGCGGTTTTCAACGCAGCTAGCGGACTCGAGTGACGCCTGGCCCCGAGATGGAGGGGGCAGCGTTCACTCATCACAGGGGTTGTCCCAGTTTCCGAGGCCGTGTTGACAGCGCAAATGCCCGAAAGGGGGTGGGGGGGGGGTGGGAGGGGTGTGGGGCGGGGGGATCCTCAGACCTACTTTCCCAGCGCAATTCACCCCCTGACCTTGTTTCATCCGCCTACGATCGTCAACAGTCTGTCTGCCGTTCCATCGTAGATATTGATTTTCAGAAACAGATGCTGGTCCACCTGTCAAACCTGTATGCGTCTAATGGTGAGTCGATTCACCGCCGATCAATGCATTTGTATTCCCAATAAGCTCCACAATACTCCCATTGAATTGTGTGCGAGAGAATGCAAGCGTGGCACGTGCAGCGGGATCATGTGACCCTTGCAGACACGGGAGGTCACCACATTCAGCGCAGTGTCTCGATAGAGAATCAGTTCTGGAATTCGAATCGCCACCCTGAATCGTGACAATGTACTTGTGGAATTACTGATGCTTGGGCATTCGTGGGGCGGGGACGTGGGGTTAGAGTTGAAATGTCACATCCCCTTACTCGCCAGACACGCGCCGAGTCGCACGTGTGAGAAGCTACGTTTGTCGATACGTATGAACCGTGTGCGACGTCATCTCGTCCATGCAAGCTTGAAGCCTAACATCATTAATGGTGCTTAAATAACTCTCGTGGTGGGGGGCGGGAACGCGTCGTTGTTGGATGTCGTGAAGAGAATCCGTCCGCGTGCATGATTTTTATTCCTCGTGCTTTTCTTCTTCAGAGAAGAGCATTCTGGAGCTGAAGAAGTTGCTGCTGCTCATTCTGGGCTGCGCTGTGCAGGTGAGGAACTGGCGTGCGCCGCCCATGCCGTGCGCTCTCGGTCGCGATCGTCCCTTCCACGATTTTCTTTCAACAAACTCTCGCGGATCAAATCGGGCCGCATTGCGGTTCGGAGGCTTGATGTGTTGTTGTTGATATTTTGTCGTTGACGTGCTGTTATTTACGTGTCGTTGATGTGTCGTTCGTATATGAAGTGTGAGAAAAAGGAGAAGCACATCGAGAAAATCAAGGAACTAGACATCAACACCCAGGCGGCGATCGTCGCGCACATCAAAGAGGTGAGAATGCACGCTGCGGACTATTCCTTTCCGGATTATTCCGTTCGTGGCAGACGATGACAATAATGATCAATCAATCTTTATTGATTGATTTACAACAATAACAATAATTTACGGCCCTTTACAATCCCCTCCTGAACGAAGGCCTCGCCCACACCATATCACGCTTGGGAGGTTGTTTGACCATACTTCACCTTGCTGGTCAATGGCGGGTTGGTGAAGGGACCGATCAGGACCTTAAATTCAAACATCACTCGCCACCGATGCCAGCCGTGGCCAGGAATAAAAATCATGTCTTCTCGGCTCACTTGCGTATTGCGCTAACCACATTTTTTGTGAGCTTAAGAATCGATACGAATCGTTGAATTGTTGCACCGGATGGGTGTTGTGGTGTAGGCCAGGCCACGCACCACCACTTCTCTCCACCCCCCTCCCCTCTTTTTCCCCTCTCTCTCTCTGCGTTTATTCGTCCTCGGGCTGCACTTAGCGCGACGATGACGGGGCCCCGTAATTGCCTCCTCGGCCCTCCGCTGACTCGAGGGCACTTTCAGGGTTTATTTTTTTTAGTTCTAATGCCGGTTGTCTGCCTCGTGCGGCACAAAGCTTGGCGCGCCGCTTTCCACGGTGTTTTTTTTTCTACCTCCTTCCTCCCTTGGCGTGGTGCTGCGGTAAATGTCGGAAAAATGCCGACGGTGCCTGAGCATGGCGCCCCCGGCGCTTGCATTATGCATGCGGCCGAGCCCTCACGGTTTTTCCTTGCCATTGTTTGTTTCATTCGTTAACCTAACAACAACAATATTAAGTAATAATAATCAAATGCAATGGCCCTTTGGTAATGCACTATTAGATGAAGGCCTTCTCATGCCGTGTTGGCCGTGTGGGTTTGTTTTGACCATACTTCACCACGATAATTATTCCGATATCGATCACTATTGATGTTCGCCGTGGCTGAGAATCGCAGTCTTGTGGCCGGGCCATCTTTGTCTTCCCTGTGCTGATGGCTAAACACCATACCAGTTACTCATTTGAGGCCGAGTCGACCTAAGGGAGGCCCAGGACAAGTTCAGATATTCGCCATTGAATAGGAATCGAACACTGGTCCGCTGGATCCGTAGAGCAGAGCACTAACCACTGCGGCCACTGCTCCCCACATACAATGAAGACAAAGATCCCCCGTATAGCCTTAAGAAACTTTTAGGGAAAGTGCTGTTAGCGAGCACCTATGAAGGCCGGCACAGCACACGATGGGGTAGGTGGCCAGCACCGCATCCGGCCGCCTTTGTCTCCCTATTGGCAATGTTTTCACATCGCACAAGGTACTCATTTGAGGCTGAGTCAGCCTAGGGGAGGCCCAGGACCGGTTCAGATAACCATCACTGGTGTTGGCCGTGAGCGGGAATCAAACTCTGGTCGCCAGGTTCGTAGCGCAGCACGCTAACCGCTGCACTACCGCTTCCTACATACCAATACCCGTCATACGCCTCTAAGTGACGGTGACGTCACCACGACGCCTGTGCCCGGCCAGGCCCCACATACACACACATACAAAGACAAAGAACCCCCATATAGCCTAACACAGACTGTTGGGGCAAGTGCTGTTAGCGAGCACCTTCACACACACACACGTGCGCACACCAACACGTGTGTGGGGGGGGGGGTGGGTGATCTTCCGCCACCACAGGTCACGCAGAGCCAGGAGAACATCCTGGACATGCAGTGGATGCATGTGACGGAGGTGGTGCCCGAGGATCTGTACGCGCTGACGCACGGCATGGTCTACAACCTGCGCCGGCTCGTCGACGAGCGCGACAAGTTCTCGCAGGTGATGCGTTGGGGGGGGGGCGCGGAGAGGAGGGGGGGGGCTAGTGCTGGAGCACGGAGGGGGGTGAACCGGAGAGGAGCCAACTGAGATACGGAGTTCACGGGATCACTGTTCAGGTCATTTCTTTGGAGCTGCCTTTTGTGTTTAGTTTGTTGTCCTTTCCCGCACCCCGATTCGCACGGTTGGCTATGTACGGTGCAAAAGAAGTTCAACAAAGTACATATATACATGTCTTATTATTATTGTTTTGTAATTGAGGTTCTAAATTGAAAACTCATTCTTTACAACTGCGTTTTGTGTTTAGTTTGTTGCCCTTTCCCGCACCTCCAACTCACACGATTGGCTACATGCGGTGCCAAAGGCGTCTAACATACATACACACGTATATGCATGCAGGTGAAAGGTCAAGACCAATTGTAAATTCTAACGGTAGGCGTGTAATGAACTTTTAATGAAAAGCGATCGTAACAATCGCGACGTGTGCGTCAAGTTGCACGTGTTCGGATCACCAATCACGATTTGTGCGTGTTATACTCGATGCAAATATTACCTTTAAGGGAATGGAGTTGGTGCATCAGAGGAATACAAATGATCCAAAACAAAGAATAGATTCTCCAACCCAGTAATGAATCCTGAATAGTTCGATGCAAGTGGATCATTGCCTGCCTATTGAATGTCATCTACACCGCAGGCCTGCAAGTTGTGAGCGACTGACACCCCTAAAACTATTTCTAATTCACATGTTGACGGAAAGGCCCTCCCAGCTCCGATATTTCATTTCAAAACGGATATAAATTTCCACAATCGGCCGCCAGCATTGCCCACTTCTCCACGCGCCAATCCGACCGTCTTTCCGTCAACCAAATGACCGGCGCCTTTTAACGTCGGGGCTGTCTATCGATGCCTCTCCTCTCAGATGATCGTGGAGCTGGCCCAAGAGCGAGACCACCTCCAGCAGCAGCTGCAGCACGGGAAGCTGGAGACGTCGTCACCCAGCGGGCCGGAGCGGGCTCCCTCGCCGTCGGCCCACGTCCGCCTGTCGCCCATCGACAACCGGCAGCACCTCGCGGTGGAGCTCGCCGACACCAAGGCCAAGTGTCGGCGCGTCCGCCAGGAGCTGTGAGTGGAGATGGCCAGGGGCCTGGAGCGGCTCGCCCTAACGCCTATTCCTCTGTTCCATCAAATGCTTCCCCTTCTCGGTGTACAATACAGTGCAACGTCGCGTATCCGAACAGCCGCATAGCCTGATTTCTCTTTTGCTTCATTGTTGTCACTTAATTTTCATATGCTTTGCTTTTGTCATTTATGGTGACACCACAATTTATGTATGTGCGTATGTTGAACGTTTTTCACACCGTACGTAGCCAACCATGCTGATTTCTCACCTGGTTACACAAAATAAACTTGAAGCTACCCATCCTGTCCAATTAATCACGCACACCCAGTGCAGTATTTGTGCATCGTGCAACCTTCATTTGAAACGATGACAGTTACACCAGGCATTAGAATTGGTGTCTAAATTAATTAGCTGAGTGGCTATCCACAACGCCGCTCAAAGGATTTCCGAGTGGCAGTTTTGAGTATTCTCCTTGTCTGTGCGGGGTTTCTCTAAGCACTCTGGTGTCTTTCTACACACGGACATACACAATGAAAGAGCTAATGGCAGATTGTTGAATGCACATAATTTATGTTTGTGATCGGAGAAGATTGCAAGATGAGTAAAGGAGCCAACGGTTGCTTTTAACTCTCAGATCAAAGTTTGGGAAATTACTGCCCTCAATTACTAAGCCCTACACTATGGGGACCTCATTTGCCAGTAAAAATATGATATATTTTTACTGGCAAATGAGGTCCCCATAGTGTAGATGCTTGCCCCGAGCTCTCATACTCTGATGGTGCATTGTCCTTGAGTTGTGCGCCTTTTGGCGTCATCTGGTCCAACCCATATGAGACTAGGCTCGAAGGAAAGCTGTCTCGGGTGTGGACCAATCAACTTCAAGGACAGTGCACATTATCAGAGTTATGTTCTTTTGTTTGTATTATGACTGCAGGTATTGCGGTCTATGCAAACATGACTCCTTGCAAAAAGGTGTCAGTTTTGTTGCCAGAAAGAAGGGTAAAGAACCAATTATCTTACTAAGCCCTATTATGAAAGCTCAGGCTGCATACGCTTTGTAATGAGGGTATATTTAGCATCTAGAGGCACGAGTGTCTCGCAATGCTTGGGTCGAGGTGAGATTGCGTGCCAAAATAAGTGTCGCTTATTTAATCCGCACGGATTTGCCATCATTGATGGGTTAAGTGTTCTCATTTCCGCCCGCAATTACAGATTTTGTAATTCAGTTTTTTTTCAGTTATTTGTAACGATCTGCACGTCTTTTTTAAAGTTAAGTTTTTATTACCTTGCGAATTTTAACACGTCGCTGTCATTGCTTTCAGGGAGGAAAGGACAGAGCAGCTTACCGACTGCAGACACGAGCTTCAGCAAATGGACCTGGAGCTGAAGAGGTTACGGCAGGAGGTCAGTGACGTCCGGGGCAGCCTCATCTGACGCTGAGTAGCAGAGAGTTCGCAGGCAGTCGGTCAAAACCACCTTTATTTTATGGTGATATGTTCACCCCTGTAAAGCCACAGCCGACTGCGTAATTTATCTAACGTTTCTTCAGAAGAATAGGCACTCACCTTGGGTCTCCATTCCTAATACAGACTCGCTGTCCCATCGGATTAGTAAATGGTAGTGAAGCAAGGAGGTTGCTGACATATCTTTAGGGTGCCACAATGGGGAGATGTTAACTACCTCACCTGGAAAACAGGAGGTTGTGGGTTCGATCCCGACCCTGACTCTTGTATATTTGGAGTTTGCATGTTCTCCCCGTGGTCGCGTGGATTTTTATCCGGATACTCCGGTTTTTCCCTCCACATTTAGAATCGACACGCATTTGGGAGGATTTTGGCTGCTATAAATTCCACACGATAAGCCACTTCATTGAGCTATAATTTGTGAAGGCCAGCTCGCTTCTGAAAAAGAGTTATATAGATCAGTGGGTTTTGCCTGGTAAAATACAAAGTTTAGTTTAGTTGGTATGGATTTTTGGCTGTTATTCCCATGTACGTGTGGGTTTGCTCCAGGGGCGGAAAGCCTGGTCAAACATCTGAAGTGATCACAAGCGAGAGGCTTTGTGTCCCCCTGCTCAAATGGGTGTGAGGGAGTTGCTAACCTCCGTTGGCAGCCCGTGAGCCAGTGCTCACAATTCCACATGCTAATAAAGGTGACCAGCCTCTCCTCGTAGAACAAAACCAATGCTGACTTTTTGCGTCTTAAAGTCAAGGCAGGTTCCGGGTTTTTTTTGTTTACGATTGAACAAATGGTGGGTCCAGAAGGCTGGTGCACTGATGTGTGCTTTTATGGGAAGAGACATATCCGTGTGTGTGTGTGTGTTTATTTATTGATATGAGCATTGATGGTTACATTTTACCTTGCCAAGGTGTGGGGCTTGGACCCTATAATGAATCCCGTGGCATCCTTTGGGGGGCCGTGGCCCAATCGCTGATTTAATTCGAAGGCATTCCAGGTGGGGTTGCCACCTGAGGTACATTGAACTGGGTCATATCAAGCAATACCAGCATATAAATGCGTTGTCTTGAGCAGTGTAATATTGTTGTTATTATTATTGAGCAAGTGACGAAAACCTTGGCTTTTAATATCCTGGGAAGGCTCTGGAGATTTCCCAGTACCGCTGCTGTCGCCTCACCGAGAGAAAAAATCCTCGGGGTAAACCAGGTCAAGGCGGCAACCCTCATCGCAGGGCACGCGCGCGCAAATTCATTCAGACGCTGTCTCCCCGACAGACCTGGTCTTCACTTGAGGATGGCTGCTTGCGTTGTGGCCGAAACGTCATGAGAATTATTTTGTTATGTTTTATTTTTATTATTTTATTACTTCCCTTCTACGTGACTTTACCGAAAGAACCAAGAAGATGAATCCCTGCAGTCACGAAAGCTTTAAATCGAAATTGAACCGCCTCTGCTCGTGTTTGCGCAGAACCTGCTGCTGGTGCCGGAGGCGCGGGCGGCGCGGACGTACCGCGACGAGCTGGACGCCATGCGGGAGCGTGCGGGCCGCGTGGAGCGGCTCGAGAGCGAGGTGGGGCGCTACAAGGAGCGCCTCCACGACGTCGACTTCTACCGCGCGCGCGCCGAGGTGAGGCCTACCGGCGGCGGCAGGAGCGGCGGGAGGGCGGCCCGCGCTCGGAAAGGGGGGGGATTGTCCGGAGGGTGGAGAGGGCTTGCGCCAGACAGTTACCTCGACCAGACAGCCAGACACGAGGCCCAACGCGTGGCTCTCACCTTTAACAGACTGGACAAGTAAATCCTAGGCCTACCCATAACCCTAACCGTTCGAGATGAACCTGATCCTTGCCCTACCCATAGGCAGAAAATCACAAACTAATTGGACACTAAATTATCCATAAACATAACCACACTGGCTAATCAGACCCTAGCTTTTCGTGTAACCGTAACGACAACTAGCCAACCAGACACGAACCCTACCTGTGACCCTTACCTATAACCACGCTAGATGAGCATGTCCTTGCCCTACCCCGAACTCTACCGCATTAGCCAACCAGGCCGCAGTTCTAAACCAAAACTTAATCACACAGGCTAAGCAGATGCTTGATCTGCCCTTAACTATAGCGTCATAAACCAACCAGGCCCAAGCTCAAAACCAATACCACACTGGCCAAACAGACCCTCACATTAATTATCCTACTCCTGCCCTGTAAGCTTGTAAAATAGAATTTCTTAGTTCAACGTTGGCCTCTTTACACACCCCCATATTCCATTATCTACTATTTGTGGAAGTGTTATCCTTAGGCTAATGGATAATGGAAAGTACTAAGCAGAACAAACAAGACAGACCCACGACAGGCAGTGCAGAGCACACAAAAGGTAATTTGCTCCAATAGTTTCGTAGCCTCCCCCCCCCCCCCCCCCCCACTTGGTGCCAGCCAATCGGATTGCAGCGGGGAACACAGCTGGGAATAACAAATAAAGCAATTTGGCAGCAGCTCTTGGACATAAATTAAACAACATTCAGAAAATATATAGAGGTGAACGTTAAGAGGTGCTGCTCCGCAAATTATTGGCTCCCACCGCTGCTGGTGGAAGGTCCCTCCACTAGAGAGAGCTCTAGAGCAGAAATGTCCTATGCTGGCAGAGGTCGCAACCGGGTACCCGATACCCGTACCCTACCCGATACCCGGCTACCCGTACCCAGCCGGGTACGGGTACCCGTTTGCGACCCTGGTGCGGCCGGGTACGGGTACGGGTAGGCCGTGAGTCACCGGTGAGTAACCGTTTGTCACTCATTTCGGGTAGGGTACGCGTACGGGTACCCGTACCCGGTAGGGTACGCGTACGGGTACCCGTACCCGGCCGGGTACGGGTACGTGACACCTAACCCTAACTCTAAACTCCCCCCCCCCATGCCGCTCACAACCGCGCTCGCGAACAGGAGCTGCGCGAAGACAACGGGGTGCTGCTGGAGACGAAGGCGATGCTCGAGGACCAGCTGGAGGTGGCGCACTCGCGCTGCGACAAGCTGCACGAGCTGGAGAAGGAGAACTTGCAGCTGCACTCCAAGATTCACGACCTGGAGATGGTAAGGGCTGTCGATGCGACTAGACCACGTGCGCTCGAAGATTCGCGGGAATGTTTTTTTTTGGGGGGGGGCGGCACAGGATGTGCGCAAAATAACGAGCGGGCCGCCGTTGTCGCCATGGTGGGGTGAGGAACGGGACGCGGACAGGACGAGGCTGGAGGAGCTGGTGGAGGAGAACCTGACGCTGGAGATGGCGCAGAAGCAGAGCATGAACGAGTCGGCGCACCTCGGCTGGGAGCTCGAGCAGCTGAGCAAGACGGCTGACCTCGGCGACAGTGAGTGTCGCGATCGCGCGACGGCGAGCGACTGGACGAGAAGCGCGCCGTATGTCCTGCGGTTCAAACGGCAGCCAGTTGCGTCGCTGTTCGTGGCACAACGTTTGATTCCCAGCCACGGTCAACATCGGTGACGAACAACTGTAACCGGTCCTGGGCTGCCCCAAGGGCGACTCGGTTCAGATGAGTAACTGGTTGCGGTGGTGTGTAAAACATCAGCACTTGGGAGACAAAGGCGGCCCGGCAGTGGTGTAACCGTTAATAGGTGTTACTCGCTCACAGCACTTGCCCCAAAGATGTGTTAAGGCTATACGGGGGGATCTTTGTCATTGTATTTGGCTGTGTGTGTGTACGTTTGCACCGCTCGCCCCCACTCCCCATCTCGTGCCCTCCGCCGCCCCCAGACGGACGGCGGCAGTCGGTGAGCACGGAGGTGAGCGAGGCGACGTCGAGCCGCGTGCTGCGCTTGGAGAAGGAGAACCGCAGCCTCATGCAGACCGTGCAGGAGCTGCGCGAGGCTGCGATGGCAGCGGCGGCGGCAGCGGCAGCCACAGTAACAAACGCAACCACCGCAACCGCTAGCAAAAGCAGCAGCAAGAACACCGCCGCTTCTGGCGCGGCCAGGATCCCCCCACGGCTGCCGCCCAAGCCAGTCGAGGTGGTGCGGTTGCGCGAGCTGGAGGTGAACAATCGGCAGCTGAACGACAAGGTGGGCGCGGTGCACAGATGCGTGCACGCACGTGCGGAGACGCATGTACACACGCGGGTCGGGCGACGGAGAGATGCTGTCGTCACCGTTGAGGGTGTGTGTTACCAATCAGCGGCAGGCTCTACGAGAGACCAAAGGACGTTGAATATAAAACCTCAAATTAATACAATCGATTAATTCATTGTATTAATACATTCACCATCTAATGATATCAAAACGGAGTTTTTATTTTATAATTATAACCTGATTCGAATCCTAACAAAACGGCCCAAACGTATCTTTTTACCGAGTTCCTCCCCCCCCCCGCCCTCCACCGTTGGCGGCGGCGATAGCGGCACAGTTTTCACAAAAAGTCTTCATGGGAAAAATCAAATTTGTCCAAGTGGTATCTGGGCCCTAAACGTCGTGCGTGCGTGCGTGCGGCGCCAGGTGGAGCAGCTGCAGGCGGAACTCCAGAGCGAGCGAAGAAGCCTCAAGGATATGGAGAGTCTTAGCAACGAGCTCCTGCGCGACAAGGAGCACCTGGAGGGGAGCATGCGGACCGTGCACGACAACTGCAGGAAGCAGGTGTGCGGTGGCTACGCGGACCACAGATCCAGAATGCGCCGAGCTGCGAGTTGGCCTGGAGATTGCAGTGCACCAATTGCTTTTCATGAACCCATCTTTTCGGAGCTTTGGATTGTTATTTTTCCCGTGGGGTGTCTCAAGTTTTTATTCGTGGATCATTCAAGTTTCTAATCTCGCGCACGAAAAAAAACTACTTTAAAATAAAATTGGCCTAACAATCCCCACGCTGCACTCTCCTGAAAACACACAACGATACTCGGTAAGACTTTCCTGGATAAATCACCGACCTTCATGTAACATCCTCTGACCGAATTCCGCAGAACGTGCCCGATCTCATCAAGTCTCGGAGCTAAGCAGAGTTGAGCCTCGGATAGTGCTTGGAGGGGCGGCCGCCTTGCATAAAGCCGGCGTTCTCGGCCATCTTGCGTCGGCAGCAGAGTGGATTGGATTGACAAAATAGCCATTTAAACGATAAAGAAAAAGACATACAACACACATTAAAAGAGTAGAAACTGAAAATCCCATCGGCAGTCTTTTCCGCCGCCACTAGGCTGCTCGGCTCGACCGCACCTCCTTTAACAGGGCCCGTGACCGCGTGCAGATGAAGGCGCTGGAGCAAGAGAAAGAGAAGCTGATGCGGCTGGTAGAGAAAGACGCCGACGACGCTGGCAGCCCCGTGGCAGTAACGCCGGCGGAGCCGGGGGGGGCACGGCTGGCGCGGCTCGAGGCGGAGCGGCGCGAGCAGGCGGAGCGGGCAGACGGCGCCGAGCGGGAGGTGCGGCGGCTGCAGCGCGAGCACAGCCAGCTGCAGCGTCGCGGCGCCGGCAGTGCGGAGAGGCTCGCCGCGCTCCAGCAGGCGCACTCCGCCCTCGAGGAGGACAGCCGCAAGCTCCGGAAGACGCTCGAGGTCGGGGAAAGCGCCGGTCGCGCGCATGGGCATGCGTACTCGACACGCCGGCCGATTCTTGCAATTAAATCGCGCTCACGAGCACTTGCGGGTGGGGCGTCGGTGCCGTGGTTCGCAGCTCTTGCTCGGAACCTTACGAACCCTAAAGCCTCGTGTGCGTAGGAGGCACTTGAAGGGATCTCGAAAGTAGTTCTGTGATATCACCTTCGATGGCACAGGGTGCTGTTACACTGCTTTACGTTCAGTTCTATCAATTACAGCGAGGTGGGAGCTGGACGTCCCGCCCTAGATAAGTGTTCCAAACTTGGCCGCGTGTGTGCTCTACACAGCAGTTGTAATTGCAGGCCAGCACGCAGGCCCTGGTGACTGAGAGGTATATCGGAAGGGGGGCGATCGATGCCACCGGTAGAGGATTATCTCGGTTGGAAAGCGCTAACGACGCGCGCTCGCTCGTGCTGGCACGCGCTCCCATGTAGGGGCTGCAGGGCGTGCGCTCGCAGCTCGAGGGCCTGGAGAAGGACAACGCGCAGCTGGACGAGGAGAACGCCGCCCTACGCCACACCGTCGAGTCGCTGAAGTCGGCCGAGGCGCGGCTTGTGCAGGCCGAGCGTGACAACCGCGACCTGGAGCAGGAGAAGGAGACGCTGCGGCGCTCGCTCGAGGGCCTGCGCACTGCCGGGCGCAAGGCCGAGCGGCTCGAGGCCAGCGTGCAGGCCCTCGAGACGGAGAGCCAGCGCACCCAGCGGGCGCTGGAGGCCGCCAGCAAGAAGGCCGCGCAGACAGAGTGCGAGCTGCAGGTGCGTGCGTGCGGGCGATCGCGGGAGAAGGATCGGAGAGTGCTTGCCATTATCGCCACATGGATCACTGGAATAGTTGGTGGGGGGAAGGGGGGTAAGCTCGTGACTGGGGAGAATCGGTGAGAGCTGCATTGTTTATGAACCCGTGAAGCCTTTCCAGTATAGTGAGGTCGAAACTGGGTGCTGTAAACGGAGATAAAGGTGGCTGGGCATGGAGAGCGGTAGTGTGGCAGTTATCGCGCTATGTACCCAGCGACCCGAGTTTGATTCCCGATCAGGACTAACATTGATAACGAATATCCGAACCTGTGCCCGAGCCTGCCCTCGGTTGATTTATCCTTCACGGAGTACCTGGTGGGAAAGCTGGACTGGCCACACCGGCCCGTCATGCATCTGCACTGGCCTGCCTAGGCCCGCAGAGTAAAAACAACGATGTTTAACTCAACCTGATTAGCTATGTAGCCGTTCCGTGACGGGTCAGGTGACATTGCCGTGGCTGTGCCGGCACAGGAGATGGAGCTGGAGAACCAGTCGCTGCAGCGCAGCGTGGAGGAGCTGCGCATGTCGGCGCGCCGGCTGGAGGTGGCGGAGCAGGCGGCTCGCTCGCTGGAGGCCGAAGTGGCACAGATCGAGAAGGAGCGCAAGCAGCTGAAGAAGGAGGTGTGGCGGCTGCGCCAGCAGGCGGAGGTGCGCGAGGCCGTGGCGGAGGAGGCGGCGGCACGCATCGCGGAGCTGGAGGTCAACGGGCGCTCGCTGTCGCGCGAAGTGGCGCGTCTCTCGGAGTCCTGCGCCCGCCTGCGTGACGCCGAGCGAGACAGCAAGGAGCTTCTCAAGGAGGTCACCATCGGCAAGAAGACGCTGGCGACGCTCCGAGAGGTCGGGCCGATGCGCCGGCGGCATCCTGCGTGTTTTGGCTTCGTCGCGTTTGAATTTATGTTGCGGGGAGGGCGTTAAAAAGCTTGTTTTGGCTTCAGTTGGGCAACCAGGAGTCGTGGCATGAGATGAAGAATCCATACCGAACTCTCTTAGAAGGCGATATTGCAGAACTATTTCTGAGATTACTTCAAATGATATTTAGTTTGCTTATCTAATTTGTGATATTCTCCATAATCATGCTAACTGTTACGTTGTGTTATATATTTTTTATACTTGGGGATGATGCATTTTTCCTCTTTGGCCTACGATAGGGATGTTCACATAGCAGTCAAACTAATTTTTAAAAATATTCCTAGACCTGGAGGGTTTATCACATCGATACATCTCAGAGCCAGATTTTTGGCACGTAGTGATTTTTTTTGCGTGCAGTCATTCATCGGATGGGCTGAGGACTGAGACCATCGGCCCAATTCACCGGTATAATCACGGTGGTGGCTTAATACGGGATTCACACCCAGGATTTTGATAAATCGATTGGTTGCAGCCCATGTTTGAAATACACCGAGCATCCTGGAGTTCTTGTACGAGTTCCGGGTTGGTGCGTGCGGCGCGCAGGACCTGGTGACCGAGAAGCTGCAGGGCCAGCAGCTGAGCAATGAGCTGGACAAGCTGAGCAACGAGCTGGAGAAGATAGGCCTCAACAAGGAGCGGCTGCTACAGGACGCGCACAGCAACGACGATACGTAAGGCACACGCGCCACCGCTCCCCCACTGGTTCCTGTGCGTACCTCCACCATCAACAGCAGCACCTACGCCAGCGCTGCTGCCCACCTATGTACGCTCGCACACCACCATATGCGCCAGCACAAGCTTACATGCACCATCCACTACAATGCCTACGCAACAACAACCGCCATTCGCCACTAAGTGGCGGTGACGTCACCACGATGCTTGTGCCAGGCCATGTGCACCTTGCGGCCACGTGAAGTGTCGAACGCCCGCTGGCAGGAGGTCACGGGGCAGACCCAGGTGCCACGGGTCGCCTACTCAAACACCGCTCACGCCAGCACTGACAATACAGCACCACCACCTACAACACCTATACCACCACAAGCATCGTGGTGGCGCCGTGGTGGAGAAATGTTAACTACCTCGCCTGGTATGCAGAAGGTCGTGGGTTCGATCCTGACCCTAATGCCTGCTGTATATTTGGAGTTTGCATGTTCTTCCCGTGATCATGTGGATTTTTCTCCGGTTTTCCCTCCACATTCAGAAACACACATTTATAGTATTTGTCAGCTTTCCATTTCTACACGATAAGCCACTTCGTTGCGCTATCATTTGTTGCCAGGTTGCTTCTGCAAAAGCTTTCTAGCTCAGTGGGCCTTAGCTGGTAAAATATAAATAGTTTTAATTTGTTAGTTTTAACAACCTCCCCTCCTAGGACCATCTACAACCAAAATTGTCTCCTACATACACCACCTTGAACAGCATGAACTCCATCACCCACATTGAGAAAGGGAGTGATCACCCTTGTTGAACAAATAAATTTGACTTGAGCTCCATCGTATCAGCACCACCACCAGCAACACAACCTTCACTATCAACGGCACCGCCACCACCACGACCATCACCACTTCCGCCACCTGCAACCAAATCAGCCCGATTACGACCGATCTCTTTGCATCTCGGAAGTTCAAAGCAGGTCGACGCATGGTTCGTACCTCAATGAGAGACTCGGGCAGTAGGATTGGCTTGCACGGGTTTGTCGGGAGACGTCGGCGCACCGATGGAAAGTCAAATGCGTTCGTGCAGAGCTCCGAGCGTTTGTTTGTTTGTCGCCGTCACGGTGTGAGCTCTTAACGGTCCCCTCCCGTGGTCGCGGCGGTCGCGGCGACCGCTGAGCAGGAAGTACAAGATCCTGGAGTCGAGGATCGAGTCGACGCTCAAGAAGACGCTGGAGCTGCGGGAGGAGAAGATCTCGGCTCTGGAGTCGCGCCTCGAGGAGTCCTCCAACCTCAACCAGCAGCTGCGGCAGGAGCTCAAAACGGTTTGTGGAGCACGGCGCCTTGTCCTTCGATCCGCCCCCCACCCCCCCCCCCTAACTTTTTGGGTCATTTTGAATAAAAAAGAAAGTTATTACGAGTAACGAAAACCAGTGGCAGAGATATTTGCTTGTGGTGAACCGTTGCTGCTGAATGAATGCGCTACCCCCAGTAGGCTCTATGGCTGATGGTTCGTGTAAAAAATATGTTTTGTGTTTTTGGTTTTATGTGGAGGTACAGATATGGCAGGGAGGTGTATTGTTTTCTTATTTATCTTGTTTATTACATTCCCCACGGCGACATTTCTCTTCAGGTTGTACAACGGTCATTTAAGGGCAAGTGAGGATTTTTACTCACGTATTTGAAGTTGAGATTAAAACCCGAAAGGTAGGGGGAGTGGACTTTATGACTCCTCCGACCCAGAACCCGGCGGCCAGTTCAGCGGGGCCCTCCGCTTGCCTTCGGGATTAGGTGACGTCACCACCGTCCGGGCGTGAGAGACACCGTCGGCAGGCAGGCAGGCGCACGCGCGAGCTTACAGAGAGGAGGAGCGGATGCGAGTTGCGTTGACGGGCCCGCGTTGTGGCTCCCAACCAGGTGAAGAAGAACTACGAGGCTCTGAAGCAGCGGGAGGAGGAGGAGCGGAAAAGCGGCGGCGGCGGCGTCAGTCCCCTGCCGGGCCGGCGCGCCGACGCGCTCGCCGTGAGCCAGACGCAGAGCGAGTCGCGCGAAGCCACACGGGAACTGCTGCGCGTCAAGGACCGGCTCATCGAGATCGAGAGGAACGTACGTCCGTGCTCTCTCTCTCTCTCTCTCGCTCGCGCATGTGAGCACGGCCGCTGCTAAAGATGTCGCGCGGAGCGAGGTGTTCCGCCGAAGGGTGCTTTGGTAGTGAGGCCTACGAATGACGTGTTCTGGGATGGAAGCGTGACCCCCTGACCGTGACGGCGCGTCGAGAGTCGCTGGGGTTGGCGAATCGTCGCATGCCGTGATTACTCCCTCTCCTTTGGAGAAGACTGAACTTTACATAGTAATGTGGAATTTCAGCATCTGGCTCAGGTGCAGCCAACGGATTCAAGTGCTGCCCAAAGCTCGCTTGAGCTTGCAAGATCTTTAACGTGACTTTGTAGTTATAATTATTATTATAATAATCGTGATTTTTGTTGATTTGCTACACGATGAACGATGAATCCTGTGACACAAACTTTCTTAAGACTGCTGCCCCACCTCCCCCCATGCTGCTGCTTCCCCCTATGCCCCAACAGAATGCGACGCTACAGGCAGAAAAGCAGGCACTGAAGGCGCAGTACAAGCAGCTGGAGTCACAGAACAACCACCTGCAGACGCAGATCCTGGCTCTGCAGAAGCAGGCCGTGTCGCTGCAGGAGCACAACACCGCGCTGCAGACGCAGAACGCCAAGCTGCAGGCAATGCTCGCACCCCAATCACAGCCCATCGCACAACCACATCCACACAGAGAGCTACGTTTACTGTTCAGGAGAGTGCTGTTAGGGAGCACCTATAAAGGCTGTCGCGGCACACAAGGAGGTGTTGCGACCAGCCCGCCCGCCTTTGTTTCCCCAGTGCCAATGTGTGTTTAGACATGGAGGAGGCCCAGGACCTGTTGAGATGTTGCTCTGATATCACTCGTCACTAATGATAGCCATGGCCTGGAACCGAACCCAGGTCGCCAGGTTCACAGCGCAATGCGCCAATCACTGCTTTGTGCCCCAACAGCATCAGCTTCCGTGCTGCCAATTATTTTTTTCCATAGACAAGCAACACACTCCATAATGCACGCGTACGCCCGACGTTTCCCAGCTCGTGCCCTATATCTGCTGACTTCTTGCGCACCGCCCCCCCCCCCACCCCGTCGTCCTCATACCGTCCCCGTCTCCCGCCGTCGCCCTGGGCCCCCCGCGCAGGTCGAGAACTCGGCCGTGAGCTCGCAGAGCGCCTCACTCATGGCGCAGAACGCGTCGCAGCAGGGCCAGCAGGCGGCGCTGGAGGCCGAGGCGGAGGAGCTGGCGCGATCGCGCGAGGAGCTGCACGCCACCTACGAGGCGCTGAGCCGCGACCACGAGCGCCTCGTGGGCCTGCACGAGCGCCAGGCCGCCGACTACGAGGCGCTCATCGGCAAGCACGGCCACCTCAAGAGCGCGCACCGCGCCACGGAGCTGCAGCACAAGGAGCTGGAGGACAGGTACCGCTGGCGTCCGTCCCCTCGACGGCGCCGTCGGGGACGCCCCACGGCGCCTGTCATGGGCTGGCGTTGCGGGATTAAAGTCGGGGGCGTGCAAACTTTGTAGCCCACAGGGCGGGCCGGAAGCCGCCTGGCTTTGGGCGACGCTCAAGCACCGGCGGGGGGGGGTGGAGTTGGGGTCACACGAACGCGGGGCCATCGACAAGGCGGGCTGTCCCACCAAGCGACGTCACTCTGGCTTACGCAACGTCTAGGCTTCCATTTGACCATTTTTGGTCCAAGGAGAGCCGGGAGATATTCTCACAGTGGCCCGAGCTCAAAAAGGTTGCACGTGCCCCAGATTTTTAATCTTAAAGTACGACGCGGCAGCGACTGCTTGTCCTTCAAGTCTAACTGAACACCGGTCAATCGATCTTGAATAAAAATGTGTTTGGTAAGACGTGAGTTTGACGAACACGCTGCTTGTGCTGACCTTTAAATCGGTCGGACGGGAGGAATGGTGGTGAGGGATGGAGGTGAGGGATGGGGGTGAGGGATGGGGGTGAGGGATGGGGGTGAGGGATGGGGGTGAGGGATGGGGGTGAGGGATGGGGGTGAGGGATGGGGGTGAGGGATGGGGGTGAGGGATGGGGGTGAGGATTGGGGGTGAGGATTGGGGGTGAGGGATGGGGGTGAGGGATGGGGTGAGGGATGGGGGTGAGGGATGGGGTGAGGGATGGGGGTGAGGGATGGGGGTGAGGGATGGGGGTGAGGGATGGGGGTGAGGGATGGGGGTGAGGGATGGGGGTGAGGGATGGGGGTGAGGGATGGGGGTGAGGGATGGGGGTGAGGGATGGGGGTGAGGGATGGGGGTGAGGGATGGGGGTGAGGGATGGGGGTGAGGGATGGGGGTGAGGGATGGGGGTGAGGGATGGGGGTGAGGGATGGGGGTGAGGGATGGGGGTGAGGGATGGGGGTGAGGGATGGGGGTGAGGGATGGGGGTGAGGGATGGGGGTGAGGGAGGAGAGCCGAGGAGGGAGCTGAGCATAGGTTTAGTGAGCCATTCGTTCTTCATGTGCACGGTGCCGCAGGTACAACACGCTGCTGAAGCAGAAGGTGCAGCTGCAGGAGCTGGAGGGCGTGCTGCGTGCCGAGCAGGACAAGCTGGCGCAGGATGCCAGCAAGTACGAGTCCATCGCCAGCGACTACCACCGCCTGCGTGACGAGAACGACAGGTGCAGGCAGCTCGAGCCGCGACACATCTGCGTGCGCCAGTGTGTGTGTGCACGCGGTAGTGCTTGCCGAGCAGAGGGGCGGCGACGTAACACTGCGTGTCGTATTGGCGCAGCGGGGAGTTCTGGTGGTACGCGCCTGCCAGTCGTCTCGGTCGGCGAACTCGCGGCGTTGTCAGTTAGCCGACCGAGACGACTGGCAGCGAGCCCTTCCCCACTTCTCGCGGTCTCAAAGCGCGCCCAGCCCCGGCACGGGCGCCCTCGCTGACTCTGCGTCCGCCCACCCCGCAGGCTGAACCTGACCTACAGCCACCTCATGAAGGAGCACGAGGGGCTCCAGGTAGATCACAAAGCGACCAAGAGCCAACTCAACGGGAGCCGCCTGGAGCAGGCACGCCTCGAGGCCGAGTACTCGGAGCTTCGCGAACACTGCCAGCAGCTGGACGTCACCTCGGCTAAGCTGAGCAACCAGTGCGAGGTGCGCCCCCCCCCCCCGCACCCCCCCCCCCCCCTCCACTCCACAAAGACAAGACCCCCCCCCCCCCCCCCTTTATATAGCCTTTAGAAACGTATTGCTACAGGATACTGCTGCATCTAAGCTGGACCCCGAAGAGTGACCAACGTAGACGTAAGAAAAAGGTGGCACACTTTTTGAACACGCGTGTAGGATGGACAACAACAGGACCTAAAGGAGAATGGCTTGGGGACGACGTAAGAGATTTGTGCTAGAAAGATGTTACACTACTCGAGCATATTGGCGCAAGACGAAGGAAAGTGGAAACAAATGACGAAATGTGCAGTAGACACCTGCGGGCTTGTCTACCCATGGATCGTGATGACAATGATTTTGATAGCCGTTGGGGCAAGTGCTGTTGGCCAGCACATACGAAAGGCCCATTGTGGACAGAACTACGCCTGGCCTCCTTTGTCTCCCCACCGGTGGTGACGTTTACACACTGCACGGGGTACTAATTTCAGGCTGAGCCAACCTAGGGGAAGCCCAGGATCGGTTCATATATTCGTCACCGATGTAGGCCGCGAATGTGGGATTCGAACTCGAGTTTTTACGGGTTCGGAGCGAAAGTAAGAAGAGACGGCTGTCATTGTCATTCTCCTCTCACCATCCTGTACTCGGATGCCACCTCAGAGCACCGATGGGGTCTGTGTTCCCACTGCATGTGATTGTGCCCGTGCACGGTTATCAAACCAAGCCGTGTGCTTTCAATCAGGCCGATCCAGCAGGCCAGTCGTGGAAACCGGCCGTGACGTCACACGCCAAGTTCACAATCCCAGCCATGGATTATTTGTTTTTTTATCAAATGCGAGCCCGTTACAGCCCGTTGCGCAGCTCTCAAATCCTAAAAATTATCCCGACGCAACTGAGCCGCATGTAGCGGTTGGGGAGGGGGTAAAAAGAGGGGGGGCGGACCCGCTGCTCCAACTAAGTGAGGACATCACGTTGTGGGAGAAATGAAAGCCGTGGGTATTGTTAAAAACGGAAGAGCATTTTTTTGATGTGAACTTTTAGCCATGCCTTACTTTGCTGGTTCCGTGCTGATATGTGAATTGGAGGGGGGGAGCCTAGGACCGGCTTGGATAAATTCTCGCCACTGATGTAAGCCATGGCCAGGAATCAAACTTGGGTTGCCAGGTTCACCATACGATGCAATAACAATTGCAGCACCGTTCCACCCATGGAAAATGAAATACGATCCAAAATCACACAAAATGTCATAGGCTTTCGTTTAAAATGAGATTTCATAAATCTTGTCACGAGCATAAACAAACCAATTGTGTAACGATGACTTGATGCGTCATCACATGCTCTCTTCTGCCAAGGCCAAAGGAGGAGGTCACCGTCTCTGTGTTTGCATGTGCAGCTTTTATCGCAGCTCAAGGGCAACCTGGAGGAGGAGAACCGGCACCTCCTGGACCAGATCCATCGACTCATGGAGAGCAAGGAGCAGTACCACTCTGAGCAGATGCAGTACATGTACGTTACCAAAACACTGGCCCTGCGCGTTTTGCAGGGGTTCCCCTTGGCTTAGCCCGTTGACATTAAGGTACGGGGGTGGCTCAACCTGCCGAAGCTGGTACCGCTGAAATCCTGGGTTCTAATCCAAGCAGCCATCTGCAGTTTAATGGAGTTCTCAAGCGTAGTGAATTCATTGTCTCAGCCCGGTCACCAGTGATCGCACGAAAGAAACCCATCGGATTAAATTTGGCTCCGCACTTAATTGGACTATGCTTCAGCTTTGAGAATTCATATATTAGTTTGACTGTTGGACTACGATCATTACCCTCGGTGGCAGAGTGAGTGACAAAGTGCTGCCCCCTCTACTGCTGCATTGAATAGAGGTCACTTGAAGGGATCTCAGAAGTAGCTCTGTGGTATCTGCTTCCGTTAGCCGTTTCCAACCACAAATGGGGCTGTGCTCGAGATCTAAATAGATTCTCCGTCTCACGACAACATTGTGACTTTTGACCTCTCGTAGTCATTGGACGGTAATGTCTGCACAGGGCACATCGAGCAGGGAGGGGAGTGGACGGTACACGGTATACGGGATCACGTGCCACTTGTGCCGCAGAGACAAACTGAACGAGCTGCGGAGGCAGAAGGAGAGGCTGGAAGAGAAGATCATGGACCAGTACCGCTTCTACAGCCTCTCGCCGCCACGACGGTACGGCAGGGCTCAGCGCGGCCGCTACAGATGCCCTAGCGCACACTCACCACACGGTCAGTGCCACACCCAAACTATATGGGACAGCCAGATGTAACCCAGCGGTATCGAGGCACCGCCAGTTGAAACCTAGTAGCATCTAATCCTGTACGGCTGACTGCTGGTGAGCGCCGGAAGAGTGAAACCAGTCCAGAGTTTCCATTGTTGAAGCAAATACGACGTGGTGAGTAGCAGAAGGCAGTGTGGCAAAATAAAATTGTTGTTCCTATGCTCATGTCGATGCTGTCGGGTCTCATCGAATAGTCCTCATCGTGAATCGGAATCAATTCTCGCGCACGCGGTTTGTTGGTGCCACGTAACGTGCATCGCGAGCGCAGGAATCGATTTGAATCGATTTGAATCTATTTAACCGTTACATCTTTAACTTCTTGAGACCCTGCCTCGCAGTGAGCCTCGCGCCTGGCTCAAAAACCGTCCCTAGGCCACGTCGTCATCAATCCCCGCTATCTCTCTGCTAGGAAAAGCAACTGGATCGCGGCGAAGATGAAGAAGCTGATCCGGCCGAAGAAGGAGGGCGGTGGCGGCGTCGCCGGCACCGGCGCCGGCAGCAGCACGACCGTCGGTCGGGAGCAGCTGCGCTGCAGTGTGGAGGGGGCGCTGGGCGACGGCCTCCCCGGGGACAGCCAGGACAGCTCGTCCGTCGGCTCCAACTCGCTGGACGAGATCGGAGCTCACGGCGCCCACGCCGTCACCGTCACCCGCAAGAGCAGCAGTGAGTGGCTCCGCCGGGCGGGCGAGGCGGGCGAGGTGGCAGGGCGGGTGGACAAGAGGGCAAGCGGGGCACCGCGTAGCAATATCAGAGTTTCGAGCTGTTGTGAGACTTTTTTTACCCCATAGGATTTGGACCCGGGATCAATATACTATATTTATTTGAACCCTGGTGTACAATTCCTATTCAAGCAATGCGACTCCCCTCCACCCTGCCCGCGGTCAGAATTAGGGTTATCATTCGGATTAAAGAGGTTAGCCTTCCTACCATGGGACTGCGTTAAAATAATAGAAAATATTATGACCCCAGCATTAGAATACTATCTCACACCGTCTCCGGGTATTGACGCCGAGCTAATGTTCTCAACCCTTGCTTGTGCCGTATGGATGTTCCGGCACACGGGCACGTGAGTCACCGTCCGGCAAACCGCCTCGGCCGCGCCCATCGCCAGGGAAGGCAACGGTTCACCAGCTGCGCCGTTAAGATCGACTCGTAGCTTCGCATGATGTTCGGTGCCTGACGGTGCGTCGATTCGTCAATCAAAATCGATTCTTGCACTTGCAAAACATCCGTGCGCTGACGGTATTCCAATGTTTGCAAAATATATATCGCTCGTGCCATGCCTATAAAATGCATCCATCAAGTCATGCATACAGGAAACGATTATTTTCAGTCGATATATTTATACCACTACATACGAATATGTACGTATGTATGTTGAACTTTTTTCGCACTCTACGTAGCCAACCGTGCTCATAGGAGGTGCGAAATATAAATTCTATACATGCCAACGTAAATATTCTGCGTGCACCACAAGACCGAAGAGCATACATTTGCCAATCTGATCGCGACGATCTGTGGGATCGTGGAAGGTGGTGGAGGGAATCGCTCCGTCGCCTTGTTTGCAGGTCACCATCTCCCTGTCGTTTTTAAACATCGAAGGATTTCTGAGCTCTCTCTGTCTCCCTCTCTCGCGGCTTCGCTCTCTCGCCGGGCTGGAGGCCACACCGCGCTGGGTCGGCACGACACCCCTCGGCTAAACTCCGCGCCGCACCCCCCCCACCCCACTGTGGTGCTCTCGCTGTCGGTACCCCCCCACACCCCCTCGCCACCTTCTCCAAAGTTTGACCTCTCTCTCCACCTCTCTGCCTTCCTGCCTACCTTCCCCACCACCTCGCGGCTCCACCGCCTCCCGCCCACTTCTCCCCTCCCCCCGCACCCCCCCTCCCGTGGTCCACGTTGCGTCCCCCGTGCGCAGCGAGCACGCTCAAACGGCTGCTGCGGAGCAGAGCCAAGGACAGGGACGAGCGGAAGGCGTTGCACCGGCGATCCATGTGTAAGGCGCTCCACCACCCCCCCTCCACCCCCCCCCGCCCTCCCACCTGCTGCGTCGGGCTACCTCCCCCAGCATGACCCTGCAAGCAGCTTCCATACTAACAGCCCGAGCCCTTGCCGCCCGTCATCTCGCCCCGTGCGTCTCGCCCGCGACTGCGACCAACTCGAACCCCCCCCCCCCCACCCCGCGCTGCTCGGCGCACTGTGGTGGACTCTGTGTACGTGAAGCGGGCTACGCGCTGCGCTTGCGAAACCTCTTCGTGCGTTTGTTTTGACGGATGTGTGGGAGCCCGTGGTTTTATTGTCGTCGTTGTCTGCCTTGCGATTAACATTTTAATTTTTTTTAACGCCGCGTGACCGTCGTACTTTGTTGGCTTGCATCCCCTTTCCGTTGCAGCTTTTTCTTTTTTGGGTTTTGTCGGCGAGGTGAAGTAGATGGCTGACCCTAACGCTCTAGTTCCCTCCTCCCAGACGATAAAATACCCAGTGGAAAAATTGGCCAAACGTACCTCAGCAAGACCCTCCTCAAAAAAGGAGTCCCTGAGACTCGGCAAAGCTTTTCCCGGGTAAATAACGGGGGACTCCCTTGTTTTTTTACCCTTTTATCTGGCAACAAGATAGATAACGGGGGACTCTTCATACCACTCCTCCGTTGTGTTCCCGGCTTGTACCGCGTAATTGAATAGCACGATGTCCGACGATTCTTCAGGCCCTGATGCGCTCCGGGTTTAGCAGTGGAGGGTTTAGCTCTTAAACGTCAGACGCCGTGCCGAATAACACGGGCGTGCAAACCGAAAACCACGGTGGAGAAGCCGAGCAGCTCAACCGCGCAAAACACCACCCAGCAAATAAGACTCTTTAACGTCCTTATTAGCGTTCCGGATGCCTTCCTTTCCAGAGACCCGGGTACGGCCGCGGCGTCTTCGCGTCTAACAACACCGACGTGTCGCCCCGACAGCTGCACGCCGAACGCCCTTTAACCCCCCCCCCCCCCCCCCCACCACGACCCAGCATGATTATGGCGGCGATGCCGTGCGACCCCGGCGCATGCTTTGGCATGAGACTGCATGCACACGATGGGAGAAGGAGGAGGATGGAGAGGAGGGAGGGAGGAGCGAATGATGTAGGCGCACGCCCCCCCTCCCCCGGGGGCTCGGGTTGCCTGCTGCGCTTCGATTAATCAGCCGTCACGTTGTCGCAGTAACCCGCGCCGCGCACACCGCCGCTTTTGTCTCCGTGGTGATCATGTTTTTGTTACATGAACGGGGGTGTCGTAGGGGGGCCCCTAACTAACAGGGGTGGGGGGCAGGGAGAAGGGGGGGCGGGGGGGGACACCAGCCGATCCAATTCTGAGTGATGCCCGAGGGGGATTTGTAAATTACAGGCACAGCTCATATACCGTTTTCAATTAACAAATCGCTGATGTGGCGAAAAGTCATAACACCGCATTCATATTCCTGTCGTTTGAATGACTGGTTCAGCGAATGGAATTTATATCTCGTCTACTATGTAGATTTTTTTTTACGTACGAGTTTTATTTTAGGGACGTAATGTAACTATTTGCCGATTAATATGGAATCTTGCTCTCATCCTGTACACTGGCAAAAAAACAACAACGAATGCATTTGTGGGGTAAATTTTTTATCCGGGAGTCGTTACAGTTCATCAAGTTACAAGGGGTGATTTATTGCATTCCCACTTAAAATATCGGTTATGTAGCCTGCTTCAAATCGTACAAGCTCTCTTTCTCTAGTGGATCACAGCGAGCATCTTTTTATGCCACTGGTATTTGTGCAACACGATTGGACACGGGCCGTTTTTTTTACGCGCATTGGCATGCGCATCACCACCGGCTGCTTGCGTGTAAACAACTGCCCGGGACCAGGATCCCCCAGCTCCGACTTAAGACCCTGGCCCCCGCCCCCGCCCCCCCCGCATTTAAACATGAGGGCGGGCAGCGCATCGCAAACGCCGAGCGATGCCGGCACACCGCCGAGAGTGCGTCTCTCTCTGCGGCGGTCACGGACGTCGCCGACGTTGCCGGCGCCTTCGCGTCGGCCCGACGAGAGCACCGGCGCCATCGCTCCGGCACAGCCCGGCAAGGCGTCCGAACTCCAACCTCGTTTCTTAATCTCTCTCCACCTTATTCACCCCCCCCCCCCCACCTCGTTTCGCCGTGTTTCCCGACCCCCGACTTGCTCAGCGATGAACGACCTGGTCCAGAGCATCGGCTACTCGCTCTCAAAACTGGGTGGCGTCAGCGGCGATGGCAGTGGTGGTGGCGGCGGTGTCAGCGGTGTCAACGGTGGAGGTGGTGGTGGCGGCAGCGGTGGCGTCGTTAACATTTCCAGCAGCTCCAAGACCCTGGAAAGGCAGCAGCAGCAGCAGCCGGCAGGATTGATGCAACAACAGAAGCAGCAGCAGCAGCAGCAACGTGCAGGCAGCATGGACGCGCTGGACGCGCCGGACGAGGGCCTCTCTCGGCACCGCCGGCGCGACCTCGGCTGCATGGCCTTCTCCACGTCAGCCGTCAACATGGTGGCCAGCACCTCCACGCCGAGCCTTCTCCTTGCGCGCCGCCGCCCAAAGGGGAAGATGCCAGGTGGGTGGGGGGGGGGGGGCAAACGTGTAAATCACGTTGCAATGTTTTGAAAAAAATGTCTTTAATGCACACTCATTGTGCGTTAACCCCATCGCGCACCTAGCGTGGCACAGCTTGTGTTTGTGGTTTATAAAACCCTTGTGGAGCGTGCGTCCCTTGGCTTTTGTTTGTCTTTTTTTTATCAGTGAGTTCGTCGTGCGAGGATTCGGCGTTGCCCAGTCCCCAGGAGCTGCATTCGTCCACACCAATGTCCAGCGCGACATGTACGTAGCCAACCGTGCGAATCGACCCCGGGCCATGCGTCGAGTACACCCACGAGTGGAGTGCCCATCATGTTACATGAGGTTTTGACTAAATGCCAGCTCTGAGAATTAAAAATCTCGCTTTGACTGTCATACAACAAAGTTTCTCTCCGTAGCAGGGCGCGTGGGAAAGTGCTGCCACTGGTGTACATAAGAGGTCACTTGAAGAGATTTCACAAGAAGTTTTGTGATATCCCCTGCCATTGACCGTTCAGTAACACGGGGCGATGAGACTCCTCTGTGCGAGTTCCGAGCGGATTCATTTTGTGATGTTACGCCGATGGCACGATTGGGATAAAACTAGAGGGAAAGACACAAAAAAAAGCCACTCTCGTTATTGATCTCGGTCAACAAGAGATTGTTCCTGGAATATTCTTGTAATGATAATGCACCAATATCACAATCTATTGCCGTACGACTCGAGCCGCTCGAACCCTCGCCACCCTCCCCATCCCGATCCGCCCGCCGGAGCCACCGAGCGATTAAAACCCGTGAGCGCCGACCCCAGCGAACGTGACCGTTTGTGATGTGTGCCGCCGCCGTCACGTCTCCTCCACGTTCCCTCCACGAACCCGCCAGACGGCGGAGCGTGGGAGATGGAACCCGCGGGGGACGCGGGGGCCTCCGTGTGCGCCGCACCGTGCCACTCCTGCTGTAAGTGCAGCGCTGGCATCGCTGCGGAGGGGGGGCGTCCCGCCCGCTCCCAGCCACCCCCCCATCCTCTCCCCTCACCCCCCATGCAGCCGCCTTTCGCGCTTTGTCTGCGCTTACCAACGCTTTTGCCCAAATGCGCCATCGCCTCGTTTGTTTTTTGCGGTTTGTGTTTCTTTTCATTTCCAGGGCTCTTGACCGGCACCCGACGCCGCCGATCGAAGTGCACTGCCCAGTGATCGTTTGGGTTTGGTGGTTTAATCCGGCCGTGCGGGTCGTGCCCCAACTTTGCGCGTGGGCCACAGCAGACACTGGGCTTTGTTGGGGGTGGCCGAGACTGTGGTGGTACTGGAATTACAGGAAACATTAACGGAATGCATGAGCTCAGTGTGCACGAGTACGCATTACACAAAGTAATCAAATCTCCCCACTTAACAGTTAACGCCGCCTGATAACAGAAAGAGCCCCAATCGGCTGGCGTATCGGTCAACGCGCCCGCTCCAACGAAGGGCGATTTCCACAGCGATGTCTGCGCATGGCATGAAGCGGACCGCGCTGTTCGTTGTTACTGGTCCGACAAGGATTAGCGGTTCCACTGGAGCCGTTCCGCGTCAGGTGGCCCCGGCGAGCGCAGGATCTGCTGTGGGCCCGTCCACGACTGTGGGTGGTGCTGCGCTCTTTGAGCCGCGGCGTGCGACAAAGGCAGCTTGACTCGAATGGAAGAGGGGAACGTTGCTCGGCTTTATCGTGGAGGGTCCGCGCCGAGGTTGCAAAGTTGTTGGACTTTAGTTTCCCGCCATGTCGCCACACCAATGTTCAGGGGTACGCTATTGAGGAACAGAAAGGTTTACAAATCGCGGTCAAGTGCGTCATCGAGAGCACTCTAGCGACACATCGCTACACGGACATTGTATGGCATAGCTGGGCCTTCAAATCCCACATAAGACAGGTCTGTGAAAAAAAATCCAGGTCGAGGATCGCCGCTGCTGTACGAATTTGCAGGAACGACCTGGGGGTGCCCTCGGCTGATGCACTACGATCTGCCACCTTCTCGCTGATCTTAACTCGGTGGCAGTCGCTGGACTCCAGGATGGGCCCCGGGAGCTCGTGAACAAAACTGCTGGATGCACAGTTAAATAACGCACTGCACTATCACAACCAGGACGCTGAAACCAACAACAATCTCCTGGTTCCCTGATCTGGCGAACATTCTGCCACCAAATATCCGTGAAGACATCGCCCAAACTGCAAGGGGCGTTTACACATTTTCTTGCCAACAACAACCAAACCTACCCATCAACCAAGGCCTCGACAGTGTACCTTGATACCGACTCAAGTTCCGACGAGTCTCCACCTAGTCCAACCAGATCCCAAAGAACGCCGGAAAAACGCGGACGTCCAGAATAAATACCTTATCCGGAACCCAAACATCATCGCACCTCCTGGCTTTCACATTCCTCCTCGAAGACAACCGTTGCCACCATCGGCCGCATCGGAACATCAACAGGCCGATGCGCACATCTCCTTCATGAGTGGGAAAATTAAAGACACGGCCACAGGAGTGCGACTGTGGCTATGCAACCCCAAACTATGGACCCAGACAGGAAACCACTGTAGTCTACGCTCCTTCGACGGAGGAGGAACGGCAACGCTGCACACACTCTCTCGTGAAGCCCGGTCACGGCTAGCAGACCTTGACGCCGGCACTTGGCTCCTGAACATATTGCTGCCCTGCGCAAGAATAGAAGACTTATTTTCTTATTCGAAAAAACTTCAAGCGCTAATGTCGCTCGGCCTGAGGCACGCACACACAGCCTTGGCACACATCTGCAAGGCAAGAGCTGTCAGTCTTTTTTTTGGGCTTGTGTCTTTTAAATCACAGAGATTGATTCAACCACCCGATTCGCTGTTGTTGGCGCGTCTCTGGACGATCGGGTGCCCGCCTTCCATCTCCGTTCGGGCCGAAAGCATGGCTTGAGGCTGCTTGATGCTACACAGGTGTCCAACTCATGCATTCCCAGTTTTGTTTCATTCCTGCGTGATGTGTTCCCCATTCCCCTTTCCCTCCTCCCTTCTACCTCCCCTCCTCCCCGACCTGGCTGTAACTTCACCTGCCTTCCCGCTCGCCCGCCCGCCTGCCCGCTCGCTCGCCCGCCCGCTCGCCCGCCCGCTCGCCCGCCTTCCCTCCATCAACGCCCTTCCCACCCCAAGCCTCCGGATCTTCAAGCATAGACGGCAACCGCCGGGACAGTAGCAATAGCAATAACAACGCCAGCACGCGGGCCAGCAGAGGTAATGCCTCTCACCTTCCCTGTGCCCCCCCCCGCCCTGTGCCCCCACGCCCCCCCCACCCATTCCCAGCGTCCGCTTGCCTCTTCATTTGTTTCGTAAATGAAAGTCGGTTACTGCTTTGCCGCGGCAGCGGCGTTCTCTCGTTGTTTGATCTCGTAGTTAAAAACCACATGGCCGTCCGCCATTGTGACTGCATTCCGAGTCACGCAATCTTTCTCTTCGATAAAACTGGCCAAATGTTTCTCGATGCAGGAGGGCCCTCCTGATCGACAATAAGCAATGGTATTAATACGACTATTATTATTTGTAAAGGCTTCGCATCGACAGCGAGCCAGGGGCCTAACGGTGCAACTGTGCGGCGCGGTTCGGCAGTTAATGGCGCGCCGGACAGCCCGGCGAGCGAGGAGCCGGTGTCTCCCAGGACGCCGGGGACCCCGGCGCCGCCTATTTCCACGCAGGTGGCGCCCTCGGCGCCGCCTGTGCCCGGCTTGCGGCAGAAGCCAGGGATCGGGTCGCCGGGCAGCGAGCTGATGACCCTCGAGCAGTTCCTGGAGGAGAGCAACCGCCTGTCGCCGACGTGCCTGGTACGTACGGCACCACTCTGCACGCCACCGCCGGCAACGTGATCGCGTGGCGTGTGCGGTGTAGTAGTAGTGTGTACGCACTGCTATGAACCCAGCTGCTTGCGTTCACTTCAATTCCCAGCCACGGCTGACATCAGCAGCGGCGAGCGATATCGGAGTGATATCTGAAATGACACGGCATGGAGATGCTTTATTCCAGCCAGAGAATGACTTAAAGGCCGAATTCAAGCCAAAAAGGGCATGCCAAATTGAGGCGGTCAGAATGTTACACATCCCTTGGTCTTTGACACAAATCCCAGGCCTGCAAATGAGCATCACCCCGTAGCACAATTGAGCAGCTGTGCTCCATTAATTTGGTGACCCGCATCTCGCAGTCCACTCAGGCAGGTCGTGCTTACGAGCTTGCCGTGACGACGCAGACTCCTACCACCTCCTCACCCTCCAACATGACCCTCCGCCCCTGCGTTCCCCCCGGTATCTCCCAGCGCAAGGTCGTCAGCGAGGAGAACATCCTGGACGGGCGGGAGGAGCGGCCGGCGACGGGCGAGGCGCAGGACCGGCGCCATCAGCGCGAGCGCGTCGGCTTCGCCGCCCGGGACGGCGTCCGCCCACCCAGACCCGGGCAGTACGTGCGGCCCAGCCCCCGCAACGGCAGCGCCGCGGACGGCGTCAGCGGCGACGCGTCGGGACCGGGTCTCGACGGCCAGCGCCGGGCGCTGTCCGTGGCCGAGCGGCTCGACCGGCTGCAGCAGCAGCAGCCGCGATTGTCGGATCCCGACGGGTACCTGCACGGGAGCAGCACGCTGCCACGCAAGGGGCTCTCCCTCCGGGACCGCCCGCCGCTCGCCGACGACCGGGGGGCCTCGCCGGCACGCGCCGCCTGCCGCGGCGAGGACGCCGGGAGCCCCGGCGGGGCCGTGGCATCGCCGCCGCCGCCGCGTCCCGGCTTGTCGGCCGGCGGGGTGGCGCGCTCGCCCTCGTGCAGCGTGCAGGAGCTGATGCAGCACGACCGGCGGCGACCTGTGTCGGTGGACGTCTCGCCCGTCGGCGACAAGGCGCCCTGCGCAACCGCCGCCCCGCCGGGTTCACAGAATTCCCAGCTTGCCGTAGAGCGGGAGGCGGCGGCGGTGGAGGCGGTGACGGCGGTGACGGCGACGGCGACGGCGGTGCGCGTGCATCAGCAGGAGACGCACCCTCGGCTGGAGCGGCCGCAGTCGTTTAAAGTCACGGCCGTGACGGCGAAGTCGTTAACGCCCGAGTACCCCTGCCGGCCGGTCGACACACGCCGCTTCTCGTTCGCCCCGGCGAAGGAGGAGGGCGGTGGTGGTGGCGGCGGCGGCGGCGGCGGCGGCGGCGGCAGCGGCGCCACAGCCCGGTGGTGCGTACCGGGGACGGGGGGCAGCGTCAGGAAATCGGCTACGGCCACGCAGATCGGATCGCCGCCGGGCAGCGGTGCGGCGAAGGAGATTGTGGTGACGCAAGTGCAGCTGTCGGTGGCGCCGCCATCGGGCAGCCTCATCCGGCTGCAGCGGCCCGCGCCGAGACCCAGCGACATCGCCATGGTGACGCCGGTGGTGGCGGTGGGGCCGGCATCGGGGTCGCAGGACGACGCTGAGCAACAACAGCAGCAGGCGGTGGCGCCGGTCGCCATGACGGGCACGGACGCGGCGGACGCTGGCGCCGTTACGCCGCCACCGCCCAAGGACGGCGCTCAGACGCCGCCCCAGGCCACCTCCACCCCAACGGACAAGCAGACCGTGTGGTACGAGTACGGCTGTGTGTGAAGGGTGGGGGGCGGCGAGCCAGAAGATTTTAGGAGGTGGGGGGGTGGCAGTGGTGGGGATACCTGAAACTTAACTCGACTTCCCTAGAGCCTGCCCACCACCACCACCACCATCATCCCGCCTCCTGAAATCCGGCCTCCTGAAATCACGCCTTCCCAGCACGATGCGATTGAGCAGAGCGAAATGGTTTTGTTTACTCTGGTCCGCTCGTGTTTTTCCAAAGCCGGAGGGAGGAGAGGCGCCCGTGGCTGGATTGACTTCACCGAGGGATCGCGGTACATTCCCGTCGGTCCCTTGCAGGACAAACCTGATGGACAACCCTGATGAATCAAACCCCTTTGCATGAGAATTCACAAACCCCCACCACCCCCTGCTTACACTACAGACGGACGGGCAGCAGCAGCACGGCAGTCGGGGAAGACTGGCGACGGACGGCAAGAGGAACCCTTCATCTCGTTCTGAATCGCGACCTATATCTTTGCGGCGTTGCGTTCTTTTGCTAGTTAAAGTTTTGCCTTTCCTTGACTTTCGTATTTTTTTCATCTTTATCCGTGGCCATCACCAAAATGTAGAGCGTTGTATTGAAGAGAACGATGGGAGTCAAAATTTTAAACCAAGGATCTTGTTTTTGTGTCACGTAGGTTGTAGCCGCGAGTGTAAAGAATGCAAAGCAATAATGTGTGTACGACAGGGAGGGGCGCGAGGGATTTTACCCCCGGACGTTAGCCCCTCCGTGTCCGTAGTTTACAAGCAACGCGTGATTGTAAAGGGAGAGCATTGCTTAACACTTCCAATCATCAGTCGGTTCGTTTTCCGAGCGCGGTCGTTTAAATCGTCTTCAACGCTAACGACAAATGCGGTTTGAAGCGCGCGGGCGGGGCCTGTCCATTGCATCGGCTCAGTGACAATTAAACATCTAAATATTTACCCAGGGGAATCTGGAGGAGTCTCGCGACCAAGTTTTAGGAGGTCAAACCGCACCGATTATATCGGCAACGTTCCATTTCATTGAGACCTATCAACTCGTGAGAGATCATAACCTTACCCCGTCATCGAGCCCTGTTTGTTGACCACCACCCTCCATTTACTTGAATGGATATCCGATAGTTAAATTAAACCGCCGTCAACTTTCGTACACGTCCATTTCATACAAGCAGTCGCCATTCGCTTGAACTGAGCCTCCTTCACCTACGTCACCCACGCGGCAGTGGCACAAACGCACAGAAGCTCATCTGGAACCCGCGTTGCGTGTTGTGATCGCGGCAGTGAAATTATGCGGCGGACGCCAAACGCATCGCTTGGTAGATCTCTGCACAGGCGCGGCGATTCTTTCACATACCTGTCAATCCCTTATCAGTGCCTAGCTTATTACAGACCAAGTCAGAACCTTATTGGTCACCCCGTGCCCCTTTAAATATCAACGTTCATCCTACAAAGTCCCATCACAAGGGAGAAACACAAACAAATAGACACTTTTCTAAATAATTTTTGTCCGTATTGAGAAACGGCTGTCCGCCGTGTGAACTTTCAAACTCAATTTCCCTGTACAAGAATACGGGTAAACCGTATGGGTTGACAGGTATGCTTTCGCTAGACCAAATATGAAGCGGTAACTGTCCTGGGGGAGGGCGAAGGGGGGGGAAGCCCTTCACCGAGCAGCGGTTAGAGATTTCGACGATGACTATTCTCAAGGGTACTATTGCACGTCGCTCGTCGCCCTTACTCTTGCGGACTCAAATTAGCCGGCGACGAGTTCACGCGTCGTCAGCTAATCGCCCGCGGCGCCGTGCGCTCAACGGGTTGCGTGAAGCCCCCCCTCGGCCTACTGTAGGCGCGCCGCGCCGCGCCGCGCGTGGTCTCCGCCCGCCGGCCGCGAGGCCCCTTGGTGTAGTTCGCCGCCTCGTGCGTAACGGTAGGAAGTCTTGAGACTGGGCTGTCGTTTTAATTGGGCCCCTTTTTATCGACGGTAGTTTTAAAGTTTTTTTTTAGTTAGCTCGTTTTTATTGTTATTTTTCGTAGAGTTTTTCGTTGGGTAGCCTGTAACACGTTATTTAATTAACGTCAGATTTTTATTTAAATACTTCATTCAGTCGGAACGGAGCCCTGAATTTTATACAAATATATATGCGAGACTCCATTTTATCTGTGACGGGCGGGCAAATGTGGGAGAACGGAGGTCAGAGATAAGAGAGGATTTGCACGAAAGAAAGAGGGTGGTGGATAAAAACGAGGTTCACATTTTATTTGCTGCAATCTACACTACACGATGAAGGTGACGATCGGGGACTTGGCTCGCAGAGAAATTATTCCACAAGGACTCTCGTGTGTTTTCGGGTTGCACCGCAAGCTCCGGTTCACGAAGAAGCTCCCGGCACGTGGCGCGAAATGTCGGTCGGGACTTCGTGCCGAACAACGCGCGGTACGCCCCAAATACGCATTGGGGGAGGTGTTGGGGGGAGGTGTTGGGCGCAGCCGCGAACACCGACGCAGCGGCGATGAACTCCACAAGTCGGTTGTCGTTGGTGAGTCGTCTGTGGAGGTCTCCGACCAGGAGAGCCTCGCTCAATCTCAAGGCTTTTCTCAGGAGGGTTCTGCATTTAGGTGTTTGGCAAATGTCTTTACCGAGTAGTTTTTTTTCTTCTATTCGCCAAGTTGAGGGAAAACCACGACAGTGCCCGGAGAAAACCCACACGTATGAGGCAATGACGCCTTTTGTAAAACAATTGTACGAATTCTTCGTGAACAGCCTATTTTTGCCTTCCGCAGGGCCAGCCTGTCACCCCTGAGCGGGTTGTGGGGTTTACGCGTCGCACACAACGAAGTGCGCATACATCTGCGCGATTCACCAAACCGCTGCCTCCAGGTCACCCTCCCCCCTTCCCCAGTGGGCGCATCGTGTTTGGCATCGGCGTCGGTGCTCGGAATGAAATGAGGTTCCTCACCCCCTGTCCATGTTTCCCTCTTCGTAGCCTCCTGGCGCCTTGGTGCAGGTGCACCGCCTGCGCACTCGAACGCTCCGCCACCCGGCCGCGGCCGCCGCCGCCAAACTCCACAATCTGAATACGACTTGAGCGAGCGGTTCATGATGAATTGGACGATTGGTTTTATGCAGCCGACAACGCTTCCACGAGTTGCCTCTCAACCCGGGTTTAACAGCTCTCTTGTTACTGCGTGTCCTTGCACTATGTAAGTTACCAACCGTGGGTTTTTTTAATCTATGGAATTAGTTTTTTTTACTACTATAACACTCCGTGTTGCCTGTCTGTCTGCAGCAGCAGAATCGACCTAACCTCCGTGTCCCACCACTTCCGTGCGACGTGACGTCGGCTGTCAGACACCCCCGCGTGTCACAAAGCTGTGTTTTTCTCAAATTCGACACCGTGGTTTTTTTTACTGACGTTTTTTTTTTCTACAAACTCCGCCTTTGTTTTACAATTTAAGTTATATTTGACGTTCACTTTCTTGAGACTGCTTTCCCAGCTGTTTTGAGATCGTAGCGATACGTATTCCACCCTGTGCTTTCTCACAGATGATTGACCGTCTTGCCTGATGTCGATGTTTAAAGTTGTACGTCAGCGTGTCGTGTCATTATCATTGCTGTTATTATTATTAAAAAGAGGCCGAGTCTGGATGTTACGGAGTTTTCTTCTCGCATCATCATAACAACAACAGCGGTGAACGGTCACCACACAATGCACACTCCAGTATAGTAATATTCTAATAACTCATACTGACTCAATACCAAAGGTGTGTGATCAGCGTGGAAGAGTAAACCAAGCCCCCCCCCCTAAGAGATGCCTCTCGTCGGGAAGCCCATCCGCCAGCTGTGGTTGTCGGCAAGAAATTGCAGGGCTGCCACTGCGACCTCTGACCCAACGGGTACCGCGCAAATACCCACAGCGCAACCACACGATGCACCCCTTACGGCGTGAGTCAGTTCACGAAACGTCGATCGCAGCACGCGGAAGCGAAACGTCGGACAACGGAAACGCATCGGAGAGCCGCTACCCCCCCACCACCACCACCGTGCACGTGGGAGGAAACCCGGGGCCCGCACGCCAAAGTCCGCGCACAGAACAAGTTCACGAACCCGTTCTGTGCGCGCCTGAAGTCCCCTGGCCAAACCTCGCAGCCAACGCTTAGCGACCTCGCACGTCATTGCTGATGACAGGCGTGCGGTTAGGGGCCATCCATTTAGTGCGTACGCATGGAGGGGGATGGTTCACCCAAATGCGTACGCTTGGGGGGGTCTACTGACAATGTACGCATAGGAAACGGGGGGGGGGGGGGGGGTTAAAGCCTCGATAATTATTTGTCTACATTGGCCTTCAAATGAGTTGGATAGTCCGGCGGTGGACGATCTGTTTGCTTAAACACGTGAATATTATGAATCCTTGATCGTTTCTGCGTGGATTAAATATTGGCCATTCTATAGGACTCGGGGGGGGGGGGTGCGTTAAGCGAACGTACGCGGGGGGGGGGTCAAGTTTTGACATCTTTGCGTACCTACTAAATGCATGGCCCCTTAAGAGACGACGCTGTTCATCACGCCGGGATGTTGGCAGCAGCAGGCGCCAGCCGATTCCGTGCCACGGGGGGGCGCTCTCCCGCCAGCATTAGGCCGCCTTCTCTTCATCCCCATCTTCTCTTCCTTACGTTGGCCCAGTTATCAAGTTCAAGTTTCGCATGTGATTTGTTTAGCCAGGTGAGAACTGGTCACGGGTCCAGGATGGGTCTTTTACAATGAGTGACCTCTACCAACAAAGATCCCCCCCCCATCTCACCTTAACATAATAACTATGAAGTCTTACACAGTACACAAGGTGGCCAGCACCACGCCCGACCGCCTTTGTCTCCCCAGTGGCGATGTTTACCACCAGGCTTCTCATTTGAGGGAGTACCTAGGGAGGCCCCAGGACCGGTTCAGGTAAATCGTCACCGGTGTTGTGCCGCGAGAGCGGGAATCGAACTCGGGGCCACCGGGTTCGTAGCGCAGCACGCGAACCGCTCCCCCACGTGTACTGAGACAACAGCAACAACAACAAGCCACAACCATTGTCGTCGTACCCAGACGCCGTAACAACGATGAACAGATGAGCACAATCGACCGAGATCGGAGAGGGGCGCTTGCACCAACTTGCACAACACCGCCCGCGGAACATCCCAGCGGCGTCCGGAGAAAAAGAAAAAGAAATCCGCTGCACACCGAGATGGGCAGCGATACCCATCAAAGAGGCGAGCACCCAGACGGGCAATCTGAACGGCCCTTCATATGATCCATATGGCGGAAACCCGGGGTACCAAATAATACAAAATGACCGAGCCATCTTCTTGGTTCTTTCGGTAAAGTCACGTAAAAGGGAAATAATAAAATAATAAAAATACAACAAAATAATTCTCACGACGTTTCGGCCACAACGCAAGCAGCCGTCCTCGGGTGAAGAACAGGTCTGTCGGAAAGACAGACACACCTGTTCTTCACCTGAGGACGGCTGCTTGCGTTGTGGCCGAAACGTCGTGAGAATTATTTAATGTTTTATTTTTATTATTTCCCTTTTACGTGACTTTACCTAAAGAACCAAGAAGATGAATCCCTGCAGTCACGAAAGCTTTAAATCGAAATATGACCGAGCCAATTGTTTTATTTCTGGGAAACTTTTTGGGTGTACTTCACTCCGCGACTGGGGTACCAATCAATCTGAAATCAGTGCCACTCCGCAAGGACGATTGCGCCGAAACTCTGAACGCTCGTACGCACCGTGGTGCATCGTGTACAGCTCGTCAAGATGAGTCGATTGCCGCATCGCCGACCATCGACAGACTAAAAATGACTGCATCACGGACATGATGCGAGAGCCGGGGTGCTATAGAACCCCGGGATGCTGGCATCGGCGGTGTTTGGCTTCGATATGGATTTGGGCGAGTGGGCAGGCGTTCGCTTTGTCCCTCGCGTAAGGAATCACGGATGAAAAAATTGTATTTATTTATTTTAGCTGAATTAATACCGTGTCAACCCATACGGTTTTTACCCCGTGTTCTTCTACAGGGAGATTTAGTTTTTAGATCCATATGGCGTACAGCCGTTTCAATACGAGCAAAAATATAATTGCCTGTTTGTGTTTCTCGCTTGTGATGGCACTTTGTAGGTTGAACGGTGATATTTATAAGGGCACGGAGTGACCAATGAGGTCTGAATTGGTCTGTAATTAGGGGTTGGCAGGTATGTTGATAGTAAACCACTAAAATAATGAGAATAGAGGTGGCCAGTTTGGGCGGGGCATTGCACCACCCCCACCGCAACTTTATCCCCAACACCCTGCTGTTTGGATTTCAGTTCCGAGTTTTACTGGTAGGAACCTCCTGGTTACACCAGCCCACAGGGGATTATTGTGTCCGTCGTGCAGGGAGGGGCTGGGTGGAGAGGGGCTGGGTGGGGAGGGTGGGGCTGGGTGGGGAGGGGCTGGTCACCCCCCGGTGCCCTTATAAAACTCAATGTTTAACCTACTCACGCCGGCTTGTGCCCGCCCTCACAGTCGAGCATATTTGCGGAATACACCACGCCGCCGTTGACCCTGGCCATTGACCGAGCAACCAAACGTTCCTACCAGCTCCCTCCGCAGGAATGTGTTTAATATGCACGATGGCGTGCAGAACGAGTGGCGAGTTTACACTGAACCCAATCCTGGGACCCCTCTACCCCACGCACCAATCCGCACGAAGCAGCTGCGGTGAAGTATGGTCAAAGCAACCTGATGTGGGGGAAGCCTTCATCCACCATTGGGCTGACAAAGAGGGCTCTCAATTAAACTATACTAACTAGTTCGTTTTTTTTGCCAGGTAAGGCCCACTGAGCTATTTTTCAGAAGCGAGCTGGCTATCACAAATGATAGCTCAACGAGTTGGTTTATCATCACGTGGAGATTGATCGCAGCCAATATCCACTTGATGAGCGCATTTTGGTTATAAATTTGGAGGGAAAAACCGGAGGACCCGGAGAAAAATCCACGCGACCACGGGGAGAGAGAGAGACACCGCAAACTCCAAATATACAGCAGCAGGCGTCAGGGTCGGGAACGAACCTACGACCGCTTGTATACCAGGAGAGGTAGTAAACACCTCGCAACTCTATTACATTATTAAGCGGGGAGAGAACTAAAAACGAGCCCCCATCCCCCTGGAGGCTAGGCCCTGCTTTTATCTGAAATATTTGGATGTAAACCCACGAATTCATCCCAGTGCCGCCACGTGACTCAACCCAGCGGCACGGGGCCAGGGCAGCTCCCTACCCCCCTCGCTCCACTGCCCCCTCACCCAGCCCCTCACCCAGCCCCTCCCCCAGCTCCTCTACCCCCCACCCATCTCACAGCTGCCCCCCCCCTCTCACCCCGTCCTCACATCCTCCTCCTCTCGCTGCGGGTTTTGCTGCACTGCGGTTCAGTAGAGCGGAAGAGAGGGAGAAGGGGAGGGGGTTGTGGGAGATGATGATGATGGAGCGAGAGGGAGTTGGGAGGTAGAGAGAAAGTAGAGAGTGGGAGGGAGGGAGCGAGCGAGAGGGAGGGAGAAGGCACGGGATCAACATCAGCCCCTGCCCTGCACCCCGAAGAGACATCAGCAGCTGCTGCCACATCCTCTGCAGCGGCAGCAGCGGCAGTCTCTTGCTGCAATGCAGCTGATTTGCCGATGCACCCCAGACGTCCGTTGTCGCGCCCTCTGCACCAATGCCCCGTCACTCGGGTTGGATTTCATTTAATTCATCGGCCAGGCTGCCCCCTGAAGCCGTCCCCACTGGCGCAGCGACCTATATGCATGAACGACACCGAAGGTCGTCGATCGGCTCCCCCGGCCACAGGACAAACGAAGTGTCGATTAAAGCGCACGCAAATTGTCCGCGTGCGTCTGTGAACCTCCCCGCCTGAGTCTACGGGCCTCCGTGCGAGTCTGCGGGACTCTGTCTAAGTCTGCGAACCTCCCCGTGTGACCGAGTCTCTTATCTCAAAGCCATGGGGCCGCAATGGTTAACGCCGTTGCCACGATTTGAGAAGTTCGCACGGCTCCTGCCGCCGTTGACCGGGTTTGCTCACAACCTCGCGACACGAACAGAGACAGAGATTGGTTTGTTGTCGATCAAACTCCCCGCCATACAAGAGACAGAGCGTGCTTTGTGGTGGCTGCGGCTGTGGTGCTGGTGCTTCCAGTTAGTGTGGGGATTGTTGTTGTTCGTAAAACAACGAATGTTTGGGGAGAGCGGTGGCGCAATGGTTAGCGCAATGCGCTGCAGAACGGGGCTGCCTGAGTTCGATAGCCGCCCACGGCGACATTTCAGTGGCGAGGGATATCTGAACCGGTCCTGTGGGCTTCCTCTCCTCCCCTGTGTCACCAGCCCCGCAATGACCGGCGTGGTGAAGTATGGTCGAACAACACCCCATGTGCGACGCGGCGTGGGAATGCCTTCGTCCAGCAGTGGATTGACAAAGAGCTGAATTTCACTCAACTCCCGTTTGTTCAAATAATTTTGGTGCGTGTAATTATAAACGATTAGACGGATATGCAGTATCCTGATGTCCATGTAACACGCGACAGTAATTAGAAACAACAACAGAGCGTTTTGACAGTCACCGAGAGGAAAGAGAGGCGTGGACGTTTCGGCCAATCGGCCTTCTTCAGGAATCATTTATTGCCGCGTTTCCCAAAACTGCAGTCCTGGAAAGCGAAGTGCGCGCGTGATGTTAAACCTGCAGCCACGTGACAGATCTTCATTACTCTTTTGCTCACTCCCGTCAATGAGTTTAATACTACATTGGTGTATATGTTCTGTTATTACCACTACGCTTGTTTAATCATATCTCAAATTTAGAATGCGCATTCCATCTTAGGCTCGCAAGAAAGCCTCACTGAGTCTCAATACTCTTTCTCAGGAGGTACCTGCCAAGTTTTCGCAATTGGGTATAATGATGATGCTATGTGTGCTGTACACGCCCCCCACCCCCCACACTTCATGCGGTAGATGTATCGCTCCAGGAAAAATTGCGCACAGAACAAAACCGCACGAGGAGACGGCTGCCTGCCGGATCTCGCGTGCATGGTATGCACACGCAGAGTGCTGTCCCACGTCCGACCGCATCACCGCATATGAGAGAATTCAAACGCATATACCGAAGCCTGTAATTCCAATTTGAGGTTTCAGCATTGGGGCTGTTTGGCCAATACCGGCTACATTGCATGGAGGGTGTGCGATTTGTAGCTTTGGGATAAATCCGAAGAAACCCCACAGAGAACAGGGGGAGAACATACAAACGGCACAACAGCAAGGCCCACGAGCCTGGAATCGAACCCGTGTCACGACCAACTCCATCACCACCACCGCCACCCCACGGCACTTTCACGAGTGTCCCACCCCACCGTTGATCTTCCTCGTGCCGGCGCGCGCTCCCTCGTCAATCGCGTCGTCCTCTCGTCAAAAGCAGGGATTGTGTCAATCACAGCTCGCGGGATTTGGTGAGGAGCAGGCAGTGCAGTTCCGGCTCGGAATGTTGTATTTTGGACTGGAGGAATCCGATGAGCTATAAAGCTCTTTTTCGCAGACGTCCAGTGGTCCCATGGGTCGCGCTCGTCACACACAAAGTGCTCGGCCACAAATGAGCCACAATACCTCGCCGATCTCGTCAAGGAGCATCAACCATCATCGCGCGAACTCCGCTCATTCCCGCAGCGGCAGCGGATTTTGCCTCGCCGTCGAACAAAGACGGTGGCCACCGCATCGCGCGCTTTCAGGTGCGCTTCTGCGGCCGTCTGGAAAGCTCTTCCGTCCGATATTAGGAAGCCAACTGGAGCTACGCACTTTTAAATCCAGATTTACAAATAATTTCTTTAGAACTGCTTTTTGTGTGTGTGTGTTGTTTGTTGTAATTCGTCCGCATCTCCGATTAAGCACGGCTGGCTGCGTACGGTGCGAAAGAAGTTCAACATACTGTACTTACATAATCAACGGCGACACGCAACTCTCTCTCTATAGGCGGCACCCAGTAAAGGAATTCGTTTGGGAGAGAGAGAGAGAGCTGCGAGAGATAAAGGAGAGACATGAGAGAGAGACACACACAGAGAGGGGGAGGGGGGCAGAGCAGAACGCTCGATAGAAAAACACAGCAGGAACAACAGAAACAAAAGATCGAATCAAGATGTCTCAGCGGCTCTCTCCCCCTCTCCTTGCAGAGGGTTCTACGGAACGCCGCTGTGAGTCGGCGAATAATCGTCGGGGTCAAGGTCAGGGTCAAGGCCAACGGATTCGCCCTTGGTCGTTGCGTGAGCACAGGGCAGCAGGGTTACCCATAACGCAATGATGTCCACAACATTTGATAACTTTTGCCTTCAATGGCAACGAGGTGGTGGGAAGTAATCCGCACACCGCGCACAGTAAAAGATCCGCGCAACCTGCCTGCGCACAATCAGCCCACGTGGTAATCGAGAGCGTTTCGCCGTCGTTGGGAAAAATTACCTTCACCGTGGAGATGGAGCAATGAAATCTGCCCATGCTGCGGGTGCTGAGTGGATGACTGCATCACACTGTCGTGAGAGTTGGCGGCTTGTCGGGGGGGAGGCCTTCATCCAGCAGTAGATAGAACACAGCTGACGACGGTGATGACGATGCAGGCTGTCAGTAATATTTATACACGACTGTATATATATTTATTATTTTGATTGTTTTAGAAAATCTTCTTGGTTCTTTCGGTAAAGTCACGTAGAAGGGAAGTAATAAAATAATACAAATAAAACATAATTAAATAATTCTCAAGACGTTTCGGCCACAACGCAAGCAGCCGTCCTCAGGTGAAGAAAGTCTACGTGACTTTACCGAAAGAACCAAGGAGATGAATCCCTGCAGTCACGAAAGCTTTAAATCGAAATTGTTCGGCCAGGCAGGGTTGGGTGTGTGGATGGGATTTGTGGTCACAATTCACGCAGTCGCCGCGGCTGCTGTCAGAAACCGCCGCCGCTGGTGTCGGGTATTGAACGCGGTCGACCCCACGCCAGGGGTCAGGGATTGCTGGTGGGTGGGTGGTGGTGGTGGTGGTAGTAGGGGTAGGGGCTGTATCCTGATAAGGGTGGAGCTGTGAGATGAGACGCGGCCAGACACTGCGGCACGGCTTCACATTTATCTGCGGACTACGCTGTTGTTGGCGCACTGCACAAACTGTGCCCGGCCAACCGAGTTCGATTCCTGGCACACAGCACCTATGAAGGCCGTATCGCCAACAAGCACTTGCCCCAACATGATGTTAAGGCTATAACGGGGGATTTTTTTTTTGTCTTTGTGTGCCTTAAAATGAATTCATGATGTTGTGTGTAAACATTGGCATTGGGGGAGACAAAGGTGGCCGCGTGTGGTTCTGGCCACACCACCCCCTCGTGTGCCATACCGGCCTTAATAGGTGCTCGCTAACAGCACTTGCCACAACTGTCTGTATGTATGGGGATACACGTGTGTGGGTGTGGGTGTCTGTGTCGCACAATGCGACACAGACACGCCCCAACATTGTGGACACATCGAGTAGGTGATGTCATTCAAACTCTGTCAAGTTTTTTGGTAAAATTACGTAATCGCGTTGCGATTTGATCTTCGTGGTAATTTCCCCCTCCACATTTAGAAACACGCGTTTAGAGTATTTGGCTGCTATAAATTTCCACGTGACAAGCCACTTCGTCGAGCTATCATTTGTGACCAGGTTGCTTCTGGAAAAGAGCGATATAGCTCAGTGGGCCTCACCTGGTAAAATTAAAATAGCTTAGTTTAGTTTTAGTATCATAAAAATGCTATTTGTAACTCGCACAATATTTCACAAACATCAATTATCGTGACCCTGAGGAGCCAAGCTCAATGATGACGGTTATGATGATGGAGGTGGTGATGATGGCGTTGGTGATGATGGTGATGATGGTGGTGGGATGATGATGGTGATGATAGTAAGGCACGGGTGAAAGCACTGTAACTTCACTCGGTCTCGTGGTAACGTAATTAGATTCACATTTTAATTAATGCTGCTGAATCCTTAGGTCAATCATGGCCACGTGTGAGCCCAGGTCCCCTTGCCACCGTCATGGCAATGAACTTTAAACACAATTTAAGGAAAAACACAACATTTAAAGAACGAATCTTTGAAAATTCCGTGCAGAGGGCGTGTACACAAAGACAAATATCCCCCTATAGCCTTGACTATACTGTTGGGGCAAGTGCTGTAAGCGAGCACCTATGAACGGTACACGAGGGGATTGGGTGACCAGCGCCCCGCCTTTATCTCCCCAGTGGCGATGTTTACACACCGTACCAGGTACTCATTTGAGGCCGAGTCGACCTATGGCAGGGCCCAGAACCGCACACGTGTGTACACACATGTGTTATTGTGGGTTTTGGTGACACACCACCAATAATAATAATAATATTATTAACTGGGTCATTAATCATAGGGCCGGACCACGCGTCCCGTGTTTGTTTACTATTATTAACCCACACACACGCGCGCTGCCTCGTCACGACCATGTTGGAGTGGGGGTGGAGGAGATGCAAAGTCCAGCGAAGGGAGGATAAATATAGAGGCTCAGGGAGGCTGCAAGGACGTGGTGCGCATAGGTGGTGGGCGGTGGGGGGGGGGCAATAGGTGGAAACACGTGTATCACGTGATTTTCGGCGTGAAGTTCGACGTTTCGCTTCACGTGCTGCGAGTTACTCCACGAGCTGAAATTAGCGATCTCAATTTTCTCCCACGATTTGTATCGTACGGCAATACCCCCTATTCACGTCTCCCCCTGTTTACGTCGTTTCGCAGATACGTCGTCACTTTAATAATAGCTATTACTTCTACCAGCTGTTTTGCGTCGCCTCAACCCACACTCACGTCGCTGACGGCATCGTTCGTGTCCTTTTCTCGTTACCCGTCGCCTTTCAGCCTTCGCCTCCACCACCGTACTTCCCTGTAAGTCGCTTTGCATTTTACGTCGTTTCGACGATATTCGTCGACGCGGCACCTTCCAGGAAGGCATCCCCCGACGTGCACCGGGGTACTGCTGCGCCGTGCAGCGTCGCCACCGATTCTCGCTCAGGTCAGCCGATGGTGTTTCGCCTTTGACGACTTCGTCCGGGAGGAAGGCGGAGTACCCGGAGAAAACTCATCGCCACCGGGGGGAGGGTGCGAAACGTCGGACATCGTGGCGAACGGCACGCGGTGCATTCAGAAAACACATCGGGGCGCCGTACCGCGTAACCGCGGACAGAGAATTGAAGTCGGCCAGTGGAAGTGTTCACTCGCACACGCCACGATGTTCCTGACCGACCTGTGTTCGATTCCCGACCACCGCTAACGTCAGCGGCGAGTGCCATCTGATAGTCCCCATTCAGCTCCGATTAGCGCGGTTGGCTACGTACGGTGCGAAAGAAGCTCAACATACACACACTGCGTTTAGACAGCCTCCCCCCCCTCTCCATTCAATATCTTTCACCAGGACCAATGCCAACCACCCTACGCCACTGCCATCGTTACCCATGCACAGACCACGTGGTGGGTATACAGACGGGACCGGAGCGTGCACTTATAACGAATCAGAATAATATCCGGGTCTCCTTGTCCGCCTGTGTCTGCTCCCTCCTATGTAATTCTATTTTTCATTTTACTACGACAAGTGCTGCATCTGCACCCAGCCCTTCTCGCAGTCCTACGGCCTCCGACGGGTAGCTCACATCTGCACGCAGAGCTCCCCGTCATTTGACACCGAGCACACGGCCTCCTCCATCGCCCACTGCTCCTTGAAGGCCGGCACGGCGTGGGTCAGTCGCGCCGCATGGCGGAACTCCAGCCCACACATCCTGACTTCGACCAGAGCGCGGAAGATGCCCAGGCCCTCTCCTTGTCTCTGTGTCTCGCCGCATCTCTTAGGGCCCCTTTGCTGGTGCACACGAAAGCCACTTAGTGTGTAGACGGCAGCGGGGGCTCAGGCCGTGATGGTTGGTGGTGCCGCTCCCTGCGATTGGGATCTCGAGAAGGAGAGATCGGGGGCAGTGAAGGAAGAAGAACGGAGAGAGAGCGTGACGGTGGGACCGGGAGGAGAGGGGGAGATGAATTGAAGAAGGGGACAGAAGAGAGAGAGATGGAGGGGTGATGAGAGGAGAAAAGGGAGGAGATGAGAGAGAGCGAGGGGAGTATTGTAGGAGGGAGAGGTGCGTGGAGGGAAGATGTAGCGACTATCGCAGGGAGGAGTTATCCGTCGGAGGCCGTAGGACTGCGAGAAGGGCTGGGTGCAGATGCAGCACTTGTCGTAGTAAAAAAGTATTACATAGACAACAGGGAGAACATAGACAGAGTAGGGAGAGAGGGGTATAAAGAGGGGGGGGGGGGGTAGAGAGAGGGAAGCGGTAAGGAGGAGAGAAGAGCGTGAACTCTTTTGAGAAATCTTTCATTTTAAAAAGGGGAGGCACATAAAGAAAAGCATTGAAAAAAAAACCGAAATGATGAACGAAGCAAAGTGCCGACTACACGGAGCATCTTCTTGTTGCCTCTGATCGTAAAAAATAAAAAAGAGAGAGGGGGGGGGAGAGGAGGGATGGAGGGAGGAGAGAGCGCGAGTCTCGTGCGGCGGGTTCTGGCTGAGCTGTAGGGGAATCGGAGCCGCGTTCACGCACTCCCCTAGATAGACGCGAGGGCTGCCGGCACCTTGAAGACTGCGGCAGCGACGGCTGCAACGGCAGTGAAAGCGGAGAGCACGAGCCCTCTGCGCGCGTGCACGTGTGTGTGCGCGTGTGTGCGCGCGCGTGCGTAATTGAGGTAGTGTAGCGGTTAGCGCGCTGCGCTACGAACCTGGCAATGCGGGTTCGATTCCCCGCTCACGGCCAACACCAGTGACGATTATCTGAACCGGTCCTGGGCCTCCCCTAGGTCGACCCAGCCTCAAATGAGTACCTGGTGCGATGTGTAAACATCGTCACTAGGGAGACAAAGGCGGCCGGGCGTGGTGTTGGCCACACTCACCCCCTCGTGTGCCGTGCCGGCTTTTATAGGTGCTCGCTAACAGCACTTGCCCCCACAGTCTGTTAAGGCTACACGGGGGATCTTTGTCTTTGTTTGCGTATGTGATGGGGAGCGGTAGTGCAGTGGTTAGCGCACTGAGCAACGAGCACGGCCACCAAAGTTCGATCCCGACTCGCGGAAAAAATCAGCGGCAATATTCCGAACCGATCCGAGGCCTCCACCTTTGGTGACCCAACTTCAGAGTGAAAACCTGGTAGAGTTTGTAATCATCGGCACTGGAGAGACAAAGGCGGCCGGGGGACGGCTTTGGCCACATCACTAACCTCGTGCGCAGTGCTGTTCTTCATAGCTCACAAAAAAACACATCAATTGTCTGTGTGTTAGTATGTACTGTATGTTGGACTTCTTTCGCACCGTACGTAGCAAACTGTGCTCATCGGTGGTGCGGGGGAAGGTCAACACAGGCAAGGCTGATGAGTCAGGTGGAAGCCTTCTCGAACCTGCGTTCCCTCTGTCTTTTTCAAGAGAGAGAGAGCGCGATATTAATTGAATTACTTTCATTTCTAAGTGGGTCATTACGCGAGCACTTGATGTGAGCGATGGGAAGTCATGAGCCAGATTAACTTAAAGAATAATGGTAGGAGGCTGTTAGGTGTTTTTTTTTGTGTGCGTGCAGCCAATGGATCCGAGCAAGAACATCTGCTGGGCTATGCAGCGGTGTGACGGCAAATGTGATCCCCAAATCATTGACACCAGGATCTAGAAGTCAAACTGAGCTGTCGACCGACTTGCCATCTGTGACATGTGCCTGCTGTTCTTTCACTGCGGAGGTGGACATCAAAGTTTGATCCCAATCGTACTAGCCACGGCAGTCTGGCCTCGATTAGCTTTTGAAAGTTGTGAGGATTTGATCGTTTGCAGCTGGGGTTGGCACCTGCCCCCCCTTCATCCCCATCCTCCTGAGGCCAAGGATAAATTCGGTGAGGTTCAGGGGGGACACTGGCTCGTGCAGCTGCCGTGGCTGGTCTGGATGCCCAGTCTAGACCTCCCCAGAAGCCCTGTCCGACGGAGGTGGTAAGGTGCCCCAGCTGTCTTCTTGGTTCTTTCGGTAAAGTCACGTAGAAGGGAAGTAATAAAATAATAAAAATAAAACATAATAAAATTATTCTCACGACGTTTCGGCCACAACGCAAGCAGCCGTCCTCAGGTGAAGACCAGGTCTGTCGGGGAGACTGCAGTCACGAAAGCTTTAAATCGAAAAGTGCCCCAAGCTGGTTGAGAGAAAGCGGCAGGCTCACTCTGACCGAACCAAAGTTTCTCGTGGCCCGAGAATGAGGAAGGAGCCTTCACTCAGGAGGTTTGGCGGACGCGCGCTGCTGAAAAGGCGACTGCCCCTCCAGGAAGAGAATTGGAGGTCAGACAAGCAACGCTCACAACAATGAGCAAGAGCACCGGGGTGGATAAAACACACGGCGAGTTGGCACCTTGGGCAGGTTGGTGGATCTGTCGTATCGGCGAGTCAACCGATAGCACCTGGGTCTCTCCCGTGGTGTGGGTGAGCGGAGGTTGTTGGGTGAGTGAGTGACTTTGTAATGGAGCCAGGGTTAGGGTATGGTGAGTGGAGGTGGTTGGGCGAGGGACAGGGTGAGCAAGTGGTGTGGCGATGGGGGAGTAGTCGAAAGGCGGGCTGTCTTGCTGATAACAACAAACACCCAACGCGCATACAAAACAACGATCTCCCGTGTAGCCATTTAACAGACTGTTGGGGAAAGTTGTTATTCGCGAGCACCTATTAAGGCCGGAACGGCGCACCTTGTAATGGGGTGGCCAGGACCACGCCCTGCCGCCTTTGTCTTCCCACACACACACCACACACACACACACCACACACACACCACACACCACCCACACACCCACACACCACACACACACCCACACACCACACACACCACACACACACCACACACACACCACACACACACCACACACAAACACCACCCACACACACACCACACACACACCCACACACCACACACCCACACACCACACACACACCCCACACACCACACACACCACACACACAAATACACCACACACACCACACACACACACCACACACACACCACACACACACACACACCCACACACACACACACCACACACCCACACACACACACCACACACCACCCACACACACCACACACACCCACACACACACCACACACACCACACACACACCACACACACACCACACACCACCCACACCACACACACCCACACACACACCACACACACCACACACACACCCCACACACACACCACACACACACACCACACACACCACACACACACACCACACACACCCCCACACACCCACACACACACCACACACACACCCACACACACCACACACACACACACCACACACACACCACACACACCCACACACACACCACACCAAGTACTCTTTTTTTACGGCTGAGTCGACCTAAAGGGCGAGACCCAGAACCGGGTCTGATGTCAGTCGTGTGGTCGGGAATCGATCTACGGGTCGCCAGATTCGCAGCGCAGTGCGCTAACCACTGCGCCACCGCCCCCCCCAGCCAACCCACACACACCCACACACACACAAGGCCGCAGCACACAACCCCCCGGTTAACTCAATCGGTTGGCAAGGAGACACCGCCCGCAAACAACCAAACAAGACGGCATCGCTTTACCGCGAGGGATCGATAACCCGGGGAGGGAGGGGAGCGGTGGGAGGGGTAGGGGGAGAAGACATGCCAGACCGGCACTCCAGTGTGAGAGTGTGTGGGTGAGTGTTAGAGTGAGTGTGTGGGTGAGTGTGTGAGTGTGTGTGGGTGAGTGTGAGAGTGTGTGGGTGAGAGTGTGTGGGTGAGTGTGAGAGTGTGTGGGTGAGTGTGAGAGTGTGTGGGTGAGTGTGTGGGTGAGTGTGAGAGTGTGTGGGTGAGTGTGAGAGTGTGTGGGTGAGTGTGAGAGTGTGTGGGTGAGTGTGACGGTGAGTGTGAGAGTGTGTGGGTGAGTGTGAGAGTGTGTGGGTGAGAGTGTGTGTGGGTGAGTGAGTGTGTGGGTGAGTGTGAGAGTGTGTGGGTGAGTGTGTGGGTGAGTGTGTGGGTGAGTGTGAGGGTGAGTGTGTGTGAGAGTGTGTGGGTGAGTGTGAGAGTGAGTGTGTGGGTGAGTGTGTGAGTGTGTGTGGGTGAGTGTGAGAGTGTGTGGGTGAGAGTGTGTGGGTGAGTGTGAGAGTGTGTGGGTGAGTGTGAGGGTGAGTGTGAGGGTGAGTGTGAGAGTGTGTGGGTGAGTGTGAGAGTGTGTGGGTGAGTGTGTGTGGGTGAGTGAGTGTGTGGGTGAGTGTGAGAGTGTGTGGGTGAGTGTGTGGGTGAGTGTGTGGGTGAGTGTGACGGTGAGTGTGAGAGTGTGTGGGTGAGAGTGTGTGGGTGAGTGTGAGAGTGTGTGGGTGAGTGTGAGGGTGAGTGTGAGGGTGAGTGTGAGAGTGTGTGGGTGAGTGTGAGAGTGTGTGGGTGAGTGTGTGTGGGTGAGTGAGTGTGTGGGTGAGTGTGAGAGTGTGTGGGTGAGTGTGTGGGTGAGTGTGTGGGTGAGTGTGACGGTGAGTGTGAGAGTGTGTGGGTGAGTGTGAGAGTGTGTGGGTGAGAGTGTGTGTGGGTGAGTGAGTGTGTGGGTGAGTGTGAGAGTGAGTGTGTGGGTGAGTGTGTGGGGAGTGTGAGAGTGTGTGGGTGAGTGGGTGAGTGTGTGGGTGAGTGTGATAGTGTGAGAGTGTGTGGGTGAGTGGGTGAGTGTGTGGGTGAGTGTGTGGGGGAGTGTGAGAGTGTGTGGGTGAGTGTGAGAGTGTGTGGGTGAGTGTGTGTGGGTGAGTGTGTGTGGGTGAGTGAGTGTGTGTGAGAGTGTGAGAGTGTGTGGGTGAGTGTGAGAGTGTGAGAGTGTGTGGGTGAGTGTGAGAGTGTGGGTGAGTGAGTGTGAGAGTTTGTGGGTGAGTGTGAGAGTGTGTGGGTGAGTGTGAGTGTGTGGGTGAGTGTGAGAGTGTGTGGGTGAGTGTGTGTGAGTGTGTGAGGGTGTGTGTGAGAGTGTGAGAGTGTGTGGGTGAGTGTGAGAGTGCGAGTGTGAGAGTGTGTGGGTGAGTGTGAGAGTGTGTGGGTGAGTGTGAGAGTGTGTGGGTGAGTGAGTGTGAGTGTGTGGGTGAGTGTGAGAGTGTGTGGGGGAGTGTGTGGGTGAGGGAGTGTGAGAGTGTGTGGGTGAGAGAGTGTGAGAGTGTGTGGGTGAGAGTGTGTGGGTGAGTGTGAGAGTGAGTTTGTAGGTGAGTGTGAAAGTGTGCGAGTGTATGGGTGAGTGTGAGGGTGTGGGTGTGTGGTGAGTGTAAGAGTGTGTGTGAGAGTGTGAGAGTGTGTGGGTGAGTGTGAGAGTGTGAGTGTGAGAGTGTGTGGGTGTGCGAGAGTTTGTAGGTGAGTGTGAAAGTGTGCGAGTGTATGGGTGAGTGTGAGGGTGTGGGTGTGAGTGTGTGGTGAGTGTAAGAGTGTGTGTGAGAGTGTGAGAGTGTGTGGGTGAGTGTGAGAGTGTGAGTGTGTGTGGGTGTGCGAGAGTTTATAGGTGAGTGTGAAAGTGTGCGAGTGTATGGGTGAGTGTGAGGGTGTGGGTGTGAGTGTGTGGTGAGTGTGAGAGTGTGTGTGAGAGTGTGAGAGTGTGTGGGTGAGTGTGAGAGTGAGTGTGTGGGTGAGTGTGTGAGTGTGTGTGGGTGAGTGTGAGAGTGTGTGGGTGAGAGTGTGTGGGTGAGTGTGAGAGTGTGTGGGTGAGTGTGAGAGTGTGTGGGTGAGTGTGTGGGTGAGTGTGTGGGTGAGTGTGAGAGTGTGTGGGTGAGTGCGAGAGTGTGTGGGTGAGTGTGAGAGTGTGTGGGTGAGTGTGACGGTGAGTGTGAGAGTGTGTGGGTGAGTGTGAGAGTGTGTGGGTGAGAGTGTGTGTGGGTGAGTGAGTGTGTGGGTGAGTGTGAGAGTGTGTGGGTGAGTGTGTGGGTGAGTGTGTGGGTGAGTGTGAGGGTGAGTGTGTGGGTGAGTGTGAGAGTGTGTGGGTGAGTGTGAGGGTGAGTGTGTGTGAGAGTGTGAGAGTGTGTGGGTGAGTGTGAGAGTGAGTGTGTGGGTGAGTGTGTGAGTGTGTGTGGGTGAGTGTGAGAGTGTGTGGGTGAGAGTGTGTGGGTGAGTGTGAGAGTGTGTGGGTGAGTGTGAGGGTGAGTGTGAGGGTGAGTGTGAGAGTGTGTGGGTGAGTGTGAGAGTGTGTGGGTGAGTGTGTGTGGGTGAGTGAGTGTGTGGGTGAGTGTGAGAGTGTGTGGGTGAGTGTGTGGGTGAGTGTGTGGGTGAGTGTGACGGTGAGTGTGAGAGTGTGTGGGTGAGTGTGAGAGTGTGTGGGTGAGAGTGTGTGTGGGTGAGTGAGTGTGTGGGTGAGTGTGAGAGTGAGTGTGTGGGTGAGTGTGTGGGGAGTGTGAGAGTGTGTGGGTGAGTGTGAGAGTGTGTGGGTGAAGGTGTGCGTGAGTGTGTGGGTGAGTGTGAGAGTGTGTGGGTGAGTGTGAGGGTGAGTGTGAGGGTGAGTGTGAGAGTGTGTGGGTGAGAGTGTGTGGGTGAGTGTGAGAGTGTGTGGGTGAGTGTGGGAGTGTGTGGGTGAGTGTGTGGGTGAGTGTGTGGGTGAGTGTGAGGGTGAGTGTGTGGGTGAGTGTGAGAGTGTGTGGGTGAGTGTGAGGGTGAGTGTGAGAGTGTGTGGGTGAGTGTTAGAATGAGTGTGTGGGTGAGTGTGTGAGTGTGTGTGGGTGAGTGTGAGAGTGTGTGGGTGAGAGTGTGTGGGTGAGTGTGAGAGTGTGTGGGTGAGTGTGAGGGTGAGTGTGAGGGTGAGTGTGAGAGTGTGTGGGTGAGTGTGAGAGTGTGTGGGTGAGTGTGTGTGGGTGAGTGAGTGTGTGGGTGAGTGTGAGAGTGTGTGGGTGAGTGTGTGGGTGAGTGTGTGGGTGAGTGTGACGGTGAGTGTGAGAGTGTGTGGGTGAGTGTGTGTGTGGGTGAGTGAGTGTGTGGGTGAGTGTGAGAGTGAGTGTGTGGGTGAGTGTGTGGGGAGTGTGAGAGTGTGTGGGTGAGTGGGTGAGTGTGTGGGTGAGTGTGATAGTGTGAGAGTGTGTGGGTGAGTGGGTGAGTGTGTGGGTGAGTGTGTGGGGGAGTGTGAGAGTGTGTGGGTGAGTGTGAGAGTGTGTGGGTGAGTGTGTGTGGGTGAGTGTGTGTGGGTGAGTGAGTGTGTGTGAGAGTGTGAGAGTGTGTGGGTGAGTGTGAGAGTGTGAGAGTGTGTGGGTGAGTGTGAGAGTGTGTGGGTGAGTGAGTGTGAGAGTTTGTGGGTGAGTGTGAGAGTGTGTGGGTGAGTGTGAGTGTGTGGGTGAGTGTGAGAGTGTGTGGGTGAGTGTGTGTGAGTGTGTGAGGGTGTGTGTGAGAGTGTGAGAGTGTGTGGGTGAGTGTGAGAGTGCGAGTGTGAGAGTGTGTGGGTGAGTGTGAGAGTGTGTGGGTGAGTGTGAGAGTGTGTGGGTGAGTGAGTGTGTGGGTGAGTGTGAGAGTGTATGGGGGAGTGTGTGGGTGAGGGAGTGTGAGAGTGTGTGGGTGAGAGAGTGTGAGAGTGTGTGGGTGAGAGTGTGTGGGTGAGTGTGAGAGTGAGTTTGTAGGTGAGTGTGAAAGTGTGCGAGTGTATGGGTGAGTGTGAGGGTGTGGGTGTGTGGTGAGTGTAAGAGTGTGTGTGAGAGTGTGAGAGTGTGTGGGTGAGTGTGAGAGTGTGAGTGTGAGAGTGTGTGGGTGTGCGAGAGTTTGTAGGTGAGTGTGAAAGTGTGCGAGTGTATGGGTGAGTGTGAGGGTGTGGGTGTGAGTGTGTGGTGAGTGTAAGAGTGTGTGTGAGAGTGTGAGAGTGTGTGGGTGAGTGTGAGAGTGTGAGTGTGTGTGGGTGTGCGAGAGTTTATAGGTGAGTGTGAAAGTGTGCGAGTGTATGGGTGAGTGTGAGGGTGTGGGTGTGAGTGTGTGGTGAGTGTGAGAGTGTGTGTGAGAGTGTGAGAGTGTGTGGGTGAGTGTGAGAGTGTGAGTGTGAGAGAGTTTGTAGGTGAGTGTGAAAGTGTGCGAGTGTATGGGTGAGTGTGTGAGTGTGAGAGTGTATGGGTGAGTGTGAGGGTGTGGGTGTAAGAGTGTGTGGTGAGTGTAAGAGTGTGTGAATGTTCACTGGATGCGTATGCATAGCCCGAGCAGACTGTAGGGGCAAGTGCTGTTAGCGAGCACCTATCAACGCCGGCGAGGCACACGAGGGGGTGGGTGGCCAGAACCACGCCCGGCCGCCTTTGTCTCCCCAGTGGCGATGTTTACACACCGAAGCAGGTACACATTTGAGGCCGAGTCGACCCAGAGGAGGTCCAGAACCGGTTCAGATAATCAGCAGCAGCAGCAGCCACCAACACCACCTCCTCGAGATCGAGACTCCATCAGCAGCAGCAGCAGCACCTCCGATGAACACGCTTGACTACGCACGGTGCGAAAGAAGTCCAACATGCGGTACATACATAGAGCACTGCCAACATCACCACCCACTCACGACTCCACCACCATCACGACCCCCACCACCACCACCAACCATCATCATCACCAAAGACAAAGATCCCCCGTATAGCCTTACGAGATTTTAGGGGCAAGTGCTGTTAGCGAGCAGCACCTATGAAAGCCAGCACGGCACACGAGAGGGTGGATAAGAGCACCACGCCCGGCAGCCTTTGTCTCCCCAGTGGTGATGTTTACACACCGCAACAGGTACTGATTTGAGGCCGAGTCGACCTAGGGGAGGCCCAGTACCGGTTCAGATAATCGTCACTCGTGTTTCCGTGAACGGGAACGAATCCAGGTCGCCAGGTTCGTAGCGCAGCATAGCGCTAACCGCTACACTACTGCTCCCCACACCATCATCATCACCACTACCAACACCAGCCACCACCACCAGCAGCACCACCACTACCAACACCACCAACCACCACCACCAACCACCATCACCACCACCAACCACCAGCCACCACCAGCAGCACCACCACTACCAAACACCACCAACCACCATCACTACCACCAACCACCACCAGCCACCACCACCAGCACCACCAGCCACCACCACCAGCAGCACCACCAACACCACCACCACTACCACCAGCACCAGCACCACCACCACAGACCACTTCCCTTGGTCAATGACCACTCGTGCGCGCACGTGTTTAAAGCGACCATCAAGCCCCCCCCCCCCCCTCCAGAGCACCCACACGCAGCTGCCGCGTCGCCTTGTGCACACTGATGGTCGCGAGTGCTATTAGCAAGCACCTATTAATGCGATACACCACATAGGACCGCCTTTGTCTCTCCTTTGCCGATCGCATAATTTTTTTTATCCCCCGACAATGAATTTATTGTTCTAAATCGCCTTCCAAATTGGTAATCTCAAAGCGGTGTACTCTACATCAGATGTAAAAAATATATATATATTTATATATATTAATAATACACTTACTAACGCACCAGTAATAACTCAATCACAGAAGGTATTCACGTAAGGCTGAGTCGACCTACAGGAGGCACACAACCGGTGAAGATGTATTTCGCCAGGCACGTCACCAACATTACTTACACACACACACAGATAGAACACACACGCATGTTACACACACACACATAGAACACACACGCATGTTACACATAGGTGAGAAAGTATACTCACCGGCTTTTACACCATTGGAACCTCATTTGCCAGTAAAAATATGATAATTTGTTTCAATTATATAATGTTTCTAAACCACGGTGCCATTGTGGCAATCAAGATCTTCCTTTCTCTTAAGTTGATGGTCACCATCGGTCATACTTTGACCATGTGCGCCTTTTGGCGTCATCTGGTCCAACCCATGTGACACTAGGCTCTAAGGAAAGCTGTCTCGGGTGTGGACCAATCAACTTCAATGACAGTTATGTTTTTTGTTTGCATTATGACTGCAGGTATTGTGGTCTATGTAAACATGACTCCTTGTAAAAAAAGGTGTCAGTTTTGTTGCCAGATAGAAGGGTAAAAAACCAATTATCATACCCACCGGCTGTTGAGGCAAGTACTGTTGGATTAGCGTGCACCTAAGAAGGCCGCTCCGGTGGTAACATCAACAGTGCGCGTTAACATACCACACACACACAGATAGAACACGCACGCATGTTTACACACACACACACACACGTCACTTACATATATTACACACAAACACCCACACATACACGCGTCATTTAGTACATTATACCCACCTTCGGTTAGCAAGGTCGGCTACGTACGGCGCGAAAGAAGTTCAAAGTACCTCTAAACACCCACAGATAACACGCTCACATTTATAGTATACAAATGTCACACACACATATATATAACACACTCACAGCACACTGATACTATACACATGTCACACAGTACGTATACACATACACTGATACTATACACATGTCATGCACAGTACATACACAAACAGATAACACACACCGATACGATACACGTGTCACACACAGTACACATGTAGTGTTGTTCAACACAGAGGCACACACTGTGGACTGGGAAGCAATACTTTTATTTAACAACTTCCCTAGCGGGTAACACTCAACGTAACTCGGGTTCTATAGTAGGTGATGTGGCTAACTATGCCAGTAGCGAGTTAACTCTCGAGTCTAGACGGAGACCCGGACTTGATTTCACCGACGAGCCAACAACGCTCTCGCGACTGCTCCTTGATGCTCCTGGGCGTGGCCTCGCTCCGCCTTCGGCCACACCCCCTTCGAGACCTTTCCGGAAGGATCCCGACCGAGCATCATGTGCCCCACTTGGGCTACCACGTCCCCCCTTGCCCTGTCTCTCTCAGGCCATCACAGGACTATGCCCGCTAGGGCTGGCTGACATGCCGTACTTACTCTGGTGCTGAAGAGAGGCTCCAGACGCACAGTTGCACTACTGTAACTGTAGCTGGCGCGAACACCCTAGTGACACCATTTACATCACTACATCACCCCCCCCCCCTTTCTAAAAACACAGCCGTCCTGGCTGATCACTATACCCTTAATAACAACAGCGACAACCAACAACAACAAAATAAGCCTCCCAAAATTTTCTGTGTAACAATAACCAAAAACCCAATGACAACAAAGCAAGCAGCAACCATCGCCCAGACAATATGTACATCTACGGAGGAGCACCCAAAAAAATGCCCACAACACATGACTAACACAACACCAGACAATGTACACCACCCAACACCAGTAAGCATGTCACAACCCACGAGCACACGAAGGACCAAGTCCAACCGGCAGCACAATCTGGCTCGTGTGTGTGTGTGTGTGATCGTGTGTGTGTGTGATTGTGTGTGCGATCTCCAATGGCGTAGGGATAAATAAGACGGTGGGGAAGAAGGTCCAACGGGTGCGACCTCTCCCGGGAAGAAGAACAAATGGGAGAAGCAGGAGTGGGTGACGGCTGCTCCACTCTCCCCAATCCACGTCCGGTCGGTGCTAGGTCTTGCTGTATTCAGTGCGGCATCCTCTTGCGACTTAAGCCGGCATCCTCTTGCGACTTGAGCCGGCAGGCCAGACTCAGAGCCGACGACGGGGTGCTCCTAGGCCGAGTGAAGCTCTCCCTCCGCAGACATACATTTTGGCGGAAAACGCGTTTTTGGCGGGAAGCGCAATTTTGGCGGGAACCCGTCTCGCCGGGCCGCGAATGGCGGCCGCTCGCACCGCGTTTTTTGGGTTTCCCGCACGCACGGGAACAGTAGCGGCGGAGCCGTCTCCCCGCGGCCCCAGCACACCGACTTATTCGACTGGCTCCTCCAGCTCGGAGCTCGGTGAGCAGCGCAGCTGCCGATAAAATTAATCAAAATAAAAAAAGTCGTGGAGACGTAGCTTCCCACCCGCTGTAAGCCACCATGCAGTGGGTAACCAGGCTGAAAACCCCCGGGGCCGTCTGGAGAATCTCCCCTCGCCGTCCTCCTCCATCGAAAACGTCTTTGTAAGTATCGCTATCCTAGCCTATTTCCTAACTAGTTACCACTTCTGACTCCAGTTGTAGTGTTCAACACGGAGGCACACACTCTGGACTGGGAGGCAACACTTTTATTTAACAACTTCCCTAACGGGTAACACTGAACGTAACTCGGGTTCTATAGTAGGTGATATGGATAACTTTGTGAGTAGAGAGTTAACGCTAGACGAAGACCCGGAGACGACGAGACGCGGGGCCCAGGCTTGATTCCACAGACGAGTCCAGAACACTCCCGGGACTGCCCCTTGATGCTAATGGGCGTGGCCTCGCTCCGCCTTTGGCCACGCCCCCTTCGAGACCTTTCCTGAAGGATCCCGACCGAGCATCACGTGCCCCACTCGGGCTACCACGTCCCCCCTTGCCCTGTCTCTCTCAGGTCATCACAGGACTATGCCCCCTAGCACTGGCTGACATGCCGCACTTACTCTGGTGCTAGAGAGGCTCCAGACGCACAGTTGCACTCCTGTAACTGTAGCTGGCGCCAACACCCTAGTGACACCATTTATGTCACTACACACACACAAATAGTAAACACTGATACGACAAGGCAGCAGACATCATGCTGCTCGCAGCAGACATCGCGGCTATAGCGATTTTCACCTGAAGACGATGGCTTGTGTTGCTATCGAAACGTCGTGATTTTTTTTATTTCTACCTACGTTACTTTACCGAAAGAACCAAAGAGTAACAACACACGTCACACACAGTACACATATACACACAGATAACACACTGATATACACGTGTCACACACAGTACATACACACAGATAACTCACACGCTGATACGATACACATGTCACACACAGTACACGTGAACACTCACAACACCCCACACCCACAGATAAAACACACACGCGCATTTCACGCACACACACAAATGTCACTTACAAATAGTACGCACACGCAAACACCCACACATTCACACACGTCACTTGCAGAGTACATATACGGTAATTCTAGATTTGAAGCTTTCGTGACTGCAAGGATTCATACTCTTAGGTTTTTTTTAGGTAAAGTCACGTAGGTAAAAAATTATAATAAAATTAAAATAATAATAAATGAAAATAAATCAATTAAATCACGACGTTTCGGAGGCAACACAAGCTTCCTTCATCAGGTGTAAAAATGCACAGCAAAATAACGTTATTTTGCTGTGCCTCCGAAACGTCGTGATTTAATTGATTTCTTTTCATTTATTATTATTTTCATTTTAATATTTTATTTTTATTATTATTATTTTACCTACGTGACTTTCCCGAAAAAAACCTAAGAGTACATATACGGTACCCACCTCCGATTACCACGGTTGGCTACGTGCGGTGCGAAAAAAGATCAGCATACATACACCCACAGATAACACTCACACTGACAATGATGTACACATGTCACAGGGTACATACACACACCCACATATAACACACACGTCACTCACAAAGAGTGCAAAGATAAAGATCCCCCGCATAGCTTCAACATGTTAGGTGGCCCAAGTGCTGTTAGCGATCACCTATTGAAGACTGGCACGGCACACGAGGGGGTGGGTGGCCAGCAACCACGCCCGGCCGCCTTTGTCTCCCCAGTGGCGATGTTTTTCACACACCGCACCAGGTACTCATTTGAGGCTGAGTCGACCTAGGGGAGACCCGAGACCGGTTCAGATAATCGTCACTGGGTGTTGGCCGTGAGCGTGAATCGAACTCGGGTGGCCAGGTTCGTAGCATACCGCGCTAACCGTTGCACCACCGCTCCCCATAAAGAGCACAAGACAAAGATCCCCCGTATAGCTGGGAACAGACTGTTGGGGCAAGTGCTGTTAGCGAGTAGCACCTATGAAGGCCGGCACTGTGGCACACACGAGGAGGTGGGTGGCAAGCACCACGCCCGCGCACACAAACAGACAACACAATCACACACACCGTCACTCACAAAGAGCACACACGTGCACCCGCACAGATACCACACTCACGTCACACGACGAATCTGAGTCTGACAACTTCCTCACCTCTTATCACCCCTAATCACTCCCTTCCTCTTCCTTTCTCACACTTCTCCCCATTCCTGTGTGGTGGGGACAGGGGGTAAGGGGGGGGTCTGTGTGGACCTTGAGTGGTAGTCCTTAGGCCAACACGAAAATGAGCCTCGCTTAAGTTGAGAGGAGCACGATGACGAATCGCGAATTCCCCCGCGGCGCTTAGAATAACATAGCCCAGCAGCAGGTGCACACAAAAGACAAAGATCCCCCGTATAGCCTTGATCAACTCGGCCTCAATTGAATACCTGGTGTAGCGGTGTGTAAACATCGCCACTGGGCAGACGAAAGCGGGCGGGTTTGATTCTGGCCACCCACCCCCTCGTGTGCCGTGCACGACTTCACAGGTGCTCGCTAACAGCACTTGCCCCAACAGTCTGTTAAGGCTACACGGGGGATCTTTGTATTTTGTCTTTGTGGTCGTGGTGCAGTGGGTTCGCGCACTTCGCTACACACCCGGTGGACATTCACACAAATACAAAGGTCCCCCGTATAGCCTTAACAGACTGTTGGGGCAAGTGCTGTTAGCGAGCACCTATGATGGCCGGTACGACACACGAGGGGGTGGGTGGCCAGCACCACGCCCGACCGCCTTTGTCTTCCCCCAGTGGCGATGTTTTTCACACACCGCACCAGGTGCTCATTTGAGGCTGAGTCGACCTAGGGGAGACCCAGGACCGGTTCAGATAATCGTCACTGGTGTGTTGGCCGTGAGCGCAAATCGAACTCGGGTCGCCAGGTTCGTAGCATACCGCGCTAACCGTTGCACCACCGCTCCCAAGGTGCACCACGCGCACACACGAGTTCACCTGCAGTAGCAGCAGCCCCGTGTCAATACAATCACGGACGGACGCCTCCCCACGCGCGCCCGGGTCGTGTCCGGTTAATTTGGTCATAACTTCGGGGCCGTCCATAAATGACGTCACGCACCTAGGGGGGGGGGGGGGTGGTCAAACATTTGTGACGATGTGTGACGTGGGAGGGAGGGTTTGAGAAATGTGACGTTACATCAAAATGCGCAACTTTAAATAAATATAGACAACACGTTCTACTGAATTAAATAGACTTTTAATACATGTTTTCTCCTACAACATCAGAGTGCAGCGCCACATTAAATACGCACTACCATGACAATAGTTTAAAGCGATTTGAAGCATGTTTTATTTTTTGGGGAGGGGGGGGGCAGAGCTTTGTGATGTCATATTTGAGGGGGGGTCTGAATTTTTGTGACGCCGTGTGACTAGGGGGGGGGGGTCAAAAATCGTCCAAAATCGCATGACGTCATTTATGGACGGCCCCTTGACCACGCCACTCAATGCGCTGTTGGTAAAAGCCTCCGACAACCTGCGTACGGTGCGAAAGAAGTTCAACGTACGTACCGTAGATACGTTGAAACAAAAACACCCCACCTCGCACCACACGCGCGGGTCTTCCTTAAACCGTGCCCAACCTCAAAGTGGAACGGAAGCAACCTGTTGAAAGGGTAAAAACCTATTACTATATTTCGCCACTGGTAAAGGAGGTCTCAATACTCTGATAGTGCGCTGTTTTTGAGTTGTACGCCTTTTGGCGTCATCTGGTCCAACACCAATGGAGACTAGGCTCTAAGAAAAGCTGTCTCGGGTGCATATCATTATCATCATCAAAGTTGTTTCTTTTTTGTTTGCATTTTGACTGCTTGTGTTGTGATTATTGCAAACATGATCCCTTGCATAAAGGTGTCAGTTTTTGTACCAGTTGAAAGGGTAAAAACCTATTACTATATTTTGCCACTGGTAAAGGAGATGTCTCATAGTGTTAAACCTGCAGGTAGGCAGTGTCCGTAGGTGTAGATGGCGCTGGGTTACGCTTAACGCGCGACCACTTTTAGTTTGCGAGAAAAGTTTGTTTACTTTTAGTTTGTCGGTTAAAAAACTAAATTCGCTTCACTGGCCGCAGACTTTGTTTCTGAGCATGTTGGGTTCTAGATTTGAAGCTTTCGTGACTGCAAGGATTCATATTTTTAGGTTTTTTCGGTAAAGTCACGTAGGTAAAAAAATATTTAAATTTAAAATTAATAAAAGTAAAATAAAAATAATATAATATAATATAACATTTTTATTTATTTTACTTTTATTAATTTAAAAAAAATGTTTACCTACGTGACTTTACCGAAAAAAACCTAAGAATAAGAACGTGCATGTTGGGGTTTACATGGCCGCGCTTCAGAGGAGTGCGGGAGACATTAACGTGTCAACCCACACACGGGTTTTTAACCCGAATTCTTGTACAGGGAAATTGAGTTTTCAGGTCCGTACGACGTATACAGCCGCTTCAATACAGGCAAAACTAAAAATTCACACGGCAGCATCAGCATGCAAGGTCACAGACAGTAAGTAGCATGATAAGTAGCATCATTGACACCAATTATCAAAATGAATACATAAACCAGTTTTTGTTTCGTAACATAATGTGTCTCTTATTCTTGGTTCTTTCCGTAAAGTCACGTAGAAGGGAAATAATAAAATAATAATAATAAATATTAAACAATACAATTCTCACGACGTTTCGACTGCAACACAAGCAATCATCATCAGGTGTGAAATCCAAAAATTTTCTTGCTGTGGATTTCACACCTGATGATGATTGCCAGTGTTGCAGTCAAAACGTCGTGAGAATTTTAAAAATATATATTTTTTATTACTTTATTATTTCCATTCTACGTGACTTTACCGAAAGAACCACGAATATGAATCCCTGCAGTCACGAAAGCTTTAACTCAAAATATAATGTGTGTCTATCTGTTTGTGTTTCTCCCTTGTGATGGGACTTTGTAGGATGAGATTTATTAAGGGGCACGGGGCTCTGTAATAAGGTATGGGGGTTGACAGGCATGGCGACCGTCGACGTGGAACCATAGTAATACAGTACAACAACAGCGACGTTTCCGTGCCGCCACTCTTTGTTGTCCAGCACACAGCGTAGGACGGGGCGGCCAGGAATGTGCCCGGACTCGTTCGACTCGGAAAGCCAAGCAGGGGCGTTGTTCAGCCTGGACAATTTTGATTTAAAATAATAACATTGTTGTATCTATATGCGACCTTTTGTTGTTGTTGTTGTTGCCAGCGCTGTATATCGATAGTAACGCAGAGGGGGGGAAACGGGTCCTATCGATGTATTGTACTGTCACTGCACATAACCCGAGCGATTTCATGCGTTGGCGTTTGCATTGTCCTTGTGATGTTCGCATTTTGGTCTACACAGCAATATTCTTTTTTACAAATATTTAAATTTTCTTGCTGTGGTTTTCACACCTGACGATTACTTGTGTTGCAATCGAAACGTCGTGAGAATTTAATAGTTTTTATTTTTATGTTTTCCCTTCGACGTGACTTTACCGAAAGAATCAAGAATAACTTTTTAAAATATTTTTTTTTGGAGAATGACGGAGAGGAGAAACATGTCGACGTTTCGGCCGACTGGCCTTCTCAAGGAAATGTTGAGGTGGTGTCGCACGTCTGCAATCCAGCACTGCGGACGCAGCGGACAACACCGTGGGGGGGGGGGGTCGAGGAGGTCCCGTAACCTCCTGGCTCACTAATATCATCCGTCTCATCTGTGCGGGATACAGTGTTGCCCCCTCGCACACGTGGGGGGGGGGTATGAGTAAACAAAACAAACAACATACAATGCAGGACCCTCTTGAAAAAAGAGTGGAGACCGATGGTTATGCACAAGACGATAACGGTGATCTGTATCTGATAACTTGAGCTTCATCTCAGCCAGGCCTCTAAGGGGTCAGCGACCCCGAAAAAAACACACGTCCGCATCCAGCACACCACATGCACAACACCTCTCACCGACCGTGGCCGGTGGGCGATACGATAGCGTCAGCCATGCACCACGGAAGCAACCCTCGTTTAAGTGGCGCAAATGAATGAGATTGGAGTAACGCGACACGCGAAGATAACTCCGTTAGGGTACTGCACGCGGTGCACGTTACAGAATTGATTCTATCGCACGTGGGTGTTGCGTTGTGCCTTCACTGCAGCGTGGGGACGCACCACCGTAGTTCTAATCATCATAGCCACTTCGTGTGCGATTAATCCATCGTGCTATACACCATCATCATCAGCAGTGGCGGCAAGCCACGGTCAAACCCACAGTTCCGTCGAAATCTTTCACGGTTCTGCGATGGCGCCGCAGTGGCGAGATGTTAACTCCCTCGCCTGGTATACAGGAGGTCGTGAGTTAGACCCCAATCCTGAAGTCTGTATATTTGGAGTTTGCGTGTTCTCCTCGTGGTCGTGCGGATTTTCTCCGAGTCCTGCGGTTTTTCTTTTACCCCACATTTAGAATCAACGTGCGTTTAGATTATTTGGCCGCTATACATGTCCACGTGATGTGAAGCTACTTCGTTGAGAGTAATTTCTGATAGCCCGGTCGCTTCTGAAAAAAATAGCTATATATAGCTCAGTGGGCCTTACCTGGTGAACTGAAATATAGTTTAGTTTTATATTTAGACGACGTTCCAATACACCCAGCAGCACCTTTGTTTTTTGTTTGTTGCAGTTGCACCCGATTCAAGAGCTGAATGGCTCACAGGGCTATACCTAATAAATGAACTTGAACTTGAACCTCTGGAGCATGACCTGTTTTTCACGTCCGCACATTGAGTAGAGGGGATCCGACACAGATAATTGCACCCTTCCCGTGTTGAGCCACCAAATGGAAAGCGTCGCAATTTATCGCAGCATACACCTAGTGGCGGGAGGGGGGGGGGGACGGTGTGTAGGCATCAGCACTGGGGAGACAAAGACGGCCGGGCGTGGTGCTGGCCACGCACTCCCTCGTGCGCCGTGCCGGCTATCACGGTTGGCTACGTACGGTGTGAAAGAAGTGCAACATACATAATGAACATAACATCAACACAATATCATATGAATATAGTACATCGATGTAAATAATATAACAATCGTATATTGTCAATTTCGTAGAATAAATCATCACCACCAAGACGATCAACCATAACGTGCGTCATCATAGTCATCTAATTTCACATATAAGTGTCATCAATAACAACAGCCGCATTATTAACCATCATCCCTCCATCGTTGTTGTCACCACCACCACCACCATTATCATCAGCGCCATCATGACCACCAACATCACTAACCATCATCAAAAGCGACATCAAAGACAAAGATCCCCCGTATAGCCTTAACAGACTGGTGGGGCAAGTGCTGTTAGCGAGCACCTATGAAGGCTGGGATCGTACACGAGGGGTGAGTGGCCAGCACCACGCCCGACCGCCGTTGTCTCCCTAGTGACGATATTTACACACCGCACCAGGTACTCATTTTAGGCTGAGTCGACATAGGGGAGGCCCAGGAACCGGTTCAAATAATCGTCACCGGTGTCGGCTTCTGTGAGCGCGAATCGAAGTCGGGTGAACAGGTTCGTAACGCAGCAGCTCGCTAACCACTTGCACCACCGCTCCCCTCCATCATCACTTTCAGCACCACCATCATCATCATCAGCACCATGACCGCAGCCCGGATCTCCCCTCCCCCCCTCCAGCGTGATGCAGCTCAGCGCCGGGACGTCATTGGTATTGTACATTATGTAATCCTGAGCACAGTAAAGTGCCCCGAAACATTCCCCGGGCGAGCATATAAATGTAATTTTTTTAATACCGTATTCTATGGATTACGAGAGTCTTCGGAAAGTAAGACGCATCCCAAAATGTGTGCCCGTTGTCAATAAAGTTATACAAATACGGTTATATATATATACACACACCGACCTACTGGATTATAAGACGCGCCTTCAAAGCTTGTTGCTCTAAAATACAGGCAGGGAGGAGGGATGGATGCGTCTTATAATCAATATAATACGGTAATTGTTGTTATAGACCACATAAACCAAGCAATATTAACAGATATCCCTGGACACCGTTGAAAAGACTTTCCGGCTAAAAATATCCATATATACATAACATAAGTGGGAGAAATTTGAGAGGCAGTTGATTCCAAAGTCCCCACATATGCACCACAAAATCTCCAACACACTTGTTAAATATTGTAACTCTCCACTCTCTCTTGATAATATGTGACGCCAACGCTTTCACAATATTCGGTCACCTGTTGAGAAAAAAGTCAGAAGGCTATTAAGCAATCAGCGGGGTACGTAATTTAACGTGTTCACGAGCATATATCAAAACCCCGTGAGTGCCTTGCGTGTTCAGTGAACTGATGTGACCATCTTTGGGCCAATGTGCTTCAAGGCAACACGTGATACACTAATCACGGATGAGTGATGATTAGCCAAGGCATGATTGGAACGCGTCTGAGAGAACGTCCACGGAGGAGATGGAAGCAGGTGATGACAGTTTGAGCAGTGGATTGGCCATGGCTGACGGTAGTGAACAGTGTACTGTATATGGGTAAATCTATTTACTAATTCATTTAATGGGGGGGGGGGGGGTGTCAATGTGATGGATGAAGACCTTCACACACCGTGTCAGCTTTGAAAGTTGTTTGGCCATACTTCACCCACGGTGGTCAGGTTTGGTGAAGTTGTGCAAGGTACCTGCAGAAACAGTTCCGCTGTCACTCGCCACTGATGTATGTAGTCAGGAATTGAAGAAATGTAGCTGGGCGTTATGGTAAAGTGCGCAAACCAATGTGCCACCGCTCCCTCAATATGAGTAAACATGTATGTCAACTTTTTATTCTTGGTTCTTTTGGTAAAGTCACGTGGAAGGGAAATAATAAAATAATAAAATTTTTTCAATAAAATTATCACGACGTTTCGATTGCAACACAAGCAATCATCATCAGGTGTGAAAACCACAGCAAGAAACGTCGTGAGAATTGTTTTTTTTTAATGATTTCCCTTCTACGTGACTTTACCGAAAGAACCAAGAATATTAATCCCTGCAGTCACGAAAACTTTAAATCGAAATATATGTCAACTATCATAATCTAGTTCGTGGACCAGTATCTGAATGCTGTAGAGGACATCTAAATCCACTTCAGCCTCCCGTATATCACGAGACTTCTGTGTGACCACCACCACTATGAATACCTCCCCGTGTCCCTGCCCCACAGCATTCGCTCACTCTGTGTTGAGTTTGCTGCCCTTCCCCCGCACCTCCAATTATCACGGTTGGCTACGTACGGTGCGACAAAAGTTCAACATAAGTTCAACAGACTAATAGAGAACGACTCTGGAGCGCGATGGAGAACCACAGACATTCAGCAAAGGCAGCAGTCGCGTTGTGATGTGTAGGCGCTCAGGTCTGCGGTCCTCTATACATTAAGGTGCTATCGGCCAAATAAGTAGTGCACGCATGTGGGAGAAAACCTGGAGCATCTGAAAACGCACGCATGCGAAGGAGCAACACGCTATCCCACACAGATGGAACAGGTGGGGTCCACATTTTCTGTGTGTGCACTGCTTTGTGGCAAGCCAGGGTTATAGCATCTTGACGCCCGTGGGGGAGTTTGAAAACGTTTGTGTGATCCTCCAGCCCTCGTTGCCTCCACAGTGCTGGATTACAGGCGTGTCACAGCCACCCGGCTAATAGAGATACAGTGTGAACACAATTCTCGTTCAACAAGCTCGCTAAGCAATTACGGACGCCGCAGAAAGAAAAAAAACACATTAGACAGCATGCCGGGGGCAATTATTGAAAGTGGATTGGGATCAAAGTGAGGATTTACTCAATTGGGAATACATGTACACAAACGCAATCTTTGCTAGTGATTGCAAAAACTTAGCAGGACCCTCCTGAACAAAGAGGCACGGTCAGACTCTCCTCGGTAAGCAAACGTAATCATGCATAATACAGAGGCAGACCAGAGCAGGTTGCCGTCGATATGAAAATGAAACTTGTTCGTGGAAAGTAACAGCAATTATTATCTGAAGAGAGGGGCGTTCTCTGTGCAAATTACCTGGTGTGCCATTTCAATCAGAAACAGACGAAACGAAATAAGAGTTGAAATGTCCACAAAGCAGAACGGGGAGACGCATGTTTAAAATTAGACTGCTAGGCAGAAAGAGGAACGTTTAGATTGGAGCGGAAAAGAATATATTAGAGACACTGTCATAAGAGGAAGTAGGATTGGGACAGGATATGTCGAGAGAAGGAACGATGACCGTGGCTAAGTGCTCACAAGGCAGTCCCACTAAGGAGATGGAGCGATGGGATCAGCTCATGTGCCGGTAGCTTGATGGGACTGGTTGTATCCCCAAGATTGTGAATTATCGACGGATTGCGGAGGCGTTTATCCAGCAGTGGATTTAGCCATGGCTGCTGATGATGACGTTACACACAGGGCACACAAGCATGCACTATGGACTCGTGTATCATTCAGTCCATGGCCTATATACACACACACACAGCCATCTTTGTCGATCCACTGCTGGCTGGGTGAGGGCCCATGCCTGGATGAGGCGTCTCTTCCATGGGGATCTTACAAGTCGTTGGGTAGGTCAGTTGACCATACTTCAGCACGCTATCTCGGTGCAGGTTGGCATTAGGGCTGAACGATTAATCGATTTCAAATCGAAATCGCAATTTGAAACAATGCAATTAGCAAATAGAAAAGGCTGCGATTTTTGCGATTTCAAAAGTCCTATTACATTCTTATTGGAATTGTTTTATTTGTATTATAAATTTATTTAACTTAATTATTGTTCTATGTTTGATTGTTCTATTTCATTAAAACATTTTAATAAATACATGTTGGAAGCAATGAATATATTTTAAATTCTCATCCTTGCATTAGAATATATAGAGCAGTTCATATTTTGATGGTATCATGTGGCAATGCTCCGTCACATGTTTTAAATATATTACACAGTGAATATTGAACTGAAGCTTGACTTAAAAAAATGTAATCGCAAATCAAATCGGAATCTGTCAGAAAAATCGCAATTAGATATTTTCCCCAAATCGTTCAGCCCGAGTTGGCATTCATTGAATACGAGGATGTTGTTAGGCTTCATGGAGGCTAAAGCGGGTTATATGGCGGAAAGGCAGTTTGACGATTATGGGCCTAGATTAGAGGGGTTATTTGTGGGTAAGGCTATTGGACTATATGGAGTAGGCTACGGGGGGGGGGCTATATGGTCTGCTATAACTATAGGCTCCAGGCATAGGGTCATACGGCGGCTAAAACATTGGATTGGGAGGGGTTCGGCCAGGGGTCGGCAACCAAAATAAAAAGCATTTTTTTTCGAATTCTGGGGAAAAAAACTAATTTCAAGAGCTGCAATCCATGTGAACACGAGATGGTCCTTAAAGAGCCGCATGCGGCTCTTTAAGGACGGGGCTATGTAGGGTCTATGGCCAGGCTGTGGGGCTATATGGTGGAGCAGGCTGTTATTGGAGCTGGGCTACAGCCATAGCGGTCATAAGGGGGCTAAACCACTGGGCTGGGAGTGAGTTTGACTATTTGCTGGCTGCAGGGTTATGTAGGGTTTATGACCAGGCTATATGGGGGAGCCGGCTGCTATTGGAGCTGGGCTACAGCCATAGGGGTACCCATAAGGGGTCTAACCCACTGGGCTAGGCACCCTCTGCTATTCTGTGGGCGTGTGGGGTTGATGGCCAGGCTGTGGGGCTATATGGGGGAGCCGGCTGCTATTGGGGGCCGTGTAGGAGGCGTGCGCTTGCGGCGGCGGGGGAGGAGATGGCGCGAGCGCAGCGGATCTGCGCGACTCTTTATATAGCGCCACCCCCGGGGGGCCCCCGACGTTTGACGCATTGCGGATACCCCGCAGCCAATCAGAGGCCGCGATTCAAACGCGTCCCCCCCCCCCCCCACACGCGGATATCCTGCCGCGTAACGGCCGAGCCGAGGCCACATCACCGCGTACATGAAGGCGCGCTCCGCCGCAGAGCAAACAGAGTGCGTGGTTTCGGTGAGGGGTAAAAGCTATCGCGGGGAGATTTTTTCGTCCCTTTGATGTTTGTTTGTTGAAACGAAGTCGATCTTTATTTTTCGACGTCGTCTTATTGATCAGTTTCGCGCGTCTTTGTCGGTTTTTATAAGAGGAGAAATCACCCCGCCCGTGTCCGTGTTAAACAGCAGCAGCCAGCAACGTCGCGGAGACGACCACGAGGTTTTTTTTATTCTTCTTCACAGCGGCGGCGATTTTGCAAGCGAAGAGGAGAAGAGTTTTGAGTTAGAAGACGAAATAAAATTTGATAAAAGAAAAGCTCAAAGAACTTAAAGCAATGGTGAGTTGTCGCTGGTACTAACTTTGCTTTACGATGTTTTCAAAGTACGGGGTTTTTAAAAAAAAATGTTTTACCTCAGTTATTTGTGGTGTCACGAACGCGATCGATTTTATCGCGTCTTTGACGTAAAACAAAGTTAAATTATGAGAATAGTTTACGAAACTGAGGCGGTTGAGGTAACGTTGTTAGCGTGTTAACAACAGGTGGTGGGGGGGTTGATATTTTGGCGGGATTTTTGTGCGTCTCGCCCGTCAACGAAACAAAATGTTAAATATATTAAAAAATAAAGTCACGTAGAAGGAAAATAATAAAAATAAAATAAAGCAATAAAATAAAAATATTACAAATTATTAAGGAAACGAAACGTCCACGCCCCAGTTCAACCATAACGCGACACCCGCATAGTACAGCACATTTATACATTAAACACACGCGTGGGTATGACAACTACACACATTTTTGTGTGTTACAACTACACACGTTTGTGTGTATTACAAGTTACACACATTTGTGTGTAAGTTGCTGCTGTGAGGGGAGCGGTGGCGCAGTGGTTAGCGCACTGCGATAAGAACCCGGTTCTATTCCCAGCCACGATCAATGTATCAGCGGCGATTGCTATCTTTATTTAACCAGTCTTGGGATCTTAACCTTACGTTTGACTCGATTATTAAACGAGTACCCGGTGTGGTGTGTGTATAACACATCGGTACTGAGGAGAGAGACAAAGGTGGCCGGGCGTGGTTCTTACCGCGACACTTTTGCCTGCTTTGGCCTTCATGGTACTCGTTTAACAGCACTTTATTACGTATATGTCTCTTTCTATTCGCTAAAACTGACCTAATAATCAAATATCAAGTGACCAAATGTTTGGCTAATGTTGAACGCGTGTCTACGCTTGTTGTACACGTTTATTTTTATCAGGTTAAACTATGTAGCTACCAACTTAACATTGCACGTGTAAGAATATAAAACTGTGACTATCCCCCACCACGTGGGTCATTTAGCAGTGTCTCGTGAGTCTAATTAAAGTATTTGTGTTTGGAGGTAAGCTTTGCACAGGTATATTTATTGATAGTGTAGCACGAGTCTAATTAAAGTATTTGTGTTTGGAGGTAAGCTTTGCACAGGTATATTTATTGATAGTGTAGCACGAGTCTAATTAAAGTATTTGTGTTTGGAGGTAAGCTTTGCACAGGTATATTTATTGATAGTGTAGCACGAGTCTAATTAAAGTATTTGTGTTTGGAGGTAAGCTTTGTACAGGTATATTTATTGATAGTGTAGCACGAGTCTAATTAAAGTATTTGTGTTTGGAGGTAAGCTTTGCACAGGTATATTTATTGATAGTGTAGCACGAGTCTAATTAAAGCATGCGTGTTTGAAGGTAAGCTTTGTACAGGTATATTTATTGATAGTGTAGCACGAGTCTAATTAAAGTATTTGTGTTTGGAGGTAAGCTTTGTACAGGTATATTTATTGATAGTGTAGCACGAGTCTAATTAAAGTATTTGTGTTTGGAGGTAAGCTTTGTACAGGTATATTTATTGATAGTGTAGCACGAGTCTAATTAAAGTATTTGTGTTTGGAGGTAAGCTTTGTACAGGTATATTTATTGATAGTGTAGCACGAGTCTAATTAAAGTATTTGTGTTTGGAGGTAAGCTTTGCACAGGTATATTTATTGATAGTGTAGCACGAGTCTAATTAAAGTATTTGTGTTTGGAGGTAAGCTTTGTACAGGTATATTTATTGATAGTGTAGCACGAGTCTAATTAAAGTATTTGTGTTTGGAGGTAAGCTTTGCACAGGTATATTTATTGATAGTGTAGCACGAGTCTAATTAAAGTATTTGTGTTTGGAGGTAAGCTTTGCACAGGTATATTTATTGATAGTGTAGCACGAGTCTAATTAAAGTATTTGTGTTTGGAGGTAAGCTTTGCACAGGTATATTTATTGATAGTGTAGCACGAGTCTAATTAAAGTATTTGTGTTTGGAGGTAAGCTTTGCACAGGTATATTTATTGATAGTGTAGCACGAGTCTAATTAAAGTATTTGTGTTTGGAGGTAAGCTTTGCACAGGTATATTTATTGATAGTGTAGCACGAGTCTAATTAAAGTATTTGTGTTTGGAGGTAAGCTTTGCACAGGTATATTTATTGATAGTGTAGCACGAGTCTAATTAAAGTATTTGTGTTTGGAGGTAAGCTTTGTACAGGTATATTTATTGATAGTGTAGCACGAGTCTAATTAAAGCATGCGTGTTTGAAGGTAAGCTTTGTACAGGTATATTTATTAATAGTTAGTGTAGCACGAGTCTAATTGCAGCATGTGTGGTTAAAGGTAAGTGTTGTAGAGGTATATTTATTGGTAGTTACGGGTTGTGGGTGTTGGCAGTCCGTGGTTAGCACCGTTTCGCCACGAACCGGGGGGGCTGTAGCAGCGTTTGATTGCAGTCCACGGCTAACTTCAGTGGATATTTATATCGAAACCTGCCTTGCCCATCCCTCCACCTCTTCACCAATGGGTTGACCGGAGTGGTGAAGTATGGTTAAGTAACCCCCAGCCCCCCCATGACCAACAAGGCGTGGAGGGGAGAGCCCTAAGCCAACAAGTTGATTTTTTTTTCCTTCAAAGGGCTGGGTCAGTTGAAGTATGCGTTGGCTTCCTGCAAGACGTGGTAACTTTAGTTCAAGCAGCAATGTGTAATCTGTGTCATGTCACATGTGGTATGCGTTTTCAGCTTACTCTTTACAAGTAGTATTTTGTCGTCTTATCGAGGCTACAATCCCAGTTTGTACTGCTGCTGTGTGTGTTTGCTAAATAAGGTAGTCGGCATATCACCATGGACGAAACTAGGTCACATTTCATAGACATACTTAGCCGCGTATTTTTAATTAGGGGGAAAAAAGTAGAAAATGGCTTTACTGTTAAGTAACGTGAACACGTTAATGGGCTCTTATGTTGTATATCCGCTCCCTGTTCAACTCTTCTTACATTACCTGCGTGTGAACGCCATTCATAAGACTTGGCTGGGTGGGGCAAAGGGGAGTTAACCAGCCTCTGTCGGTACGCTGTAAACCTATTAATACTTACACTGCAAATGTATAAAAAGTTAGTCGCAAGAATCGTTACATTTCCAGTTTTCTGGAAGAAAAACCAGAAGTGTTTTTAATTGCGTCCACATGTCATTTTGTGCCGTAGGCCGATCAGCTGACTGAAGAGCAGATTGCAGGTAAAAATCGCACGTGGTGTTCGAATTTTGCAAAAGTCAAGTCAGTCGTCTGCCACCTTTTTCAAACTTACCACAGACTTAGAAAGTGCACACTTCTTAACATGCAACATTCATTCTTTAATATTTATGATCAGGTGTGTTTTATTTTTCTCAATGACTACAGTTGTGCCAGCGGTGATTAAATATTAGACCATTGTAATAAACCTAAATAAAACAACTTTCTTGTCCTGCGTGTAACGTTAAGTGTATTTTCTGAAATGTAACTCTCTGAATTAGTTAAAGCGGTGAACAAACGGCCCTTTTATGTCCTTGGATCCATAGTCCAGACCACGAGTTTGCACGCGAAGTTTTTACTGCTCATAAAAACTGCACGCCCACCAACTCCCCCCCAGCAAACGCACTCACCCCCCCATCCGCAGTCCCAACCCCACCCACTGAGCCAACTCTACCGTCATTGCCCTCCTCCCCGCAGAGTTCAAGGAGGCGTTCTCGCTTTTCGACAAGGACGGCGATGGCACCATCACCACCAAGGAGCTGGGCACGGTGATGCGCTCGCTGGGCCAAAATCCCACCGAGGCAGAGCTGCAGGACATGATCAACGAGGTGGACGCCGACGGTACAGGCTCCACTACAACCAATAACCATGCCCCCCCCCCCCTCCTACTTGCTGCTTGCCAACTCTGGCCCGGAAGCACACGCGTTCATGGCAGAAGTGCATTTTGGACAGCTTTAGAGACTGCTGTCCTTGGGGGTCGAAACTGGATCCCTGGCTGTGCCAGTTACTTAATTGAAGCTGGTGGTGGTGGTTAGGGGGGTGTAAAGTCAGTTGTCATCTGCGCACAGCTTTTATCTCGTGAATTTAAGGGGACATTTTATTTTTGGGAGCTGTTGAACATATTTGACTCTCAGTAGCCTGCAACCTGCTCTGCTCAATGCAGTGTTTCTCCAAGACTCGTTAATCTCAGGTAAACACATTGAGAAGGTGATGTGGCAGTTTTGGTGTACACTTACACTTGTGGTTTTCCACAGGCTTGAATTGCATGGCCACTATACAACTGCTAGGCCTGCCTTTAGTGCCTGCAAAGTAGACAAGCATTTATATTACCCACATTTTGTAACGGCCTGCAATGTAGTGCATCAAATTTCGCTTCATTGGGCTTCCTCATTGTGGCATAGAATGTGCAGACTTGGCAATGGATTAGTGACGTCCCCATTGTTTGACAAGTTACTGTGAATATGGCATGATGTGGATGGCCATCTCCACATCTGTCATTGTGATTGGGAGTCTTCACACGAGTTGACATTTTGGTTGCTTTTGCAGGCAATGGTACGATCGACTTCCCAGAGTTCCTCACCATGATGGCTAGGAAGATGAAGGATACGGACAGCGAGGAGGAGATTCGTGAGGCCTTTCGGGTCTTTGACAAGGTGAGTCTGCTTGAACCTTATCTGCCCCCAATGGTTCTCAGAAAATGCACGATAAGGATGTGAGGAGGCTTTTGGCTTTGCAGTAAATATGAAATAAGATCTGACCTGGTTGTACCAAAATCTACCTAAAAGGGCTATAAATGGAGGTATTTGCTCATAAGATGACACTTTCGATTGATAGATGGCTGGTAACAAAGTGGAGTTATTTGAAACGTTTTTAAAACTGAATATGTACAACGAAAGTATTCACCATCCATATTCTAGCATAGGTCACTTTCCTATGTCAATTTAGTTCCATCTGCAACCATTTGCAATTTAAGGTTTTATACCCAGCATTCTAGTCCGCACTTGCACATTGTGGCACGGTTACTGTAAAAAGCACATTGCATGTGTTTCTAAACCAATGCAGTGCTGTGTGCAACTTGGCAATTCAGCCAGCAAGGAGGGAAGCAAGGGGACCTGATAAAAAGCATGTACAAGTAGCATGGAAACTGCATGCAGTTACAGCAGAGATTCATGCTTCATTAATGTTTCATTTCCACGTGCACCTTTGAGTTTGTTCAGCCAGTGGCCCTGTAAAGGCAATTTGTGTGTGTGCGGTCATTAGGATGGGAATGGCTACATCAGCGCAGCTGAGCTCCGCCATGTGATGACAAACCTCGGGGAGAAGCTGACCGATGAGGAGGTGGACGAGATGATCCGCGAGGCCGACATCGACGGGGACGGCCAAGTCAACTACGAAGGTCGGTCACTGCGACTTCTGTCACCATTGTTGACCTTAAGTTAGTCGTGGTGGATGTCCTTCAATCGTAAACTGAAATATTGCAGGCAGAGGTATCTGCGGTGTTTTGTAATGAAATCCATGTTTTCTCTCTTCAGAATTTGTACAAATGATGACCGCAAAGTGAAGTCTCTGCATTGCAAGCCCCTTCCTACTCTCATCCCGAAGTGCAAGTTTGGATGACTGCCTTTCTTTTCTTTACTACTATTCTGCGCCACACAAAATGGTCACGTTAAAAAGTTTGAGCTCATGGATGTTCGTATAAAAACGATTCCAAACGGCTCCCTCTTGCCCCCCCATCTTTTCTTTTTGGCAGCTGGCCACTGCCTTGGAGCAAAGGGGTTGGTGCCCCTGGTCTCCCGTTCCCCTACACACACTCCCCTACGCCGCCGTACGGCCATGCCACCCGTACGAACTAACTGGCAACTAACTAGCGCGTTGCCACGCAACGTGGATGCGCTTTGCGAGGTTGGCTGTGCTCTGCCACCGGGTCGTTGGCCACATGCCGAGGCGGGTGCAACACACGCAGGGTTGTTGCTGGTATCTTTGTCTAGGGTAGTATTTCCCATCTCGGTGGTCTTGAGGCGTTGTGAGAATGTTACTTCATGTAGCCTCTCAAAAGAGGTGACTTATGTGAGTGTAATCGTATCATCTTTGCACTATTGTGTAAGAGGTTATTAAGAGGATTACCCTTTAATATTCTTCACTCACAGTTATACCTACGCTTCATTACGGTGGGTGGAAAGTTTCATATTCTCAGATTGTTTTCTTTTCTCCTGTATATTTACTTCTGGTTGTGATGCATTCTTTCTGGCTTGTACAATTTTAAAGTCTGGTTATTTGCTACTGAGTCCATTCCAAGTTGTACAAGTTAAAAATTTTCAATAAATACTTTTGCATAACATTAAACCTGATAATGGTTTTGTTTTGTGTGCTTGCGGTGGTTCATTTGCTTTGGACAAGGCGTATTTTTTGTTGTTGGTCACGTGCCTTTGTGTGCTCGTTCAGTGTTCGTGAGCACTCTGGACACCTCATGGTAGTGTTGCATCAGTGGTATTTGTGATTTAAAAGTATTTTTTCCCTTTGTGATCTGATATTGAAAACAATAAAATGTGCTTTAAAATAATTTTAATGTAAAGCTACATCCACTCTTCAGCAATTCATTTTATACAACTTTTGGGGGCCGAGTTACCCATAAACATTCTAATATAAAGTGTAAAGTGTCTACTTTGAACACAGGTGAAATTTAAACAAACGGACATGTTTAATTTAAAATTTTTGGTAAGTCTTTGCCTCCAAACATCAGTATTGTGTAGAAATGGCATTGCCTTTGTAACGGTATATAATCAGCATTTCTTTAGAATGTCATGCCACTTTAGTCTGTCTCCAGAAAATGGAGGCTTGTAATTTTCTGAACTAGGAACTTAAGTAGATTTTGTGCCCTCAGCTTACAACTTGGGGGCTTACAACTTTGGAGTATATAAAGCAATTGCTTGCAAGGGATATTGCTTAAACTGTAAACGGAGTTATTTGTAACTTGGTTGCAGGTGCCTATAATTATATTCAAGAACTGAAATTGCGCAAAAGTGGATGTGGCTTATATTAAATGTTTATTAAATTTGCTTAAAATGCATGCAATGGTTTATTGGTGTGAAGACTTTGTTTTTAGGTAATGGCATATAAAGCTGCCATGGAATGTAAGCAGACCGCTTTCTAGTGATAACCTTGGATGTGCATACAGCAATTGTTAAGTAAATGTATGTACATTTTAAGTGAATGTCATACATTTGAAATGGCATGTCTGCATTGGTGCTGCTGCTGCTATGTAGCGCAACAGACGTGAGCACAAGCTGATATCAGTCTTGCATGTCTCTTCCCAAACTTTCTCATAAGAACGAATGTGCTGTAGCATAAATAAATGGCCCAACCTAAGTTTAAAAGTTAAACGAAGTCCATAGTCAAGTACAAACGGGTTTTTAAAACGTTTGAGAGAAATAAAATGCACACTAGCATATTAATATATTTTCATTTGCACCCATTTTTGATACTGCAAATATAAGACTTGGATACATTGGATTCAGAGGTGGGTCTTGCAATTGGAGGGGGGGGGGGCATCCGTGACTCGTATTTGAGTATTTCGTTATCAAAATTACAATATAAATACTGTATACAACCTGAACCATTGTTATTGAGGATTTTTGTGATATCTGATTAATAAACATGGTTGTAGAGGAGCGCCTGGCTATTGATCTTTTAATTGTTGAGTTTTAACTGTTGGTGATGAAACGTGTTTTGGGAGGAAAACTTCCATCAAGTTTTCCTTCATTACATAACTGTAAAACAGTAAAACATTTTTACACGGTGACCCTTTTCTAAATAATCACTATTGGCCCTCAACCATTGCTGATTATACATTTCCAAGTTTATTAGTGCTTGTTAAGTACAAAAAAAAATGTTGGCAGCCTTTTTAAGTTAATGTGAAAGTACGAGTCCCAATATCTGGCGGACATTGTGTGCAGGGTAACGTCGCGGTTCGGTTATGGTATGCTGTTGATTAAAGTGGCGCATTTCTCCCGGCTTGTCCGCTAATTGGTGGGAACGTGCTAAGCGGATTCATTAAGTTCAAATCCTGCGTGGCTGCTTTTTCCACGCCTTGGATCTATCATCAACCTCGTAACAATGACCACTGGCTATAACCCCAAGTGAACCCAACTTCTAACGGACCACAAGTCGTCCATGAAAACGCGTTTCAATACTAACCAAGACGTAAGTGAAGTTGGGCAATTGTCCAGAGTTATTGGCTCACCTTCAACCAAAAATCCCTACGATTATAGTATTACATGCAATGGCAATAAACCATGACGGGTTCATGTAAGGTTTTGCTACAGATTTGTCAAGCGTTTGTAATATGCTCATTACAAGACGCGAGTAAATTGTTTACAACGCGCCACCCTTAAGATCCGGTTGAGGTCGGCCGTGGATAAGATGCAAGCTCATTCACTGCTGGATGAAGGCCTCCCCAAGCCGCCATCAGCCCTGAGGGTCGTTCGTGTTGTAATGCAACAATCAATCTAGCTTCTGCAAACAAGGTAATCTCATCACCCCACCTTTGTGTTGGACGTTCTCGTGGCATCTTTCCTCCCTTGGCTGGCACTCCATCAATCTCGGCCATCACTTCAACTGTTTAGAAAAGTAAGAGGGCTTGAGCAGGACAAAGCTACAAGAGATTATGGCAATATTTAAAAGCATATAGTATTTGTATATGAAGTATTGGCAAGACAATAGAACTGAGGCTCCCAAACTAAACCAAAAATTCCTTTGAAGGTTGATTTTGGCCCAACAGCTTAATCGTAATCCGTTTGTGGTCGCTGAAATAGGCATAATCTGGTGACCTTCCCCCTCAATGGTAAGTCATACTATGAGAGTTGGTAAGCTTAATTAAGAGGACGATGATCCTTGGTGTAGGAAATTTGGTCGTGGGTTTCTACCACTTACTCCGTAGTTGCCAGCGGTTGAGACGATCATCGCCCATCTGTTTAACTACAAACTTGAACTCGGTAGTAATTAGACTACGTAGATCAGCCCCAATTAATTAGTGATACCGTGGCAAGCAAGATTAGCTTCTGAGAAAAGTGGAGATTCATCTGCGAACGTGAAACAAAGCATCTGTGCTGCGTTTAGGTAACGGGATATAGCACATGTGTAAAAATATATATTTAGAGAAACATGCGGGAGGAAATGATGAATTAAAGACGAGGAGAGAGAGAGAGAGAGCTGTCCTCATCGGCGAGGGATAGAAAGCATTGCTCGGAAAGATCGTTAATATTTAATTTGCGGGTGAAAGTTAGAAAGGGACCTTTTTGCACGGAGCCGCGCATCACTTATTGATGATGGCACCGCGCGCGTGAGACGGCAGGAGCCCGGGACATTGGTGGGTCGCGCGCATGGCGAGGGAGACACGCTCCAGGGATCACGTGAAGAGTCCCCTTGAGCGAGCACGACTCGTTTCGCCTAATGAATTGGCAAAGGCTAAATGGTTGCAGAGGCCGTGGCGAAGAAGGGAGAGTGAATGAGAGTTAGGCTTGGGTGGTGCGCTGATGAAATGTCAGGGGTTTGCTTCATTAAAATAGTGGTCGTATGTAATCATAACCATTCAATAAGTAAAAACATATATACAGAAAATTAATAATCTTTAGCAACAGCACCACCACAACATAACATAATTAATTACCAGGTCTCGTGATATTTTATTAATTACCCACGACTAAAATATCACTAATATAATCCTAATCAGCAGCAGCATCACCATCAATCACAAATCACTCCCAGTATCCCCATCATCAACACCATCTTCATCATAACAAATTTACATGAAGTAATTGTTGGTGAAACACGAGTAGAAAACGCAGCTGAATATGTTAACAATTTGAGGGCGGTTTGGGATTTTAATGGTGAAATAAAGTGGGGGGAAAGATCAGGATGGAGTGCTTTTTGGAAAAATGAATGTGACGGTGAAAAACAAACAAATGTGTTTTACGAAGAGCGTTCTTAAGGAGTTTATATTACCTGCCACGGCATATGGATTGAATTACGGACATTGACGTAGAAGTTGGAACAAAAGTGGAAACCTGCACAGAGGAATGCCACTGCAAAAGGAAAACGCGGATCAGAAAACATACGCAGGTTTAAGACATTCGCTGTTAAGGAAAAACACATTCCTGCGGAGGGAGCTGGTAGGAACGTTGGGTTGCTCGGTCAATGGCCTGCAGGGTCAACGGCGGCGTGGTGTATTCCGCAAATATGGCCGACTGTGAGGGCGGGCACAAGCCGGCGTGAGTAGGTAAAAGTTGAGCTTTATAAGGGCACCACGGGGTGACCAGCCCCTCCCCACCCAACCCTACCCCTCACACCCCCTACCCTCCCCACCCAGCCCCACCCCACCCTACCCACCCAGCCCCTCCCCACCCTCCCCTCCCCACCCAGCCCCACCCTCCCCACCCAGCCCCTCCCCACTCTCCCCACCCAGCCTCTCCCCACCCAGCCCCTCCCTTCTCCACCCAGCCCCACCCCTCCCATTTTTGGATGCACGACGGACGAACGGACACAAGAATCCCCTGTGGGCTGGTGTAACCAGGAGGTTCCTACCAGTATACGTGTGCTTGGAGGGGACACCACGAGGGAGACCAACGTGTACGACCAGAGGAGAGATGGAAGCGATGCAATGAGCTTGTATGCAAGACAGAATGAAACATCGCGTGACCGTGAGTGATGGTGTGGGGAGGCCTTCATCCAGAAGTATATACATCATGGCTCATGATGTTAACACATCCATCCTAACCATCACTATCATCCAACATCGTGCAGTGCGAAAGAAGTTCAAAATACATCATTAACATTTAAATGTGAAAGTGCAGCAACTCAATGACTTGTCCCATTGCCTCCACTAGAGGGCGCTTTAGAGAGCTTGAGAATGCAGTTACAGCATCTCCATCTCACTCGAGAGGGGTGTTTGGCCTACTCTATACTACGCTGGACCAGACATTCTGGAAGAGGTGGCAGTACCCACACTTTACTCCACCACACGGACGCGACCTCGACTAATCGGTGCAACCGTTTGTACTGCTGAGTGGACAGAGGCAGGGGGGATGAGTGGTTTAGAAACCTTTGGGGCCGTCCATAAATGACGTCACGCGATTTTTTACGATTTTTGACCCCCCCCCCCCTTCGTCACACGACGTCACAAAAAAGTCAGACCCCCCCTCAAATATGACGTCACAAAGCTCTGCCCCCCCCCCCAAATAAAACATGCTTCAAATCGCTTTAAACATTGTCATTGTAGTGCGTATTCAATGTGGCGCTGCACTCTGATGTAGGAGAAAACATTTATTAAAAAAAATTTAATCAAATAGAACGTGTTGTCTATATTTATTTAAAGTTGCGCATTTTGATGTGATATCACATTTCTCAACCCCCCCTCCCTCGTCACACATCGTCACAAATGTCTGACCCCCCCCCCCCTAGGTGCGTGACGTCATTTATGGACGGCTCCTTATCCATTGTTTCAACTTACACCATAGCAGCATCCTGGTTAGTCCATGGGCCCAGATATTCCGTACCAACCGAGGTGGCATAATATTTGAAATTCCAATTTATTGATGTGGTCACTAACAGTAAATTATGTGATAACCATTACGAATGAGTGAGTTATCTAATAATTAATGTAGATTAATTATCACGGTTAGCTACGTACTGAGCGAACGAAGTTCAACGTACATACATATAAATAAATCGGTACAGTACTTGGGAAGTTTTGCTAACTTTAGTGGTATACAAATGTCCACTCTGTCCCATGGGCTACATGAGAAAAGTGTGCTTGATAGTTGCAGCTTGGGAGTGATGCCATGCGCCTGGCTGTTTATCCGTTGGTACCGCATCTATTTTTAATGGAAGAGTGGCTATAAGCAGCTTCGGGGCCGATATTAAAAGTAAAATGTATATTTATTTGACCAAATAAGGCCCACCGAGCTATACCGTCTATCTTTTTTAAGAAGCGACTTGGCCACAAATCATAGCTTGACGAAGTGGCTTTTCACGTGGACATTCACAGCAGCCAAATGCTCTAAACGCGTGATGTTAATTCTAAAAGTTGGGGGAAAAAACCGGACGACCCGGAGAAAAATCCACGCGACCACGGGTAGAGAGCGAGACACGCAAAATCCAATTTTACAGTAGGCAGTCAGGGTCGGGATTGAACCCACGAGTCTCCTGGATAGCAGGCGAGGAAGTTTACATCTCACCACCACTGCCCCCTATGCCAACTTATAGGTGGATTTGTACATTTATAAATTAGACTTCTCATGAACTGCAGATCAAACAGCTGGCAGGTGTACAAACGTACGTGCGCACAACACTGGGTAAAAGTAAACACAACTCCACTTTTAAATAAGTTAATCAGCCTATTTATTGGTCTTCCAGAACCTAGATTGTCAAGAGACATTTATTTTTGCAGCTGGCAAACTGTGGACCTCTCTCATTTGCAAAACCCAGCAAATGCGAAGATACCGGTCTCTTGAGTTCTCACATGGCTCGGCAAAACTTTACATGCAATACTACTCGACATGTGAAAAAAGAGCATAATAGCTCATCGGATTCCTCCAGTACACCGCCTAAAATAAATATTTTGATTCTGTAAATAAAACCGGTGTCGACCTGGGTCGCATTGGCAGAATCGTGCTCAAGTTCGGGTACAAACAGTGCGGATGAGCCACTTATTATGTAGCTGCCAACAACATCAACAATAATCATTGATTACATTTACCCGACTGTATAATGTGTAATGACAGTGTGACACCTGCTGGCCTGGAAGGCGAATCACGGGTACGGGCACGGTTAAGTAACAACCAATCAGAGAAGTAGGGGTATCTGGGGCAAAGGTAAAAGGTGGGGTTAGCCGAGAAACTCCCCAAACTTGCTCGAAGGTTCCACGAGAGGGCGTGGCTGGAGGTGGGACCGAGTCACGCCTGGGAGGATATAAGGAGTGGGCTCAGGGCTTGTGTGGCGTCTTGGGTCGTGGCTGCGTCGCTGCTTGCAGACATCGCGCTCTGTCGTCTGGCCACGTGGAAGATCTCCTGCGTGGTTTCCATCGCCGTGATCGTCACGCCAGCCAGCGGCGTAGCCAACTGAGGGCGATGGGACCACGCCGAGTGATCGGCTGTGTGTAGCCAGTAGAGGTGTTAACACCTAGTGATGTACTCGGTGTGAGAAGGAATAAGTATTGGCCCGTGTTGTGCCCAGTGTGAGTAATAAAAAGTACCCTCTACACGACGTGTCGTGGAAGTCGCTTATTACAAAGATAAAGATTCCCCCTGTAGCCTGAACAGACTGTAGGGGCAAATGTTGTTAACGAGCAGCACCTATGAAGGCCGGAACGGCGCACGAGGGGGTGGGTATGGGTGGCCAGCACCAAGCCCTTTGTCTCCCCCCAGCGACGATGTTTTTAGACACCGCAACCAGGTACTCATTTGAGGCCGAGTCTACCTAGGGGAAGACCCAGTAACCAGGTTCAGATATTCGTCATTGGGTGCCTTGTCGGCCGTGAGAGAGCCCCAATCATGCTCAAAGGAGAACTCTCAATCTCCATCATCTGCGCCGAGCCACTGCACTCGAGCTGTTTGCATTCCACGTTGCTATGACGGGTCCAAAGTACTTTCAGTTTCATTTCAGTTTCATTTATTAGGTATAGCTCTGTGAGCCATTCGGCTCTTGAATCGGGTGCAACCGCAACAAACAAAAACATGAACAAGAAACATATTAAAGTGACTACACGCAAACAGAAAAATCCAGAAAAAACAGCAAAGTCTTCCAGAAAAACACCGCATTTCACCGCTGTGTGTAAAAATCCCTGTGGGATGCAAGTCAAACACAATAACAACCATAAAACAATTTAGATGAAAGTTATCAGTCTAACTCTGTACTACAACAAACAAATATGGCTAAACCAAAACGTTTTCGAAATCACCAAAATAAAGCTATAAAAGCAATGTAACAGTTGTTGCTGCAACACTGCACGTTCGAAACTTTGTTTCTAGTCGGTCACCAGAGGTGGTGGTAGTTGTGTAAGGAACACATTCCTGCGGAGGGATCTAGTAGGAACGTTGGGTTGCTCTGTCAATGGCCAGGGTCAACGGCGGCGTGGTGTATTCCGCAAATATAGCCTGACTGTGAGGGCGGGCACAAGCCGGCGTGAGTAGGTTAAACGTTGAGTTTTATAAGGGCACCACGGGGTGACCAGCCCCTCCCCACCCAGCCCCACCCCTCCCTCCCACCCCCCACCCAGCCCCACCCTCCACACCCAGCCCCTCCCCACCCAGCCTCTCCCTCCTCACCCAGCCCCACCCCTCCCACCCCACACCCAGCAGCATCCTCCCCACCCAGCCCGTTCCCACCCTCCCCTCCCCGCCCAGCCCCTCCCCATCCTCCTCCCCTCTCCACCCAGCCCCACCCCTCCCATTTTTGGATGCACGACGGACGGACACAATAATCCCCTGTGGGCTGGTGTAACCAGGAGCTTCCTACCAGTAACCCCCCCCCCCCCCCACAAAGGTCTCAACGCAGGCGAGAACACTCCCTTGGGGCCGTTCTTGTAAACAGAGCGGCCATTGGCTCCGTGTAACAGCCCCTGCGTCATCTCGGGACGGCTGCTCGCCTCCTTCATCTTGCTCAAGGAAACTTGTCGCCGCTAAAATTCGATGTCGCTGAAACTTGTTGTTTGTTTGTTATCGTCTTCTTGGTTCTTTCGGTAAAGTCACGTAGAAGGGAAATAATAAAATAATAAAACATAATGAAATTAAAATCCTCACGACGTTTCGGCCACAACACAAGCAGCCGTCCTCAGATGAGGAAACAGCTGTCGGAAAGACAGCGTCCATAAATGACGTCACGCGATTTTGGACGATTTTTGACCCCCCCCCTCGTCACACGACGTCACAAAGAGTCAGACCCCCCCCCCCTCAAATATGACGTCACAAAGCTCTGCCCCCCCCCCAAAATAAAACATACTTCAAATCGCTTTAAACTATTGTCATTGTAGTGCGTATTTAATGTGGCGCTGCACTCTGATGTTGTAGGAGAAAACATTTATTAAAAAGTATTTAATTAAATAGAACGTGTTGTCTATATTTATTTAAAGTTTCGCATTTTGATGTGACGTCACATTTCTCAACCCACCCCCCTCGTCACACATCGTCTCAAATATCTGACACACCCCCCCCCTAGGTGCGTGACGTCATTTTTGAACGGCCCCTAACACGGAGTCTGCACTATAACGCACCGTGGGTGAGTAAGTGGGTGGGTGGGTGAGTGAGTGGGTGAGTGAGTGGGTGGGTGAGTGGGTGAGTGGGTGGGTGGGTGAGTGGTGATGGTGAGTGGGTGGGTGGGTGGGTGAGTGGGTGGGTGGGTGAGTGAGTGAGTGGGTGGGTGGGTGAGTGGGTGGGTGGGTGGTGAGTGAGTGAGTGAGTGGGTTGGTGAGTGAGTGGGTGGGTGGGTTGGTGAGTGAGTGGGTGGGTAAGTGAGTGGGTGGGTGAGTGAGTGGGTGAGTGAGTAAGTGGGTGGGTGGGTGAGTAAGTGGGTGGGTGAGTGAGTAAGTGAGTGAGTGGGTGGGTGAGTGAGTAAGTGGGTGGGTGGGTGAGTCCCCTGAGGTGAATGTAGCTTTACAGAAAGTCTCTTTTTTTAAGAGCGAGACTAGAATTGTAGATTAAAATAATTGAAGACTAAAATAATTGAGGACTAAAACAATTGAAGATTAAAATAATTGAAGACTTAAATAATTGTAGACTGAAACAATTGTAGACTGAAACAATTGCAGACTAAACTAATTGTAGACTAAACTAATAGTAGAATAAAACAATTGTAGACTAAAATAATTGTAGACCAAAATAATTGTAGACTGAAACAATTGTAGACTAAAATAATTGAAGATTAAAACTATTGGTGACTAAACTAATTGTAGACTAAAATAATTGAAGACTAAAATAATTGTAGACTAAAACAATTGTAGACTTAAAGACGAAAATAATTGAAGACTAAAATAATTGTAGACTTAAACAATTGTAATAGAATTGACCGGCGGTAGGAGGACGCCTTCCCTACCTAACATGGCTGCCACGGCATCCACCCTCCTCCTCTTCGTCTCGCCGTGAGCGCCCTCCCGTGGCGAACGGAAGAGGGTTCAAATAGAGCGGCCATGGACACCTCCTCTCGCTCGTCTTCTCCTTCTCCTCCTCCTCCTCGTTCGTCTCCACCGCCGACGGCTCTTCCCGCTCTCTTCCCAGCTTTCTCCGGCGCCCAAGACGCCGACACTGACGCCTCGAGGGGTGAGGAGGAACACGCGGCGGTGGGGGGAGGGGGTGGGGGGAGTCGGGGGTCCGGTGGGGGGGTGGGAGTCGGGGGTCCGGTGGGGGGGGGAGGGGTGGGAGTCGGGGGTCCGGTGGGGGGGTGGGAATCGGGGGTCCGGTGGGGGGGGGAGGGGTGGGAATCGGGGGTCCGGTGGGGGGGTGGGAGTCGGGGGTCCGGTGGGGGGGTGGGAGTCGGGGGTCCGGTGGGGGGGGGAGGGGTGGGAGTCGGGGGTCCGTTGGTGGGTGGGAAGTCGGGGGTCCGGTGGGGGGGGGGAGGGGTGGGAGGCGCGGGTGTCCGGTGGGGGGTGGGAGAATCGGGTGGGTCCGGTGGGGGGGGAGGTGGTGGGAATCGGGGGTCCGGTGGGGGGGTGGAATCGGGGGCTGGTGGGGGGGTGGGCAAGTCGTGGGTCGACGGTGGAGGGGGGTGGGAGTCGGGTGGTCCGGTGGGGGGGGTGGGTAATGCGGGGGTCCGAGTGGGGGGGGGGGAATCGGGGGTCCGGTGGGGGGGGGGTGAACTCGGGGGTCCTGTGGGGGGGTGGGTGGGAGTCGGGGGTCCGGTGGGGGGGTGGGAGTCGGGGGTCGGTGGGGGGGGGGGAGGGATGGGAATCGGGGGTCTGGTGGGGGGGGGGGGGAGTCGAGGGTCCGGTGGTGGTGGTGACGAGACTGTCAGTATAGATCTTAAGAGATCAGCTGCCAACTTTTCAACAGCTGCAAGCTCAAACAGTAGGAATCTATGGAGGGGTTTGTGGTGGAATCAACTGACATGGGGTGCGAACGCCCCTTTACAATGACTACACTCTCATTGCATTCATATCACGGTTTGTTCATTAAGGCACCAATGTCTGTTCAGCTTGACACGTGTGTGTGTGTGTGGGCACGTGTGGTTTCTGTGCGCAGGCCTGGGTTGGCTCAGCAACCAGAGCTTCCGGACTGTCGATGCCTTGGCTCTGAACAGCCACGTCTGTCCAAGGCGGTGCTCGGATAGCAGGTGACACCCCGGCACCCGTTCTGGCTTTTATTCACGGGAAGATGCTGACCGAACAATAAACAGCTCTTCTCTACTCTTAGGTTTTTTTCGGTAAAGTCACGTAGGTAAAAATAAATAATAAAAGTTAAAATAATAGAAATAATAATAGAAATAAAATAATAAATCACGACGTTTCGGAGGCAACACAAGTCTCCGTCATCAGGTGGGACCGTCACAGCTAGATTTGTTTGATACACTAAATCTGGCTGTGACGGTCCCACCTGATGACGGAGACTTGTGTTGCCTCCGAAACGTCGTGATTATAATTTTATTTCTATTATTTACACTTTTATTATTATTTATTTTTACCTACGTGACTTTACCGAAAAAACCTAAGAGTATGAATCCTTGCAGTCACGAAAGCTTCAAATCTAGCTCTTCTCTAGTAGCTACACACCTGAGCTGCGTGTCGCAGGCTGTGCCACACGAGTTTGAACGTTCATTCATTGAGGATCACCGCAGCGCTCATGCCTATGACCAAGTGACCAGGAATACATCTGATCTCATAAAATCTTGAAAGCTAAGCAAAGTTTAGCCTGGATAGTCCTCGCATGAGTGACCACCATGCACAAGCAGGTTGTCTTAGGTGGCTGTGGGGCTACTTGGTGGGTAACAGAGGACAGTGCCCTCTGATGGACTGTACTTCCGTGCTCCGCATCTATGCTGCGCAAATTCTCTAACCCACACCGACTATTGTGGTGAGGTATGGTCAAATAATCAACCTTGACCCGCAGGGCTTGCGAAGGCCTTCATTTAGGAGTGCATTAACAAAATGCTGTGCAGTGCGCCTGACTGATTGCAGAGAATATTTTCTCATTAATGACACTTCAGAGTCATGTTAGATAGACTAGGAAACAAGGCTTAGGTCTGTATGTCAATGTGCCATACTGCATTGACATTCCTTAATCGAATCAAGACAATTCATCGAGTGGCTGCGGGGGTAAATCGTTAGTTGCTTACTGCTGAATTAATCATTGCAGTGATCATTGAAGTTGAATCATTCCTGTTGTGTACAAACAACTGTTTTTGTCACTACATTGTGTGTTGATGACAACAAAATAAAGGAGAGGTGGCCGGGTGGTTAAGAGGTCACAGCGTGGGGGCTGGTGTCATTGAGATCGTGCGTCCGAAACCAGGCAGCCGCTCGTAATTAAAACCGGGTTCTCAAGTTTAGTGAATTTATCGTCTAAGCCCACCATAAATGAATGCATGAATAAAACATCACATTAAATTTGAGAGTTAAAAAACAATGTGGGTGGCAGAGCGGGTGTGAAAAAGCTCACCCTACTTTGTGGAACAGAGGTCACTTGAACGGATCTCAGTGTTTATAAATGTTTCACAATAAATTATTTAACGAATCGATGCCACAATAGGGGACATTTTAGGGAAAGCTACACAAATATAAAAATGTAAAAATAAAAATATTGTTGTCTTAAAAGTGATGGCATTATCTTTGTCCCCAATAGCTACAGCTCCTCCGAGGATTCTCAAGACAACGATCACCAAAGAAGCCCGCTCCGGAGAAGTCCAGTCCGGAGAGGCCCACATCGGAGCAGTGGTGATGATGATGATGGTGATGAAGAGAGGAGGAAGGCAGCTGCAGAAAAGAGGAAAAAGGAGCAGAAGAAGAAAAAGAGCAGCAAGAAGAAAAAGAAGAGGCATCACCGGCGGCGAGATGACAGCCACTCGTCAAGTGATAACGATAAAAAAAAGATGGGGAGAGACATTGTCAGCCGTGACAAAGTGCAAAGGTCAGCTGCCTACCTCAATCAACTTTTATGGTGGAGAGTGGGGCCACATTAACAACATTTTTTTTCTTTCCCAATTGTATACTAATTGTGCCATTGGCATAATTTCATTCGGTTCTCTCACTTGGCCTATAGAAGTTGATATTCCACAGCTACCTCTGAGATCACTTTAAGTGACCTCGGGCCCACACAGTCGGTGGCAGCACTTCTGTGCCCACCCAGCCACAGAGAGGAATGTTTGTCGCACGACAGTAAAGCGAATATTATTGAATTGTCAGAACCAAATTTTCGGAAATGTTTTTTTTTGTCGTTGGTTACTGGGCTGAGACCAACTTACTACACTCGAGAACTCGGTTTAATCACCGGAAATTTCCGTGGATTGGAACCCAGGATCTCCACAGTGTTGGCCCAGCGCATTGATCTCTGAACCACTTGGTCTCCTCCGGAGGAGCCATGTATTTCAAGTTTCTTTTTCTTCCCTTTTCCAAATTATATTCCTGTTGTAATATCGGCATCACGTAAGAACTCTTGCAAGCCTTGCCCTGTGTCGCGGTACGATATTACACATTTTTAATTAACATGTTTAAAAAGGTATTGTCTTCCCAAAAGGTTTGAGTAGTTTTTGTGAAAGCAGATAATTTAAGAGTGTACAAATGGGCAGATGTGATATTTCTCAGGCATCACAATAAGCGTTGAGTTACGTGTGTGTTGGAACGACTCGGCCAACTGTCGCTGAATTTGTCCTTTGCAACTAAAGCGTGAAGTCAGAAGCCGAGGCCCCAGTACAGCAGCACGGCATTTGGCTCGAGGATCTCACCGACCCCGCTGCCAGCCCCTTCTACCAGGACTCCAAGCCCGACATCGCCAACTTGCAGTACATGTCCCTGTACCGGGCGCACGTGGCCAGGTGAGAACACGGCACCTCAACTGGAGTGCTGCTTTCAGCACATGTGAGCCCTGCGCGCACGCACGCAGTCCGCTCACCTTGTGCCGCGTGCCAGGTGTCTGTACTCGGCATCTTACCGGGACAGCTGGCCTGGCTTGAGTGGTGTGTGCGAGGTGACGCCGACTTGCGTTCAGCACACCTGCACGCAAAAATACATTTGCACTGGCACCTGCTCTGAGATGACTTCCTCCACCAGAGTTGATTTATTTTAGCCAGAGTCCTCGTCCGTCAAACAGAAATGTGTAATTCTTAGCCACGTTCTAAATTCATCAACTTGAACCCCACCCACCATAGGTACCGGAGGAAAGGTCAATCTTGCCTTGGGCTGCTCACTGGACGGCAGGCGGTGGAGTGGCAGACGCCCGGATCCGGCAAGAAGCACCATCGGAAGCGGCAAGGAGGCGGCGTTCGTGACGGTCGCTACTTCAGCCCCAATGCTGTCGCCGCCACCGCCGCTGCTATGGAAGAAGAGGAGGGACGGACGGTGGCACCACGAGACCCCGCGCCCCCGCCTACACCTGGGGAGTTCCTCCCGCTGAAGTCCGCTCCCGTTGGCGGCGCGACTGAGCGGGCGGCGAGGGAGATGGTGAACCCGCTGGGCGTGTACGATGACTCCACCACGCTGTGGCTGCAGGGGAAGGGGACGGAGGGCGACGGCACGAGAGAGGTGCGTGCACACGAAAATCGGGATGTCCGATTATTTAAGTGATTTATTACTCGACTAATCGAGTGCTGCTGGACGGGAGGTGATGGGCAGTGCTTGGTGACGCATTCAGCATCATTATCCGCGTCGCGCTGGACGTGGCCTTGTAGAGGGCTTTCTGACTTTTGGAGGCAGGATGTAGGGGCAGCTGCCACTTTTTAAGGGGCTGGAATAATCAACCACAAAGTCGAGTCTTGGTAGACCGATCGTTCCATTTTTAATCGATCTGAATCGGTGACTCAATGCATCATGCCGCGCCTACTGAATAACACGAGGAATAGTTCTTTCCGCGTGGTGTGCCTGATGACGGCGAGCAGGACTCAAGTGGCATCACGGCCCTGAGCGCGAGGGAGCGACGACTGCGCGACCGCGTGGAGCAGCTGAACCGCGCCGTGCGGGAGGACCCCGGCGACGTTGCCTCGTGGCTCGCCCTGGCTCGGCTGCAGGATGAGCTGGCGCGCGACGCTTCCTCGCTGCTGCTCATGATTGACGGCGGCGGCGGTAGCACCGGCGGCGGGGGCACGGAGAAGAGTAGGAAGGTGTGTACGGCACACGTGCGTCGACTCGCATGCACGTGCATCACGGGCAACAGCTCACCCTCGCTAGGCACGCCGTCTTCAGCAGGCCCTATCGTTATCGCCGTCATTATTGTTGTTGTCATCGCCTTGCTTTTTAATGTCTCGACATCACCATTGGCTTGTGTTTTTAACGTTTCATCATCGTCATCACCGCTATCTCTAACAACATCTCCTTGTCGTTGTTTTGCCACGCTTGTCCGCGGAGGTGGCCGAGCGAGCGGTGCTGGAGAAGAAGCTGTCGGTGCTGGAGCGCGGCGTGGAGTCAAACCCGAGCTCCATGGCTCTGCGGCTGGCTCGCCTTGAGCTGGGTCGCGACCTCTGGGAGTCCGGGCGCCTCGCCGGCGAGTGGAAGAAGCTCTCCTTCCTGCACCCCAACGACCCCGAGCTGTGGCGGCAGTATCTGCTCTTCGCTCAGGTCAGCCACCGGGCTGTAACAATTCGCCCCCCTCTCGACGATTCAGTGAATTGTTATGATTTCCATTTCACCATTCGGTTCAAAAATATGTTTTTACATTTGCGATTTTGCTTTCTGATGTTGTCAGGTCGTGTACCGCGTTTTGTTCATCATGATGCCCAACGTTTTGCTCGCTCCACATGCAGGGAGCTACAGTTAATAAAATGTGAGAGACCAGGCTCTACTGGACATCTGTGATAAAGAGCTTCATAGCTCATCGGATTCCTCCAGTCTAAATAAAAATTCAGATTCTGATGCTGAGCAATATATGGAACAACTTAAATACGCAACCAGAGGGAATTTTACACCACAACCATGAAAACATATCCAGTAAACAGCAAAAGTGTTGCAATGATAAATCGGTTAAAATCATCAATTGATGAATCGATAATAATCAATCGGCAGTTATTTCGAAATGATGAGACACTGGCTACCCGGCCTCCAAAAGCTGGAAAACTCGCTGTTTCATGGTGCCGATGATGATGGTGATAACGACGATGATGATGTCATACATCTACATCCACCGCAACCTTGGATACGGTGCCACCCAAGCAAACAGTGAAGTCAATCCTTGACCTCACACTTTCGTGAGTTATTTAGCTCCACATTTCAGAATGTTTACAGGGTTCACAATTTAGAACACAGGATTATATAGAATGAAGTGAAAATAGTAATGGTGCCACGGGAGAAGGCGAATGGGCACAGTCAAACGCATGAACCTGCGTTTTGTGATCTTGCGCATTTTCTCGCCCACGCACACACAGGGCAAGTACACTTTATTCAGCGGGTCGCGCCTTAATGCGCCCTTCTGTGGGTGGGTGTGCGTGTGTGTGTGAACGTGTGTTTGCACGCGTGTATTCCTTTTTGTATGTATGTATGTATGTTGAACTTTTTTCACACCGTACATAGCCAAACGGGATAATCGGAGGTGCGGCAGGAGGACGATAAACTAAACACAAAAATAACTTATAAAGAAATGAGTTTTTAATCCAGTTTTAAAAGTCCATAGCTCCAGTGGCTTCCTAATATCCGAACGAAGAGCCTTCCAGACAGCCGCAGAAGCGCATCTGAAAGCACGCGACGCGATGACCGTCTTTGTTCGATGGCTCGCCAAAACCCTCTGCTAGGATGTCCGGAGTTCACGTGATGGTTTATGCTCCTTGACGCACGCAGAGCTAGTACGCAACTTTTGGCGGGTCGCGCCTTAACGCACCCGTCCGTGTGTGCGTGTGTACGAACGCGTGTTGGCACGTGTGTATTCCTGTTTGTGCACACGCAGAGCCAGTACGCGACGTTCGGCGTGTCACGCGTCAACGCGACCTACGGGAAGAGCCTCACAACGCTGGCCGGCGTGGTGGACGGGACTCTCGTGTCTCACCCTCTGCTGCCCAACACGGAGTCGGCCATGCTGGGTAAGACGGCGCTGCCATACCGCCCCTGACGCGATCATCGGCCTCCCCGTGCTGAATCTATTGCGTTATCGTAATCGTCGCTGTTATCATCCGATATGATTAGGCCATTGTTGTGCCGCCGTCCAATTTGTCGTGTTTGAAAAATTACCCGCATATTACTCAATTGGGATCACACAGGGAGTCATCGCCCCCTAATGGAAGACTAATGCCTTGTCGCTGGCCAGGTGCTGAGTGACCTTGTGCTGAACAGGCACAGCTATTACTGTGAGTGCCATTTCAAATATCATGAGATGCGATGTCGATCATTTTGTGTAAAGCGCTCCGAGACGTCCCGGCGTAGAGACCATGACGATGGTGATCACAAACAGCAGGAGGATCTTTCCAACCAGCACCATCTTCATCTCTCTACCCTCTTCACCTCCCCCCGCTGCTTTGCCTCCCCACACAGACATCTTCTTGCAGCAGTGCCACTTTTTGCGGCAGGCCGGCCACACGGAGAAAGCCATTTCGCTCTTCCAAGCCATGATGGACTTCAACTTCTACCGGCCAGACACTCTCGCCGAGGTCACCACCAGGGGCCTGGTACGTCTTGCCACTGCGCACGCGTAACATAATCATCATTGTTACTTAATGTTTATACCTCGACTCCAATGCAGTGCGTCTCAAGACGCCCTGCGGCAGGTAGCCCCCGGTGGCAGCTGTCCCTGTGAGGCACAAGTTGTAGCTTCCCAGCTGAGTAATTTTAGAGTAATTAATCAAATTGCCAGATCTTCTTGGTTCTTTCGGTAAAGTAACGTAGAAGGGAAGTAATAAAATAATAAAAATAAAACATAATAAAATAAAATAATTCTCACGACGTTTCGGCTACAACGCAAGCAGCCGTCTTCAGGTGAAGAATGAGACACTGCCAAGCTAGGAGCTTATATATAAGCTGGGTTGGAGGTGGAAGAAGAGCGCCTTAACAAAAAGAATGTGCATATCAAGAGGAATTTAGCATATTCATGGGAAATTGCCAGATTTAGACCACGACACCGGCACACGGTGAAATATTTAACGTCCACTCTGAAGAGGATGGATGCGTATTTGATGGTTAATACGCCCGCAGTATAAACCAGGGTGGCTGTCAGGAAACTTCTGCAACAAGCGGTGAATGTGCTGCCACTGAGTCACCTGTAGCGATTCCCTCTCCCTGGCAATTCCGCGAGTTGTCGCGATTTGGGTGTTCAGATGCCGAGTAAAGAATCGATCATTTAGTTTGTCTCGGCTCTGGGGTGCCGACACGTGTCTCCGCTCTCCTCCAGGTGGAGTTCTTCGAGACATTCTGGGACAGCGGGGAACCGAGGTTCGGCGAGCCCGGAGCGCGTGGGTGGAGTGCCTGGATGAGGCAGAAGGAGAGGGGCGGCTGGGTCACCCTTGACCCTCCAGGTGGGGGGGGGGGTGGGGGCGGTGACTGACCTGAGAAGTGGCGATGGTGAAATGTTTAATTAAGCGGGTGGAAGTGAGAATTAGGTGGGTTGCTCGAGGCAAGAAGGCTGACCCAGCACCGCAGACTTCCTTGGTTTGTTTCCAGGCAGCCGCTTGTGATAAAACTTGGTTCTCAAGTCTAGTGAGTTTATGGTCTCAGCCCGGTCACAAAAAAATAACCCAACCCATCGCATCTAAATTGGTTCTGCATTTAACACACAGATTTTAAGATTGGTTTATGATTTTTTTTTTGGGTCAGAGTGCATGACTACAATACCAATGTGTACTGAACACCCTCCCACTACCCGGACACAGCCGAATAAATATTGAGAGATGTAAAAATAATTTCAGCCAAGCCGACAGCTGCAGACTGAGTGTGGCTTGGAAACGCATTGTGGAGTTATAACATATAACGTAACCGCAATATAATGCTGTCACGTTTACAGAGTCGGCGTAGAATGAGCGACTCAACCCCAGCAACAATATGAATCGGAATGCACTACTTGAAAATATACTTAACTAATTTATCATAACACAGCACTCTAAAACATTGCAAAATCTTTACAACAATTCAGACGAAATAATATTCAACATTTAATCATTGTATATACCTTAATGATAACATCTAACGTGTTTATCATTACGACACAAATTGGTATTGGACTCAAAGTAAAATTTTATTTCGAAATGGTTCTGCACTCATTCGGCCGAATTACAGTTCTGAGAATTATTTATCACTTTGCTGTCATGCGACAAACATTACTTATAGCCTCTTCCTGTCATGACGTGCTACAATCGGTATAATAAAGCTGGAGTAACACATAAAAAACGATATCTATAAATAAATACATGCCAATAGGCTCTAATGGTGGTTCGTTCCTGGCTTTTCATCCGGGCCATCGCATAGAAGGGCCGTCGTGTTTTGTGTTGTTTGCCCTTGACTCTCTGGTTTCTTCTCTCTCTCTGCGGGAGCAGACGAGGGTGATGAGGTGGGAGACGATGACGGGGAGACCCCTGAGGAGGAGCTGGCGGCATCCTCCGTGCCTCGCTGGCGCGCGTGGTTATCCGTGGAACGCTCGCGCGAGCGCCGCCAGTGGCTGCCGTGGCGACCGGATAAGGGCAAAGGTCAGACGGAGACCGACTGCGAGGACCCGGACAGACAGGTGAACCCACCGTGTGACCCTGACGCTGCACGCGGAATCTTCTGTTGCTGTAAAATGAGTTTGATCCAATTCCTGTCCACCAATGTTATGCCGATTGTGCTGTCGGCGCCATGTCATGAGACCGAGAATCCATGGGGATAATCTCACAGAGCAATGCAGTACCCCGTGTGCAATAATGGCCTGTAGGAAGTGGATATCACATAACTACTTTCAAGCCCTATTCACGGTGACCTCTGATCCACTCTTGGTGCGGGGTGCTTTACCACATGCGCTGCTGTAGAGATGGTTCATTGCAGCACAGTCAAAATTAGTGTAGTATGTTTTTTTTAATTCTCAGAGCTGGAAGCTAATACATTTAAGTGAAATACCAAATTTAGTGGGGGCGGGGGGGGTGTTTGTGCAGTCATTGGTGACTTGGCTATCAACCCAATCGACTTCAGAACCTGGTTTAATAATCACAGGTGACTGAAACCCGGATTATAACCTAGGGTCGCAGCATGACCAGTTCCGAGCTCTCCTACTTCGCAGTGATCGGTGGCCAGACTTACACAAATCAAATGCACTGCACTTGACAAGCAGGCCTAATCACAGGTCGGCTGAAACCTGGATTTGGACTTTGGGGTCTCCGCGGTGCCGAAACGGCGCTCTGACTCGTGAACCTCGTCGCCCCCGGCAGGTATTATACGACGACGTCGGCCCGTCTCTCTTCACGCTGCGCACCGCCGACCTGCGGCGCCAGCTCGTCGACCACTTCCTCACCTTCCTGGGCGTCCCGCCGGCGCCAGGACCCACGGACGGGGGTCACCGCCTGCCCCCGCCCTCCGCCTTGGACGACCCGGGGCTGCTGTTCGCCGAGGAGCGGGCGCTGTCGTTGGTGCGCGGCGCGGCGGCGGCGCGGCCCGGCGCCACCGCCCTGGGACCGTCGCCCGACGTGGAGGAGGAGCAGGAGAACGAGTGGGGAGGAGCGACGGCGGCGGCGGCGGTCGCCGGGACCCGGCGGTGGCGGTGGAGCGGCGGCGCCGCCGGAGAGGAGTTCGTGAGGAGCGTGCTGGAGCAAGCGCTCCAGCTGTTCTCCGGCGCGGAGCGGGCGGCCCTGGGTCTGCGCTGGCTGCGGCACCAGAGGGCAAAGGTCGTTGCGCTAACACTGATGCTGTCGTAAGAGCGTTTTCTTGGATTTGCGCTTCTTTCTCGCGATGAAGGAGATGCCACCTGGAGAAACGAGCGGCCCTCCACTCGTAGATACACGCCTCTGAATGTCGAAATACAAGACATTAGAGGCCAGTATGAGTAGAATGATGGGTTAGGGTAACATTGACCCGTGTTGATTCTTACGCTCATTATACACGCATAGAATTGTGTGCAAATGAGATAAAACAAATATGCAAAAGAGGGGAAACAATAAAATATAATAAAATATCTGTGAAAAACAAACCCAGAGTTGGGGAGATTGAGCAGTTAGCGTTAGCACTTCAGGCAAACGGAACTCGTGCAATAACCACCGAACCCTAAATCACCAGATGATCGCCGTTTCCCTGCAGGTGGAGGCCGTGCTGGGCTCGGGCGACCGCCGGCGCGCCAAGGCTCTCGGCAAGCGTAGCCGGCGCCTTGCAAAGACCCTCCTCAAGGAACCGGCAAACCGCAACCGCCTGGAACTCTGGGAGGAGTTTGCGCTGCTCGAGTGGCGGCTCGGTGAGCATGCGGCGGCCCGCAAGGTCCTGGACACGGCCATCGCCATGGCCACGGCCTCCGGCGCCGCCGCGAAGACGGCCTCCCCGCCGCCGCTTAGCGACGGGCCCCTGTGCTCGCTGTGCCTCCGCTACGCGCAGCTGGAGCTCGAGGTGAAGGAGGGCGGCGCGGGCGCGGCTGGCGAGGGCGGCCAGCGAGCGACGCACGTGCTGGTCGCGCTGGCGGCGTCGGACGGCGCCGGCTACACCCCGTTTGACGGACGCCCCGCACCGCCGAGCTCCGTGCTGCGTGCGCGCAAGAGCTTCGATCGTGAGCTCGATGCGCTGCTGGCGACCGAATCGAGCGCCGTCGCCGACTCCGGTTCCAGTGGACGGGCCCGTCTGGCGACGGTGGCGTGCTGTGCGGCGACGCTGCAGTACGTCACGGCCAGCGTGTGGGCCGCCGATGCCGTGTTTGTGCGTGCGAGCGCTGCGCTGCTGGCACAAGGTCGCGACCCCGGAAAGAAAGATCCAGAAGAGCAGGCGGCGGTGGCGGTGGCGGCAACGGGAAGAGGCCAGGAGGCGCCGGCTTGCGGTGGTGTCCCTGCCGGCAGCGTGGAGCTGGAATCGCTGCTGCTGGAGCGAGCGAGGCTGCTGCGTTTCCACGCGACGTTGGTGCCATTCCCACGGCGACCGCTGCGCGAGGCGCTGAGCAGCGCCTTGGCGCTCGTCCCCGACAGCGCCGAGCTGCTGCGGATGTACACGCAGAACGAGGCGAGTGAAACGACGCGAGAGTGGTCCCTGTTTAAATTCCAAGCGGTCCGAGCCTGGCGTTGGTGCTACGGTAAAGTTACCACCGCTAAGTGGCTGCTGATTGATGTCTGTGCGCTTGTGCTTGCATATGTGAGTATGTGCCACTCAGTCCTACGTGAGTACCTGGTGCATTGTGTAAACATCAGCACTGGGAAGACAAACACGGCCAGGCGTGATGCTGGCCACACACTGCTGTTACGAGCGTGCCGTGGCAGCCTTAATAAGTGCTCGCTAAGGGCACTCTCCCGCCTACTGGGCATGTAGTGACTTCCCCCCCCCCTCCCGCCAGCATCGGTTTGCGCACACAGTCATGAGCACGCCGTACAGGGAGGACTGCGTGAGGGATGCACCATCCAACCCCTACGCTGATTCTTGCACCACGTCTTCAAGGTGTCTGAGAAGTGCGTGCGACCTCGTGGAACCGCCCGTGCGTCTGTCTAGACGGCGAGCGGAGGCCTCCACATGGGGGAGCTGCGTCGAGCGTTGGATCGGCTCACGAGGACCGGGGGCAGCCCCCTGCCCTGGCTCTTCGCCGTGTACGCCGAGCTCCGGCGCAAGAGGGCGGTCGACTCCATCTCCGGGTGAGCCCTTCCTCCACCTCTTGTAACCACCACTCCATCACCTCTCTCTCTTCCTCTAACATCCCTCCCCTCCCTCTCTCCCTCTCTCCCTCCCCCCCCTCCCCTCCCCTCCCCCTCCCTCCCCCCCTCCATCCCCCCCTCCCTCCCCCCCTCATTCCTTCCCCACTCCCTCTTTTTTTTACAATCAGCGGAAACAAGAAGATGCTCGGTGTAGTCGGCACTCTGCTTCGTTCATCATTTCATATATTTTTTTTTTATAACTTTGCTTTATGTAAACCCCCACCTCTCGCTCACTCTCTCGCTCACTCTCTCGCTCTCTCTCGTTCTGCACGCAGCCCTTCCCCACTCCCTCTCTCCCTCCCTCCCCTCTCTCCCTCTCACATCCCCCCTCTCCTCCCTCCCCTCCATACCCCTATTAGATGTACCCATATTGTGCAGTGTAATCCTTTTATAGATATCCCACATTTCGAATGAGCCCCTCTTTCTTCTCAACAGGGGATTGAATACTGTGAAAGTGACGGCTCGTACAGATCGGAGCTTTATAAGGGTTCATGAGTGCGTTGAGACTGTTGGGAGATGTGTAGAGGCTTTGAAATACAATAAAATTTTCTCTATGCTATTTCAGTGGCATATCTATCAATGGATCACTCTGTATTTTATCATAAATTGTGTTCCATCTTTTATAATTCGCGTTTCAGGGTTTTATTTTACTTACTTCTTTTCGCTCCCTGTGGAGCATAAGGCCACAACAAGCCCACACCATGCCGGACGGTCTTTAAAAGCTTACAGGTTTTTATTTTGCGTTCCACTAAATCTATTAGTATATAAAAAAAATTAAGTATTATCATCGTGTGTCCTGCGCTGCGCTCTCTTGCGCCGCGTTCCCTTGTGCTCGTGCGCAGCTCGGGCAGAGACGCGGTCTCCGTGGCGATACCGGAGTCCGGGCTGAGCAACCGCTTGCGCTCGCTGCTGGAGCGTGCGCTGAGCGTGCCCTCCGTGGCGCGCTGCCCCCTCGCGTGGCGCCTCTACTTGCACTTCCTGGTTTGTTACCCCCCCCCTCCCTTCCACATTCATCATCGTCATCAGCAGCAGCACCATCACCATCGGCAACAGCACCAGCAGCACCATAACCGTCGCCTTAGTAGCACCATCATTATTGTCAGCAGCACCATAATCAGCATTTTCAGCAACAGCACCATCATTCATCAGGAGTACCATAACCATCATCGTCATTATCAGCAGCAGCTGCATCGCCACCATCGTCGTCAACAGGGCTTTGACCATATTCATCACCGGCGTCATATTCATCACCAGTTATTGTCACAAACATCAACATTTAAATTGTTTCTGTCGGGATGATCATTTTTATCACCGTCATAATCAGCATCATTATCTCGCGCTTTATTGTCACCAACATCATCAAAAGCGCCGTGATGTCACATTCACAAGAGTAAGTCGCTGTTTCTCTGTCTCTCTTTGTCACCCTTGCTCTGTCTCTCGCTGCCTCTCTCTGTCTCAACCCCCGTCTCCACGTGCCCCCTGCTCTGTGCCGCCGCTAGAGGGTTCAGGGCACGACCTCGCGCAGTGAGGGGATCCTCTACCGTGCCGTGCAGGCCTGCCCCTGGGCCAAGGTGAGGCCTCGCGCAAGCCCACGGCGTCCGAGAGGGACGCCACCTACCGCCCCTTCCCTTGGCCCCCCGAGTTTCTCTGTCGCTACATTGTTGAGTCTCTCCTGACATCGACTCTCACGGAATGCGAGGTCTCGCCAACAGCTATTTTTGCTGCATGCGGTGCATTATAAGTCATTGATTGACAGTCAAGAGTCGTTTGTTTTTGTAATTTTTACCATCTGGTTTGTGTTTCATGATTGTTTCGTCTCGTTTGTGACATTACATTTTTTCCGTATGCCAAAATGTAACATTGGTGTATTCGTTGCATATAATTTGCTTAAATTATGACAACGATTATTACACGCACAATCCGATGCATGTGTTGTGAGCATCATAACTAACTTCATAACCAATTTCACGATGTAGCATTGCTTGCTTCACACACGTGTGTGCGTCCCCCTCCCCTCGCCGGCATCCCCACTCTGCGCCCACCCCCACCCTCCCGCCCCCAGGTGCTGTACATGGACGCTGTGCGGAGTTTCCCCGAGCGTGTGCAGGAGCTGACGGACATGATGACGGAGAAGGAGCTTCGTCTGCGCGCTCCACCCGAGGAGGTGGACATCCTCATGGAGGACTAACCGGGAGGTCGCTACTCTTGCCGCGCTCTCACCCTGCCTGCTTCGTTGTCCTTCCTACGCACTTCCGATTAGTGCGGTTGGCTACGTACGGTGCGAAAGAAGTTCAACATGTGTAATTTGCTGCCCCCGCTGGCACGGGCCAACCAAACACCCGGAGAAATGGAAGGCCCTGGTGGCCGCACACCGCGGGTGGTAGTAGATCAGAGATGGTACTCTGGGGGCCACCGAATGTCGGAATCACCGAACGCTGGAGGAGGGGCGGGGGACCGAAAACTATTGGGGCTCAAGAACAGTGGGCAGACTGAACCCAGGAGCATTGGTTGGGTTGATCGAACAACGAAGATGTTGACACCGGAGAGACCAAACACCAGAGTGACCGAACACTGACCTTGTAATCTTTCGGAGCGAGGAGTCACAGGAGGGGGACGTGGGTCTGCAATAATAATAATAATTATATGTCACTTAATTGCTGGTTGAACGGGGCCCTCCCCATTGTTTTTCAATCTCGTGGCTTGTTTGACCATACTTGTTACCATGGTGAACGGCGAAGAGGGCTCAGGAATCGGTTCAGATGTCGCTCGGCCAGCTGATGGTAGCCGCGGCCGGGATTCGATCTCGAGTTTCTACGTTTGGTAACACGGGAGCGTCCGCCGCTGCGCCACCGCCCCGCTCCGCTCCTGCGTGTGGGCTTGTGCGTGAACTCCAGCTCGGGTCGCTGTTTTGTTTTGGGAGCGGGGAAGTTGCGTTTTTGGGGAATTTTTGTGAACACATTGTGAGCCGCCCTTCCGCTGTCTGTGAATGCGGTGGGCCGCGGGAGCATTGTTCACCTGCGTTTTAAGGTGGGCGTGTGAAGCAAGGCAAATATTAGTTTTGTCTTAGCGCTAATGCCTCCTGAAATAAAGTTTTTTTAAAAGAGAGTTGATATAAACCACCGTTGCGAAGTTCTTTAAAATATTCGGAAACCCTAACGTGTGAGGAGCTGGGTGTAGCTTTGTCCTGTAACTGGCTGTACGTAACCGTTTTTGTAAAGGTAAATAAAGCGTAGAGTGGGCAATTGTTCCCGAACGTTTACACCCCGGTGTTCCACACCGCAGGCAATCCCCGTTTCCCTGAGTGTGTAAATACAGAAGGGTGTTTCTCACGATGGCCTGTATTGCTGTGTTAATGCGTACAGCACACGCATAGCCGTTTTTGTCAATCCACTGCTGGATGAGGGCCTCCCGACAAGTTTTTTGAAAGTGGACCGGCCCCTCTTTCCTTAACCCCCACCCCACCGAGCAACGTGGTGAAGTATGGTCAAACAACCCCCATAATCGAAGCGGCGGGAGAAGTCTTTCATCCAGCAGTGGATTGACGAAGGGCTTCATATTCTTGGTTCTTTCGGTAAAGTCACCTAGAAGGGAAATAATAAAATAATATTAATATAAAACAATACAAATTGTCACGACGTTTCGACTGCAACACAAGCAATCGTCATCAGGTGTGAAATCCACAGCAAGAGAATGTTCCCTTCTACGTGACTTTACCGAACGAACCAAGAATATGAATCCCTGCAGTCACGAAAGCTTTAAATAAAAATTTTACGAAGGGCTGTTGAGTGATACGAGTGTGCAAGTATGAACATTGCGGGCTGATGGTCGAACGTTGTTAACTGTTGCCAATTCCGAGCTTGGCCGCTGGGTGGCGCCGCGTGACCACTGGCCGTGAAACGGTGGAAGAAATCCGTGTTCAGCCGACGACATTGTCCTGTGCAATGACGACATTGCCCTGTGCAATGACAACATTGTCTTGTGCGGTGACAACTTCTGGTAGATTTCCATCTGCGAGGGAGTGTACGCGTCCAGCAGCAGCAGCAGTTCGTTTCTCAATCCGCTGTTGGATGAGAGCCTCCCCCATGAGGGGGGGGGGGGGGTTAAGACCATACTTCACCACCCGGGTCATTGCGGACCGGGTGGTGAAGTATAGACGTGGGAGCATGGCAGCCCAGTCAATTTGCTGCGCTTTTACCCTCTGCTGCCCGCAACGCGTCCCCGTAGAAAGACGTTGCATTATTTTATTTTATAACAGTGACGCAATGGTCTAATTTTAAAAGCACCGCTGGTAAAACAACCCCGGGGGAGTCGCATGTCAATGTTGTTAAGGGGGGGTGGGTGGGGTGGGTGGGTGACTTCGCGTGGGGTAAAACCCCACCACGACCAAACAACCGGGCGGCAATTACGCGCAGATTGGCCACCCACCCACACATCAGGGTAGGTTCATTGCCCGGAGCGTATGGCGCTCGCAGGTATAACCCAGAACCAGCCAGTTGTATCATAGACGTGTTTGTATTGTCTTAGGGGTGGGTGGGGAGGTGGGGTGTACGGGAGCGGTGGCACAGTGGTTAGCGCACTGCTGCTCTGAAAATCCGGACGACCCGACCCGAGTTTCCATCGCTTGTCGCGGTCCCAACATCCGTGGCGAGCGATGCCTGAGCAGGTCCTCGGCGCGCGCCGATTTGCGTGCAACAAAAATACGTCGAAGACGCAAACCTCCTGTCTGTGACGAGACACTGCGAGGCTGGGTTGAGGCTTTCACTCAAAAGTCGATTGACACCGGGGGGGCCGGGGGGAGGGGCTGTACATGGAACGTCAGGAGCCAAAGGTGCCTCGCTGCTCTGACAAGCGCCACAGGATGCTTGCTGTGTCATTTTGGTTGTCTGTGGACTGCCCCCCCCCACCCCCACGTGGACACAGCGATGGATTTGAACGAGGAGAGAGGGCCCATGGCCCATGATCCTAATCCCCTTGCAGCAGGACCCGTGTCAGACACGACGCCACTCATGCAACAAGCAGCACATGGCAAGGGGTCTCAAGGCGGCGACTACAATAAAAAAAACACAACAACGCGACCTGTTTGTCAGCTTCAGGAGACGACGACAACAACAACAACAACCGTCAATCGCCACTTTAGTGGCGGTGACGTCGCCGCCGGCGCTTGTGCCAGGCCAGGTGCACTTTTAAGTCCACGTGACATGTCGAACGCTCGCTGGCAAAGAGGTCACGGATACACAGACCCAGTTACCATGGGTTGACCAACTGAGGTGACACGAGGTGACGTGTCTCCGTCACGAGTCGCAATACATGCCTTGTGGCCCACACATACACCAGGGTGACGAGACACGCACACACATGACGTCGTCACCCTGGTAAATGTGTATGGCAGAGGGTGCGGGGAGCGGTGGTGCAGCGGTTAGCGCACTGCGCTACGAACCCGGCGACCCGGGTTCGATTCCCGCACGCGGCCAACGCCGGTGACGATTGTCTGTACTGGTCCTGGGCCGCCTCTAGGTCGACTCGGCCTCAAATGAGTACCTGGTGCGGTGTATAAACATCGCCGCCGGGGAGACAAAGGCGGCCGGGCGTGGTGCTGGCCACCCCCCACCCACTCGTGTGTGCCGTGCCGGCCTTAATAGGTGCTCGCTAACAACAACAACAGTCTGTTTCTACACGGGGGATCTTTGTCTTTTGTATGCGACTCGATTGTAAATAACCAAGCATCAGGAGGGGGGGGGTGTCCCCCAGTGTTTTGTTTAACTTGCCGCAGGGTTGCTGATGAGTAATAGTGGTTGAAACCGGTCCGATGGGATGATCTCTTCGCTGTTGGAACGCCTCGATCTTCTTCGACTGATGGAATCACATTGTGCAGTTAAACATCGAAGCCGGACGAATTGGGAGGCGGAGAGCCGTTCCGGTTAAGGGAGTTATACGAGATACTGGATTGTCGGCGTTGTGTTTTAGTTACATTTTACACGGTTATAAATTCTACGTCTCTGTTAATAAATTGGGTAAACCCACATCATTTTCCTCTCCTCCCCCCCCCCCCATGACTGCGATGCTATTGATTTGTGAAACCGTCTTCGTGCTATGATTGCGCCAAAAGAGTAGCGCGGATACCGAATTCAATTGTAGAGAACTTGAATACACACACTCACTCGCACAGGCAGACCACCCCATTTATAGCCTTAGACTGTTGGGGCAAGAGCTGTTAGCGAGCACCTATTAAGGCTGGAGACGTCACACGGCGCGGCACCGCGTGATGTGCGACAAGCCACCACGCCCGGCCGCCTTTGTCTCTCCCCCCCCCCTGGACTGATATTTGCACACCGCACCAGGTACAGTACTCATTTAAGGCTGGGTCAGCCTAGGGGAGAGACCGAGAAATTCGCTCCTGTTGTTGGCTACGACCGGGAATCTAACAAACAATTTCCCCAGGTACGACCTATTTATATAGAACATCGAGACGCGCATACCTAAGACATGATACATAATTACACGCGCTGAGACAACACGTGACACAGGCACACCTATGATCAGTTCACTCGGAATGCGCCCGATCGCGAAAGCTAAGCAGGTGTCTTTAGGCCTGCATGCTGCTTTGAATGGGCGACCAGGGACAGAGACGGACAGATGCGTTCGGCACCGAAGCTTTCGTGGTAGGCGACGGAGATCTGCGTCTGCGATCCCCGCCTTTGCCAAACCGCACTGACCAGCGTGGTGAAGTATGGTCAAAATTAAAAACAAATGGGACCTTTATTTAACACCACGAGTCGCACGGCGTTTGGCAGGACCGCCTGCAGCGGGGGATCGACAAAGTACAGCACGTGGGCACATTGACAAAGACACCCCGTGTAGCCTTCACAGGCTGTTGGGGCAAGTGCTGTTCGCGAGCACCTATGAAGGCAGGCACGGTTACACAAAGGGGTTGGTGGCCAACACCACGCCCGGCCGCCTTTGTCTCCCTAGTGGCGATGTTTACACATCGGACCGGGTACTCATTTGAGGCTCAGTTCACCTAGCCGAGGCTCAGGATCGGTTCAAATAATCGCCACTGGTGTTGGCCGTTAGTGGGAATCGAACTTGGGTCGCCGAGTTCGTAGCGCAGCGCGGCAAACATACTCAATGTATGAAACCCGCACCCACCGATTAGCACGTTTTCCTACGTACGGTGCAAAAGAAGTCCAACATACCTGTTCAGGATGTCTACATCCACGTACAGACAACATTAAACCCAACAGCGTTTTGTTAAACCGGGGCCACAACGCTGCCGTTGAGACTCAAAGTCGAATCCACATACCGTGTCAACCCATGAGGTTTACCCCGTATTCTTGTACAGAGAAATTTAGTTTTCAGGTCCATACGGCGTTCAGCCGTTTCAATACGGGCACTATTTTATTGTCCTATTTGTTTGTGTTTCTCCCTTGCGATGGGACTTTGTAGGATGAACGTTGAGATTTATAAGGGCACGGGGTGACCAATAAGGTCTGAACTGGACCTGTAATAGGATCGGCACTGATAAAGAGCTTGACATGTATGGAATCCAGTTCAGGGTTTGTTGCTTAAACAGATGCTGCGGGATAACATTGATCTGGCATGCCGATAAGCTTGATGAACCAACAACGCTTTATATAATGCGAAAAATATAAAACGTTGAACTATAAATGCAATTAATTTCACGTGAAGATACAGACCCGCGTCGTTCTTTTTTCTCCCTTCGCCTGTTAGCATACGGGTGGTGTTCATGTTGACCGGTGTAACTGTGCTGGTTGCCAGCGGGCCCTATTCAGAAGTTTGGCGCGACGCGAGAATTGCTTGCGAAAAACCCAAAAGGCAACAGCATTTTAGTGCCGAGGCAGGTTTGGTGGTGGTGGTGGTGTTGGTGTTGCTGGTGGTGTTGTTGGTGGTGGTGTTCGTCTTGGTGAGCGCGCCGCGAGCGTACATCTGAGTCATCCGCGCGGTTCGCTTATCATCCATCTATGGGAATGTTTTTGCCAGTTTCGCAATGACGAAAGAATAAGAATAGGTATGTAAAAAAAAATTGGGTTTAACCTTTCTGGCAATAAAACAGGAGGTGTTAAGATGTCCAAACACCAAAGATACATTAACCACGCGTACTTGCGGCAAAAAAACATGCAAACAAACATGTTCTGATAATAATCCATAAGAGTTTTTTTTGGGTTAGATAGCATGAATATATAAATGTGTCGTTAAAACCCGCCACCACCCGACACAGCCAACTAGTAAGGGATTGTCACGTAAACAGAACGTGGCCAATTCGTCACTAGTACAGCACACCGGTGTGTTGGAGAGCCAAGCCACAACATTTACAATTTGAGTACGACGTTTCGCCAGTAATTACAACCAGCTTCATCAGGCGACAGCCAGATTTGTCGAGAAGTCTTACCGTTTCGTTCCTTATTTAGAGGCGTAGATGTGGTGACCACACTTCATTTAATATACGCATTCTCTTTGGTGGAGTGCCAATCAGTTTCAAAGGCAATGCAACATACATTATCGCTTGTTATTTTGTCAACTGCTGAGTGGGATGACGGGTCGTGAGCAGGAGGTGTGAGTCACGCGGAATCCGGCGTGGAATTTCCAACGCGGACTCTCAGAGGGACCCTCCCTCCAGACCCTGGGGGTGATCGCGTGAGCCTCACGATGAACAGTTGACGATCACAGGTGACGCACACGCTCCCTGCATGCCCATAGCAAGGAAATCCACCACTAACACCGTCGTCATCTTAATTAACAACATCATCGTCAGCATCAGGTCGCACTCATTACGCACAACGCAAAGTGCCTGCCACAAATAAACCACAATACCTTGCTGATATCTCGTCAAGGAGCATGAATCCATCTCGCGGCGACTTCTATTGGTGAGCCATCGAACAAATAGGGTCACCGCATAGCACGCTTTCAGATGCGCTTCTGTGGCCGTCTGGAACGCTCTTCCTTCCGATATTAGGAAGCCACTGGAGCTATACAATTTCAAATCTAGATTGACAAATTACTTTCTTTAGAACTGATTTTTGTGTCCTCTGTCTTGTCCTTCTCCCGCACCTCTGATTAGCACGGTTGGCTCCGTACGTTGCAAAAAAAGTTCAACATACATCGACAGCTTCATCTTCAGTCGCTTGCCCCTAGCTGGAGTGACTCTCTCCTGAGTGCGGTACCACGCTGAGCACAGTCCAGGGACGAGTGCCGTTTGATGTTAGCCTCGGCAGTGGCTCGAGACCACCTCAACCGTGGTGATGTCCGGAGGCCTACTGAACATCGTTGAAAATTATCTTGATAGCTCATCCTCTGATCATCACCGTTAAAATATATCAACAATGATTCGAATCAGCAGCAGCAGCATCATCAACGCATATAGGCAACAGGTGTTGCTGGAACGATGTCATTAACTGTTTTTTTTATTTTACCAGGCAAGGCCCACTGAGCTACATAGCTCTTTTTCAGAAGCCACCTGGCCGCAAGTGATAGCTCAACGAAGTGGGCTTATCGTGTGGACATTTTATAGCGGCAGCCAAATACTCTAAACGCGTGATGTTGATTCTAAATGTGGAGGGGAAAACGGGAGGACCCAGGAAAAAAATCAACGCGACCACGGAGAGAGAGAGAGAGACACGCAGACTCCAAATATACAGGCATTAGGTCGGGATCGGGATCGAACCCACGACCTCCTGTAGATCAGGCGAAATAGTTAACATCTCGCCACCGTGGCGCCCCAAATGAGGGCCATATATATATGTAGTAGATACAAACCTGTCAACCCCTTATCAGTGCCCTACCTCATTACAGACCAATTCAGACCTTATTAGTCACCCCGTGCTCTTATACATCTCAAGGTTCGTCCTACAAAGTGCCATCACAAGGGAGAAACACAGACACATTTTCTTGCCCTTGTTGAAACGGCTTTACGCCGTAAGGACCTGAAATTTAATTTCCCTGTACAATAATACGGGTAAGCCGTTTTGGCTGCCAGGTATGAAGGTGTATAAGGTGCGGGCCACTCATCTATGCATAAGGTGAATCCATGTACACAATACAAGGTGTGTCTATGTACAAGGTGTGTCTATGCATCATACATGACACATTTCGGTGGTAGCGGGTGCATGTGGAGCTATTATTGAGGGGGCACGGCGTCTGGCTTTACCCCCTTGTAAAAACTTAGGTGAGGAGGGGGGTGCTCTGTTGCCCCCTACTGCAATGCCCCTGAATCCGCAACGGCAACAACCATCAGCTGTCATCAGATATCCACACACAACAGTTGCCCGCAATTGAAATGTAGAGTGTAATGTGTGTACACAGCCATCATTAATGGTTCACACGATCCCAATCACCGCAACTTCACGTCTTAACCTCCCCCTCTACACACCTGCCCTGTTTCCTTGCCCTCTGTGTATCCTCCTCGCCCCAGCCCTTGCCCTCGCCTCCTCTGCCCTCTGCTGCCCTTCTCTCTCCAGCCCTGCCCTCACCGCTCCAGACATTGCCTCATCTCCCATATTCCCTCCAGCCCTCTTCCGTTCCCTGCCCTTCTCGTCTCTCTCTCTCTCTCCACCTCTCGTCTCTCCTGCCCTGCCTTACTCACTCCTGCCCTGCCTTACTCCTGCCCTGCCTTACTCACTCCTGCCCTACCTTACTCACTCCAGCCCTGCCTTACACCAGCCCTCCATTCCCCTCCCCTCCATAGCCCCTCGGGCTGCAGGACGGGGCTGTAAATAGGTGATCACGTGGTGTAGCCTCACCTGTGGCGGCTTGGGGGGGAGGTGGGGGAGGGGCTCTCACCTGTGCTACGTGAGGGGGCGGATTGAATGTGGGGGGGGGGGGGGGGTTGAGGGGAGGGGCTGTCGCCTGTGGAGTCGACGGGTGATGGGTGGATGGCGGTAAGGAAGGGGGGGGGGGTGCCCGAATTATGGAGATGAAGGGGGGGGGGGTGGATTCCCACCTGTGCGACGTGAAGGGTGGGGTGGGTAGAAGGGAGGGGTTACAGGGGAGGAGTGGATAGAAGGTGGGGGAGGGGAGGGGCATGAGGGGAAAGGGGGAGGGGATGGAGGGGGGGGAAGGGGAAGAAGAGTAGAGGAGGGGGGGACGTAGAGGGGGGGGGGCGTAGAGGGGGAGGGGCGTATAGGAGGTGGGGGGGGCGTAGGGGAGGGGGGGGAGTAGAGGAGGGGGGGGACGTAGAGGGGGGGGGACGTAGAGGGGGGGACGTAGAGGGGGGGGAACGTAGAGGGGGGGCGTAGAGGGAGGGGAGTAGAGGAGGGGGGGGACGTAGAGGGGGGACGTAGAGAAGGGGAACGTAGAGGGGGGGCGTATAGGAGGTGGGGGGGGGCGTAGTGGAGGAGGGGTGCAGGGGGGGGACGTAGGGGAGGGGGGGCGTAGGGGAGGGGGGCGTAGGGGAGGGGGGGCGTAGAGGGGGAGGGGACGTAGGGGAGGGGGGGACGTAGGGGAGGGGGGGGGGCGTAGGGGAGGGGGGAGGAGGGGTGCAGGGGGGGGACGTAGGGGAGGGGCCCTCGCTTGTGCGCCCCGCCCCGTTGTCTCTCCGCTCATTCCACGCGCGACTCGTGCACCAGCGAGGAGCACTTCGCCTGTTGTTGCCGACAACTTTAACAACAAATTAACGCGCCTAAACGTTCGTAACGAGCGTTGAGAATTGCCCCCCCCTCGCCCAACACCCAAACGGAACGAGCAAATCAAGAAGAGGAATTATTGAGCCGTGATATTTCAATTTAAAAACAAAATTATTTTTTTTGGTGTCACTCGAGGAGGGAATTTGGCGACGATCGTGACAACGACAACGAAGACGACGAAGATGACGACGACGACTCCGCTGTTCGTGGTCGCGGTGGTGGCGATGTTCTGCGTGAGCGCGGCCCAATCACGTGAGTGAGAGAAGGGCAGCGGCGTGAGAGGTGGAGGAGGAGGTGGTGGTGGGGGCAGCGGTAACGCGAGAGGGCAGGCGGTGATGAGAGAGAAGGGGGGGTGGTGCAGAGCGGAGCAGTGGGTGAGAGAAAAGGGCAGCAGAGGAGATGGGGGCACCGATTAACGAAAATCTGGCCACGGTGAATGTTGGGCAGTCGTGAAGGGCAGTCGTGGTGGGATTGGGCAGCGGAGAGAGAAGCGGAGCGGGCGGCGGTGCGAGCGCGACGGGGAGAAGGCGACGGAGAGGGCAGCAGGACACGTGGGCAGCAGGGAGGGCAGTGAGCAATGGGTAGGACGGTTAAATGACGAACAAGGGGCAGCATAAGGGGCAGTAAGAAGAGTAGCAGGAGAGGGGGCAGCGTTTTGGCATTAGACGCGGTGGCGGGGAGGGGGTGGGGGCAGAGATATGGGAGAGGGCAGCAGAAGGGCAGTATGAAGACATTACACTCGGAAGGAAGGTGATGTTAACGTGTTTTTTGTTAGTTTTTTTTAAGGTCAATCAATGAAATGACATTAGTCCGACGCAGAGGATTAATAGGAAGGGGGCATCTCTTCAAAGACGACGGAGCAATTAGTTTTCACTAAGGGATGTGGTTTATCTCGCTCGCTGCAGATTTAATAACGTTCAGCTCATCAGACGAGGATGGTGTAGGAGCAGTGCGATGTGCATGCAGTGAAATGGGGCAATTCGTGAGTGCTTAGGGAAGAGTGCTTGGGGAGAGGGCATCTCTCGTGTTCTCTCTCGCGCCCTTTCTCTCTGGGCAGGGCGTGGTGGTGATGGCGGTTTCGGATCTTTTCAAAACGACGCAATTCCTTTACCCCATCTCTCTCTCTCTCTCTGTTGCTTATCCGTATGTATGTTACACGTTTGTTAAACATCTTTCGCGCACCGCACGTAGCCAGCGGCGATAATCGGAGGTGCTGGTGGTGAGGGAATTACAACAGACTCGAGGCAAAAGAGAAACATCGCTTGGTTTTTTTGTGTTAAATAAAAATAAATCAAACTTTTTGAGTTCTGCTCGGTTCGTTTAAGTCTACGTCGCAAATTGGGTGTTTGCATCATCGCCACGGAGCAGTTGTGCGTTTACAAGATAAACTCCCCACGCAACATGAGGTTTCAAAAACACAAAGATAATTGAACTCCCAACATTGCGCCACAATCGGATAAAACGAGACGTGGACTTGGCTCATCGCCGTGGCTCGTGGGGGGTGGTGGTGGTGTTGGACTCCCTGGAAAACTGGAGTCTTTAAGACTCGATTTTAACGAGGGTATGTATGTTGTCGAACTTCTTTCGCACCGTACGTAGCCAACCGTGCTAATCGGAGGTGCGTGGGGGAGGGGGAAGGACAACAAACTATACACAGAAAGCAGCTCTAACGAAATGAGTTTTCAATCTAGATGATGAGTTAAAAGTGGCATTGCTCCCAGTGAATTCCGAATATCGGAAAGAAGAGAGCGTTCCAGACGGCCGCAGAAGCGCGTCTGAAAGCGCCGCGCCATGCGGTGACCCCGTCTTTGTTGTACACACGATTGGTGACCTCGGTTTTGGCCCCATAATGTTTTGTTGGCGATATGATGACGATTATCGCGATGGTGAAATCCTGAAATGTCATTACAATGTCATTATATTTCAGGTTTTTTTTGTTGAAAATGGTTGTTGCTTTGCCTCATCTCTCCCCACCCTCCCCACTTCGTGTAAGGAAATATAAAAGTAAAATGTATTTATAATATATTATACACTATTATTTGAAAGCCCCTCGGCGTAAATCAAGCTTGACACAAAACATGTTTCGTAATAGTTGCAATCTATAGATTATATAACGATTATATAATCCGTAACGATTAATTATGTAAACGTTCTAGATTGATACAAGTTGCAATGAAATAAATTAACGATGACGTGGACATTGAGGCCACGCCGTCAATAACTCCGGCAAAGATTTAGATATTCTCCTTATCTTACAATGCGTAATGGACCGTAGCTATTAACTTTACAGCTTTCATCATAACAACGATAACAAATTATCGGGGGGAGGGAATGGTGAAGCTATGATATGAGCGATGATAATAACGATACATTACTGTGTATAAACGATATATGTATCAATCTTGATTTCCACTTAGGGGGGCATACGATTATCGTGAATGATATCGTATCGTGGCTCATATCGTGGATCAATTCGTACGATATATCGTGGATTATACCGCACGATTATCGTGAATCATACCACACGATTATCGTGAATAATTCCACACGGTATATTGTAGGCGGTGTCCCCCATTTCGCGACAATCCTCCGTTCAGTTGTATTCCTCGGGCGAACCGCGTTTATGTTTCATGAACGCGGAGTGCTCGGAGAAAGCCTCCCCCGACACTGGAGGGGTTACCTCGTACACAACAACAACAACAAGACTCGTACAAAGAGCTTGGTGCAAACCTACTCCTTGTACTGTCATCTGCTGGGCCACCTCGTGGCGATCTCGTACGACGATTCTTAGTTTCGCAGTCCACCAACCCCGCTTGGTAATTGCCACCACGCCCAAGTACACCACATCATGGAAAGCCGCTTGGGTTGGTTCGATGGATATTCAAGCCCCCGTCATAGCAATGTGGAATTTCCTCCGCTGGCTTAGGGCTGTCAACAGGAGGGGCTTGATAAAGGGCCCCCGTCGTTTGAGCGGGAAAGTGATTTGGAGATTTTGGGGGTGGTACGAGTGTGCCGAATATGCCCTGACCGCGGGTCAGGGCAGTGGATGTGGTGGTGCAGATGGTTGTGATGATGATAGGGGATGATGGTGGAGATTGTTTAAATTTGGTTGATGGTTCAAGATGGCGGTTGTCGTGCTAGTGACCATGACGACGGTGGTTGTGATGATGATGGAGGGATTGGTCGGTGATGATGATGATGATGATGACAATGGTGGTGGTTGTCGTGATGAGGGATTGTCGTTGATGATGGCGGTGACGGTTACCGTGGTGTGTTAAGTAAGTGGCGATGGCGGTCCCAGTGTACATGGAAAATTAGCGCAACTTTGGACGTTCACTTGGGATGGTATTCGCGGTGTTTGTGGTAGTAACCTCGCATATTACATTTTAAATTCGCAGTCGTCAACTACGACGAGAGGCTGCTGTGTATATTCGTCATGGATTAAGATGACGATGATAAAAGTCGTGGGTAATTTTGAGTACACTGATGATTGTGCACGGTCGGCTACGTACGCTGCGAAAGACGCTCAACATGCAGGATGATAATCATGATGATGATTCTGTCCATAGATTGATGATGCTCACGATAATGCCCCCCATCTCCCCTCTGCTGCCCACCCATGCACGTGCCGCGTCTTTGCTCTCAGCGTGCCCGGCGCCCAGCACGTGTCAGCAGGACACCTGCGCCGGCATGCGGTGCCCGAATAACGAGTTCACCTACTGCGAGGTGGACTGCACCACCTGCAAGCCCAAATTCCTCGACCTGGAGAAGCAGGAGGAGAAGTGCGACAAACGTGAGACTCGGCGGCGTGGGGGGTGGGGTCACGTGGGGGGAGGGGTGAGGTGGGGGGAGGTGGAGGGAGGGGTGAGGTGGGGGGAGGGGTGAGGTTGGGTGAGGTGGGGGAGGGGTGAGGTGGGGGGAGGTGGAGGGAGGGGTGAGGTGGGGGGAGGGGTGAGGTGGGGGGAGAGGTGAGTTGGAGGGAGGGGTGAGGTGGAGGGAGGGGTGAGGTGGGGGGAGGGGTGAGGTGGGGGGAGGGGTGAGGTGGGAGGAGGGGTGAGGTGGGGGGAGGGGTGAGGTAGAGGGAGTGGTCAGGTGGGGGGAGGGGTGAGGTGGGGGGTAGGGGTGAGGTGGGGGGGAAGCGGTCAGGTGGGGGAGGGGTGAGTTGGGGGGAGGGGTGAGTTGGGGGGAGGGGTGAGGTGGGGGGAGGGGTGAGGTGGGGGGAGGGGTGAGGTGGGGGGAGGGGTGAGGTGGGGGGAGGGGTGAGGTGGGGGGAGGGGTGAGGTGGGGGAGGGGTGAGTTGGGGGGAGGGGTGAGGTGGGGGGAGGGGTGAGTTGGGGGGAGGGGTCAGGTGTGGGGAGGGGTCAGGTGGGGGGAGGGGTGAGGTGGGGGGAGGGGTGAGGTGGGGGGAGGGGTGAGGTGGGGGGAGGGGTGAGGTGGGGGGAGGGGTGAGGTGGGGGGAGGGGTGAGGTGGGGGGAGGGGTGAGGTGGGGGAGGGGTGAGTTGGGGGGAGGGGTGAGGTGGGGGGAGGGGTGAGTTGGGGGGAGGGGTCAGGTGTGGGGAGGGGTCAGGTGTGGGGAGGGGTCAGGTGTGGGGAGGGGTGAGGTGTGGGGAGGGGTGAGGTGGGGGGAGGGGTGAGGTGGGGGGAGGGGTGAGGTGGGGGGAGGGGTGAGGTGGGGGGAGGGGTGAGGTGGGGGTAGGGGTGAGGTGGGGGTAGGGGTGAGGTGGGGGTAGGGACACTTAGACCCCTTGGGCAAAGATGAGGGAGGGTAAATGTGACGAGCGTGTCCTTGTAGTTACGCGCCAAGCCGCGGATCTATTCTGTAAGCAAATGAGCCCTGTTTCCGAGAACTCCAATTACCTTCAATGTGACACCCCACATGAGCACCGCTGGACATCTGTGAAAAAATAGCTTCAGACCTCATCGGATTCCTCCAGTTTAAATACAGATTCTGATACTGCTTCTGACCAAATCACCCGGAATGGGGTGGGGGGGGGGGTCACGCAGCAGCTTTGGATCACGAGGGCTCGCAAAAAGTCGGCATCATTTCTGCCATCGTCATAAGAGGAGGATTCCGTCTCCTCTTCGTCGTCTCGTGGTGACACGCGACATCGTCATCACGAGACGTCCGTCTTAGTCGTCGTCACGTCATCGTCATCATCATCATCACGTCATCATCATCACGTCATCATCATCGTCGTCATCATCGTCACCCAGGAGGCGAGGGTCCCAGGTGTCATCGTCGCCATCTCCACCTTCGTCATCGGGGTTGTTGTCGTCACCGTCGCTGCGACACTTTCACCATCGTCACGAGATGAAGCTCCCCATTGTCATCATCGTCTAAGTTGCCTACAACCAAATCACGGTGTTAACTACCTTGCCTGGTATACAGGAGGTCATGGGTTCGATCCCAACCCTGACGCCTGTATACTTGGAGTTTTCCCCTCCACATATAAAATAACGTGCGTTTAGAGTATTTGGTTGCTATAAATTTCCACATGATAAGCCACTTCGTTTTGGCGATTATTTGTGGCCAGGTCGCTTCTGAAAAAGAGCTGTATAGCCGAGTGGGCCTTACGTGGTAAATGTTTTTTTCAATAGTTAAAATCACCCTTGGTGTTCTCAATCTCGATGGCCGTCGGTCAAGTATGACGACGGAAGTGAGGGCCAAAGTAATGGAACGCGTCCGAGACGATGTCCACAGTGGCGATGGAGCGCGGCGATATCGGTGCTCGAAGGTCAGAGGTCGCAAACGGGTTGTGATTCCTTACCCGTACCCGGCCGTACCAGGGTCGCAAATGGGTACCCGTACCCGGCCAGGTACGGGTACCCGTTCCCTACCCGTACCCTACCCGAAATGAGTGACAAACGGTTACTCACCAGTGACTCACGGCCTACCCGTACCCGGCCGCACCAGGGTCGCAAACGGCTACCCGTACCCGGCTGGGTATGGGTAGCCGGGTATCGGGTAGTGTACGGGTATCGGGTAGGGTACGGGTATCGGGTACCCGGTTGCGACCTCTGTCGTGCGTGCCGGTGTGCTCGGGCTCATTATCGCGCTCCGAGATCGCGAGAGGTGGCGGTGGCGGCGGCGGGTTGGCGGGGCCGTCATCCAGCAGCGGATTGACCCTGGCTGCCGATGCCTGCCGAACAACCGATGAAGACTTCCCCCTCGGCTTGTCTCTTCCCCCCGCCGCCCCTGCGAGGCAGTGACGCTCAAGTGCCGCCTCATGCACCTGGAGATGGTGAAGAAGAAGAAGGGCTCGCGCAGCGGCGGGGTGCCCGAAGGCGGCCGCCAGGACACGGACGAACTGTACGACCCGGACTGCGATGCGCAGCAGCAGTTCAAGGCGAAGCAGTGCGACAACGCCACGGGGGAGTGCTGGTGCGTCAACAGCGCCGGGGTGCGCAACACCGACAAGAGCAAGAGCGGCGTGGACTGCCCCAAGCTCGTGTTGAGCTCGTGAGTGCTGGGGGTTGTCGTGGTCGTCGTGGGTGGGTGCGGTGGGGTGGGTGGGGTGGGTGGGGTGGGGGTGGGGTGGGTGGGATGGGGGTGGAGGGCGTGGGGGTGGGGGTGGGTGGGGTGGGTGGGGGCGGGTGGGGTGGGGGCGGGTGGAGTGGGTTGGGTGGGGTGGGGGTGGAGGGGGTCGTAGTCGTATGCAGTGACAGACTGGGACTAAGAAAAAATCGGCCCATGTATCTTGTAAACACACCGGGCCCAAATTTCCTTGCGATCCTAATTGGAGCCCCATTTGAGGTTGGGTCAAAAAAACAAATGGGGGGCGGGGGTGGTGAGGAAGAATCTTTAGGGCTGCCGAATATATGGGGATTTAATAGCAAGTGAGAGCATAAATGAGTAATGAAGCATACACGTTAATACAATATTTGAGTTATTAATCACATTTGCAATTTCCTCACACGGACCAGCCCACCAGCCCTCGGAATGTACCAGCACACTGGGCATTTTCCCGGACTGCTGCCCTATGGGCCAGTCAGGGCCTGGTTGTATGTATTTGTGTTGAACTTATTTCGCACCGTACGTAGCCAACAACAAACTAAACACAATGAGTTTAACACGTAGGTTTTCAGGACCAATATCATCCATAATATAGTTTTTTTAGGTTAGATCGCGTAAATATGTGTCGTTAAAACCCGCCACCACCCGACACAGCCAACTAGTAAGGGTTGTCACGTAAACACAACATGCCAATTCGTCACTAGTACAGCACTAACCGGTGTGTTGGAGAGCCAAGTCACAACATTTACAATCTAAGTACGACGTTTCGCAAGTAATTAAAAGTCCACCTGTTTCGTTCCTTATACGCCTCTATATAAGGAACGAAACAGGTGGACTTCTCCACAAATCTGGCTAATGAAGCTAGTTGTAATTACTGGCGAAATTTCAATCTAGATGATTTAAAAGTGTGTAGCTCCAAGTGGCTTCCAAATATCGGAAGGAAGAGCGTTCCAGACGGCCGCAGAAGCGCATGTGAAAGCAAGAGATGTAATTGTTGCCATTGTGATGGTGGTCTTGGTAGTGTTGGTCGTGTGGTCTGGTCCCTAGTGGTGGTGGTAATCGTGGAGCAGTTGGGATGATCATAATCGGTGCTTGTGAGTGAGGAAGTGTATTACCCGCAATTTACTTAATTAGACAAATCCAGGGGTAATTGTTAGCCCACGTCGCCGGGTTCCATCTCCATCATTCGTTACGCTGAAGATTACTGAACAAAGTTGTGCTGTGGTGACATCAACCAGTTTCCTCTTCGAAACAAACGAAAGTAAATTCCAGACTATTCTCAGTCCACCAATTGATAGAGGGCCTTTCCACACCAATGTTGGTTATGGGCATTTAAAAAAATAGTTACCTTACTTCACCACTCTAGTCAGTGTGGGTTAGTGAGGGGGGGAGGGGGGTAGGACTGGTTCTGATACAGCTCGCCACGGATGTTGGCCGTGGCTGGGAATCAAACTCGTGTCGACAGGTTCACAGCGCAGCGTTGTATAACCACAGCGTGCAGCCTCTCCTCTCACCCCTTACTTTTAATCGGTCCCTCGCACACAGCTGGTCCCAGTTGCGTGCACTGTAGGCACGCACAACTCGATGCCGCTAACGAATGCGGCCCTCAAGCCTAGACCTGTCCTCCAGATTCTAGTACGACACCTCGAAGCGACGCGCACGAATTACATCACCGTTTGCGCGTAGATTTTCTGCGCGGGGAGTGGTGGCGCAGGGGTTAGCGTGCGCTGCGCTATGAACCGTAGCGATCTTAGTTCAGCCCGGCTTGCCATGCTATCAGAATTGGTCCTAGATCCCCTCTTCAGTAAACCGCTCTGACCAGCGTGGTGAAGTATGGTCAAACAGCCCCCAAAAGAAAAAAAACATGGATTCTTACACTGTACCCACGCCACCGTAGCGGTTGTCATGTTGTTGGTGTTGTAACATTAACCTCCTTGTTTTTTTGTTCATAGCCAAATCGTGCTGGACTTCTTCATACCAATGGATCACAAACCCTCCGACGATGAGAAGACGCAGAATGTGCAGTAAGATTTGGGATCTCATGGGGAGGGGAAGGGATGGAGGAGGTGGAGGGAGAGGAAAAGAGGGAAGGATGGATATAGAGAGAATCTATTCATATTGGAGGAATCTGATGAGCTATGAAGCTCTATTCCACAGATGTCCAGAAAAGGAAGGAAAAGGGAAGGAGGGAGAGGATGGGCAAGGGGGATGGAGAGGAAGGAAGAGGGAGGGGAGGAAGCTAAGTGGAAGAGGAGGAAGAGGTGAATTGAGGGGCAGGGAGACGTAGTCGAGGGAGATGAGGTAGAAGGGGAGGAGGAGGAACTCTCTCTCTCTCTGTTAGGATGTTTTGTTCTGATCGCACACAGCGGGGGTAGGAACTTTGTGCTTTCAGATACCTTTGCCTAATCGCGCATTAACACGCAGTTAAGCGTTAACCAATGATAACCTGTCAAAAATCACGAGGACCAGATCTCATTTAAGAACGCTGATGTTTATCAACATACTGCGAAGTCTAAAGTTTCTCTGGTACCCGATTAGTGCGGCTAATAAAATGCTTGCAGGGAACAATGGGTATCGCTTTTGCGGGCTGTTTTCGAAGTGGCAGGCCTCGTGGCCACGTGATCCCCAGAGCCTGGAGTGTAATGAACTGTTGGGAGGCCGCTCGACGTATCGAGTAGGAGCCGGCCGCTCAGGGTGGGTGGGTGGGGGGGGGGGGGCTGTGCTGTCGGAAGTCTATTTGCTAACACGAGCACAGGGGAGAGACACACTAAAACTAAACTTTTATTTTTACGAGGTAAAGCCCACAGCTTATATTGCTTTTTTGTTGTTGCAGAAAAGTTCCTGGCCTACACGTATTGATAGATCAAGGAAGTGGGCTTATCACGTGGAAATTTAGAACAGCCAAATACTCTAAACGCATCTTGAGCTCTAAATGTAGATGGAAAAACCGGAGGTCCCGGAGAAAAATCTACGCGATCTCGGAGAGAACATGCAAACTCCAAATATACATGCATCGGGGTCACAATTAAACCCACGACCTCCTGTATACCAGGCAAGGTAGTTAACATCTCGCCCCCATGGCTGGGTTAGAAAGGGCGATTAAAATCTGGTAGAAGTAGTCGTACTGGGTGGACACATGACCCAGTCGTAGCGCGTTTATCGAATTGTTCGCGGTTCAAATTCGGCGGACCATGTGCACCCTGGTTATTACTACGGGTGTGCTAACCATGAAGATGTACGGCATCGTCTTCACAGCAGGCGTTAACATCTCCTGACGTCATTGGAAATGAGCAGACCGTCGTGGGTCAAATTTGCAAACATTTTTACGGAGGATTCCACCCGCAAAACTTTTTACACGTCGCAACGTCGTCCCCCTACAGTGAAGCAGACTGTCTGCGAAACATAGCGGGATCGTAAAAGCCTTGCACTATAAGAGCACAAATACCAAATTTACGAATATTGTTAGGATAATTATTAATATTTCTAGCCAAACTCTAGGAATAGACTGTGAGTGTCGAGGTCTTGTATTTGGTAACTCGCTGACATGTATACAGTTGTTTTATGTTCAAACAAAATCGATGTCCTTCCCTCGTAGGAAAGTTAAGGACATTCTCCAAAAGAACTACAAACTTCTTCCTGAACAGTTCAAAAATGTCCAAGTAAGTCACGGCCAGACACACCCACACCAGCGCACACACACACGCATGTAACGTGCACTGAAATCTATTTACACATTAGCTCAGGCTCCCTCACAAATCACGTGAATTATGTATGGCCACCCCCATTCTAAACCCCTCCCCTCTCCCCGCCCCCTGTGAAAATGGACGCTGCTCCGTGCAGCGTCGAGGCCTTTGTCCGTAGTCTTTAACTCCTCATCTTTCCTGACCCTGCGGTCCCATTTACCTCTTCCTTTTTCGTCCTTTTCATCTCATTTCCTATGTTATCTCTTCTCTTTCCTTCCCCGTGCCATATACATTACATCCTTGACCTTACTCCCCTTGCTGCAGCGTCCCACAGGTACAAAATTGATTATACACAAAGACAAAGATCCCCCATGTAGGCAATAACAGGGTGTTTAGGCAAGGCCGGCACGGCACACAAAGGAGCGATAGGCCAACACCACGCCTGGCTGCTTTTATCGCCCAGTGTTGCTGTATACACATGGCACCAGGTACCCATTCAAGGCTGAGGCAACCCTTGGGGAGGTCCAGTACCGGTTCAAATATTCGCGACTGTTACTGGTCGTGAGTTGGAATTGAATTCTGGTCATGGAGTTCGTAGCGCAGTGCGCTAACCGCTGCACTACTGCTCCACGCATACAGATACACAAACATGCGGACACACACACACGCCAATAATCATTTACCTAACCAGGACCCCCCCCATTCCCAGTGCAGATTAATTTAGTTTTTTATTTTGCTATACAATGAAGATATATTTGGCCAATTGCTGAGTGTGAAGGAATGCATTTTGAACTCTCCACTGCTGCCCTGTCTCTCCCCTCCCCTCGTCGTGCCGCAGCTGCTGGACACGCGGAACATGATCGTGACGCTGACGCAGAACGTGTCCGGGAACGTGGCTGACATTGCGACAGTCGCCTACCTCGCAGAAAAACAAGTACGACTCAAACCCACGCAGCACCAGCACGACCAGCAACCAGTACCACTGCCACCTCCACTGCTACAAACCCACAAACTACCTCCACCTGCACCGCCGCCCGTTAACACGTTGTGGTGGTGGTGTGTGCGCGTGTGTTTGTGTGTGTGCGCCTGTGTGTGTGCGCTTGTGCGCCGCAGCTGAAGACGGGCAAGCTGCAGACGAGTGATACTCCGCCGCAAACCATAGAGGTGGACCCAGACGCGCGGAAGCCCATCGTGTGGTTCTACGACGACGAGCCACCACGCATGAGCCCCTCTCGCATGGCGCCCGGCATCATCGCCATCATCGTCATCGCCGTGCTCGCCGCCGTCGCCGCTGCCGTCATCTTCGTGAGTGACATCCAAGCTGTCGAGATCCGACCTTTGACCCGACCTTTGACCTTACCTTTGACCCGACCTTTGACCCCCTCCCGGAAAGATTTCAACTGGTGTTGGCCAAACCTATGGTCAGTTGGTCTGAGAGACGCGCGACAATGGTTCACCTGACCGTGTGTGTCCCTCACCCCTCTGTCTCGTAACCCAGTTTTGGTGGAAGAAGCAGCAAGGAACCAAGAAGTACAACCGTGCTCACAAGGTCAGGGGAGAGCAGATATCACCCACATACCATTGTCAACACCACCACTACTACTGGCAACAACACGACCATAATCATCTCCGTTGTTACCACCACCCACCAACTCCACCATCATCACCAGCAGCCACCTTCCGATGTCACCATCTCCACTGCCCTCGCCATCGACCTTCACCAACATCACTACCATCATCATCATCTCAAACTTTCGGCACGCTCTCCTACGCGAGCGTCTCGAGGTGAATATTCCCGCAGTCGTTGAGTGGCGAAAGCCCCAGAGAGAAAAGAAAATGGCCAACACTCGCGGCCAGACCCAGAAAGCTGCACTCAGACTGGCAGCGCTTGCGGGACAAAAACTTTCGCTAATCACTGTAATTAATTAATATTTAATTGATTGCTCTTCCCCTTGCCCCTCCCCGCACCACTCCCTGACCACCACCGCCTTTCTCTCTCTCTTTCTACACTCCCGCAGGAGCAGCAGGAACTGCAGGACACTGCCTAAATCTCCCGGCCGGGCTCGACTTCAGTTCGAGCCGCGGGGTGCTGCTCTGTTCGAGGGGGGTCCCTTGACCCCGTAGCGGGGCATCGTGGTGGGGAGGGATCTGGTTGCGTTTTTCAGTAGCTGCGTTAACAGGTGCTTGGGTTTCTACTTATTCTTTCATTCATTCGGCCCGATTCTTACGTTGGCGGATACCGCTTTTCCACCGGTATTTTTGTTGTTGGGGTGTGGGGGAAACGGGGCAAATGTTTTTTTGCCACAGCAGAGCAAGGTTTGGCGGGGGGGGGGGGGGGGGCTTGGCGATGAGGAGTTATCGCTGGAGATGCGCTTCGGTGGCGACGTGCAACGTGGGGCCGATTTCACGAGGATTTCACGCCGTCGTTTTTTTGCATTGCCATTAAAAAAATAACAATAATGGCGTTTTTGTGCGACGTCTGAGCTTTTGCCCATGTAGAATTATAGGCTCGCGTGTTTGCGCTGGAAACATTTTACGCCTCAATTTACACTGTACTGTACTTCTTTCTCCTGCCGTGCCATTTTGTATGACTTTATTTTATATATAACTACAAAGTACGTGTTTGTAAATATGGAAATACTGAGTAAGGCATTGCGATAAGGGGGCCACACGTGTACACGTGTGCTCCTCTGGTTTTCTTTTTTTAAACAATGCTTTTGTACACTGTTTAAAAAAATATATTTGCTCATTCATTTTTACGCTCAGTTCTGCTTAAATGTTCAATAAAGATCTACGTACACAATGCGGGCCGCTGACAAAACAGCGCGCGTGTGTGTGAGTTTCATGGAATTCTGTCGAAGCCGGGCCATGGCGGTTGTGCTCCGGGACGATCCAACGTTGCCCCACGCTGCCAGGGCAGAGGTCGCAACCGGGTACCCGATACCCGTACCCTACCTGATACCCGGCTACCCGTACCCAGTCGTTTTGAGACCCTGGTGCGGCCGGGTACGGGTAGACCGTGAGTCAGTGGTGAGTAACTCTTTGTCACTCATTTCCCAACGTCTTGTCTCTTCTCACAATTCAAGTTCCTAGAATCAACCCACCTGCGCCTGCAACATGGCTTCATCCCAGAGGTCGCAATCAGGTACCTGATACCCGTACCCTACCCATACGGGTAGGGTACGGGTACCCGTTTGCGACCTTGGTGCGGCCGGGTACGGGTAAGGAATCGAAACCCGTTTGCGACCTCTGTGCCAGGGCTCGGCAACTGCTGACTCCCCCAATCCCAGTCGCGGGCCAATTTGGAGACGACACTCGCCATTCTCAAGATCGGTTTAGCCACGGAGGCTTTCGCGACCAAATATCCATGGAAGGTTTTCTCTTTGGGTTAGATCGCGTACATGTAAATGCGCTCGTTTACCCACCGACACAATTCGTGAAGTTTGTCACGTGAATAAAACGTGCCAATTATTTACTACTAATTGACTGACAATTCTCGTAATCACCAGAGAAATGTCGTACTTTAATTGTAAATGTTGTGGGTTTACTCTACAACACACCGGTGTGTGAACTAGCAGCTAATTGGCACGTTTGTTGACGTGACGAACCTTGCTAATTCGCTGTGTGGTGGTTTAACGTCGCAATTATATTATTTACGTGGTCTAACCCAAAAAAACCCCATCAGGATCCTCCATGGATGACTCGCCCCTGCCCACCCCTCACCCCCTCTTCATCTCACTCAACAACCCCACCAACACGCAACTCTCCAAATTAACGGGAGGTTGCCGTTTCAGCTCTGGTGCTGCCCAAGTTCTGAAACCTCCCTTCCTTACGCCTTTCGCGCCGTCCACTCTGCCCCCCTGTCCATGTCCAGGCTCAAGACCTGTGACCAAAGGCACCGTGACATGAGCCAGCCGTTGCTGTGCAGCGTCTCATGGGTGTAGCCGCCCTATAAACCCGCGCGACACGAGGGGGGTGCCAAGTTTCCATCCGCACCCCCCCCCCGCCACCAGCTCCTTCACCGCCTCGACAACAATGCGAGAGCGGCGACTGCATGCTGAGCTTCCAACAATGTGGCTGCGTGTTTGGGTAGAGACCCCCCACCACCCCACCCTGCTCAGCATGGGGCTGGTGGATCACCTCGAGATTTGTAAAACTCCCAAATCTACCCCGTGCGGCCCGCCGAACGCACCGTCTGGTACGCGCGGTGGCTTCTCTCTCGGCACTCGGGGATTCACGACGCTTTCGAAACACTCCTTGCACCCCAGCCGACCTCCATCGCAGATGTCTTTTCTCGCGACGCTCTTCCCTGTCGCTCACGGCCATTCCGGCACAGGAACACGTCCTCTTGAATTGCCGCCGTCTGAATTTTTTTTATTTTGGGGTGGGTTTAAAAAAAAAATCTTCGTCGTTCCGAATCCTCCCTTTCTATTTGTGTCCGTGGGTAATTCTGAGCGCGCTTGTGTTCACGCGTAATTAGGGTTCACGCGATCTGTGGGAAATCGCAAAGGGTTCCCTCACAAGGCTAAATAGAGGCCGCCAGTAAGTCCTCTGCGGTTTTAATTCTGCCTTTCATTTGTCACGTCTGGTGTATGTTTAATCCTGTGTCAAGCATAAAGCCATGAGGTCACTCTTGCAAGTGGTGAAATGTCTTAATCGGCCTGTAGAGCCTTCCGTTTGGACATACAGCCATGATGGGGCTTCCACACGAACGGTTCGTGACTTTTGAGCAAGCAATAGATGCAAGTCATTTGCCATGTTCCATCCACTGCCGGATGAAGGCTTCCCCACTTCATCGTCATCCTTCCACGGGTCGTGCGATGCCACACGAGATGTATCTCATCGCTCCATCTCCGCTGTGTTCTCTCCTTTTGCTGCCATTCCATCACCAAGCCCTCTCGCTTGTCGTTATGATCCAAAATGAGCTGCGTGAACTTGCATTTGTTCTCTGCTCCGTGTGTTCCTCTTTCTGACTCTCAGTGAAACTCCCAGCATGCACTTCCACATGCTTTTACGTTTCCGTATATACCGTGCCAGGGCATGCAATATTCAGTTTAAAAAAAATTAAACACGTGTCAATTTTGCCACAATAGAATACATTTTCAGCGAATCGGCCGTCGGGGTGAATGTTTCCCCGCAGCATTTGTTTAAGCAGGCAAACCCCCGACTAGTTTCCGAATTTTGTCACCCAAAGTAGCTGGGTAACTGGCTAAACAGGATTTTCTGTGTAATTAATAAATAAATATATTTAATTGGTAGCCACGAGGTGGGAGTAACGAATGCAGAAGGCTGACACGGTTAATTTAAAATCGATCCCAACTTTTCAATGTGTGCTCCTAATAATGTCATTCTTTGGCCAGAGTATTCTTACTATTTAAAAGAATATAAAAAACCCACACTTACAATCTCGTGGGGGAAAAAAATCGGATTACTTTTTGTGCTCCGTGTACAGGATTGTGAGAAGAGCATTGAATCGACAGCTTGCCTCTTACTTTCACTCCGAACACGGCAACTCGCCTTCAAATCTCACACTGGGCTTCCCCTAGCTTGACTCAGCCTCAAATGAGTACCTGGTGCGGTGTTTGAACGTCACCACCGGACAAAGATGGCTCCGGCATGTTTCTTCTGTGCGCTCGCTCACAGCACTTGACCTCAACATCCTGTTGGAAGACTACAGGGGGGATCTTTGTCTTTGTGGCGTGGGGTGGGTGCTTGAATGACGCGGGGTGTCACAGGGAACGTGCCCGGACCGGTTCGGCTCGGTAACGCAGCCGCGGCGCCGGAGAGGATGGAGGGAGAGCGGCCAAAAGGTTTAATATGGGGCCCATCACTTGGGGGTGATTGGTGGTAACGATACAACTATCTTCGAATCAGCAGCAATCGATTGGTGTGAATGTCGAAGACGGTCCAAAGTTTTTTGCTTGCATTGGAAGCAATGCTGCTGAAATTGTGCACTCCCAGAATGCCTCGATTTTGGCTGATGGGCAGTGTAACAAAATACTGCCGTGGTTAATACTGGTAGGAACCTTCTGGTTACACCAGCCCACAGGGGATTATTGTGTCCGTCCGTCCGTCGTGCAGGGAGGGGCTGGGTGGGGAGGGAGGGGCTGGGTTGGGAGGGGAGGGTGGGGCTGGGTGGGGAGGGGAGGGGAGGGTGGGGAGGGGCTGGGTGGGGAGGGTGGGGCTGGGTGGGGGGGGTGGGAGGGGTGGGGCTGGGTGGGGTGGGGCTGGGTGGGGAGGGTGGGGCTGGGTGGGGGGGTGGGAGGGGTGGGGCTGGGTGGGGTGGGGCTGGGTGGGGAGGGGCTGGTCACCCCGTGGTGCCCTTATAAAACTCAACGTTTAACCTACTCACGCCGGCTTGTGCCCGCCCTCACAGTTCGTCATATTTGCGGAATACACCACGCCGCCGTTGACCCTGGCCATTGACCGAGCAACCCAACGTTCCTACCAGCTCTCTCCGCAGGAATGTGTTTTCTTACGTGGAGGGACATCCGTATGAGGGAGATACTGCATGTCGCCTGCTTATATGTTTTTGTAAACGTATTGTACCTTATAGCTACTCACGTCTATCAATCCATACGGTTTACCCCGTATTCTTGTCCAGGGAAATTGCCCGTATTGAAACGAACTGGGTACAGCCCGTTTCAATACGGGCAAAATGTTTAATTTTTTCTCTTGTTTGTGTTTCTCCCTTGTGATGGGACTTTGTAGGATGAACGTTGATATTGATAACGGCACGGGGGGGTGACCAATGAGGCCTGAATTGGTCTGTAATAAGCGGTTGACAGGTACGGACTCCGCACAGAAAGGCACCACGAGTTTGGGAATCGAACCCAGGACCCTTTTTGCCGTGAGGCGCGAGAGTTGCCACTGCCGCAGGTAATTCAGCACCAGTCGACTCTGGTACCCGTTTCGGCACGCAGCGGAGGGCTATCTCGTCAGTAGTCAGCCGGCCTCGCTGGAATCAATGGAGAACTGATTTATAGCTCATCGCATTCCTTCAGTATAAATATTCAGAATTATCTGATCCGCTCACTGTACGATATAAAGAACTTGGACCTATCACTTTCACAATACTGTATTCTGTCACCATGTTGAGATGAAACTATCACGTGTCATTCTAAAACAGTCGGCTGTCTCGAACTTTAACCATCATCACCATCATCCATGGTCAACCTACTGCTGGATGATGAAGGCCTCCCCGAACCAGCACGCGCCACACCAACGCTCCACCTCGTACCAACATGACACAGATCATCAACACCCAGTGTATATATATTTTATACACATGTATTGACAGGGTGACACCTGCCGGCCTGAAGGGATAATTACGGTTATGGCTGCATTACATAATGCCTTGTTATGAGAGGGGCGTATCTGGGGTCAAGGTGAAGGGCGGAGTCAGTCGCGAAGCTCCGGGAACCAGCCCGAAGGTTCTGGAAAGGGGGCGTGACCAGAGGTGGAGCTTGCAGATATAAGGGAGGTTCCTATGCGGGTCCTGGTTCCTGGCTGCGTCGCTGCTTGTCGTCATCTCTTCGTCTTCGACCACGTGGTTGTTGTTCTGCAAGACCATCTCCGTCGCCGCCGCTACGCTAGTCGAACAGCTAGCGCAGTGTATGACGGAGATGGGCTGCGTGTTATCAACACCTATGTGTAGCTGCGTTACGAAGTGTATCGGCCTGTGTGCTCTTAATACATAAGCCTTCTACTAGACGTGTCTCAGAAGTCGCTCACTACACACACATAAACATACATCTTTGGGCGCGTGGGTGGTGGGGGTGTTTATCTTGATTAAAAGAATGCGGGTGTTGAGTGTGGTTTTTCCCCACTCAAATTCGTTTGGTGTCTTCAATTTGTCTTTTGGCAGGTGTTTGCGTCAAAGCACAATGTTTGTTTTAAAAATTTCAACCGCCGTCGATTACTGCCAAATTGTTACTGCCGCTCACGTGAGTTTGACTTCAGGCCCCGGCTAACGTCAGTGGCGATGTGATAGAGTGTCTGAATAGGTCTTGGGTTACGGACCCCTCCCAGTGTCGGATTATCCTCGTAGCAAAGGTAGATACATATGCTACGGGCCCCGCACTTCCAAGGGCCCTGCGCTAAATGCCTTCAAGCTATCAATTCCGGTTCAGTGATTCTGCACTTGCTCTATTACTATAGTACTATACTGCCTTCAACTTTTCTGAACGACTGGGTGTTTAAGGTTAGCGATTTGTCGTCTTATATGGCTGTATAGCAAATAAAATACGATAACTTTACTCTGCAAGTAACAAAAAAATGTGTTTTAATATTTGTGTGTTTTTTATTTAGGGCCCCTTTATAAGATATGCTACAGGCCCCGCTTAATCCGGCACTGACCCCTCCCCGTGGGCCCCACCACCGCGCGTCACCAATCCGCAATGAACCAGCGTGGTGAAGTATGGTCAAACGACTGCCCCACCGCCGACACTGGGCGGTGGGGTAGGGGGAAGAGGCGCCCTCGTCCAAGAGCGGACCGAGAAATGTCTCGAGCACTTAATTTTAACCGTTCGGATAGCCACCGCCTTAGTGCTGCGTGGACGCAAATAATCAAATAATACATTTAAATGCATGCCTACAAAGGGCAGCATACTTCAATAGGGATTACTGTTGGTAGGGCTATTTTAATAAACACAATTTAATAAAAGTTCAAAGGGCTCGCATAATACACATGCATAATACTGGTAGGAACCTCCTGGTTCCACCAGCCCACAGGGGATTATTGTGTCCGTCCGTCCGTCGTGCATCCAAAAATGTTGGGGCTGGGTGGAGAGGGGAGGATGGGGAGGGGCTGGGTTGGGTTGGGAGGGGCTGGGAGGGGAGGGTGGGGAGGGGCTGGGTGGGGTGGGGCTTGGTGGGGAGGGGCTGGGTGGGGAGGGGCTGGGTGGGGAGGGTGGGGCTGGGTGGGGGGTAAATCCAAATTAACTCCTGTCGATTACAAACATGTTGTACGGCCATGCACACTGAACACGGGGATTGGCTTTAAAAGTTGTATAATCTCCCGTAAATGTAGATACCACTGCTTCTTCAAGGTTTGTAGACGCCACTGCTTCTTCACGTTCTGTAGATGCCACTGCTTCTTCATGTTCTGCAGATGTAGATGCCACTGATTCTTCATGTTCGGTAGAGGTAAATGCCAATGATTCTTCACGTTCTGCAGATGCCACTGGTTTTTCACGTACTGTAGATGTAGATGCCACTGGTTCCTCACGTTCCGCAGATGTAGATGTCATTGGTTCTTCACGTTCTGCAGATGTAGATGTCACTGGTTCTTCACGTTCTGCAGATGTAGATGCCACTGGTTCTTCACGTTCTGCAGATGTAGATGTCACTGGTTCTTCACGTTCTGCAGATGTAGATGCCACTGGTTCTTCACGTTCTGCAGATGTAGATGCCACTGGTTCTTCACGTTCTGCAGATGTAGATGTCACTGGTTCTTCACGTTCTGCAGATGTAGATGTCACTGGTTCTTCACGTTCTGCAGATGTAGATGCCACTGGTTCTTCACGTTCTGCAGATGTAGATGCCACTGGTTCTTCACGTTCTGCAGATGTAGATGTCACTGGTTCTTCACGTTCTGCAGATGTAGATGTCACTGGTTCTTCACGTTCTGCAGATGTAGATGCCACTGGTTCTTCACGTTCTGCAGATGTAGATGTCACTGGTTCTTCACGTTCTGCAGATGTAGATGCCACTGGTTCTTCACGTTCTGCAGATGTAGATGCCACTGGTTCTTCACGTTCTGCAGATGTAGATGTCACTGGTTCTTCACGTTCTGCAGATGTAGATGTCATTGGGTTCTTCACGTTCTGCAGATGTAGATGCCACTGGTTCTTCACGTTCTGTAGATGCCACTGGTTCTTCATGTGTTGCAGATGTAGATGCCACTGTTTCTTCACGTTCTGTAGATGCCACTGTTTCTTCACGTTCTGTAGATGTCACTGGTTCTTCACGTTTTGTAGATGTCACTGGTTCTTCACGTTCTGTAGATGTCACTGGTTCTTCACGTTCTGTAGATGTCACTGGTTCTTCACGTTCTGTAGATGTCACTGGTTCTTCACGTTTTGTAGATGTCACTGGTTCTTCACGTTCTGTAGATGCCACTGTTTCTTCACGTTCTGTAGATGTCACTGGTTCTTCACGTTCTGTAGATGTCACTGGTTCTTCACGTTCTGTAGATGTCACTGGTTCTTCACGTTCTGCAGATGTAGATGCCACTGCTTCTTCACGTTCTGTAGATGCCACTGGTTCTTTACGTTCTGTAGATGCCACTGGTTCTTCATGTGTTGCAGATGTAGATGCCACTGTTTCTTCACGTTCTGTAGATGCCACTGTTTCTTCACGTTCTGTAGATGTCACTGGTTCTTCACGTTTTGTAGATGTCACTGGTTCTTCACGTTCTGTAGATGTCACTGGTTCTTCACGTTCTGTAGATGTCACTGGTTCTTCACGTTCTGCAGATGTAGATGCCACTGCTTCTTCACGTTCTGTAGATGTCACTGGTTCTTCACGTTCTGTAGATGTCACTGTTTCTTCACGTTCTGTAGATGTCACTGGTTCTTCACGTTCTGTAGATGTCACTGGTTCTTCACGTTCTGTAGATGCCACTGCTTCTTCACGTTCGGCAGATGTAGATGCCACCGTCTAGTGCGCAGGCGGTTGAACTCACGACTCTCGCTCCGAAACAGGCGAACTGGACGTGCAGGACCGGGGGCTGTTCGTATCTCGGAGAGTTCATAAGTCGTGTGTTCGTAAGTAGAGGAGTCCCGCCGCGTTCGCGTCGTCGCGGACACGTGATCTCTGACCCAATGACGTCACCAAATGACGTCACCAAATGGCGCTGTCATCTTTCCCGCGCTTTTTAACAATTAGTGAGGAGCCACTGGAGCGACGCACTTTTAAATCGAAATAGAAAACTAATTTATTTAATAACGGCTTTTTGTTGCGTGCTAAGTTTGTTAATAATAATTACATCAGTATAGCGGCTTTTCCTCAAGGATCTCAAAGCGCTGTATATTATAAATACATTCAACACATAACAATTTTTTTTTTACTAAATGAACTGCGATTAGCCCGGTGCGAAATAATCTCAACAGAGATATAATATATTCACGTCGTCACGAGATCAAACATTACCATAATATTCAGCCAATGACATTCCAGAAATAGCTCATTAACATAATATGTGCATAAGTCGAACGTGACGTCACATCCGCACGGCCTCATTAGCATAACACAACACGTGTTGCAAAGCGTGGCTCTTCCCGTGGCGGGAAAACGCAGCAGCGGCAGCAAAATCTTCATCATCAGCAGCATCATCAGCAGCACTTTTATAAGAAGCAATACCATCGGCAACAACAACAACAATAGAAAAGCACAGTTATAATCCTTAGCACCGGAAGCATTCATTAGAAACAACAGCAGCAGCAGCGATAGCTGCACGCAGGAGCACAAAGCAAACAGCAACAACAACATCATCATCAGCAGTAAATACTTGGCAACAGAAGCGTTGCGAGTAACGGCATCGTTGGACAAGAAGTGACAACAGCCCACATCCAGAAGAAAACAACATCGGCAGCATAAGCAACAGCAGCAGCGGAAAAATATTAGCACCAACAACAACCAACAATAACAACAACAACCAACAGTATCAACCACAACAACCAACAATTTCAACAACAACCACCAACAATATCAACAACCAACAGTATCAACAACAACCAACAATATCAACAACAACAACCAACAATAGCAACAACAACAACCAACAACAATATCGACCCGCACCTCCGATTAGCACGTTTGCCCACGTACGGCGCGAAACAAGTCCAGCTATACAGCACCGTTCATAACATAACAAACAAACAACAACAACATCAACAACTAACAACAACAAGAAGAGATGTCTGCGGTGCAAGCGAAGGAGCAGCTGAGCCTGGAGCCCGCGCAGGAGAACGGCTTCGTGAGCTTCTTCGCCTCGATGGGCGACAAGGCCGAGGCCACCGTCCGCCTCTTCGACCGCCTCGACTTCTACACCGTCCACGGCCGCGACGCTCTCCTCGTCTCCCGAGACGTCTTCAAGACCACGGCTGTCGTCAAGATGCTGGGCACCGGTACGTCGCGACACACACAACAACAACAACAAACAAAAATAAACCCGTAAAAACAAAGTTTTTCACTATAAATCCTTTATATGCGTGGCGGCGGCTAGAGTCCTCTCGTCCTGTGGCTTGAGATGGCTGCCACCTATGGGTCACATGATTGCCTGCCACCATTAAGCAATTGGTAATTAAATATAATGTTTTTGTCCTAAAAAGTGTAAAATTTTTGAAATTAAATTTAACGAACATTAATTGTCTCGCACAACGAGTCTGTGTGCAAAATGTCAGCTCGATTGGATCACGGGAAGTGGGTTAAAAAACGACCGAAAGATTTGCACGGTCGTAAGCAAGCAAGTGAACTTAATATAATGGATTTAAAAAGACAAAGATCCCCCCCCGTGTAGCCTTTGAATGGTGGGGCGCAAGTGCTGGTAGCGAGCAGCACCTATGAAGGCCGGTACGGTACACGAGGGGGGTGGGTGGCTAGCAAACACGCCCGGCCGCCTTTGTCTCCCCGGTGGCGATGTTTAGTTTGCACACCGCACCAGGTAGTCATTTGAGGCTGAGTTGACCTAGGGGAGGCCCATGATCGGTTTAGATAATCGTCATCGGGGTTGGCCGTGAGCGGGAATCGAACCCGGGTCGCCGGGTTCGTAGCGCAGCGTAGCGCTAACCACTACACACACCTCGAGTCGTGCATTCACTCATTCATTCATTCACTCATTCACTTATTCGTGCAGTAATTTTGCTGCCCCCACCCCCCTCCGGTTCAGTCGCTCCTCCACTCGTCCACGCGAGTCGTTCATTCGGTTATCCCGTCGTGAATGTTTTCATTCGGCCATTCACGCATTCATTCAGTCGTTCGTGCATTCATTCAGTCGTTCGTGCATTCATTCAGTCGTTCGTGCATTCATTCAGTCGCTCATGCATTCATTAAGTTCGTGCATTATCGTTCGTGCATTCAGTCGTTCGTGCATTCATTCAGTCGTTCGTGCATTCATTCAGTCGTTCGTGCATTCGGCCGTTCGTTCAGTCATTCAGTCGTTCGTGCATTCATTCAGTCGCTCATGCATTCATTAAGTTCGTGCATTATCGTTCGTGCATTCGGCCGTTCGTTCAGTCATTCAGTCGTTCGTGCATTAATTCATTAAGTCCGTGCATTCATTCAGTCGTTCGTGCATTCAGTCGTTCGTTCATTCATTCAGTCGTTCGTGCATTAATTAATTAAGTCTGCATTAATTAATTGTCTTTCGTGCATTCAGTCGTTCGTTCATTTATTCAGTCGTTTGCATTCGTTAAGTCGTTCATGCATTCATTAAGTTCGTGCATTAATTAATTGCCGTTCGTGCATTCATTCCTGTTCACGCATTTTTTCGGCCGACCGTGCAGCCATTCGTCCACGCAATTATTCATGAAGTAATTAAATCATTCACCGAGTCCCACTTAGCCAGTCGTTTCGCATAATTCATTGGTTCGCACCTTCCTGTGGTCGGTCCATTCATTCAGTCATTCACAAACTCAAGAATAAATTTCGTTATTCGTTCGTCGGTTTTCATTCAGCTCCTCCTTTATTAAGTTAGGTCGTGATGATGATATATCTTACCACTTAACGTCACAAAACGTCTATCGGTGTATACTTTTATTTGTTTTCACCACGGGGATCCCCCCAATGGCAGCTGTCCCTGTGCGGCACAACGTGAACTGGGCACGAGTGGACCCACGTGGCTTTTGGTTTTCCCCAATAAAGTCACTCACGGGCAGAGGTCGCAAACGGGTTTTGATTCCTTACCCGTACCCGGCCGCACCAGGGTCGCAAACGGGTACCCGTACCCGGCCGTACCCGTACCCTACCCGGCCGGGTACGGGTAGGGTACGGGTATCGGGTACCTGATTGCGACCTCTGGGATGAAGCCATGTTGCAGGCGCGGGTGGGTTGATTCTAGGAACTTGAATTGTGAGAAGAGACAAGACGTTGGGAAATGAGTGACAAAAAGTTACTCACCAGTGACTCACGATCTACCCATACCCTACCCGAAATGAGTGACAAACGGTGACTCACCAGTGACTCACGGCCTACCCGTACCCGGCCGCACCAGGGTCGAAAACGGGTACCCGTACCCGGCTGGGTACGGGTAGCCGGGTATCGGGTAGAGTACGGGTATCGGGTACCCGGTTGCGACCTCTGCTCACGGGTGATTTCCCAAAACGGTGGTACATTTGAACCAGAACATCGCCACTCACACACACACACGGCCTGCTTTGTTGGGTTTCGAATAACCTCGCGCGGATCTTTTAACGTCCACTGTGATACAGACTCTGGGTCCATTAATAAAGGTTTTTGGGTTCGATTGCGTAATTATTAATGCGTCATAACCCTCCACCACCCGACACAGCCAGACTGTGGCGAGATGTTAACTACCTCGCCTGGTATGGAGGAGGTCTTGGGTTCGATCCCGACCCTGATGATGCATGTATAATACATTTAGGAGTTTGCGTGTCTCTCTCCCCGTGGATTTCTCTGCAGTCCTCCGGTTTTTCCCTCCACATTTAGAATCGACAACACGCGTTTAGAGTATTTGGCTGCTGTACATTTCCGCGTGATAAGCCAGTTAATTGAGCTATCATTCGTGGCCAGGTCGCTTATGAAAAAGAGCTATATAGCTCAGGGGTCCTTTACCTGGTAAATATAAAAATAGTTTAGTTTAGAATTTACCTGCAGGAATTGCCAGGGCGGCCTGGGGTTTCAACCACATGTTGAGGACTGTCTACCAGGCTGCCTATTTCATCTCATTCATGCGCCTTCTGCTTCACACCGGGCACTGCTTGGAATTTCCACTCATAGTCTCTCTTTACCCAACCTTGACCAATTCAAGAAAGCTATCAACTGATTTACACCTTCAAGAGTGCTGCTTGTTGCTAGCTGCTTGGCATTTTGGCCCTTTGGGTTGTGTGCTCAACCCCCAAGCGTCACGCTTGCAAACGACACTCAGCCGGTCTCTTTGAGTCCTCACCTAAATGAAACGAAATAAGCCTGAGCTTTTAGATTTTAGCAAATTTTTTTGATAGACGGCGAAGCGTTTGATAAAGCGTTGTCGGCGTTGCCGCTCGGCAGGCTCGCGCAAGCTCGAGTCGGTGGTGCTCAGCAAGATGAACTTCGAGTCGGTGGTGCGGGACCTGCTGCTGGTGCGGCAGTACCGCGTCGAGGTGTACCGCAACCGCGCCGGCAAGGGCCTCGCGCGACAACGACTGGCAGCTCGCCTACAAGGTGAGGGCGGGCAGGCATCGATGCCGTTCATCAAGTTCAGAGGTCAGCAACCAAAATAACATTAGAAGGCATTTTTTTTCGAATTCGGTAAAATAATCTTTTTCTAAATCCGCCAATGCCACGTGACTACGAGAGGGTGGTCCTTAATAAATATCACCACGAAGCAGCAGTCATTGAAGAGCCGCATGCGCCTCCGGAGCCGCAGGTTGCCTACCCCTGGTCAAGTTTAACCCCCTCGTCTGACAAGCGTGTCCAGGTACCGTACGTCCCTCTGTGTCAATCCACTGCCGGATGAAGGCCTCCCCCAATGCGTGTCGATCGTGGAGATTGTTTTGACCATACTTTGCCACGATGGTCATTGCAGGTTAAATTGGGGGGTAGTCGGGGCCTAGGAGAGGTCTCGGATATCGCTCGCCACAGATGTTATCCGTAGCTGGAAATCGTACTCATTGGGTAGTGTTAAACACTGCGCAGCCGCTCCAGCTGTTGTACTGGACATCTGTAAAAAGAGCTTTTTAGCTCATCGCATTTCTCCAGTATATATAAATATTCTGATTCTGATAACGCCCCGCTGCTGGACCACGTCGGCGCCCCCAATAACAACAGTGACCGTGCCCCTCTTCTTCCTCTTCCTCCTCCTCCTCCTCGTTGCCCCATCGCAGGCATCTCCGGGAAACCTGGCGCAGTTCGAGGACATCCTCTTCGGTAACGTGGACATGTCGTCCTCCGCCGGCGTCGTGGCCGTCAAGCTGGGCTTGGCTTGTGGCGTCGGCGCCGGCGGGACGGCCGCCGCCGCGGCCAGCGGCAGTGGCGGCGCCGACGCCCAGCGCGTGGTGGGCGTCGGCTTCGCCGACACCACGCTGCGCCGGCTGTGCGTGTGCGAGTTCCCCGACAACGACCAGTTCTCCAACCTGGAGGCGCTGCTCGTGCAGCTGGGGCCCAAGGAGTGCGTGCTGCCCGCGGGGGAGGCGCAGGCCGACGCCGGGAAGCTGCGGCAGGTGGGTGTGGGTGAGGGGGGCGGGGGGAGGCACGTGGTGGTGGAGTGGTGCGTGTTGGGTGGATGGGGGTGGTAACGTGTTGGGTGGATGGGGGTGGCACGTGGTGGAGTGTATTGGAGGGTGTGCGGTTGGGGTGGTACGTGGCGGAGTGTGGTGGTGGAGTGGTGTGTGTGGGTGAGGGGGGCGGGGGGAGGTGGGGGAGGCAAGTGGTGGTGGAGTGGTACGTGTTGGGTGGATGGGGGTGGCACGTGGTGGAGTGTGTGTGGGGGAGTGGAGGGAGGTGGGTAGATGGGGGTGGTACCTGGTGGAGCGTGGTTGGGACGGGGGTGTCGTGGTGTCAGGTGGGGATAATCATTTACTATCCTCCTCTCATCCATGTGCTCCTCTATTTGTCTCTCAGTGTAATTCCAAGCATGCTCCACTTCAATTGGCCTGAAGAAGAACGTTTGCAACCAGTCAATTTGACATCGATCGGAAACATGGACATTGGACAATGAAAATGAAAATAAATGCGACAAATGGAACAAAAAACAAGATTTTGTTTGACTGCTAGAAACTGGAGTAGTCGGTGGGCTTGGGCAGGATGCGTTGCTCGTAGGGGCGATGGCCGGTGGTCAAGAATGTGCCGTGTGAGAGGTGGCGGCACCTTGGGGAAGTCTTCATCCAGCAGTGGACTGATCATGGCTGAGGACGACGACGGTGTTGACGATGATGTTGACGATTGCGATAAAATCGAATCGCCGTACGCTTTATCGCAGGTGCCGAAGCGACTCGATAAGTAGGCCGCAGTTAACGCGAGCGTCGTCCGTGCGTCCGATCGCTGACAGGTGGTGCAGCGGAGCGGGCTGCTCATCACCGACAGGAAGAAGGTGGAGTTTTCCTCCAAGGACATCGTCCAGGACCTCAATCGCCTGCTCAAGACGCGCAAGGGCGAGCAGGCCAACAGCGCCGCGCTGTCCGAGATGGAGAAGCAAGTACGTGTGTGCATGGGTTTGTCTAAACGTTGAACTTCTTTCACACCGTACGTAGTCAACCATGCTAATCGGAGGTGCGGGAAAATCGGAAGTACACGAGTAGCTGGCGGCGTCGTGGGCGCTGAGAGTTTGTTGGTCGGTTCTCTCCGCGTGGCGAGCGACCTGGAGTTGTTAAAACGCGACCGCGTTCGCTCCGTGTCTGTCTTGTCGTCGAGGGAGACCCGCAGCTACTTTCTTCAAGTCCGTTTTGGGACTTGCCATAGATAAATGTGGCCACATTGATCAAAAGGGTTTCCCAAAAGATTGATTAAAAAAACGACAGGCGGGTTCAAACCCACGGGCTCCGTGGTGCCGGCTCGTGTATCGAACACGGCCATTGAGCCACTCGACGACTGATCGTCCCCGACCACTCGTCATCCCCATCCTTATCCTCATTCTCCTCATTGCCCTGCTCATCCATATCATTCTGTATCATCATCATCCTTTGCATCCTCTCCATTCTCTCCATCCTCGTCCGCACCACCCTCATCCTCCGCCCCCCCCTGCCCACCCCCCACATCCAACTCCTCGCCGTGACCCAGGTAGCAATGTCGTCGCTCGCCGCCCTTGTCAAGTACCTGGAGCTGACGTCCGACGAGTCGGGCTTCGGCCAGTTTGAGCTGAGCACCTTCGACCTGGGCCAGTACGTGCGCCTGGATAGCGCCGCCGTGCGCGCCCTCAACCTCTTCCAGGTCAGAGGGCGAGAGCGCAAGCGAGACGGGAAGTTGAGTGCGGAGAGAGCGGGTGCGGTAGAGGCAGAGCATGAGAGCGGGAGAGAGAGTGGCGGTGTGGGGGGGGCGGCGAATGAGAGAGGAGAGAGTGAGTGAGATGATAAATAGGGAAGCAAGAGAGAGTGACTCGGCGAGAGGGAGTGTGAGCGAGCAACGGAGGGGAGGGGCGAGTGAGAAAGTGAATGAACGAAACTAAAACGAAACTATTATTTTACCAGGTAAGGCCCACTGAGCTATGTAGGTATTTTTTCAGACGCGACCTGGCCACACATGATGGCTCAACGAAGTGGCTAATCACCTGGAAATTTAGAGCAGCCAAATATTCTAAATGCGTGATGTTTATAAATGTGGCGGGAAAAACCAGAGGACCCGGAGAAAAATCCACATGACCATGGGGAGAACATAAAACTCCAAATATACAGGTGTCAGGGTTGGGTTCGAGCCCACGACCTCCTGTATACTAGGCGAGGCAGTTAACATCTCACCACCGTGGGGCCAATAGTTGAGAGTGAGCGGGCGAGTGAGTGAATGCAGATGAGGGTGAGCGAGCGGCTGGCTGAGTGAGCGAGCACGACTTGATGAGAGCAAGCTCTTGGGGCAATCATCGTGGTTACACGGAGGGGGTGGACCTTTTGGTGATAGGGGAGAGCCGAGTGAGACAACGAGTTGGATGGAAGTGAGCGGGTGGGTGAGTGCGCGAGCGAATACAGATGTGAGTGAGGTCACGAGTCGCCCTCTGCCGCTCCCGCTCCTCCGTCCACCGTGACCTCGTGCGACCCCTCGGCAGGGCTCGTCGGACGAGGGGGGCCGCACGCAGTCGCTGTTCGGGCTCCTCAACCGGTGCCGCACGGCGCAGGGACAGCGACTGCTGGCGCAGTGGATCAAGCAGCCGCTGCTGGACCAGAACCGCATCGAGGAGAGGTGTGGCACGTGGGGAGGGTGGGGCAGTGACGCGGTGGCCCGACCGGTGGCGCATTCCCCCGCTCGTTGCAGAAGAGGTCCACGGTTCGGAATTCAGCGGCCGCCCCAATTTATTTGTGCGGTCGCGTATTAACCAAAACGATACGTGTTGTCCGCTTCACGGTGGACGGTAAAGATCCCGTGATGTCGTTCACGAGAGTCGGCCGTTGTGCGCCGACGTCAGGGTTCCTGATTTGAAAAGTTACTCGATTGGCGTAACTCGGTGGCAATCGTCGCCCCGTACTACGAGAACTTGCCACGACCCTCCTACAAAATAGTCTTGGTGATGCTTCCCTGGGTAGACAAACGCTAAATCATAATAATAATCATAATAATTAATACACAGGGGAGGAATGTAGCGGTTAGCGCGCTGCGCTGTGTACAGTATTTTAAGGGCTATACGGGGGATCTTTGTATTTGTGTGGTTTTGCATGCACGCGCATATGTATTTGCATCCACGTACGCTTACGCGCACGTTTTTTGCTGGTTTGCCGGCACAGGCGTGCGTACACGCGTGATACAACTTGTCCAGCACTTGACGCCGCGCTCAATGGCGGGAGAGTCACGTGACTTCACCCCAAGTCCCCCCCCCACAAGCATCACAATGACGCCCCCTCCAATCCTTCCTGTCCTCACCACACCCCCCTATCCCCCCCCCCCCCCGCCAATCCTCCCCCTCCCCCCTGACAATCCTCCATCCTTCCCACACCTCTCACGACCGTCCTCATTCCGCGTTTAACATCCGTTCCGATTCCTGATCTCGAGCGGGTATTTGGCCGGGGAGGTGAAATTCTGCAGATATAAGACAACCCCACAAACCCCACGGCCAAGGTATCCAAATCACCATACGGGTACATGCCCAGCTCTTCGTCATTCCGCCGCTCGATGAGGGCGTCCCCACGCCATGCGGGATCGTGGGTGTTATTTGACCGTACTTCACCGCGCTGGCGAGTGCTGGGTCGGTGAACGCGGGGGGGGGGGGGGGAGCGCAGATGCGGCAGCGCTCCATCACAGTGCACCAGTGGGTTTTCTGTATTTTTTTCCCGCACTTGCACACGACAGCCCCTCGCAACGGCCTTGTTGTGGTGCGGACACCGACGATCCAAGCGCTATCCAGGATCGTACCGGGCTGGGCTTCTGAGGTCTGATGAGACCGGGCGCATTCCCAGGCGATTTGGTCGTAAGCAGAAAAGCAGCATTGCTGACGGGGTGTGACGTTGGAGGTAATTCTAATTTCAGGAAAAGTGGCACATTTTTTTTATACAATAACATCCACGGTTTGACACCAGACTACAGGAACACTGTCATCAAATCTACCCCTCCCCACTCATCCTTGCCTAGGGGTCTAAGTGTCCCTCCCTTGTCTCCCTCCCCCTCCCTCTTGCCTCTCACCTCCCTCTCGCCTCCCTCCCCCACCTTCCTCCCCCCTCGCCTCCGCCTCTCTCCTCCCTCCCTCCCTTCTCTGTTGTTGCCCTGCCGAGCCCAGAGGCTGACAGTGTTTGATACAGTGTCCCGCATCCGTCAGTCCGATAGTTGCTGCTGGTGTTGCTGCTGCACAGCGTTGTAATGCACGGCACGTGTTTATTTTATTACTATGATAATCGTCAGGATCATGATGATGATGTTGGTAATGATGTCTGTGCCAAGGGATTTTGGCACGAAGGATTATTACCTACGAAGTTATAATGGCCATGTAATTAAGACTTTTATAGGAATTGTCTTCAATGCGACACCCCATCAGTTTTAATTCTCTGCTACGCCGGAATGTTTGGGTGATTCCGTTAAAAAATATCGATCGTTTCGCTTCATGTGGAAGGAAACCAGAGGACCCGGAGAAAATCCCCCCCCCCCCCACGCATTCCAGGGGAAATGATAACACTGAAACTTCTGCATTAGTGGGGTTCATGAAACCCGCTTGCTGTACTGCGTTCCCCCATACCACCTGTCTGCCCCGGCTGGAAGTTTTGAAATCTTCACTCGATCCGCCAACCCTCGCCTCTAAAGCGCCGGGCCACAGGCGTGCGTGACCGCCGCGCCCTGGCCGTGCGTGTGGAGTGGAGAGATGTTGACTACCTCGCCTGGTACGCAGGAGGTCGTGGGTTTGATCCCAGCCCTGACGCCTGCTGCTGTAAATTTGGTGTTTCCGTGTCTCTCTGCCCGTGGTCGCGTGGATTTTTCTCCGGGTCCTCCGGGTCCTCCGGCTTTCTCCCTCCACATTTAGAAACACCGTCACGCGTTTTAAGAGTATTTGTCTGCGATAAATTTCCACGCGGAAAGCCACTTTGCTGAGCTATCATTTGTGGTAGCCAGGTCGCTTCTGAAAAAAATCTACATAGCTCAGTAGGGCCTTTACCTGGTAAAATAGAAGATAGTTTGAAGTTTAGTTTTAGTTCACGAGTGTCCCTGCCGTATTTTTGTTGCCGCCCTGCTCTGTGATCTCCGTCTCTGAGGGCCACCGCCCCCCCCCCGCCAAACGTCACTCGACCGTCGCCAGCCGTGACGATCAACGCCCCGCGGTGGCAACCCAGGGGCGCTCGCTGCGAACGCTTAAAAACACCGTCGCGTCAATTATTCAGCGTGGGTGCAGTTGTGGTGGTTGTTGTGCTTGTGGTAGTGATGGGTTCCACGTGGGTGTGGTTGTGGTGGTTGTTGTGCTGTGGTGGTGGTGGGTTACGCGTGGGTGTGGTTGTGGTGGTTGTTGTGCTGTGGTGGTGATGGGTTCCACGTGGGTGTGGCTGTGGTGGTTGGTTCCACGTGGTTGTGGTGGTTGTTGTGCTGTGGTGGATTCCGCGTGGGTGTGGTTGTGGTGGATGCCGCGTGGGTGTGGTGGTGGTGGGTGCCGCGCGGTTGTGAAGGTTGTTGGGTGGTGGTGGGTTCCGCGTGGGTGTGGTTGTGGTGGTTGGTTCCGCGTGGTTGTGAAGGTTGTTGGGTGGTGATGGGTGCTGCTTGGGTGTCGTTGTGACAGTTGTTGTGTGGGCGGCGTGCGCGGTGAGCCGTATGAAAACCAGGCGGACCGGTCTGATCGGTTAGCCAAGTAAAAGAACTCGAAAACAACCGTGCTGCCCCCCACCGCCACCACCTGCCCCCCCAAAACAGCCCGGGGGCTACACGCCACTCACGGGGACAAGGATGGGTTCGGTTCTCATCCCCGGTGCGTTCACACGAAACTATCACGACATCTCGTAACCGCGTTTCCAGTTCACTTTTTTTGTCTTTTTCACTTTGATTCTATTTTTTAAATTGTAACACAGTAAATAAGCAGACGGCGTGTACCTCCTTCACGTATAATTCGTCTCTCCACATGAAAAAAACTAAAGTACATGTCTTACACAACCCATCAGCTGCACTCACGGCCTTCTGGGAGTGTGAAAATTCGGCAGCATTGCTTCAAGACTTGCAAAACCCTGAACCGGTTTCGAAATGCAACGTCTCATCAGCTTTGCTTGAATTGTAAAGATCGACACGGTTAGCAACGAACTTATAATCCGTCGTTGAAAAAACACTGTTTGCAACTGCTTGCAGACAGGATACAAATTTACAAAAAACAACAGGTTTTGTTATATTTTGTCAAACAGGTGCATTTTGGCAGGCAGCGAATGAGTCTCCCGGTTTTTCCCTCCACGTTTAGAAACACGCGTTTAGAGTATTTGGCTACTAAAAATGTCCACGTGATGAGCCACTTCCGTTGAGCTACCATTTGTGTCTAGGTCGCTTTTGAAAAGAGCTGTGTAGCTCAGCGTGCCTTACCTGGTAAAAAGAACTAGGAAATAGTAGAAACAATCCACGTGTGTCGGATTCCATCTAATCGCGGACGATTATAGTGGGGGGGCGTGACTGTAGTAAGCAGTAGCGAAAATTGTCTCTCTCCCCTTGGCCTGCGTAGATCTTTCTTCAGGTCCTCCGTGCATTTCGAGTATTTGGCTGCTATAAATGTCGACATGATGAGCCCCCTTCGTTGAGCTATATTGCTCGGTTGGCCTTACCTGGTTAAATTAAAAAAATTGTTTAAGTTTAGTTTAAGAGTGTCCCTTCACGGACGATGATAATCCGGGGCACTACCGCGGTCAGCGACAGTAAAGAAACAACGCGGCGGTCGCGACGGCGACGCCAGTGGGGCTTAGCGAGAACCCAGCGAAGCGAGTCTCGAGTTCGCCCCCCCCCCCGCGCCACACCAACCACAACAGCTACCCGCTTACCCACCACCCACCCGTCCACCGGAACCGCTGCGATTTCGACTCCCGCGTCACACGGCCGCGGCTTGGTGCGTGGTCGCGAGCGTTGGATTTGCGTTCAAACGCCACGGGGCAAAAAAGCTGCCGATTCCCCGTGCATGGAGGCGGCCTCCATTTTGTAAGGAGAGTTGAGTTTACAAATGCAGAACGCACGGACGCGACGGGATGCCCCGCGTTCTAACACGGGCGAGTGCCTTCGAGCGCATGTCTCAGTTTTGTTTGTATTGGTGATTGTGAGCCGTGTGCGCTGAATTTTGTACTGGTGTTGGTAAAGCTGTGCAGGTGAGTGATTGGTTTGTTGGGTTTTGTAGGGTGTCCTGGAAACGTGAGCAGTGTCTTCAGATGTACAAGCACACACGGGCAGACTGGACACACAAACATCCCAACAATATAGGATCACAGAGCTCGGGCAATCGCTGCAACCGGTTCTGACGGCTTTCTTCCCGAGCCTCTTTGCGAAGCCTGCGTGCATGCTTCAGATTCGGCAGTGGTTTTGAGAAGCGGATTTGCATGAATGCCGCTATTTGTAAAACAAAAAAAAAACGGTTGGAAGGACAGACACGGGCGAAAGGAAAGGTTTCTTGGACACAGTCGGGGAAGGATCCATCGTGGTCCCCCTCTTCTATGGATGTCGTGACTGCGCGCCCAAGCTCGCCACTTCTCCCTCACGCGCCCACCCCGACTAACAGAGTGAGGAACTGAAAGCCGTCTCCTCCGCTGCTTCTTCACGATGCCTTTTTTTCCCCCCTGTTCTTACCAAGTTTTTTTTTATCGCGCCTTTTTGGCGTCATCTCGTTTGGAAATCTCTCACGGAGCAAGCGTTGCCCTTTCTTGTCCACTGAGTGTAATTTTTCTTCTTTACGCACGGTGGAGGGTGAGCGGGGTACGACAATGGATCTGTGCCGCCCGCCTGTATTCGAACCCAAGTTCTCGGCAAGTTTCGGTCCAGCTCTCTGACCTCTGACCCACCCGGTCTCCACTTCATCTTGTTTTTTCAAACATCGTGCGCCGTGCAGCCGCCCGGTCTTTTGTAACAAAAGAGACGTTCACATCGTCGAAGCCTCCGCATTAAAAATCACTGCTTTTATACACATCCCAATCAACCACATGTCCTTCTGGGAGCGGGGTCAATTTGTTAGTGCTGCCCCGGATACCCCTGGGGGTCGTCGGTGTTGTTGTCATCGTCGTTGACGTCATCTTGTTGTGGTTGGACTGGCAAGAATGTCCTTGTGTATGATAGTTACACAAGCACCCTATGTTTGTGTTGCTCAGTGCGTCTGTCTTGTCTGCTGTTGTCGCGTAGTGGCTTAGCGCGCCGCACCATGAACCTGGCGACCAGAGTTCAATTCCCGCTCAAGGTCACCGCCAGTGACGGTTATCTGAATCGGTCCGAGGCCTCCCCTCAGTCAACTCGGTCTCAAATGGGTACGTGGTGCTTCGTGTAAATATCGTCGCACATAAAGGCGGCCAGGACGTGGTGCCGGCCACACCCACCACCCCTATGGGACGCCGTGGTGGCCAAGATGTTGTCTCTGTCGCCTGGTACGCAGGGAGGGTCGTAGGTTAGGACCGGGACCCTGACGATGCGTGACGATGCGTGGTGTCCACATGTCTTCTCTCTCGCTCTCCCACCGAGGTGGCCGCGTGGATTTCTCTCCGGGTTTCTCCAGTTTTGCCTTCCATATTTAGAATCAACGTGCGATTTGATGATTCGGATGCTCGATGAGCCATCATGTGGGGCCAGGTCACCTCTGAAAACGAGCTCATAGTGCAGTAGGCATTTGCCTGCTTAATTAAAATAGTTGGGCTTCAGCGCAGCACACCAGGGTATGCCGGTGGTAGCCTCATAGGTGTTCACCAACAACAGTCGCCCCAACAGTTTGTTAAGGCTAAACGGGGCGTGGGGGGACCTTTGCCTTTTCTGACATTAGCAGCCTCTCTCTGCTAATGTCAGCAGGCATGCAACTTGGGGGGTCACGAATCGTCGCTTCAAAAGCGCGCGTAGGGTTTTGCGGCCGGCTCGCCGCGTGTCGTCCTGTCTCTCGCGTTCCGTCTGTGCCGCCCCTTGCATTCTGTCCCACATGCTGTCAGGACCGAGGGAAACGCCGGCGTGTCATCGGGGATACGCGCCTCGCGTCAAAGCACACGTCGTCGCTTTACGCACGTGCGATTCGATTTGCGTGCATCGTCGGGTGTCGTAATCGGCCTGAATGAAAGGACGAACGGCTGGAACGTTTGCTACCCAGGGTCGGCGAGCTGTGTGGCCTGATGGCGCCACCTGGCTTATTTGGCAGAGCCTTGCGCACGCCGGTTGGCGGTCGACGTTCTAAGTCGGTGGTTCTTAACCTGGGATGCACGCGCCCCCGGGGGGGGGGGGGGGGGGGGTGCGAGACGTGGCCAGATTTTTTTCAAAGGTAAATTATCAAAACAAATTAAGCACGGGCACGTAAGTACAACTACTTTGTTTCATCAAACCCCTATGAATCTATTAGCATTATACATTTTTAACGATTGAGAACCAAAGGTGTGCAAGGCTGCTGTGAAGGTGAAGAACCGCTGGTTGAGCTAAGGGGACTGCGCAACCCCCGTGGTCAGACCCCCCCCCCCCCCCAGAGGTCGCAAACGGGTTTGATTTTTTACCCATACCCGTACCCGGCCGCACCAGGGTCGCAAACGGATACCCGTACCCTACCCGATACCCGACTACAAGTACCTGGCCGGGTACGGATAGTCGGGTATCGGGTAGGGGTACGGGTATCGGGTACCCTGTTGCGACCTCTGCCCCCCCCCCCCCCCCCCACCGTGCTCCGTGGATCAAACAAATCAGTCGAGACCCCGGTGTACGGCAGCCAAGAGCAGTTTATGCGAAGGCTGTCGCTAGAGGTGTGTGACACGTTTGGCGCAACGGTCCTCCGCTGACTCTGCTCGGAGACGTCTGACTTGCCCCCTCTCCGCCTTCAACATGGCAAGCCGCGCTGCCGCGGTGGAATGGTCGGCGCTACCGGACTTGCAATTCAGGGGTCGCCGGTTCGACTCCATCCCCCGGCACGGCAGTTCAAAGCTGGAATTTAGGCAAAATTAAGTGCAGAACCCCGTGGGTTTTTGTTGCGGTTGTGACCTAGCCGAGACCATCAACATGTTAAACTTGAGAACCCGGTTTAATCACAACTGTGTCAGTCTATGGGTCTCTGTGCAAGTCTATGGGTCTCTGTGCGAGTCTATGGGTCTCTGTGCAAGTCTATGGGTCTCTGTGCGAGTCTATGGGTCTCTGTGCAAGTCTATGGGTCTCTGTGCGAGTCTATGGGTCTCTGTGCGAGTCTATGGGTCTCTGTGTCAGGCTATGGGTCTCTGTGCAAGTCTATAGATCTCTGTGCGAGTCTATGGGTCTCTGTGCGAGTCTGTGGGTCTCTGTGCGAGTCTATGGCTCTCTGTGCAAGTCTATGGGTCTCTGTGCGTGTCTATGGGTCTCTGTGCAAGTCTATGGGTCTCTGTGCGAGTCTATGGGTCTCTGTGCGAGTCTATGGGTCTCTGTGTCAGGCTATGGGTCTCTGTGCAAGTCTATAGATCTCTGTGCGAGTCTATGGGTCTCTGTGCGAGTCTGTGGGTCTCTGTGCGAGTCTATGGGTCTCTGTGCAAGTCTATGGGTCTATGTGCGAGTCTATGGGTCTCTGTGTACGTCTATGGGTCTATGTGCGAGTCTGTGGGTCTCTGTGCGAGTCTATGGGTCTCTGTGCAAGTCTATGGGTCTCTGTGCGAGTCTATGGGTCTCTGTGCAAGTCTATGGGTCTCTGTGCGAGTCTATGGGTCTCTGTGCGAGTCTATGGGTCTCTGTGCAAGTCTATAGATCTCTGTGCGAGTCTATAGATCTCTGTGCGAGTCTGAGTCTCTGTGCGAGTCTGTGGGTCTCTGTGCGAGTCTGTGGGTCTCTGTGCGAGTCTATGGGTCTCTGTGCAAGTCTATGGGTCTATGTGCGAGTCTATGGGTCTCTGTGCGAGTCGCTGGTGACCGTGCCGAGACCATCAACTCGCTGCGCTTGAGGCAGGCGGTTTAATCGCGGAACAGAACCCCGGATCTCCGCGGTGCCGGCTCGGCGCTCCGATGTCGGGAGCCGCTCTGCCACCCCTGGAACGGCTCTGCCGTGCGTGCCCTGCGTGCCGTGCAGGCTGGACGTGGTGGAGTCGCTGGTGGACGACCCGGACCTGCGCCAGGCGCTGCAGGAGGAGCTGCTGCGCCGCTTCCCGGACCTGGGCCGCCTGTCGAAGCGCTTCCAGCGGCGCGCCGCCACGCTGCAGGACTGCCACCGCGTGTACCAGGCGGCGGGCCTGCTGCCCACCCTCGTCGGCGCCCTGCAGCGCCACCAGGGTGCGTGCTCGTGCGAGCGTGCGTGCGTGTGTGTTGAACTTTTTTCGCACCGTACGTAGCCAACCGTGCTTATCATAGGTGTGGGGTAAGTGGTGCTGGCCACATCACCCCCTCGTGTGCTGTGCCGGCCTTCATCGGTGCTACTCGCTGACAGCACTTGCCCCAACGGTCTGTTACAGGCTACATGGGGGATCTTTGTGTGTGGGGGAGCAGTGGTGGAGCCATAGCGCAGTGGTTAGCGCGCTGGGATACGAACCCAGCGACGCGAATTCGATTCCTGCTCACAGCCAACACCAGTGATGATAAGTATCTGATATGGTCCTGGGCCTCCCCTAGGTCGACTCAGCCTAAAATGAGTACCTGGTGCGGTGTGTAAACATCCGCGGCTGGGGAGACAAAAGCGGCCGGGCGTGGTTCTGGCGAACCCACCCTCTCGTGTGCCGTTCTGACCTTCATAGGTGCTACTCGCTAACAGCGTTTGGGCCCAACAGTCCTATTAAGGCCGCAGGGGGATTTCGGTCTTCGCGTGCGTGCGCTGACAGGCCCTCGCCAGGCCCTGCTGGAGGAGCTGTTTGTGCAGCCGCTGCTGGAGCTGGAGAATGACTTCTCCAAGTTCCAGGAGATGATCGAGACGACGCTGGACATGGAGCAGGTGCTTGTGCCCGCTTGCGACGGCTTGGCGATTTAAAATTCATTCCCGTGCCCGGCGACGCTTGCGTCCGATAGGATCGTGCGATTCAAAGATCTGTAATTTTTGTTCGATGCGCGCAAAGTGGACGCACGTTTATCCGCCGAGGGTAACGGTTGCAACGCGCGGAACGGGTGAGACAGGGACGAGCGAGCAACTACGGGTGGGACAAACGGGACGGTAGAGACGAGTACAAATGAGACAGAAAGGAAAGACATCACGACATCACCCAACAAAGCCAGGACAGAAGAGTGCAGATGAGACCGGTACACACGGTATAATCAAGGAGGTACAGAGGCATCCGGATGACAATTAACAAGCGGTACAAGAGAGCAACGAATCTTGAATAGGAACTGTGACCCCGGATCGCGACAGTTCCGTTAAATCGCCTGGGCAATCGAGGTGGGAAGAGGTGAATTTATTTGCAGCGTCTCTTTGTTTGAGTTTGTCTCTTGCGGTGAGCGAGCGCGAGAGCACGAGGTCTCAGCTCAACCCCATCCCCCTCATCCTCTTGTCTGTGCAGGTGGAGAACCATGAGTTCCTCGTGAAGTCGACCTTCGATCCCAACCTGGAGGAGCTGCGGAGTCGCATGAACGAGCTGGAGCGAGACATGGACAAGGCGCTGAGCTCCACTGCACGGGACCTCGGTCCGTCACGCACGTACACACACGTGCGTGTATATACGCTCGCACGCACGCGAGCATGTAGACGTTTGCACGATCAAATGCGCGCAGGCACAAACACGCGTACGCACACATGTACACATTGATGATTTGTCCTTGCACGTATGTGAGATCGTGATATATCAACATGTGTTTACAATAATAATACTTGTCCTTGCCCCAAAACGTTATCCCGATTGTGCTCTCTCAGCTTCACGTCTCGAAGCATTGATTCTCGTGCCCGTGTTGGTATCATGTACGTGACGTGTACATCTGCGCGCATGCGCGAGTGTGGCTTTCGGTGGGGAGAGGGTGGCGTAATGGTGAGCTCGCACCGTGCACCGAACCCGATGACCCGGGTTCAAATCCCCGCTCAGTCCAACATTACGAATAATCTGAACCGGTCCTCGGCCTCCCCTAGGTCGACTTGGCCTCGTGCGGTGTGTATAACCGCAGCATTGGGGGAGACGAAGGCAGGCCGGGCGTGGTGCTGTTGGCCACACCACCAGGCTCGCCTCGTGCGCCGAGCCGGCGTCCGATTGGTTGCTTGCTAACAGCACTTGTCCCCCGAACGTCTGTCCGAGGCTCTACGGGGAGTGGGGCGGGGGGGGAGAATCTTTACCGTCTGCGTGATTTTTCTTTGGTCGTCGTCTCTTGCCGTAGGTCTGGAGGCCGGCAAGACGGTGAAGCTGGACTCGAACGCGCAGCTCGGCTTCTACTTCCGCGTGACGAGCAAGGACGAGAAGGCGCTGCGCAACAACAAGAAGTACTCGACCATCGACTCGCAGAAGAACGGAGTGCGCTTCACCAACAGGTGCCGCCGTCCCCCCCTCCCCTGCCTGCTCGCTCGCTGGGTTCGAGGTAGAGCTCGCTGGGTTCGAGGTAGAGCTCGCTGGGTTCGAGGCAGAGGTCGCTGGGTTCGAGGCAGAGCGTGCTGGGTTCGAGGCAGAGGTCGCTGGGTTCGAGGTAGAGCTCGCTGGGTTTGAGGTAGAGCTCGCTGGGTTCGAGGTAGAGCTCGCTGGGTTCGAGGCAGAGGTCGCTGGGTTCGAGGCAGAGCGTGCTGGGTTCGAGGCAGAGGTCGCTGGGTTCGAGGCAGAGGTCGCTGGGTTCGACGCAGAGGTCGCTGGGTTCGAGGCAGAGGTCGCTGGGTTCGCCGCAGAGGTCGCTGGGTTCGACGCAGGGGTCGCTGGGTTCGAGGCAGAGCGTGCTGGGTTCGAGGCAGAGGTCGCTGGGTTCGAGGCAGAGGTCGCTGGGTTCGAGGCAGAGGTCGCTGGGTTCGACGCAGAGGTCGCTGGGTTCGACGCAGAGGTCGCTGGGTTCGAGGCAGAGGTTGCTGGGTTCGAGGCAGAGGTCGCTGGGTTCGAGGCAGAGGTCGCTGGGTTCGAGGCAGAGGTCGCTGGGTTCGAGGCAGAGGTCGCTGGGTTCGACGCAGAGGTCGCTGGGTTCGAGGCAGAGGTCGCTGGGTTCGAGGCAGAGGTCGCTGGGTTCGAGGCAGAGGTCGCTGGGTTCGAGGCAGAGGTCGCTGGGTTCGAGGCAGAGGTTGCTGGGTTCGAGGCAGAGGTCGCTGGGTTTGAGGCAGAGGTCGCTGGCTTCGAGGCAGAGGTCGCTGGGTTCGAGGCAGAGGTTGCTGGGTTCGACGCTGCGTTCGACGCTGAGTTCGACGCTGGGTTCGACGCTGGGTTCGACGCTGGGTTCGAGGCAGAGGTCGCTGAGTTCGAGGCAGAGGTCACAGGGTTCGAGGCAGAGGTCGCTGGGTTCGAGGCAGAGCGTGCGCGTTTGTGTTGTAACGTTTTCGTGAACGCTTCCAGTGGCCAACTGAAGATAATCGCGAGCGCCGTTGCGGAGAATGTGAGGAACGACACATGAGCGGGCGATACGTCTGCCTCCCTTTTATAGATTTGTCCATCCACTTGAATTTTTTTTTTTACATTTCCCATGACCACAAGGTTTGCTATTAACACCACCTGGTCGCAGCTCGCCAGCATGGCTTCAAGCGAGCCCGACTTTGCTGATGAGACACTGTATGTCTAAACGGCTCCAGAGTTTGCCCGTGTTGGAATGATGCACTCCCAGAAGGCGTCGCCGTTGACGGGATTATGTAACAAATACTTGATTTTGCTGTGCCAACCTTGCTGTGTAACCGTCACTTACTGCGTCACTATTTACTGTGTCACAGTTGCTGTCATTGTGTAATCATCAGTCACCGTTGCCGTCACTGGTGCTGTCATTGTGTCACCGAGTCACCGATGCCGTGTCGCTGTGTCTGTCACCATCACCGAGTGGCCGTGTCGCTGCCCGCAGCAAGCTGAGCGCGCTGAACGAGGAGTACGTGCGCTGCCGCGACGACTACCAGGAGACGCAGAAGGCCATCGTCGTCGAGATCATCAACATCTCCGCCGGTGAGCGGTGGCGCCGCTGCTCAAACTCGGCCCCTCGTCGTCACCACCACCCCCACCATCATTGTCATCACCGTGATTTTCTACCATAACCGTCGTGTTTTTTTGTCTTTCACTTTATCAGCCTTGACGTATCGTCAGCATTTCATATCATGGTGAAATTGATGCTTTCTCCCTCTCGATTATCCCACATATCCTATTTCACTGTTGTACCCACCATCACTCATCCCACTCATTATCCCACCTATCCTACCCCCTGTTGTACCCACTATCCCACCATCACTCATCCCAACTCTCCTACCATCACACATTCCCACTCTCACCATCACTCATTCCACTATCCCACTCATTACCCCACCTATCCTACCCACTATCCCACGCACTGCCCTACCTGCTATCCCAACCACTCCCCCGCTACCACCCGCCGGCTTTGCCAGGCTACACGGAGCCCATGCAGTTGCTGAGCGACGTGGTGGCGCGGCTGGACGTGCTGACGAGCCTGGCGCTGGTGTCGCACTCGGCCCCCGTGGCATACGTGCGCCCGCGTCTGTCGCCGCCCGGCGGTGACCTGGTGCTCAAGGGGGCGCGGCACCCTTGCCTCGAGGCCCAGGACGACGTCGCCTTCATCCCCAACGACGTCGCCTTCCACCGCGCCGGCACCACCTTCCACATCATCACCGGTGCGACGCGCGCCGTCGTCCGTGTCGGTTGCGTTGTGGCGGAGCGTCGTGACCGTCGCGTTATTTGATGTTGTCGTTGCCGCGGTGATGCGTTGCGCCGTTAGCGGTTTTGTGTCGTTGTGGTGTTGTCATCGTATTCGGTGTCACCGTGTCGTGTGGCGTCGTGACGTTTTGTCGTGGCGTGCCCATGTGCTGCGATGCGTCCGTCACATCGTTGCGTCGTTGTTGGAGATGCGTCCAACGTTCACCACCCGCATGTGTGTTTTCTTACACGCGCACACGCGACGCGCTCGTCGCTCGCCCAGGCCCCAACATGGGCGGCAAGTCGACGTTCATCCGGCAGACGGGGGTGATCGTGCTCATGGCGCAGATGGGCTGCTTCGTGCCGTGCGACGAGGCGAGCGTCAGCGTCGTCGACTGCATCCTGGCGCGCGTCGGCGCCGGCGACAGCCAGCTCCGTGGAGTCTCCACCTTCATGGCTGAGATGCTCGAGACGTCCGCCATCCTCCGGTATGGGGGCGGGGGCTTTTAGGGGTGGGGGTGGGAGGGTTGATCAATCAATTGGTTAGTCAGTTGATCAGCAAAAGGCAATTTAGCAGTTAAGTCAGGCGATTGATGCATCAGTCAGTCAAACAGTGATGTCCGGTTTTTTCGAGGAATGTGAAGATCGATACAAAATATAAGAAACTTCTACATCCTCTGTGATGCCGCAAAGAATAGCTCGTCCATACCCGCCCAATAACAGCCCACGGCCAAGCCCTGGGGTACCAGCTCCCAAGATGTCGCACCTTCGCCACCTAACCCACTTCGACATCACCCAGCTCACTCACCTGACTCACCTCGCTCTCCTCACTCACTTCCTCCTCACCCATGCCACCCATCCCACCCATCCCCCTTGTACTCTGCAAACCTTCGGTCACCTCGTACTCCTTCGCGCACAGTTCCGGCCTCAATACGCACTCGCTTAAGAGTACAGCAGTTCCCTCGTTTTAACACGCAAGAAGCGTTCCTGAAAAGTGCCGCGTTATGCGGGGGATTGCTGCTCCTGAACGACGTTTGCGAACTGTAAATTCAGCCTGCAGTCGTCCCATGGCAGGACAGAAACTGAGATGAGGGTACGCTGCCACACACTGTTAAACATTCCACTCAACCGCGCAGTTCAAGAAAGTAGTTCTTCGTCGGCCGCTCAGAAAGCACCGGAAAACGGTGGCCGTTCCGCATTGCGTAGAAAGTGTTCCCGAATTAAAGAACCGTGTTCTAGCGAAAACTCGTGTGAACATGACGCGTTAGGAGAGGAGTTACCGCACTTGCTCCCCCCTCTGCACAGTCGGTTCCAACACTGGTGATCTACGTGTTCATATGTCTCCGTCTCGCTCGCCAGGTCGGCCACGGAGAACTCGCTGGTGATCATTGACGAGCTGGGCCGCGGGACGTCGACCTACGACGGCTTTGGGCTGGCGTGGGCCATCTCGGAGCACGTGGCCACGCGCCTGCGTGCCCTCTGCCTCTTCGCCACGCACTTCCACGAGCTGACGGCGCTCGCCGGCCACGTGCCCAGCGTGTCCAACCTGCACGTGACGGCGCTCACCTCGCACCAGACCCTCACCATGCTCTACCGCGTGCGCAAGGGTGAGCCGCCGCGGGGGCAGGGTGGCAGCGGAGGTTGGGGCGGGCGGTGGACGCGGTTTGTTGATTTGTCGCTTTGGTTTTTAAGTCGGAAGTGATTTCCTGCTCGATTGAGCGTCAAGCCAGTAGGTGTTCATCTCCTCCTGACAGCCCTGAGCCATTGGTGGAAATTCCACATTCCGATGACGTGGGTATATCCCTCGATAGGGCACTATCGGTGACTTCGCCACACAGTGGTAGCTATTTTATTGACCGCGGAGGGATTATGGCACGAGTCAACCCCCCCCCCACCCCAACGATGATTTGAGCGGCTCGCATTCGAAATTATAAATCCTGAGCTGCGCACCGTTTAACCTCTGACCCCTCACCCCGGTTGCGGTGTAGGCGTGTGCGACCAGAGTTTTGGGATTCACGTGGCGGAGTTGGCTCACTTCCCGCCGCACGTCGTGGAGAGCGCGCGGCGCAAGGCCCTGGAGCTAGAGGAGTTCCAGGCCCTGGATGTCGCGTCGGACGTGGACGGAGAACCAGCCGTCAAGAAACTCCGCTCCGAGCGAGAGGTAAGGGGAGTCGGGGGGCATGGGGAGGGGGGGTTTGTTCATCATCGCCGTGCCGGAGACGCTGCTGAATAGGTACCGTGTGCAACAGTTCACCGATTAAAATCGACTGCCTTTGACTTTCACGGTTGGCTACGTACGGTGCGAAAGAAGTTCATTATACGTGCTTGGTCAATGCTTTTTGCCAACGCTCACCCACCCACCCGTTCAAACCGCTCAGTCACTCGCCCTTGCTCGCCCTCCCGTTTGAACATTTGCTCACCCCCCGTTATTCGACTGCTTATTCAATTCACTTGCTCGTTTGAGCGCCCCACTCACTTGCTTGGCTTGCCAATTTGACCCAAACGCCCATTACCCCTCCACCTATTCGCCCCAATCACTGGGCCCTATCGCCCACCCACCCACTCTCACTCACTCGACCTCTCGCTCACTTGCCCACACTCCCCACCCTCTCGCCCACCTGGCCCCTGTTGCCCCTCGCCCACTCATTCATCCGCTACGACCGTTTGATCGCTTCACTGGCTCGCTCGCAGACTCAACCCTCCCCCCCCCCCCCCCCCCCGGTGTCGATCCCCCTGGTCCCCGCCCCCGTAATCACACAGGAGGGCGAGCAAATCGTGCGCGACTTCCTGGACAAGGTGAAGGCCCTGCCGCTGGACTCGATGGCGGCGGACGAGGTGGCGCGTGCGCTCGCGGGCCTCAAGCAGGAGGTGGCGGAGCGCGGAAACGCATACGTCAACGGCTTGGTGGCACGCGCGGGCGAACGCGGCGTCACGGCCAGCTGAGCCGCCCCAGCGGAGACCGTTGGAGAAAGAGGTGGGGGGGGGGGGGGAGTCGGCGAGAGGTAAAGAGGATGTAGGGAGAGTGGGAGAGGAGGCGGTGAGGACAGCAGAGAAGGAGATGGAACGCTCACTCCACGTTCCTTTTTCCGTGCCTCCCACCTTCTCAAAGTGAGGTGGAGAGAGTCTGCATCATTGCTCACTTGAATTATCTTCACTTTTGTAGAAGTTTACCGGAAGGTGGGTGTCAGGTCGTAGACCCACGATTGTTATACAAAAGCGACTGCCTTTGACTTTCACTGTCCGTTATTAAGTGACTGCCATCCAGGGCTAATTGCGGGAATGATCGTCAATTATATAAAATCGAGTTGTGCCCGTGAGACGTGCGTTACAAATGATACATGTTGCGCAATGGAGTGAACAGGACGGAACAAACTGTAAACAATAACAAAGTAGACGGCCAAACAATCGCGCCCATAAATCCGCTATCGGTGTGAATGGCGGGAACCATTGCTTGCCTGGGTTGGTGTGATTTGTTCTAAACGTGATAGCAGTTTTACTGGAATAAATACATTGGATGACGAATAACGGGTCGGCGAGCATCGTCAAATGTAGCACGAGTAGTTGCTCTTTTTTTCATAGCGGCGACTTTTATGCGACGCTGTTCTTTGCGGTTCCAAGCGGCCGTGCGTTGGGGCTCCTGTACCTGGGCTCATGGGTGGTGGGTCGCGAAAGCTAAACAGGGCTGAAGTTAAACAGGGCTACAGTTAAACAAGACTAAAGTTAAACAGGGCTACAGTTAAACAGGGCTAAAGATAAACAGGACTAAAGATAAACAGGGCTAAAGATAAACAGGGCTAAAGTTAAACAGGACTAAAGTTAAACAGGGCTAAAGATAAACAGGGTGACAGTTAAACAGGACTAAAGATAAACAGGACTAAAGTTAAACAGGACTAAAGATAAACAGGGCTACAGTTAAACAGGACTAAAGATAAACAGGGTGACAGTTAAACATGACTAAAGTTAAACAGGGCTAAAGTTAAACAGGGCTAAAGTTAAACAGGGCTAAAGATAAACAGGGTGACAGTTAAACAGGACTAAAGATAAACAGGGCTAAAGTTAAACAGGACTAAAGATAAACAGGGTGACAGTTAAACAGGACTAAAGTTAAACAGGGCTAAAGATAAACAGGGTGACAGTTAAACATGACTAAAGTTAAACAGGACTAATAAAGTTAAACTGGGCCAAACTTTAACAGGGCTAAAGCTAAACAGGGTTAAAGTTAAACAGGGCTTATCCCACTCACAAATTCACCGGCTCGCGTTATTCAAACACAGCCTCGGTACCAAAGAATAATTCCACCCGTTGTCTCTTCCGCTTGCACAGCTTGTTTTCTTGTGTTCGTCTATGCCTTGTCTGTTAATAAAATTTGTCTTTTCTATATATCTTTGTAAAAATGTTGCTATATATGACACGTGAAGGCTTCTAGGTAAGATAAAAAAAAAGTCTTATTGCGTTGTGGTGGTGCTTCACCACACTTATCCTTGCGAGTCGGCGAGGAAGTTAACGTCACACCGCTGTGGCGAGATGTTAACCACCTCGCCTGGCATGCAGGAGGAAGGGGGTTCGATCCCTACCCTGATGCCTGTATATTTGAAGTTTGCATGTTCTCCCCATGGTCGCGTGGATTTTTCTCCAGGTTCTACGGTTTTGCCCCCTTCCACATTTAAAGAATATTTGACCGCGATACATTTCCACGTGATGATAAGCCACTTTTCGTCGAGCTGCCCCCCCAGCGTTCCCAGGAGACACCGCAGTGGCACGCTGTCACGTGAGGGGTGGGCCCACAGGAGCACGGCCACGAGCGCCAGGTATCCCCAGCACCACGAGGAGAAACACACCCGCCCCTGCCGCCGCCCCAGAGTGAAGTTTCCTTACCTCGAGGAGGCGCCTCGCCCCTCCATGTGGAGTAACGTCACCTGATAATTAATATTAATGGCGTAGGTCTATTTGGAAGACGTCACCTCTTCATGATTATTAATGAGGGGGGCTGTTCGACGTGGAGTGACGTCACGCGCGGGACATATTCTTGGCTCATTATCGTAGTTAGTCATTGGGTGCCTGCGTGCTGTGCTGCGCTGCAGCAGAGGAACAGAGTTCACTAAGCTCGGAGCCGGGACGAGACGACTGAGCTAATAACCACGGAACCAGGTTTGCATTTGTATTGGCCACAAATACAAATGCGGTGGGGTTGGTGGTGCAAACAGTGGCCAGCCACACTGCCACTACTGGAGACGGCTTCCATGAGTTTGATTCACAGCCGCGGGTGACGTGAGTGGTAGTGATATCTGAACCGGTCCTGTGGGTGGGCTCCCCTGCTGAACAACTCACTGGCCGGGCGTGGTTGAAATATGGCCAAACAAACCCTGACCGATGTGGGAAGGGCCCGGGGCCATCAGAGGTTCATTGCCAAAGGATTACAAATAACGTCAACGTCTATACAGGCGGTATCTGTGACACTTTCTGACATGTGGTACCGATTCTGTTCTGGAACACACGACGACGATTTGATCGAGAAAAAAAAAATGCTTGACAACAATGAATACAGCATGACGTAGAAAGCCTCCGAAAAGCTGTCCAATTCCTTTTTTTTTAATTACAACTATGCCATTTTTATGACAGATAATACAAACATACTGTAATGACTTAAGGAATTGATACAAAGCAAAGGGGTAAAGAAGAATGCCAACTACAGGAACTTATAAAACCTAAGAGACGCGCGCGCACACACGCACGCACATAGTACACGCTCACACGCACACACAAAAGTCCAAAAGAATACAAAATTGGTCTGGAAAGCGGCGGTTATGTGGCAGCCAGCATACAACATACAGGTACGGCCAGACTCCACTCGTCTATAGCAGCAGCAGCACTAGCAGTGGCTTCATCAGCAGGCGATTACATCGATGAGCAAATCCCCCCCCCCCCCCACGATGCTCTCGAGTGGTCAAGGAAGCACCCCCCCCACCCCTCTCACAGCTGTCGCAGCAAAAATGCCTCACGGGATCGCGAGGCGAGAAGGGGGCAGCAAATGCCAAGGAGAAATGGCGCTCCAAACCCAAACCTGAATTCCTCGGGAGACATTTCTGAGCATTTGTTTGTGCCCACTTCCACTTGCAGATTTAACAAGGGACAAAGGTGTACTCACAAATAGTATTCGGAAGGCACGACTTTGTCATGCGTGTCACGTGTTCACCACATTGCACGTACAACTCTCAAGCCTTGCCCAGACCACCAGCTCAACAGCTGAAGCTGTGGCCCATGTTACTGTTGAAACCAACAACTCGATAGGGTTGAGTAAACGTGGCCAACAATGCCAAATGGCCAGCAGTGAAACGGAAACAACTGGCGGCAATGACACAGAGGCAAAACTCTCTGCGATTAAATATATTTGTTTCTGGCTTGCAGCGCATCTTCCTGTTGTTCCGGGTTTCCGCACCATGTCAAGAAAAGTGTCGGATTTGAAATGTTCACCGATCATGTCAGTCTTGCCGTATGCTCCAGAAATGGCGATCAAGAATTATTTCCAGGGCCTGGAGCACCATTTCCTGCTTCGCGGTTTTCCCACCAGCAAAAAAAAGACTTCAATAGTGATCGCGAGATGCAAGAAACCCAGCCTTCACCCGAAATGACAATTTTTTTTAAAAACTAACATGATCGTTGCCGATAACCGTAATTGCTTATAAAGGACACAGACTTGCACCGTGGCGCCGACTGATTGTTGTGGTTGTTGTGTTTATTAGAGGCATGTAATGATTCAACGCCTGTCACCGTTCCATTAATTGCCACCATTCGCAAATCGCGACCCGATTAAATAAATCTTTTCTCGTTTTCTTTACGTCGCGTATAGTTTTATCTCCCCGTACGTTCCAACGTCTTCATCTCCTTTCGCGGGCCTTGGCATAGCGGTAACATTTTGCATAACATTTTACACGTCGTTTGCATGAATCGTAAAATTTCACCGATTCCTATGCGCGCCGTCGGAGACGAGCGTATCGCGAGTGTAAGAAACGGTGGGAACGCCATGGATCGTTACATGCCCTCGGTGTTTTTGTGACGCGCGCCGGTCAAGCCGCGATATGGAGAGGTCGGCGGGCTGGCAGGCGGGCGGGCGGGCGGGCGCCCTCCTCTCTTTCTCCCCGTGGCTTTTATTGCGAGGGGACAGCGAGGAAATCTTGACCACGCGAAAACAACGAGCAGGTTTGGGAGATGGTGGTGGGTAAGGTTTCAGAAATGCAAGTTCCGCTAACGGGAGTGACGATTCTTGCCGAATCGCTTGCTCGTCGCTGCACCGCTGTGCCAGGGTTTGGGGGGCCGGCGGTGGGCAAATAAATTTGGACCCACGTCGCAAACTTTGCGCCGGACATTTGGAGCAAAAAGTGGGGGGCGGTTCGTGGGCCCTTCAGGAGCCACGAAGATTTTCTTAATGTAAGTAGCGCCTTGGCGAGCTTTGCATCAATCGCTTTTGTCAACTCTCAAACGTTATAAATAACAAGTCGGTTAAAAAAAAAAAGAACATCACTACACTATGACCGTCATACCCTCATCACGCACCCACCTCCCCCCAAACCAATCAACCCCCACCCCTATCTCAACCATCGCAGGGGCAAGCGGTCTCACGAGCATTTGCTCAGCAAATATTTTGGACATTAAAAAAAAATATTCCTGTTAACAAAAATATTTGCACGATGCGACAAAAAAATGTTAACGAAAAGGTAAAAATTCGAAGGGTTGGTCAACAGCGTTGGGACATCGGCTACAGTGGCGGCGGTTTTAAGAACGCAGCAGTTTTTTTGTGGGAGGGCTGTGGGGGGGGGGGCGTGATAGATGTCTGTACAAGCACGTTAACGCTGCACGTGCCCCCCTCAATCCCCACCGCCGCCACCGTTGCCGCAGCGCGTGAAAGAGGGTCACACACGCCACCCCGTCCGCAACCCCTCCCCAGGAGAAAAAAAAAACACGGCTCCTACCCACGCACGACACTAATGCTACACGAGGGGGGGCGACAGAGTGAGCAATGCATTATAATAGTTATATATATTAATTGACCTTAAGAGAGGTGGTGTTGTGAGGGGTTTTTTGGACGGGGGGCGGTGGTACAGAGGGGGGTGGGAGCAGTTGAGTGGGGAAGGGGGTCACAGCAAATGTGACAGATAAAATTTGACAATCTTTAATTCTCTTTTTTCTCTCTCTCTCGTTTTTTAAGGCCCGGATTTTCAAGTAAGCTAAAATAAATCGAGCAAATTCAAGGACGGTTTAAACATGGCACTAAAGCGCTCTTTGCTCCATGCAAGAAAACAGCGGACCTGACTCGGGGGGGGGGGGGGGGGGAGGGGGGTCCCACGTTGGCTGAGAAAGTTCTGAATTCCATAGGGGGGTGGCGTGGTGTGGAGGGGGGTGGGGGGGCACATGGGTGGGGTGTGCGCACGGGTTATGAGCGTCCACCCCCCCCCCCCCCCCCAAAAATGCTTTTTGCACAAAACAAAAAAAATCGTAAATTTCTTTGTTGTCCGTCTTCGTTTTTCTTCCCATAAAGCAAAAAAAAAGAAGATAAGAAAAAAAACCATCGACTCTTTCACACAAAATGCAGTTGAGCGCAACCGGTACGTTTCAAAATGAAAAAGATTAACCACGAGGGAGGAAAAAAAAACGTTAAATGAAATAAAACCACGTTTTGCGTTCTTGCGCCACAGCGCCTCTCTCGGGAGATGGCGGGCGCGCAGAAGATAATGCTTGTTTCATTCCGAACGAACGTCAAAGTCAGCGAGGGCGCTCGGAGGGTCCCCATCAGACGGCTCGGGTGCGGGGGGGGGAGGCCCTAAAGTGGCTTGAATCTCTGCGTCTCGTGTTAGTGTTTTCCTCGGGCCGTCGTGGCGACGTTCTGGACGGCCGCCACGTCCTCTCTCGTGGTGCCGTCACCGGCAGACGGGCGGGTAGCGATGTGAAAAGTGTTCGGCGATGAACGCCGCCGGTGTTTTGCGCGGTGCAGTTTCGTGAAAGTAGTGCGGAGAAGGCCAGAGGGTAGGTAAGGGGGGTTGGGGGGTGAACAATGCTGCTCTGTCTGGGGGTAGCTCGTTTTTTTTTTACGCCCCCTTGGCCAGGTCATCATCCGTCCCGGTCACTCGGCGGAGACACGGCGAGTGTTCTGTGCAGTCGTCGCTGCCGCAGCCGCCACCATCGCTCGATCGCCACTCGGTCGACGCTCTGTCGCTGTGCGTTGACGACGCAGACTGGGGGATGCTAGTCCCCGCGAAACCGCTTGAGAGAATTTTTAAAGAAAAAAGTAAACGGGGGGAGGGGGGGGAAAGTCCCAACGCGAGATGCGAAGACGATGGCGACAACGGGATACGGCAGCGGCCCCGGGGCTCGGCCATTTTCAACGAAGACCGTCCTTGTCTCCCGAGCGCCGTTCTGCGCGGCAAAGAGTCTCGGCATGACGCTGGAAGCATTCGTCACCGCTCCCGCCGCCGCGGGTGGTGCGGAGGAGGAGAGGGGGGGGGGGGGACGGCGGCGACACGGTGGGCAGGTGCGGTGGTCGAGCATCGGTGAACGCGTCGTCCTCCCTCTCCCTGCCACCACCAGCACCGTCGTCGCGACACCATCACTACGGCCGACACCGTGACGACCAGTCCTCTTGGTCGTTACACACCGCCGACGCCCGCCGCCACCGCCCCCCCCACTAGTTGTGCTGCAGCGTGTTGGACTCGATGGGCGGCGCCGAGTCGTACAGGGTGTCCGTGTCGTGCGTGGGTTCGCCCGCCAGCGTGCATGGGTTGGACAGCGTCCCCGCGCCGCAGTCGCAGAAGAATCTTTCATCGGCGGAAGGAACCGCGAATGGCGAGCGAGCGTCGAGGACGACCCCCGCGAGGGTGCACATGCGAGCGGACACACATTAGGACAAAAGCACACACGCGTATACACACACACACATGCATGTCCACGCAGAGACACGCACACACAAAGACAAAGGTGCCCTGTATTGCCTTTAACCGACTGTTGGGGAAAGTGCTTTTAGTGAGCTCCTCTGAAGGCCGGCATGGCACACGAGGGGGTGGCGGTGGCCAACACTACGCCGGGCCGCCTTTGTCACCCGAGTGGGGATGTTTCCACATTGCATCAGATTCTGATTTGAGGCTGAGTCGACCTCAAGAAGGCCCAGGACCGGTTCAGATAATCGTCACTGGTGTTGGCCTTGGACGGGAATTGAATTCGGGTCACTGGGTTCAGTGCGACGCGCTAACCGCTGCACGAACACTCGCTCAGTCGACTCACGAGCAAACGAACATGCACAGACACACGGATGAAGAAGTTTCCCATTCAGTCTCGACATAGCCCTGTCATCAAATGATTACAGGCATTCGTTGACACATGCGATAGGTGCGTTCCTGGAAAAACACTCATTAAAAAATCTCGTATGTCAAAAGGAATTTCCCCGTAAGAAATGGTAAAGGAGGGGAGGGGGATGGGGACTTTCACTCGCCTATATTATCCTAACCAATATCAATACAATACACGTACACAATATAATACTCGGTCCTTCAATTCTGAACCACCTGTGTTCTCTTGCTACAGTTCCCTCTCATTAATTATCCCTTCACCACCTGTGCCCCTTCCTCTCCGGATGCGAGACATCCGGCCAACTGTGTTCTTACTTATCCCTTCACAACCTGTTCTCTTGCTAATTTCTCTCGGCACCCCGTTTGTTCTTTCTATCTTCTGACTCATTAGCGGCTCTGTGTAACGTTTCTTCCCCATTTAGTCCCCGACACTTTGTATCTACGCCGTCGTTGGTGCCGGTGTACACGCGGCGAGATGCCGCACAGTGCAGCACACTCCTTATCGTACCGCATTGGCTGCTGGCAACGCCATTGGGTCGCGGTGACGGGCTAGGGTGGGGCCTACGTCGAGGATGACGTTCCGAAAATGACCTCAAAGCGCGTTATTTCCAAAATGGTGTACCACAAGAGAGTGTCAAATCGAGGGGTTGCCTGTAAAAGGAATGGCACTGCACACGAGGGCACAAACGAGGCATCACAGTGACCTAAGTGCGGTTTTGCGGGTTAGGGCTGCGCTCCGTGAGCTCTTCTTCTCTCGAGCTTTGCCACGCACTGCTGCGGTGGGGGGCGGTGGGGGGTGGGCACCTCCACGAGGTGAACGAAGGAAGCCTGCGACGGTGTGCACGTGCGCGGCGACACCCACCTGTCGTGCCGGATGAACTCCACGTCGTGGCCGAGGTGGCACTTGGTGATGCAGTTGATGCAGATGGCATTGCGCTCCGTGGTGTTGCACGTGTGACACCTGCGCTCCGCACGCACGAACGCAAAAGGACAAACTTCACACAGGTCGGGTAACCGTCGCCTCCACGGGGCCGGACCACAGGGCGTGCGTCTCCCCCCCCCCCCCCCCGTGCCAAGACAATAGAGTCTCCAAAACTCCGGTGATCGTGACTCACCACAGTCCGTTTTACCATTTGAATTTAGATATTTTGTATTACGTCTATGCTTGTTTACCTAGGAAAGCCTCACTCGGGGTGATCGTGGCTTTTGCTATTGTGGCACCTCAACTCTGGAACTCTTTGCCCTTGGAGGTCACAACGCTACAGATCTTCAAATCTCGACCAATAAACATCCATTTGTAGTTATTTTCAAACGTCTTTCTCACTTCTTCTTTCCTTGATCGACGTTAACTATTTCCGTCTTTCCGTGCATAGCGCCCTGAGAACGATTGTTTTGTAAACTTAAATGTTTATTTTAAATATAAATCTTCATGTCATCGCACGCGGTCCCCCACTTGGGTGGGGCAAACGAGCCTAATTTTCCCCCTCCACAGGGATCCTGTTACGTCAATCTGGTTGCTATTCGCAGAGTTTCTGTTCATCCCCCACCGGTCTGCAGTCGGTGTATTTGTCCCCGGCTCGCATTGAGTTGCAATAAAAAAAACAAAGTGGCGGCCGTGTGCGTGGTGAGGGCGAGCGGGGTAGTTAGCGTCCGCCACCTGTAGAAGTCGTGCATGGGGTAGCTGGTGTAGCTGGAGATCTTGTAGAGGCAGTGACCCCGTGACACCGCCTTCTCTATCGCGTCCTGGTTGTTGCCGACCTTGTTGTCTTCGCGCATGCAACAACACGCGCACGCACGCACAAGAAACAAAATAAACTCTTAGCAGAAGGGTCTCACTTTAAACTGCATGGACAAGGTGCTGGGCACAAGGGATGGAGGGGATTTCAAAGGCAATCTCAAGTCAGGTGAATTTTTACAGATGGCATCATAAAGGCCATGTTTTGTTTTTTAAAGGAGGTATAATGATTTAACACTTCTTTGCCAGAGTTAACTGTCAATTTATAATCACGTTTCGCTTTCATCTTTGGCCGTGATCCATCCGCTGCCGACTGAAGGCCTCCCCCCCCCAAGCCATCGCCATCCCTCGCAGACACAAAACTCCAACAACCCATCTCGCTCCAGCACACGAGCGGATCTCATCGCTCCACCTCTGCGGTGGACGTTCACTAGGGCACGTTCCTCCCTTTTGGCTGCCGTTATGCCGTTATAGTCTCGACCACCGGCCATTATCCCCCGTGCCCACTTAACCCGTCTTAACGGTCAACACGACTGCCTCTAACTCGCCTGTCCTCTCGAATCCAAGCGTTCCTCCCCCTTCTCTCGTATTGTATTGACTCACGTCCCTCGGATTGTAGCATAGCAAGCCTCACAGCTGTGTTTTGCCACTTTCACCCACGTTGGCGATCGTCGACACATCACAATGCGACGTTCTGTGCCACCATGACGCGCATCTTCCCTGAGCGCGCACCTTTCATGATGACCTGGACACCCGTCGCAACAAAAAGGCCCCCAAACTTGTTGTTGAATATCTGGTTGTCCTCCAACGTGGCGGTGGCGTGGTTCGTGATTTCTATGCCTGCCGGGGAGACAGGGACAGGGGGACAGAGAGGAGAGAGACGCAGGTCAAAGGGGACGTGCAAATGTTTTAATTATTTATAGAGTGCCTTCGAGGCGATGGTGGGGACTGAGGTGGCGATGAAGGTGGTGGCAGTGACCATGGAAGTGGTGGTAGTGGTGACGGGTAGCGATGACAGTGGTGGAGGTCGTGAAAATGGGAGGTGGTAGCGGTATTGGAAGTTGTGACAATGGAGATTGTGGTGGAGGTGGTGGCAGAGATGACGGTGGTGGCAGAGATGATGGTGGACGTGATGTCGCTGCCAGTCGTAATGATGGCATTAGAGATGGTCGTGATGGCAGTGATGGTGACAGTCGAGATGATGGTGGTAGGTGGTGGTGTAAATGTTGGTGGTGATAGTAGCAGTGGTGGAGGTGGTGATGTTGTTGGCAGTGGCAATGGTGGCAGTAGAGATGGTGGTGATGGCAGTGGCGGCGAGAGTCGAGATGATGATGGTGGTGATAACGGCAGTGACAGTAGCAAGGGCAGCAGACACGGCGTTGATGGTGGCGGAAGCGTCGATCGTCATGGCAACACGATGTTGAGACTGTGTAAACACGGACCGGGCCCGGTTCGACCCTGGCCGGCTCACCGGCGGCGAAGCCGTCAAAGATGCGGTTCTTGCGCAGCGTCGGGTGGCTGTTGGTGCTGATGAGTACCCCTGCCTGAGCGTTCCGGAAGATGTCGTTCTCCTCCAAAACGCCTTCTCGTACGGAAACGAAAATTAACGTTTGAGTAACAAAAATACAACAATCTTTCATCCATAACAAAGGGTTTTTTTTGGGTTACATCACGTAAATATAAATGTGTCGTTGAACCCGCTACCACCTGACAGAGCCAACTAGTAAGGTTTGTCACGTAAACAGAACGTGGCCAATTCGTTACTAGTACAGCACTAACCGGTGTGTTAGAGAGCAAATCCACAATATTTTTTCTCCACCATACCGGTGTGCTGTACTAGTAACGATTTTGCATGTTCCGTTTACGTGACAAGCTGTACTGATTGGCTGTGTTTGGTGGTGGCGGCTTTAGCGACAAATAATTTATATTTACGCGATCTAACCAAAAAAAACCTGTATTGTGGATGATATTGGTCGCGAAAGCCTACGTGCTAAACAATCTTTTAGACATTATCTTTACCAGACTTATCGTGACCGCCACCGTCGCCACCCCCCCCTCCCTGCTATAGACAGATGAACGCATTGAGCTTATGCATTAACGTTCATCAATGTTAGTTAGAAAACGTAAAAAACATAACAAGCGGTTCCAGCAATGATAGGGCTATTGCCACAACTTTACACCCGAGTTGCTCACCCCTAAGTATATGCGTAGCCAACCGCGCTAATTGGAGGTGCGGGAGAAGGACAACAAACTAAACACAAATCAGTTCTAAATGAGTTTTCAATCTACGGTGATCACTGGGTAGGGGAGGCTTACCTCTGCCGCCGTTGAAGATGCAGATTCCTCCGTCGCGTCCGCCGTGGATCTTGTTGCGCCGCAGCGTGGGGTTACTGTCGGTCTTGATCCAGACGCCCGCCATGGCGTTGTCGAAAATCTCGTTGTCTTCGATGACGCCCAGGCCTAGACGACAACGACCATCGTCACCACAGGTTTGACGTCGCACGCGACCGCCGGGGGCATCTCAACGCCAGTTGAGAGTGAGATGGAAGGAGATGATTTGATGGCGGCGAGATGGGTTTCTCACCTGAATTGTAAACCAGAATGCCTCCGTTCTGCCCTCCCCAGATCTTATTGCGCCTGATCTTCGGATTGCTGCCCGTCCTGTGGGGACGACAGCAAACAGGTCGACGTGAAATGACCGTTAAAAAAAGTTGCCAAGCCAGTGCATTAACCCCAAGAGGATGCAAACCTGGGTGCACAGCAGATCCGACAATGATGTATCCGGCATGCATGTTACTACATACTCTTATGCGAGACATTTAACATCTTAATACAATTTATTCACATGATGAAACCATGACTTAAATCTTTCGTGACTGCAGGAATTCATATTCTTGGGTGTTTCGGTAAAGTCACGTTGATAGGTTCAAAGAAAATAACCTATCTACGTGACTTACCGAAAGACCCAGGAATATGATGAAACCAGTAAGTCGTCTTCTGTGAGCGAATATATACATTATTGCTTGTATGGGTCTTCCAAATTGGACCACTGGAACAGGACTTTACCGAAAAAACCAAAGAGTATGAATCCTTGCAGTCACGAAATTTCAGGGTTGCATCCTAGGGTTAACATCTTCCATGCCATTCAGTGCCGCAAGCAGGTCTCCAATGCAAACGTATGCATTCTAACACGTGTCAATCAAGCTGGTACACAGCGTAACTCGGCAGTACATTTTTTATCGATGAAACTACTGGAATAATGTTACTGCAGATTTTTGCCAAAAAAAGCTACACGGATGTGGCCATCCATATTGGTGAGCTGCACACTAAGTTTTGCAGCAAATGGTCGAAGGGTTTTGTAATTTTCATGTAATCATTAAGTGTCCTGTGAAGGACGGACACACGGACATTGTATTTCCTGGGCGTAGTAGTAAGTTACCGAGCGGCTTCATTAACCAGGGGCAGCACTCCATTTTCCCTCGCCTCGCATAAATCGTCATGCTCCATCACATGGTTCCCCACTAGGGTGTGGCAGTGAGCCCAATTTTTGCCCTCCCTTCATAGGGGGGGGGGGAGGTCCTCCCCGTCACGCCGAGATCGGGTTGCCGTTGCAGAGTTTTTGCATCCCCTCTCTTTTGCGATTGACGAATTGTACCGGGCGCTCGTTGAGTTGCAATAAAACAAACAATCAAGGGCAGTGCTCACCTGATCTGCACACCCGAGTACATGTGGTTGTAGATGTCATTATCCTCGAGCACTCCGTGCCCATTGTCGTAAAAGTACACCCCGACCTGCAAGCACGCGCGCGCGCACACATCGACAATCGCGACAATGAACGGGTAAGTAACGACTCATCGATTAAAATGGACTCGTGAGCTCGTGGTACGTACATCGAACGACGCGTGCGGGAATCGGTTATTTACAGTTCATGGAAAAGACAAGTGGAGGTCAGATGGCTCTGGCGATAACCGTCTCCCCCGTATCTCTCCCGCCTCTCACTCTCTCTCCCTGCATCTCCTCCAGTCACTTTGTTGGGCGTCTTTCTTTTCATTACTCGAATCGTTTTTCTTTTCTCTATCTCTTTGTGCCTTCTTTATGCGTGTGCATATGTACAAGTGACGTCCCTGGTTGCAGAGACGTCCACATACAATCTATTCAGTTGCATGCAACCAAGTCGCGCAACCGGCCAATGAGGTGTGGACCCGCCTTTAAGGTGTGTGGGTGTATGTACTGTGTGCATGTGTACGTAGATTTGGGTCTGTCCTGTGACGTCCTATCAGCGAGCCTTTGACACTTTACAAAGCCTCAAAGAGCACCTGGCCTGGCCTAAAGCACTGTGATGACGTCACCGCCACTTTGTGGCGAATGGCGGCTGTTATAGTTGTTGATTTTTATGGGAAGAGCGGCAGAAGAGATCGTGATGATGGGGAGGTGATTAAAGGCGGTAGTAGTTTTGGCAGCGCTGACGACATCGCATGCAACAATGCATCGACTCGTCGATTCATATACGCTCTTACGCTCGCGAGAGATTCAAACTGCATGCAAATTATTGTACGTTAAAGTTACATTTCGGCGAATGGATTGAACAAAACTCTACAAAATGAGACAATTATAAACAACACTAAGAAGACGCAAAAAAATAAAAAATCTTTGGATTGAATAGCGACGCCCAAATCACGACAATTCATCGAAATGTCGAGAGGGGGGCAATCATGAGACGTTTTAGCGACGACGGCGACCGGCGCCAGGGGTAGCACCGGCGATAGAGACGGGACGGTGGGTTTTGCGCGCCGGTCTCTCTACCTGCTTGCCGCTGTGAATGCGGTTGCGACGCAGCACCGGCGTGCTCCCCGTCGTCACCCAGACTCCCGCCAGCGTGTTGCTGTAAACCTCGTTCTCCTCAATCACTCCCTGGCCCTTCTCGTGCTGCCAAGGGGCGCACGTACGCAGACAGACAGCAGCGACACAACGGTTAAAGACACACAACTAAAGCAAACACTCAAAATTTGTGCCGCGTCAGGACGGTAGTAGAACCAGTACATTTGTGCATTCATGCCATTCTTAAAGCGCAAGGCTATCATGAAGGTGTTATGTTTCACAGACGCACAGTCTGCAGTAGTTTCACAGTAGAGGGTGACGTTGCTCCGTGGCTTCTTCTAACGTGGGAATTTGCGAGTAATTTCCAAATGTGGATCGTGACACCAAGCGCACACGGCCCACCATTGTTTTTGAACGACCTCACGGGATTTTAACATCCACTGCGGTGGACGTATTTTAAAGAGTAAATTAGATGGTGCGCATTTTATTGCGTGACAAAAAACAAGTATTCGCCAGGGCGGCCACTGGCTACGGTACCGCGAGCCTCTGCAACAAGCGCCACAAGCGTTAAGCCGCTGAGCCGTGCCGCTGCCCGGCCGTGTTGACCATCCACAATCAGGACGGGGGCGGCCGATGAGCTGCCAAGAATTCCGAGCCGAGCCTCCGCCCACGCCACTCACGACGTAGATGCCGCCGTGCTGCCCATCGTGGATCTTGTTGTGCCGTACGATTGGACAGCTGTTGCTGCGGATCTGGATCCCCGCCAGAGCGTTCCCTGCGGAGAGAGAGAGAGAGATAAAAACAAACAAACGAGAGCCGTCTCGGACAAAAATCGCCATGGATTGTTCTCCTCTTGCTCCTGATGATATCGTACAATATGCTCTGAAGCACTGTCAAGTATGGTTAAAATAACACCCATGGCCTGGCGAGATGGCGAAGGTATTCCTTCATCCAGCAGAACTTTGCCAAAGGGAGGTAAATTATTTTTTATTATCATTATGAATATATATTCCAGTCCTGCTACTGCCATTATTATGATGATGACGATGATGCAGACAGCGTCATGTTATGAGATGCGCAATTTACCGTAAATGTCGTTGCTCTCAATCAGGCCACGGCCGTCACCAAAGATGTACACCCCGCCCTGGTTGCCATTGAAAATGGTGTTCCCTCTGCAGAGCACACGCATTCAAAATCTGTCACGGAACGCAGGATGATGGTAAACACATTCCTGCGGAGGGAGCTGGTAGGAACGTTGGGTTGCTCGGTCAATGGCCAGGGTCAACGGCGGCGTGGTGTATTCCGCAAATATGGCCGACTGTGAGGGCGGGCACAAGCCGGCGTGAGTAGGTTAAACGTTGAGCTTAATAAGGGCACCACGGTGTGACCAGCCCCTCCCCACCCAGCCCCACCACCCCCACCCCACCCAGCCCCTCCCCACCCTCCCCACCAAGCCCCTCCCCTCCCCACCCTCCCCTCCCCACCCAGCACGACGGATGGACAGACACAATAATCCTCTGTGGGCTGGTGTAACCAGGAGGTTCCTACCAGTAAAACTAGGGTATTAACAATGTATCGAATCATCGGTTAAAATGCAGGCTTACGATCACGACACATGGATCGAATCACACACACAAGCATTGGCAAATGTATACAGTACCTTTGTTGCAAGTATTTGTTTAACAATCGCACTTAAATTATTTTATCTGCAGAAGTGGAATTTGCCAAACTTTGTAAGTAACGTAACACAATGTTTTTTTGTGTGCAGACATTGCACATGCATTGCGTGTGTCATGTGTTGTGTGCATATGAGCGTATGTCGTTCGTGGGCAGTGGTAGTGTAGCAGTCCTGGGAATCCCCTAGGTTGACTCGGCCTCAAATGAGTACCTGGTGTAATGTGTAAATATTGATGACCCAACCCCTCGTGTGCTGTGCGAGCCTTCATAGTTGCTCGCTAACAGCACTTGCCACAAAAATATGTTATCTTTGTTGTACGTGCGTTTCTCTGCGTGTCATGCGTGGCTGACCGGATGGTGGGGTCGCTCTGCGAGGTGACCCAGACGCCGGCGAAGTTGTTGCTGTAGATCTTGTTGTCGATGAACTGGCCACGGCCCTTCTCGTGCACGTAGATGCCGCCCGTCTGCCCGTGGTGGATCTCGCAGCGCACCACCGTCGGGTTGGCGTAGGCCTTCACCTCGAAGCCGGCGATTCGGTTCCGGTGGATATTGCAGCTCTCAAAATATCCCTGGAGGCGAGCATGAATTTGTAAGCAATGTGAAGTGGAGGCAAGAGTAAGGAGAGGGATGGAAAGGAAAGAGAATGGAAATGGAGCCAAGTGGAAGAGAAGAAGAGTTAAGGGGGAGATAATGGATTGGGAGGACAAGGGTAGAGAACAGGGAGGAAAACTTTGGAGCTGTGGATTGACAGTGGAAAACTGTACATTCTCAACAACAAGCGTCGTTCGCCACTAAGTGGCGGTGACGTCACCATGGCGCTTGTGTCATGCTAGGTGCACTTTGAGGCCACGTGAAGTGTCAACGGCCTACAGGTAGCCGGTCACGGAACAAACTCAGGTGCCATGAGTTGACTGAGATGATGACTGGCAGATGCACCAACTGTGCTCCCCACTGTGCAAACTTTCTACCTTTTAGCCACCAGGTACTCTGCTCACACAAAAGATCACCCTTATAGCCTTAACAGACTGTAGGAGCAAGTGCTGTTAGCGAGTGAAGGCCAGCATGGCACACGATGAGGTGGGTGGCCAGCACCACGCCCGGCCACCTTTGCTCACACACGCACACATGCGTGCATTTACGAGCGCACACCTCTGCCCGCGCGCACTCACCATGCCGTGGTCGAATGTGAAGACGCCCACGTCGCGTCCGTGGTGGATGTGATTTCGTCTGATGATGGGGTTCGCGTGGTTCTTAACCCAAATCCCGGCCAGCGCATTGTTGGAAATTTCGTTGTCCTCATAGGTCCCCTGTCACAAACGCCAAGCCGTTTGGTGTTAGCTGGTGCTCCAGTTACACCTCAGTGAGTGGGGGCATGCTGGGAGTTGGCTGTACGTGTTCTTCTCGGCCAGGCAAGGCCACAAACGTCATCGTTGCGCATTGTTCAGCACTCTCTCAGTCAGCTCAGTACATTGTAAAACAAATATGGTCACTATATCGCGTGCTTTCAAATGCGCTTCTGCGGACATCTGGAACAATGTATCTTGCCAAACTTTATCGTTCCATAATTTCCAGGTAATTTTTTTCGCTTCAGATGTTATTCGCTTAATGCGGCACTTTCAAGGAACGCATTGACCGCGTTAAACGATGACTCACTGCATCTTGTTCCAAACTTTGTTCGGCTAATCATCGACAAAAGACGGTCACAGCATCGCGCGCTTTCAGGTGCATTTCTGCTGCCGTCTGGAACGCTCTTCCTTCCAATATTAGGAAGCCACTGGAGCTGTGCATTTGTAAATCTAGATTGAAAACGAATTTCTCTCGAAATGCTTTTTGTCTTTAGTTTGTTGTCCTTCCTCCGAACATGGTGCCAAAGAAGTTCAACATACATACACAATTGTAACCGACGATGTGTCTGCCATGCGGCCTTCGCAAATTTTCAGAGTTTTGGGTCGCGCGGTTCATGAGGCGCGACGGGAGTTTACGGCGGCCACGTACCTGCGCGTGGTCGGTGATGTAGAGGCCCACGTTCTCACAGTCACTGATATTGCAGTACTTGAGCGAGGGGCAGGCCCCGTGTCCACTCACGCACACGGCCGAGCCCACTGTCCCGGCCATGGGGAAACGCGGCACAAACGCGCACGACAGGGCACGGTTTAACGATAAGGATTCGCATTCGTTAAATCGCCAAAATGTCACGTCTCAAAGCGCACATCATGAATACCCTGGCAATATAAAAAACACATCGAGGGGAAGAAAAAGACAACAGAAAGACAACCAAGATCAGCGGCAAAGGGGCACGACCGTGGCAGGGCCAGAGTGACTTGTGCACACGTAGACACAGACATTCAACGGAGAATCCCAGCCCCAGGAAAATCTGAGGGAAGTCTCAAAAAAACAACGGGAAAAAAGACACGGCAGGCTCAGACCAACCATCCCAGCATCCCACCCCTAACCAAAATCCAGCCAACCACCACCATAACCACCCATTACCCACCCAACCACCACCACCACCCATTGCCACTAACCACACCCCACCCAAACCACCAGCAGCACCTACAATCCCCACCGCAAGCTCCACCAAAAACTAGCGATGACAGAACCCGAACCCCTGCCACTTGCACACCTGGGCCAGGCTTGCTGGCAGCCTGCGGAGTGTATGGGGCTCACCTGTGCAGGTGCTGCGGATAATGGAGCGGTCGATCACTGGACAGCAGTTGACCGTGATCTCGAGGCAGTGGTGCGCGTTGTGGTGATTTCCGGAGCGATCGTCCGGGTTGAACTGCGGCATCAAGTGGCAAGACGAAGGCATAAAGTTCATGATAATAGTAGATGTAACGATATCCTCTCTTAGTGCATAAGCCTAAGGGGCCGTCTGAACCGATGCTTTCCATCGGTATTCGTTTAATGAGCAAACTCTGGACTGTTTTGATTTTCTTAAGTTTCACCAGCAGCCAGGGAAGTCGAAAAAATGATGGATTAAATCATAACCAGAAAGTAATTAACAGTAACAGGGAAGAAAATGTATTGCAATTTACAGCCCTCCGTCAACAATCAACTGCTGGTAGGCATATGCTTCACAGCGGACGTTCAAACTCCTGTGACATTATTCGAAAAAGTAGTCTACACGTGTGCCAGAATCACGGTTCAAATTTCCACAAAATTCGAAAACTGCTCTCCAACTAGCTAAGTGGGTAAAGTCACTAACTAACATCGCCCCCTACTTGCAAGAATAATGCCCAATCGCAGGCCAGTGCTGCATTGACCTTGTGCCCTCACGGCTGCCACCGGGGGCTCTCCTAGACGTGGCGCGCGCATCATGATGTACCGCACGAGAGGCGCGGTATAAATATTAAGCGACGATGACGACAAGCCGCCCGGCCACCGGCGCCAACCTTGATGGTCATGAACCCAACGTAGGCGTCGTCGGAGCCCTCCATGAACACGAACGTGGAGTCTCGAGTGTTCTCAATGATCACTTTGTCCGCCACCTTGCCCGGGGCTGTGGGGTTAGACAACCGCAAACATTCAAACAAAGCAAGGAAAAATGTCTCCACCATTACAACTTCGTTAAAAAGTCGTCGGTGAAGAACATATGACGCCAAACACGCCAACCGATTTTATCTGTGTTCTTGTGTCCCACGCTATCCAATGTAATTGAACAAAGTACAGCCCCTTTTGTTGATACAGTACTGAAGGCCTCCCCTGCAGCGGATTGGCCGTGGGAGATTTTCTATCATACTGAGCAACGGTGGTCGGTGTGGATTGGTTAAGGTGATGAGCGTAGACGTGAGACCCAAAAAGTACAGTCCAGGTGCTGCGGATGACGGAACAACGCACGTGTTAAAATTTAACGATAACAAAACCCAAGATCTCAGCGTCACTAGATCAGCACTCCGAGCCACATCAAGGAACGACTTTAATCAGTGACCTGTAGTATTCCTACCGATCGCCACCATCCCGCCGTGACCCCTGGGTTGCCCTCTGCCCGTGTGAACCCACCGGCTCCGATCATGGCGACAGGCGTCTCGACGTAGATCCACTCGTCGGAGTACACGCCGGCGTGGACGAAGATGAGGCCGTCGAAGTGGCCCTCCTGTACCCCGCCCAGGGCGTCCTCGATTGTGTCATAGTACTGGGCGACACGGACATACAAAGATTCCCCGAATAGCCTTTAACAGACTGGTGGGGCAAGTGCTGTTCGTGAACACCTATGAAGGCCGGCACGAGGAGGTGGGTGGACAGCACCATGCCCGACCGCATTTTTCTCCCTCATGGTGACGTTTACACACCGCACCAGGTACTCATTTAAAGCCGAGTCGACCTAGGGGAGGCCCAGGACCGGTTCAAATAATCGTCACTGGTGTTGGCGGTGAGCGGGAATCGAACTCGGTTGCGCCGGGTTCGTAGCATGCTAACCGCTACCCTCCCGCTCCCCACACAAACACAAGGACACACGGACATACACGTGAACGCATGCAGTTAGCAGCCCGAAAGGAACCGCAAGCCTTCGTCAAATCCAGCAGGTTGCAACATGGCTGAAAAAAAATTTCTTTCCATTTTTGTTTTTTTCACCCCACTGTGTTTCAGCCAGAACAGGTTGGAGGGCTTTTGGAATACCAAACTTAAGAAATTTAAAGCAATATAACCACACCTATATAATACGATTTTCAATCACTTCATATGAAATAGACGCCGACTCAAGATTTCCATTCTTTTTTTTTTTTACAAAGTGATGAAAATTGTCTTAGTATTGGCTGCAGGGGCCATAAATGTTTAGCCAGCGGTGGGAAATTGAATTGACATCCCCTGACTCATAGCACAATGCAGTGACTGTTCGACTGCTCCACCCCTGATTAGTGCGGTTGGCTACGTACGGTGCGAAAAAAGTTCAACATACATGCATGAGAAATTTCAAATCGAAACTGTCCCAGAGAGAAGTGCACCACCCTGTCAGTGAAATGGCCGTGGAGGATAACATTGGAAATACTTCTAAAGTTCATTCCATCATCCTCTAATAGCAGCTTTCATCAACAAGAGTTTATCGAGGATACACACCGAGACGGCGGTGCACACCTGTGCCTTTAGTCTGGGTCTTTGAGATTGTAAATCTGTGAAATACGATTCACAGCATATTGGTGGTAAATTTACGTGTTTGGCGAGTGGTAGTTTGAGAAAAGCACCATGGTGGCTCAAGAGGCAGGATTCCATTCGCTCACCAGAATGTTCGCTCGACCTTTGAACCTTGCCGGGTTGTTGTAGAAGTGTTCCGCGTAGCCCGGTTTGATGTGAACCCCTTTGTACTGAAACGCAACGACACAACAGACGGGCAATTAGAGCACCTTCTGGTGCCATGAGACCCTTGAGACTCGGTGGGTAAAGTCTAGGCCATGTCCTCCATTTGCTCTTCATTCCAAACATTTGTAGGCATAACCAATAGCGGCGTTCTGGAAATCACGTGACAGAGGAGATCCGTTCTCCACCAGTGACCTTCACTCGGTGCAACTCTGTAGTTTTCCCTGAAAAACGCTTGAATTTTTATTTAATCAATAAATAATTGACTCTGGCGTCCTTTTACCTGGACCGCGCAGTCCGCCTTAACCCGATATTCCGAGTGCCAAAGACACGTCACCAATACCAACGCTAAAATCCCTACTCCGGCGAGGATAGCAGCAAAATCATAAAAGATCACTGCATTCATAATTCAATTGTGACAAATGTATTTGGTTCAAGTATTTGTCCCCTTTGATGTATTACCATATTCTAGTGTGCAGCCTGCAGGGGCGGGCCCCAATCATGATAATAATAATATAATCATGATAACAATGTGACTTAGTTTTCCTGGAGGGTCCTGCTTGCAAAGTTTGGCCAATTTCACTTACTAAGCATTTTGCTCATTGTAAATATGATGATGATCACAATCATGAGGATAATAATGACACTGCCACTGCTGGTGATGATGACAATGATGATGACGCTGAAGATGTTGATGCTCCTGGTTATGATAATGCGAATGGTGATGTTGTCTCTTCTGCTGGTGATGGTGGATGCGATGATGATGATGCTGACGATGACATTTATGACAAAAGATGCCAAATGTTCTGAAAGTAATTCAAAATCAACGGTAATGACAAAAACAATGGTAACAATTGACATTATTATCACCCTCATAGCAACATTTTTCATGTCCATCATCCCGATACCTAAGAGTGGTCACAATCTATAACGCCTTCAATAGTGTGGTTCGTTTCTAGCCGCTAGGCATTTGGGACCTCAGGACCCAAATGTGTTTAAGTTTGTCGTCCTTCCTCCGCACCTCCAATTCGCACGGTTGGCTACGTACGGTGCGAAAGAAGTTCAACATACGTACATACTTGTGTAAAAAAGAGGGCAAAGCAGGTGACAGGCAAAAGAGTTCAGAAGGTAGGGGGCATTGAGAATGGTTCTGGACAGCCGATTCAAATGTGTGCCACCACTTTGTATAATGACAGACGGTGACATTTTAATTGTGCCGAAAATAGGAAGACGAACTGTTAGGTATTAAACGGTGAGGAAAATGCTCAAAATAGAATTATTACTTAATCATCATTATCACTGTTGCATCACGGCAGCGTATCAACATGTCACGATCACTGTGAACCGCGATTGGAAAAATCGTCCACACCCCCCCCGCCCACCCGCTGACGCAGCTCCAAGCGACGGACGCCAGGGCAACCTGCGGGCACTCACCAGTTGGCTGAAGCTCTCCTTCCACGGGTTGGCATTCTCGCAGTCCTCCACGTTCACCTGGAAGAACTTGCGCGGCTCTGGGTGCAGCATGGGCCTTGTGTACTCAAAGAGGTCCGTGTACAGTAGCTTCCTGCTCCCGTCGGGCGAAACACGTTCAGGCGAAATGGGCGCCACGGTGGCGAGATGTTAACTTCCTCGCCTGGTACACAGGAGGTTGTGGGTTCGATCCCGACCCTGACGCCTGCTGTTATATATTTGGAGTTCGCATGTTCTTCCCGTGGTCGTGTAGATTTTTCTCCGGGGCCTCGGGTTTTTCCCTCCACATTTAGAAACGTGCATTTAGAGTATTAAGCTGCTATAAATGTCCACTAGATAAGCTACTTCGTTGAGCTATCATTTGTGATAACCAGGTCACGTCTGAAAAAGAGCTGAATAGCTCAGTTGGCCTTACCTGGTATAATATAAAATATATATTTTTTAGGTTCAGGTGCAACATGACAAGTCTGGCTGCGGCGCTTTTTCGAAGGTGGCGGTTAATTTGACTTAACAGACTGTTGGGGCGAGTGCTGTTAGGGAGCACCTGTGAAGGCTGGTACGGTAAAGAAGGGGATGGGCAGAGGTCGCAAACGGGTTTTGATTCCTTACCCGTACCCGGCCGCACCAGGGTCGCAAATGGGTACCCGTACCCAGCCGGGTACGGGTACCCGTTCCCTACCCTGTACCTGTACCCTACCCGAAATGAGTGACAAACGGTTACTCACCAGTGACTCACGGTCTACCCGTACCCGTACCCAGCCGCACCAGTCGCAAACGGCTACCCGTACCCGGCCAGGTACGAGTAGCCGGGTATCGGGTAGGGTACGGGTATCGGGTACCCGGTTGCGACCTCTGGGGATGGGTGGCCAGCAACACGCCCAGCCACCTTTGTCTCCCAAGTGGCGAAGTTTACACATCGCACCAGGTACTCATTTGTGGCCGAGTCGAACTGTGACAGCCCAGGGTTCTACCACCACTGTACTACCACCTCGCACAATGGACATGTGAAAGAGGCTCTGTTCTGTTTATGTGTTTTTGTTATACATGTCTTAACCCACACCTCTGAATGTCCTTTGAAGTTCAATTTGTGCACGTTATAAATGTAATAATGAATGCTACCACTAATTGGTTTGGTCTGCTCTTGATTTTCGTTTGTAGGCTTGTAATCATCCCCTGAATCCCCTCCACCAGGAGATGAAAAAAACCTAATACGGTTGCCAAGAGACACGATTCACACTCCCCGGCGATTCGGTGAGTTGTAATGATTTGGTATGATGGCGAGATTGAACAATCGATTCTTTTTAATGCCTTCCAACTAACGGTGAAGCATTAAACCTGATCGGGCGTCTATCTGTAATGAGCGGCACGATACATTTCACGTGCCAATTTATGTTTTTGCGGCCTATGGAAGTCCTGGTTCCTGCACGTCTGCCAAAAGCACAACTGCTATCTATCACGAATCAAGTATTTCTAGGCTGAACGCACTATAAAGCCTTACAAAATGCATGCAATATGACTAATTTATCTGCCTCGTCTCGTTTATGTTCTCATTTATGCCGCCTCGATCGTACATTGCAAGCGTCATACATCAACGCAACGCATCTTAACAACTGCTTAAAGTCGTAAACAATCGATTTCTCGCAAGCACGATTCCACGCGAGTTACCGCCGGCATGAAAGTCGACGCTACTTTCGACACGCAGTCATTGCGGACAGGCGCGCGCCCCCCCCCACCCACTCCCCACGCGGCTCGTGCTCACCACAGCAGGGGGTCGTTGGCGAGTGTGTTAAAGCGCTTGCAAACGCAAGCCACGCGGCATAAGTCCTGCTCCAGCAGGTACGAGAACACCTTGAGCACCACCTCGTCCGGGAGCTTCTCCTGCAGGTATCGTTCGGCTGGGGCTGCGGGGGGCAGGGGCGGAGAGGGGAGGGGGGCGGAACACCAAGCAGGTAGCGCCATAAGATCTCTGTCCACTGCACGCTAATTTCACGGTAAGTCCTTGCTCAACGTGTGTTCTTCACAAAACAAAGTTTTCTCGAAAACGCGGTTCTTCCACACGGGAACCCTTTGCGCACAATGCGCACAGTTACAACGCGGTTTCTGAGCGGTCGATGACAAACTACTTTCTTGAGCTGCACGGCCGAGCGGTGGAATACATTACGTGGAATGATACGGTAACGCGGAGGCATACCCCAAGTTATTTGTCCCGCCATCTTACCGTGTGTGTGTTGTAGTATATCGTATCTCGGCAGACTTCATAGTGACATTTTTTGTGGGGGAATAGTTTTCGCTTTACGCGGCACTTTTCAGGAACGCATCTCCCGCGTTAACCAAGGACTGACTATACTCTTTGGTTCTTTTGGTAAAGTGACTTTACCGAAAGAACCAAAGAGTATGGATCCTTGAAGTCACGAAAACTTCAAATCTACAAGGACTGACTGCACACTAAATGGTATGCGAATTGCACTGCGGGTGCCCTCACATCTCTTTATGCTTCTTCCATCACACTGCTCCCACTTGGGAATTCCCCACCAACCTCCTCCAATTGTCTATTTTCCCAAGCACTTGTATAACTACTGCTCACTTAAAGAAAATATGTTACACTCTTATTTTTACAACTTTAACAGTGCCACGCGGTATGTTGCTAACCGCTTGGCGTGATGGACCTGTGCTCAGGAACCGTAATAAAACATTACTAAAAAACATTGCACCCAAATTGTACAGTGTGCTAATAGTACGTTGTACCACAATTATATATTGTAGCCTAACTTTACGCTATTGAAAAATTTGAGTGGTAAGTGTTGTATGCTATGTACGTTGAACTTCTTTCGCACTGGACGTAGCCAGCCGTGCTAACCGGAGGTGGTTCACAGCAAAGCAGGTGGCACCGTGACACCCATGTACATGGTTAGCTCTCGTTGTACACCGCATGCAGAGGAGTCGAATGGAACCGGGAACCGGAATCAGGAACTGGTTTCAACCGTGACATTTTCTTGAACAGAAACTGAAAATCAACTCCAAAACATGTGCTTTTCTGGAATTATACCCCTCCCCCCCCCCCCCACAAAAGAACACACTTACCAGTTAAAACCTGTGGGGTGGTGGGAAGTGATATGTTTTGTAGCTGTGGTGTTAAAAGTAAAGAAAGCCACAATCCCCAGCCAAGGCCACAGTTATAACCTATTACGCTAGAGGGCATGTTAGCCGTGGTCCCGACAGTGACTCGGTGAAACATTGTGCAGAGCTTCAGGACTCCGCAGTCAGTCAAGTCCACAAGGTGAGAGACGGTCATGCTTGCCGAGACTCAGATAGAGATATTTCTAACTATAGACAAAGATCCCCCGTATAGGCATAAACAGGCTGTTTGGGGCAAGTGCTGTTAGCGAGTAGCAACCATGAAGGCCGGCACGGCGCACGAGGGCAAGGTGTGGCCAACACCACACCTGGTCGTCTTTGTCTCCCCAGTGACAATGTTCACACATCGCAGCAGGTACTACATATGTTCCTCTAGAAACATAGACAAAGTGAGAGCTAGAGATGCCAATTTTGAAACGAGAAACAATCAATTTTCTCTATATTTAACAGTACATTTTTATTTCAAGTGGTTAACTGGAACATTTCGCATGAAAACTATTTCTCGAATGATATCATGCGATTGGTAATATCCACTGTGAAGAAGACTGTGTATTTTACACTGTACGCTAACTGTACATTGTACACGAATAGTTAGTGCACCACTGCATTGCACTGTTACACACCCTCGCCCTTTCTACGCCTCTCTCTCCCTATTGCTCCATCTCTCTTGCTGCCTCTGTCTCACTCAAGACATTCCCCGTCTCTCTCGCTCTCTCTCCTCGATCTCTATCGGACCCTCTTGCTCTCACCATGTCTTTCAACGATCCGAGTCGGGCGTTCCACCACACAGGACAACGAATCGCAAAGAGGCTCGGTGGAGTTGCGAGGAGGTGAGGAAGGGTACTCACGTGGCGGCTCCTGGGTTCGGTTCGACATGCGGGTGCGCTTTGCACGGTGGCTGGAGCTCTCGGTGCTGGTCGACGACATCACCTACAAAAAGACATCATCAACGGCCACGGATCAGTTAATCAATCTACTGCTGGGTGAAGATCTCCCACCCCACCATGCTGTGTTCTTGGCTGTCCGACATGAAATTTTTCAGCTTTTTTCAATTATACATATATTTTTTATTCAGGGTCAGGTGGAACAAATTATAGAAATCAATAGATGACATAGCAATGATAGTGTACTAAAATGTATAATCACTGAGTCTCAATACGCTTATTGGTTCAGGAGGGTCCTGTATCGGGATGTTTGGCTTCATGTGGGAGTAACCAGAAAATCCAATTGGAATGCAAGGGGGTGACACTAAAAGCTCCATACAGATCACTTGAAGAATTCATTGATGAATTGTCATCTCCAGGCCACCTTGCCGCCCAAGGCAACTCCTGGTATTTCCAGGCGGTTTTCCATCCAAGTACGAACCTAGCCAGACTTAACCCCACTAAGCTTCTGGTATCTAATGAAATAGAGCACATTTAGGGTCATTTTGTCTGAAGGAAGTGACATCCCTCGAGCCATAATTACAAACCCATGATTGAAAAGTCTTCTTCCTTCCTAATGTCACTTCAACCTCATGTCAGATAGCACAGGACACTCAGCCGATGGATGCAACTCCAAAATAGCTGTTCGATGAAATCCGAATTAGAGGAGATGCTCTATTAGTCTTATAATTGTTATCTTGCATCAAGCCATAACAGCTGAGCTGTAATATCTTTGGTGCAATGGATAGATAGTTCAAGCGTGAATCGGTTGAGTAGATAGATGAGTAGGTTGCCGAGTGGGTGAGTGAGCGAGTTTGTGAACAAGCGAGCGGATCAGAGTGTGAGCGAGTGGGTGAGTGGGTGAGCGTGCAAGTGAGTAGATTAACAGGGCGAGCGAGCTCCTATGTGAGCGAGCTTGTGAGCGAGTGAGTGGGTGAGTGAGCGGGCAAGCGGGCGAGCATCTGAGTGGGCGGGCGAGCATCTGAGTGAGTAGGTGATCAGTTGAGCGAGCGGGGGTCACGTGTGGCCGAGCGAGAGGGCGAGCGGGCGGAGGCGGCGCTCACCTCAGCCGGGTTTGCTGTCGGTGCGATTTGCCGCTTGCACGTCTGTGGCTTCCGGCGCAGCTGGTAGGGGCTGCGCACACCCGGCGCAGCCGGGACGTCCGCCGCACGTGGCTGCACCACGGCCGGGCCGGGCGCCGGCGCCTGCCCAGGACCGGGTGCCGGATCCGGAGCCTGGATCCGAGCGCCATCATCTGTCGCACACACACACACGCACGCACGTGCACATGATTCACGTTCATCGCAAACACGATACACGTTTGTCTCGAATGCGTACCCGCGTGATGCAGTTCTTGTTCATCAACACAATACCCTTGTCGATTTGTACAGCATCTAAATGGGACTGCGCATCTCAAAACTGTAAAACAAAATAGCAGCCAGTGGTGGCGCTCTGTGCAAGACTGTGGATCTCTGGGAAATCTATGGCTCTTTGGCGAGTCTATGGATCTCTGGTCAGTCTCTCAGTGTCTATGTAATTATGCATAAGTCCAAAGAAACCTACATAATGTAATTTGGATTTACATAGGATCTCATTATGACTGCATCTCAAGATGCTCGACAGAAACAATGGGCATAGTTATTTTATATAGAGAGGCAGTCAGTTATAGGCAGAGGGAGAAAAGGTCTTGGGCCTGGAGCTGAACAGGGGCAGGGAGTCAACAGCATGAATGGAATTCTGTACCATGGGGGGTCGCAAGGACCGGGCTTGAGAAACAATGGTTGAAAGGAAGATGCAACCCATGAAAAATTTTCTCCAATCTTGATCATTAAATGTTTTTTAGGGAGAGGTGGCCGATAGGGTCAGAGGGCTGAGTTGACTGAAATCCTGGGTTCGACAATAGGCAGTCAGCCACGTGTGATTAAACTGAATTCTCAAGTGTAAGGAGTTGATCGACAGCACTTTTACTTGGATAAATTCCAGCTCTCAGACATCAATATATCGGTTGCATTGTCATGCAATGAACAGAAACTGTTTGTGGCAGGGCAGGTGGCAAAGTGCTGCCCCCTGTTTTGTGGACAGAGGTCACTTGAGATCTCAAAAGTAAGTCTGCGAGTTCCGCTTGTGCGGGGTGGAGGTTTTCTAACACGGCCACACTTCTGCTACAGGTCCAAACGTATTCCTTGTTTCAGGACATGATGCCAATCGTGCAATCTGGATAAAAATTAGGGACGGCTTTATTTCTGTAATGTCTCCAAGCGCTCTGGAAAAAAGCAGTTGGTGGTCCCAGACAATGCCTGTGGATAACACAAATAAAAAATATACATGACCGGCTTCAGTCCCGTTATGACCAGGTCAGTCTTTCAGTCCTCCGTCAGGGGTAGACACAGCCCAGCTGCCGTCATAACCAGCATTCAAAGTTCTCCTCCTGTAGATTCATACCGAAGCTGTGTCCCGGGCCATCTTAAATATGTTTGAAGAATTGTTTAATGTAAAAAAAGACCTTAAAACTATGGTTAGGCACGCCACTATAGTGTACTCCGCTGACACCACTTCGCCGATGTTATTTAAAATAATACAGGAGAGACGTTACGGTGATGTCACTCGTGCACAATCATGTGCGCAACCACAATTTTAGTCTCTTGTTGTCCCAGTTACATCTTCCGCAAAATAATATACCAAGTGGATATCGAAGTGTTGGACACAATAAAAATTAATGAAGGCAGTGCAAAAACACAACCAAGAAAAATCGGACATATGGATTCTGTAATGCTTTTCTGGTCACGCGTTTGTCTTCGGAAATATTTAATCAGCGATAATTATTCATACTAAAGTATCACTTGAATTTGACTATCTTTATGGGCGTTATCACCCCCCCCCCTTCCCAACAGAGATAGGCAACAGGACAGAGATACTGCATTAACGTTTTCAAACTTATTTGGCACGTGTTCATAAGATACCCCATGCGAGCGCACCCAGGATAGAAAAAAAAATTAACTGCAGCCCTCACGGCACCCGACTTGGCATGCAGACTGCTCAGATAACGGCTAGAAGTTCAAGAGGGCCCAGTGACTATTAAAGTTGCATGACTTCAACATCTGCGACATCCAAATAAAAACGTTTAGCGGCAGTCAGCTCCCGGAGGACGAGAATTCTGTGCCTCTGCAGAAGGGCAGCGAAACTGCCGTCAACGAAGCGACCAAAACCAAGTCATCAATAACACACAATTGATTTCATTATGCTTTCAAAAACCAGTTCATGCGCAGCCATTGCAAATCCGGACGTACATTGTACATGAGTGTCATAGTCTGACATTTGTGTGTGCACAAAAAAATAACATTAAGCGAGGTGGTTGTGACGATCAGAGATTGGAGTACCGAGCCAGCGCACTTATGAGATCCTGGGTCAGCCACACACGATTAAACTGGGTTCTCAGGTGTAGCAAGTTGATGGGTTTCAGCCCCAGTCACCAATAACTGCACAGAAAAAATGTATAATGTTAAGTTTAGTTTTACACTTAAAATTTCAGCTTTTAAAATTCAACATAAGTTTGACTAACATGCAACAATGTCACTGCAGAGCACATGTGGAAGTGTGCCCTCTCTACTTTGTAACGAAAAGAAAAACCTTGAATGGATTATCTCGTGGCATCATTCCGAGAGCGCGTTAACAAAAAATGTTTGTATTTTAAAAATAACCAAACTAAAATAACGCTTCCCTGCCATCTCAATAAAATGGCATGCAATGTACAATTTGGCGGTGGTAATGCATCACACCGCCCATGTCAGGACAGCTAATGAATGGAACACCTCCTTTCTGCACACGCTGCTTTATGTACGCGCGGAAACGTCCAATACAAGATGCGTTATTTTCATGGTGGGGGGAGGGAACAGGCGTGTGGTGGTCTGTGGAAGGGATGGCGCAGGGGGTAGTGAAATCGACTTAAAATGGAAATGGCCAAACATCCCACTGCAAGAACCTCATGCAAAAAGTATCAAGGCTGACTTGAGACTTTCCCCGATTACTAAACTACATTTATGTATTGTTACTCTGCTGGCAACCAAATTACCCTGAACGTGTCTGATCTCAAGTCAGATATCAGAAGTTGAGGATCGAGTCTCGTCAGAGCCTGGACTGCAGAGTGCCGAGACATACCAGATATTGGGCTATGAAGTGGTCAGAAGGTGGCAGTACAACAATGGATCGTTGAATCTATGTGTGCATTGTTGGAGCTTCGAGTGATATACTGTACCATACACCGGCATGGTGTACTCGGAGCACTTGTTCCCTCCCACACACCAAAAACGAATTAATGGAATTGGCCAAACATCGTAATGCAGGACCCTCCTGAATATATTTTATGTCTCAGTGAGGCTTTCGTGTATAAATGATGGGCATTACCATGTTATTATAACGAAGGTGGGGCGGGCGGGGGGGGGGGTCGGTCACCTCCCTTGACACATTTACATACTTACTAATTACCCAACGCATGCCATGTGGACTGGCTTAATTTGAATGAAGATTGGCAGACACAGAGAAAGGTTGGCAGTGACAGCATGCGAGACTGGAGTTTGAGCAGCCCTGGCCTACACACCTACTAACGCCGCACTGGATGTATCATGTTAAAAAAAAACAGATGTACTCTACAAAAACAGGGGACCGATCTTTGCTAAAGCACTGCATGTTGGAGGTCAAGACAGAGGCCAAGCTTATTACAATACAGCAGCATGCTTAGTTATCCGGCTATCACATTCAATAGGGTTAGCCTTGTTAATATGCAAAGTGACTCGTGTATGGCTTGGTTCAGTAACATTCAATCAGGTTCCAAAAGGCACAGTTTTGTTTATATACAATGCGAATACACACGGTCAAGCGTGGTGCGTGTACATGTATGTGCGCATCTGCATATGTATGTGTGGACATCTGTATGTAATGAGGTGCATGTATCTATCTGTGCATGTATGTAATGTGGGGAGTGGTGGTGTAATGGTTAACTCGCTGTGCTACGATCCCGGCAACCCGAGTTCGATTCCCACTCACAGCCAACACCATTGATGATTATCTAAACTGGTCCTGGGCCTCCCCTAGGTCAACTCAGCCTCAAATAAGTACCTAGTGTGATGTGTAAACATTGACACTGGGGAGACAAAGGCGGTCGGGCGTGGCCACACCACCCCCTCGTGTGGTATGCCGTGCCGGCCTTCTTAGGCTGCTTGCTAACAGCACTTGCCCAAACAGCCGGTTTAGGCTATGCAGGGGATCTTTGTCCTTGTATGAGGCTGTATGTCTGCAAATCTGTGGGAAACTGTATAAGCATGTCTGAAGCTGTCTCGTGTATGTCTGTATGGCGGTATGTTAACATCGGTATGTCTGTGCATCTTTGTATGGGGGTGCGTGGGCATCTATATATTTGTCTCTGTGGAGATATCCACGTGTACAGATATCCACTGTACATGCATGCCTGTGTGTCTGCGCAAGTCTGTATGCTTCAGTGTGCATCTATAAATACAGTACATACATCAACAGATGTATGGCCTGTCTGTGTAACCACTCTCTGTGTATCTCCTGTATGCCTGTGCATCTCTATCTGTCTAAGTGCATCTGTAAGTGCATGTCTGTGTAGCAGCTGTACGTGTCTAAGTTCTACAAATCTTTATCTGTGGGTCTTCATACATCAGCACAAATATCTATCATTCCTGCATGTGTCTATATGTGCCTGCATATGTCTGTCCATGTCCAAGTGTGCCTGTAAAAGCATGGTTGGTGTGCCTATGCGTGTCGTTACACATCCATGTGCTTCTACACATCTGTGTGTACATATGCCATTGTATGTTGGTACTGCATGTGTCTTTAAGGTGTACCTGCATATTATGTGCATCTGTGTAAAAAGGCCCTTGTACAACGTTTGCGTCTTGCAAAGCATTATAAGTCAGCGTATGTACACAGGTCTGTGTATCTGTCAGTACTCTACGACAATTGTATTTGTGCTTGTGTACCACTGCCACTAAATAAATTGTATCCGTCTTCGTGCGCTTGTACATCCATGTCCGTGCGAGTCTGTGCGCTGGATGCGGTTGCTCCTGTACACATATCTGTATGTTTGCACGCATCTCCATGCATCAGTGTGCTTCTATAAATGTCGGCAAAATGTACATACGTCTGTGTGTCTGTCAGTCCATTACACGTGTCCCTGAGTGTTGGACACAAGGCCCTCCCCGTGCACGCCTCTCTCTCCCCTGCCTGCCTTGTCTGGGGTGGCGTCACGCCACCCTGACCCCCAGCCACAGATGGGCCCCTCCGTGACCCCGCGGTCCCATAGGCCCCTGTGTCTCAGAGCCATTTCACCGGCACATCGCCGTGGTGAAAATGGACGCGCATTACATTAGGATGAATCAAGCCACGACACATTGTACTTTAACAGGCCGCGAAACATCACGGCTACAAGCACATGGCACACTACATAACGCTACTAAATCACTGCTACACCCCATGGCATACTACATCAGCGCACATCACGTACACTACATCACCAATACACCACATGGTTCACTACAATATACTACATCACATCCACTATATTATATACACGACATCACCAGCGTACACTACATCACACGCGATATAAAAAAAAATATCGATAAATCACACATGACCATTATACATCATATCACACCACTTCACAAATCAGATCACATCACACACGACGTCGTACTACATCAAATAGTATCTATCACATCACATCATACCCCATCACAGCACATGTTAGATCAAAACGAAATTGCATCAAACAACATGACATCACAAACACAATACCAAATGACATTAGACGACACCTCGCATTACTCCAGATACCACATCACACAAAATCGCACATTACAGACCAATACGTCACATCAGACACCACACAACATACCAATTGCATATCGCACCACATCTCATACATAATATCACACTATACACATTGCAACAAAGGACATCACACCACTTCAGATAACCTAACATCATAGATACATCACAAACGATACCACACATGATACATCGCCCCACACATCCCACACCGTAACATACAGTACTAACATTACTAACGCAACACATCATACACTACTCCACAACATCAAATACACAAAACACATCACTGCATACCAAAGACTACATACATCATATCACAGAATACCATACACCCCACACACAATTCATCCCAGGCACACCCCTACACATCGCATACCACACACACACACCAGACTGCACATCACACAACGCTCCACATAGCAACATCTCATCACCAATCATACCCCACGAGGCATACAACCACACCACATCATAGCACACCGCAGACTACATCACAGTAAAGAACATCACACAACACATCATCACCACATCAGACCTCGTCACAGACCACAAAACCACATACTTTTGCACACACACAGACGATATCACAGCACAGAACACCATATACCACGCTACATATCACACACCACGCATCACACCATCACCACACATTGCATACCACATACAACCACAGCATACCGCAGACATTACAGCAAAGAGTAACACGCACATCACACAACACATCACCACCACACGACATCATTACACATACACAGCATCACATCACCCCCACATATCCCCGAGTAAAACAACCTTTTGACGCTATTGTCAGGCTTTTTTTTACACTGTACACCATCAAACAATTGTAACAACCACGGCGCGATAACCGATAAGCATAACATTTAACAAGAGAATCAGCCTCGTGGATAACAAACAAACCAAACATTTTTTGGGACGTCGCAATTCGTGAATGTGCGAGGGAGGGAGGGACGAGTCTTGTGCCACAGGCCTCGACACCGATGGCAAAAGAAACAACTACAAACAACAACATATTAACAACATACTAACAACATACAACCACCACCAGCAGCACCCGACAATGGCCATTTCCCTAGCAAACAGAACGGCCTCGTCACACTGGGGGGTGGTGGTGGTGTGTAACCAATGCTTACCAGACATAAACCATCACAATTGTGAGGTAAAACTTACGCATAGCAAAGCACATATCGTGTAAAAGAAACGTATCGTTACCACCACCACCACCATCATCATCCTTCACGTACATCACCACACGAAACGCCGCGAACATCGTTCGCCCATCTATACAAATTACATCGCAATTTTTATTATTTCCCACACACCATTGTCATCGTTATCTAGACACATTATTGGCGTTGTTAATAACGACGAAGAACGCTGCACAGAGGAGAGACGAGAGAGAGAGAGAAGGAGACGTCGGTGGTGGTAGTGGTGGTGGTGAAGGAGGGAGTCGGAATGGAAGGCGAATGGACACCAAAGAACCACAACAAAGCGGCGGCCCCTACCGCTCTCATCGCCACCGGCACGACAACAACAACGATCGGCGATGGTGGCCAAGATGATGACATTAGAAGCCGTGATGAGGGGGGCTAGGGGCCTTACCGGCTCCAGCCACTTCGTCTCTCTCCGCCGGAGGTCGAAGCCGCGACATCCGCCGGCTTCGCCTGCCCAGCCTGCCCGAGCTCATGGCTCCGGGACCCCGAGAGCCTCGCCTGGGCCTCTCGCTGCTCTTCCCCCTCCTCCTCCGCCGCCGCCGACTCCTCCCGTCTGTCAGTCCTCCTCCTTCTCCTCCCTCCGCTGTCGTCCTGTCGTCGTCGTTTTAGTTCGTTACGACAGCGCCATGCTCGAGCTACAACCGCTGCCGCCCGTCCCCTTGCTCTGTCGCCTGTCGCCTTCTCCACCGCGACGACCACCACCGCCGCCAGTAGTGGCGGCAGCAGCAGCAGCAGGCGAGCAGCGCTTTCAGCGGCAGCGCTACGACGTCCTCCTCCTCCGCCGCCTCCTCCTCTTCGTTGTCGATGTCGTCGCTCGCCGCGGCGACCGTGACTCCGCCTCCTGCACGGCCGTGCCCCGCCCCTCCATCCTCCTTCCCCCCAACCCCTCCCTC